>NC_050596.1:12760000-13480000 GCF_013368585.1 Megalops cyprinoides
GAAAACAATAAATAACGCGAGGTCAGATGTCCTCATATGGTCTGTGTTCGCAGCTGTAGCAAAGAGGGCCAAGTGCATAATGTATCATATTTGCATGAGATACAATGATGCAAACAGACACTGGGCCGTTAGGCAGAGCCCTAACCCTCCCACGTGCTGTAATGATTTTAATTTTGCACCCCTCTGCCTGGCACCAGTGAGAGGGGGGCAGCGAGTTGGCTCCCAGGGGACATGGTTATGATTCCGTCTGGTCATGGGTAGCACTTCTTAGTGTCCTCTTCACCCATCCAAGGAAGATCAGGAAGATGGCACACATAGATATAACCTACACATACATAGGTATACCTAACATTTAAGCAACATTGCTACAATGTTAGAGCAATGTGACATAGTAAAAGTAACACAGAAGGATTGTTACTGTTATAGACAGGTATATGCTTTGTTCTATCCAGAAAAAAAAAAGAAAATTATTAGCATCACTGGAAGAGGTATTTAGGAAGAGAAGGAGACTAGTATTTTCAGATTTCTTCCCCTGTTAATTTTCCTCACGAATACATAACATTTAAAGCACTACTCTTCCATTTTTTTTAAAGCAATTACCATTTTAAAAACTGTCCAGTTCGTTGTTTTAACCACTTTCTCCCATCCATTAGAATGCATCAAAATAATTGTATATAATTATTTAAAATCTCCACAGAGACATTTTTTCTTTTAAATGCATATATAATGAAATGAAATTTTTACTGATGTTTACTCAAAAACATTTAGTGTAATATTTAACAGAAGCCTGTGCGCTTACAATGAACTTTGAATCACCTCTCACTCTCTCCGAGGCAGAAACTTTGCAAGAATTCTATGAGATGCCTGCCTGTCTGCCTGTCTGTTTCTTCCTCCGACGACATGGTCAAAGTATGACATAACTGTCACATTATCATGTCAACATAGCATCCCAATTGTATTAGGAGAGTGTGTGTGTGTGTGTGTGTGTGTGTGTGTGTGTGTGGGTGGTGTGTGTGTGTGGGTGGTGTGGCAAAGTTGTCTTCAGTCATTGGAGGATAACAGGAAGGGGAAGCGACATAGGCATCAATGTGCAGGATGTTGTCATGGGCAGAGGTCAGATAGTGAGGCCTTCTACTGTGACAAGATTCAGCCCATGAAGTTCAATACTACCAGTTAAAAACTACTGTAGGAAGAATGCTGTTGGATGTGGGTCTCTCAGACCATCACTTCAAATGATTTATCGGTTCTTGGATTATATGTCTGAGAAAGGAGCAGTTTGGTTTGGTAATAGACTAGATCTTTGCTTCCTCCATCATTAGCAGCATCTCTGTGATCCATATGAACTGCGATTCAAAAGGTTGCTCCACACACAGACATATTACCAAGACTTATTACCAAAACAGACAAAGTGAAACTGTAGTGCAGTATATCAACCCTTTTCAGGTCACAAGGGAGTCAGATTATGACACAGCATGGCAGCGTGGTTACAGTAATGCAAAAATTATATCATAAAACAGCCTATTCACTTGGTACAAATAATGACTAAATTAAACAGGTTGTGATACAACCTGCTGGGAATTAATGAAAGTCAGATCCTCGCTTTGCCTTTAGAATTTATATAGTTCCTAAAACTCAGATGAACAGGACAAATGACATCAGATTTAAAGGGTACAGATTACATTCGATTTAAAGGGTACAGGTCACACCATATTTACAGGGTACAGATTACATGAGAGTTATATGGTACAGAGTAGAGTTTATATTAGAATTACAAGGTACATATCATGTTATGCCGGTTGGATGAAGCAAGCCCTGGTGTTTCTGCAGATGTATTTCAGAGTGAGGTTTGTGAGGGTTGGGGAAAGACATGTGGGAAGGGTGTGTAAGTGAAAATGGGGAGCAATAAATTTTGGGAACCCCGTGATTCAAGGTTTACATTTTTACTGTCTCAGTAACTTGTGATTTGTGGAACATGAAATTGCAGACAAAGGGGAATGCTTGTAGGAAAGGGGACACCTTCTCAGAGGTACATTAGAATGAGGAAGTACCCCTCCTCAAAGGGGGTGGGGGGGAAAACAGGATAGCTGCCATAAGCAAAGCTCCTGAAACACAGAGCAGATGCAAACCCATATAAACCATTTGCACTGCTGATTACACAAAGAAATGAAGTGTCTGGGCCCCCTTTTTTTGAATCATAAATAAATATGTGGAAATTTAAAACACACGCCGTGTCCCAGGTACTCGTAACGGCTCTTTCGAAAGTGTACCTCTGGAGTGACGGCTGTGTTGCACACACCGACGGATTTATTTTTTCAAGGGTCTGAGCGGCATCTCAGTTTCAGATAAGCGAGGGGCTTGGGGGTGGGAGAGTGGGGGGGGGGTGAAAGAGAAGGAAAAACACCCTCTTTGTCCTTCTGTCTTGAAGGCAAAACCACAGCGTGTGAGCTGGAGTGGTAGTTGTGGCAAAGACTAGTGGGGGAACCTGATGAGAGTGTTTCACAAATGCACGTTTCCACCAGAGTGCAAGATAGAGCAGAGTATACCTTGAACACGAGGTGAAATATCACAGTATCACGTCTCACCTACTAAATATTCCCTGTGCTTGTCTTTACTTTGCTGGTGCCTTGGCTGCTAAACCATTTTACCCCCCTCCCCAGCCACCACCCCCCTCAAAACACTGTGAGTGATGAACATGGACAAATCCTTCCTTTCTCTCTCATCAAAAACTGTGAGAATATAGAGTTACTAAAACTTTCTTCTCTCTCCTGAAAACTGCGAGAGAATACCATTACCAAACTCTTCCTGCCTCCCTTGTCTAACACTGTGGAAAATTACCTTTACCTTCCCCTGTTTTTTCTTTCCTTTGAAAAACCCAGAGATTACCATTACCAAACTCCTCTGTCTCTCCTCCTCTGTCTCTCCCCAAAATACTGTGAGAAAATATCATTCACATCTTGTTTCTGTCTCATCCGCTCTAACACTGTGAGAAGCAACCAGTGCCAAAGTTTTTTTTTTTACTTTCTCTTTCCCCTCTTAAACAGTGAGACAATCCTAAATCTGTCTCAGTCATCACTCAGACCCACAGAGAAGCAAACACAGGCCCTTCCGCCTCCATTAGCCTGAAAACTTACTCAGTGACTGAACCCAGATCAGCCCTCCTGCCCTCTCTTGTCGCTGTGTTAACGGGGGAGCAGGGGACTGTCAAGGCTGCTGCAGTGGGAATGTTTCCCAGCAGTGAGGGAAGGACAGGGGTGTCAGGCGTGACGACAGGCATTACCGCCGTCCCCCTTTAGGGTGTCACATCTGTCGCCATGCGGTGCACTCGGCTGAACTGGACGGGGACAGCGCTGGGCCCTGATCAATGCTGGCACGTTCTGGTGACATCTACTGCTGTCGTCCTCCAGGTGACAAACACTCTCCCCTGCCCCCACCTCCATGTCCTGTCCACAAAACTCCTGGAGTGACATTGGCGGGGGGAGGACACCTTGCTCCCTGTACTTGCTGACAATTTGTTTCAACGCTTGGATGTAAGAAAAGAAATGTCACTTTCCCACCCCCGCCTCCCCACCCCCGTTCCTGTCCCATGAAAGTCACCTACAACAGGACAGAGCCAACGACGAGCACCGTCCCGTCCCGGTGTCTTTGAATTCCCGGCAGGGATTCCCAATTATCCAGGAGCTCCGCCAGGGAATGAAGGGGAGGAACTCCTGCAGTGCTTTGGGCGTTTGCAAAAACGAGAACTATTTATTTCTCTCTCCTCTTTAATCGCACACACAGGCTTCAGGAATACTTGCTTGCCTTGCTTTAGGTCAGTTATACCTCCTGTCCATAATGTTAAAAAATGCTTTATTCTATTTTAGGGATAAAATTACCAGCTTTAAGGCAATGTTGGATATGGGAAACTGGCTCTAGCACCAATAAAGAATCTTAACCAAAAACCCACACGTGCACGTGCGTAGACACGGGTGTACACACATGCACGCACATACCTACACAAATGCATACACACAGCAGACAGTACAGACAGGCAGCGCATATCCCCTGGGAACAGACAGAGGGAGAACATGCATTCCCTTTGTGTGTCACATGGTTCTGCTTTGGTCTTTCAGTTGAAACAGTGTAGGAATCCAAGCTCCATCCCTCCAAGTAATCCCTGAGATGTGTATGCGGTGACAGTCTTACTGCTTGAGGGCGTATGGAAAGCCTCTACAGTATCTCTGTTGACACTACTCTGCAGCGTTGACCATATAACTTCAAATGAGACTTGCTTTCTATACACTCCGGTATGTCTGTAGGGAAAGGGATAGAAAAGGAAAAGGAAAAGGTCTGGAGAACCCAGGTTTGTAATCCAAAAGGTATAGGTTTGATTCTCTGGTAGGGTACTTCTCCTTGTACCCTTAGGCAAGATACTTTCCCCAAATGGCTTCAGTACAGATCTATATGTACAAGTAATGTGTAAATATGAGCTTGCCCTGCAAGGAGATCATGGGTAAACAAATATATTACATAATCTAGAAATGAGAAAGGAGGAAATTTGTAGGAGGATATGAACAACAAGGCTGAGGAGAAAAATAAACTCTAGAAACTTTATTTCTTCCCCTTCTCCCACCCTTCCTGGAGTCTCCAGCTGCACGTTAGGCACGTCTCACCACAACATGATCTGTGTGGAGGTCTGGACCATAGCAAACACAATCCTCCTCTCATACCGTAACTCCCATAATGCACCAAGACAGCAAATGTAATACAGAGGATAAGTGCATCTCCCTTACATCAGCTTAGACTGGGTGCCTGTTCTAATAGGTACTGATGAGTCACAGGGTGGCTGAGAGGTGTGAGATGAGTAGACTCTATTCCCCAGCAGAATGAAGACATTCTTGTTTTCCTGTGCTTCCCTAGTCACTGTCAGCTGACGACATGGCTGGGCTTGGGCCTGCACTGTAAGGCTCAGCCATAAGCGTCTTAACTTGTTGAACCACTCAAAAGCTCCCCAGATACCCTCAAAGTTCCTCACACCAGAGGGTGAAGTGATTTTGAGACAGATTTTTTTTTTACAAAACTGTGAAGTACACAAACAGCAATGTCAGAGGCATTGCATTAAAAAAAAGCCTTGCCTGGATCTTTCAGCTGAATGGAGAGATTAGTTTAGACCTGCAGTGCATTGGAACAGCTGCCACAATTATGGCCGTGCTCAGTTCTGCGTTATTAAACCCGGCTTGAGGATTTCTCCCATCATGCTTCGGGGGGCTCTCCTCCTGCAGTCTAAATTCAGACTGGGTGTCCAGCTCCGCGAGCAAAAGGACAAGCTGCAAGCTTTTCTCTCCAACCCCCCCTTCCCCTGCTTCCCCCCTTCCCAAAGTGACAACACCAGAATACAGATGAAGATTACCGAGCCAAAATCAGGAGGCGTCGTTAAGATGTAGAGGGTGTAGAAGTTGTTTTTTTCCACAACGCTTTTTTTCAGAGGTGGTTAAATTCAAAACCTGCTGACGATTCCCAAACTCCAGTGTTCCTTCCAATCAATCAAGGGAAGATCCTCTTAGTAGACACATCTTGACATGGGGAGTAGTAAAACTGTGTGATTTAAAAATGATACATATATACACACATACACATATATGTATACATATATAGGGAAAAAATCAGGAAAAAACGTATGTGATATTAAAATATAGAACGTACAATATATGTAATTAATGGATGTTTTTTGGATATGTAAAACAAAGTACAGGTTTAGTTCCCCTCTTCCTTGAAGGTGTCGCAGTCTCGTTAATTCGGTTTCGCTGCCCTTGCAGGTTTGGATGATAAAACATTGTTTAATTAAGAAGCCACATTGCTGCATCAAGCTTTTCTTAATCACCTCTTCCTCCTTCCCCTCGACACCGTTACCCTTATCTTTAGGTGCCATTCAGGTGATTCTGTCTCTTCTCGGAAAAAAAGCTAACCCCGGAACAGTTTAAAGACAGCTGGGAGAGCTTCTGGCAAAAGCCGGGCCCTCACGAAACACGTACAAGTCATTTCCCCGACACTCTCTTCAGCCCTGAAGCGGCCGCCCCACTTACACATAATGTTATCACAGCTTCTCTGTAGCATTGCGGCTATGGTGAGAAAACGTTAGGCGCAAGCCGGGGAAGGGCCTGAATCCGCTCTCGAAATAGACTGTGTTGTCAGAGGCATGCGGCGCGGGGTTGACTTCACAAGTCAATTATTCATCTGTTTGATGGGAGCACAGTTGGTTTGAAGAATGGTAGATCCGCGCTGGGATGACCTTGGTCCTAACGAGGCGTCCGCCACAATCTGGATGTTGGATCTATTTTGGCGCGACAAAAAAAAAAAAAGAGTTACATCAATATTAGGAGCCTGCTGATTTTTTTTTAGTTTTCTTTCTCAGATGGATCTCCATCTGTCTTTAATCTTAGGAAGGAGCTGCAGTATGTTATATGTAAGGCATCATTAAAAAGCTACGGCCACTCACTAACCGCAGATCACACCTACATATTGTACACCCGGGAACATTAATTCCAAGGCGCTGCTAACAGACGATGAGAGGAGAGGAACATAAGGTGATCTTTTGGGAGCGTAGGCGCGCTTGGGTCATGATGTGCTGTGAGCAGCAGTGATGAAGGCAGTTGTAGGGGTTGGGAAGACTCAGAGCGTTTGGCATGGAGTGTTGGGCTGAATATCTGGAGACCTGGAACATCCGTATCCCACCCTGAAGGAATCTGGAGAGACTCATGTGGAGATGGGGAGGAGGGAAGTAGACATAGCAACACAGTCAACATAGGGCAGTGCTTCTGTTTCAAGACAGAGATGATTGGTAGAGAGGAGGCCAAAGGCTGTGCTCCCCCTTAATGAACTTAAGCTATTTCTTCTTATCAATTCGTGATACATAGATCTTGTAATAAATTCTATAAATATATTCATAAATATAGTAAATAGATAAATCATCATTAATGTTCCTGTTATTTGTGAACATACTACTACACATTTACACACATACAGTTAAAAATACCTTTCTAATGTAAGTGTATCCAAAAGGTAGCATAGCCACACAAAATTAATGTTCCTTTTATGTGAAAAGCAGATACAGTCAGATACAGATGCATATTGAAAAATAATGTATACTATGATTTACTGCATGGTTTGCAGCTGGTCATATCCCACTCAGTTTATTTACTCCTGTTAAGTGCACATTCTAGTTATGTGAATGATGTCATTACAGTCTTAAGAGAATGCAGTTATCTGGAGTTTGCCGCAACATTATTTGAACTTGTAGAGCTTACATCTCATATTCGCTGCTGCTGGTTAACATTGTGTAGATCAAAAATAATTTTCACGTTCTTGACGGCTGACATGGAGTAATTGCAGAAATGATTTCTTAGCATTTAAGTCTTATCATTGATATGCCATTCAGCGTTAATGCGTGGGTTCAACTATTAATCATGGCACCGACAACCTCTAATCTAGAGTAACATTAATCACTTCCTCTCAGATATGACTGTGTGATTTCGGTGATTGGCTGTGAAAAGTGGGTGTTGGTGACTCTATTGCATTGTCATGTGTGGGGGATGGATATTCAGTCTGGGGGGGTGGGGAGTCTGGTGGAACAGAATGGGATGACCACTGACCAATTGACCCATCTAAGCTCAGACACGCCTACCGTGTCTCATCAGTATCTCTCCTGAATCTCCTTATCAGAACACCCAAGGAAGGAAACAGAGGCCAGCTATACTTCAGGTTAACTCATAGTCTCCTACTCTGTTTTGACCAGTGTCACAATAGGATTTCAAGCATTTCAATTGCTTTTAAAATATACTTATTCAGAAGAACTGTAAATATAAATTGTCACTTGAAAAGACCAGCATGTAAATATTGGAATGTATTGGCTAATACATTTTTGAAAGTATCTCAGTGTATTTTAATCTCAAATATATATCTATTTATATATATTTATTTATATATATTTATTTATATCAAGTATTTGAAAGACTTTACATTTATATATTTTTTTCTTTACACTTATCAGTTAGAGGGATGGTTTGCATGTTACATTTCAAGAACTTTAGTGTGTTAAAGAGATCATTTGATAATGAGCAGAGACATGGCCTGATGACATGCCCTCCTACACTGAACAGGCACTTTACAGCTTTGCTGGAACCTGGGAATTTGGAGAGACAAGTTTGCTTGGTAGTGGGCATATGCTGCTGTGTACCTTCCAAAATAGCGGTGGGTGAGTGGATGTTTTCAGATGTGGGTTGATGAGGCACTCTCCACTCTGTCTGTTGATAGGGGCGATGTCTGTAAAGGATGTGCTTGATTAGTCCATAAAACCATATAGCATGTCTGTTGGACTCCTCTGTACTGGTGGGTCAACAGATGGGGAGTTGTTTGTTGTTTGGATGAAATTTGCTGAAAGGTCTTTGACCTTTGCTTTAAGAGCAGCCTTCCTCTTTGCAGACAGCTATGTCCTTCTCAGTGGCTTCCTTGAGTTGGCTATGATAAGCTTGCTATTGTACCTTCTGGGCCCAGTGATTAAGGTGGCTGCTAAGCCCTCTGATATGTGGGATGATGCAGCTTGCTATCGTGACATTGGACCCTTGCACACAGTGGAAACTTTAAACGGTACTAGGATATCCACAGCTTCAACCAGTAAAAACTTATTACAGAGGGGGTAGCTTTGGAACAGGCAGCTCATCCGACTTCATGTAACTTCATCTAACTTCTAACAATGCCATCATTGGCATTGAGAAACTGAACATTGATCATTTTTAGTCCAGTTCTGTCTTAAGGTCAAGTGGCTAAGTATTTTAAGATATTTGGAATGTTCAGACGCAAAGATGATTTTCAGTAGTGTTTTAGGGAATGTGTTTGTACAAAAATGCTTGTTGTCGGAATATGTTTCTTTCAAGCAGTCATTCAGATGTTTCAGATTAATGTAGATTTGTTCTGTGTTGCTGAAGAGGCTTATTTTAAAATGATTAAACAAAAAAAGTTGAATCATGGTTTCCCTTACAAATACCAAATAAACATGTGTATGGTCTGCTGCTTTGATCCTTGAGATGAAGCACACGGTAAGGCAGTGCTCACTCTTTAGTGAAGTTCTGTCCAGGCTGTCTAAAGCACCTGTGTTAACTGCACACATTTTGGACAGGGCCTGATATGGGAGGCTTAGGCTTCTCCTTTATAAAGTGATTGAGACCTTTTAAAAGGAGCTTTGGCTTTGTGATGGGGCGATGTAAGAGCGTTTTCCTGTTGGCTCACATGGACGATTGCAATGCTACTTCTGTAGCTTCACTGTCGGAAGGCATTTTCACACCTAACCTGTCTGTTCCTTCAGACAACTCATCACAGCAATAGGAGTCACTGCACCAGCAGGAATGAAGACTGTCAAATCAGGCAGGTAACGAAACAGCATGCTGACACTTACACTGTCTCTCGGAATAGCGAAGGTTTTACAAATATGGCATACTGACCCACTGAGCCGAACTCCACATACTTTTCCCAGTTTTGATCAAAGGAAGTTGGAGACAACGTGAAAGGAAAAAGTGCAAAGTTGTTATGTATTCTGCAGTTCTATACACGTGGAGTGGTGAGTTATTGTGCAGTTCTATACATGTAGATTTGTGAGGTATTCTACAGTTCTATACGAGTAGTGTGGTGAGGTATATTCCGCAGTTCTATACATGTGGAGGTGAGCTATTCTGCAGCGTGTCTCAGTTAGCTCATGGCCAGCTACTGCCACGCTCAGCAGTCTCATCTGAGGCAGGTGGGAGCTGATACAGATAGAGATACAGATGGAGATGGAAGGGATGGATGCTTCTTCTCTTTCTGTGTGTGTCTGTAGGAGGAGCTCAGTCACACGCACACACACCCACACCCACACACAGACACACACACACACAGATTCACATGCACACGTGTGTGCACACACATGAACACACACACACACGCGCACACACACACACACACACTCACATGCACATGTGCGTGCACACACACGCGCACATACATACACGCACGCACGCACGCACACACACACACACACTCAGTCACTCACACATATATATACGTGGAAACACACATGTTTGGATGTGCTTACACATATGCACACACACACACACACACACACACACACACACACACACATACATCCATGCACACTGCTGAGTGGCTGAGAGTACAGATCTGCCAGCCTTACAGAATATCTGCTGCAGATCAGCGGAATCCATCACATTCTCTGATACTCGCTCCACATTCACTATGCAAAAAGATAAAAGTTTAAAACTAACTTTCTATGTAAGAACTTGTTTCCCTCCTCTGCCTTATGGAGAGACATGCATCAGTCACTTACTGGACAAACAGCGTAATCCATTAAAAATACACCCACACCCAAGGTCAAATGCAGTCTGCTCTCCCATCAGAGTCAATGTGGAGATTTGGGATGATCTCTCTCTTCCGCAATTAACGTGGCCAGATGGAAGAACGGCAAGCTCATTTAATGGTCAGTTTAGCTAATGCAATAATGGCAACACAGAGGCCCTGCTAATGAACACCTCCTTGGCTTGATTTGGTCTAGCGAATCCATTTCAGGCTCTCCTAATGAGAAATCGCATACCTTGTCGCCATGGCAGGCTTCAGAGAGGTAATGGTACCTTTCAGAGACACACTGTTCCCTGGAGATAAAAAAAGCAAAAGGTTACAAGAAGAAATGAAAGAAATAGATGCTATTTTAAAAGCATTTGTGGCACATCTTGCATTTTATGTAAGCTGTTTCTCTACGATTCATAATCACAAAATTGAGCAATTGCACATTACAGCATTGTTACATCAGTTTTATGTGTTCAACGTATATTCACACATACACACACACACACACACACACACGTGTGCTCCTAAAACATCTTTTTATACACAGAAACACACATGTACCCAAACTCTGTGATGTCCTCTTTCAAACATACGCACACACACACACACACACACACACACACACACACACGCATGTCAGCATGCACACATGCACACATGCACAGGAATGATTACAGGTGCATCCACAGGTTCCCACACATGTGCCTCACACACGCACACACACACACACACACACACATGCGCACACACACACACACACACAAACAAGCGAACAAGTGAGCATGTACACATTCACAGGAATGACTACACATGAATCCACAGGTTCCAGCACATGCACGCAAACACACACACAAACACACACTGCTCCCACATTTTTCTAAACTTTAAATCAGCCACAAAATATGCAATGAGACAACTGCTTGGACAATGTGTGAATATACATGCCACCACTATTCGAGAAGGCATGGGAGCAGTTCCTCACTCTCGCTGTAATTTGGTGAGGCAGGGTAGCTTTTGTTCCTTTGAAGTTTTCTTCCCTTTTCCCACTGTGAGAATCTGACAGGCCGTGTACAGGGAAACACCTGAAATTGACTAATTTCCACCACTCTGTGATTTTGGCATTTGAAACTAATTGCATGGTTTTTCAAACTGTGTTAGTTTTTCCTCTATTTTTTCTGTGTTGCAGTTTATTCCGTATGCGGGATTGAGCTTCTTTTCACTGTAATGGAATTCATTGCTTCGTGTTGTTATTTATTTATTATTTTAATAGTAGATATCTGCACTGAAATTTAAAAAAAGCAGCTAGCTGGTTTTCAGGTAAAGCTATCCACACACACAGTCCTGTCACTCAAACTAATCAACTTGGTTGTTTAATTCATCAAAGCTGAAATTATAAAAAAAAAGTTTATTGGATATTTTTAAAGTAGAAATTGAGATTCATATATCTTTCATGATCAAATGCACATCTTCTGAGTCACACGGTCATGCACAATCCGCCCGACATTTTCAGTCACTATGACTATAGGAGCGTAACAGGAATCTTTGGGTCTGGCACTTTCTGCGAAAAGGTCAAGTGTTTGCTGTGGCTGTTTTAGCGACACATGGAATTCGTGGAGTGCGTGTGAGAAAACGTGTGAGCCATAATCGCGGTTATCCCCGCCTCTCCGAAGAGGTGCCGCCCGGCATATCTGCTCTCTGTCAAACACCCGCTATCAGAAGACCGAGATAATCAGGACTGAGCTGAAACATTTCCTGACTAGACGACAAAATATTCTGGGAGAAAAAGCCAGGAGAATGTATCTTGGTTTTGGAAAGTCCCATGCTGTATCCCTGTGGGGGGGTTCAGATAACTTTGTGCGCTAAGCAGAGAGAGCAGACAGCGATGACAGACTGGGCATATGGCCTACATTTAAAGCCTGACTCTCTTTCTTAATGTGGCCAAAACTGCTGGAGGGGTTTGAAGCTCCGCCCATCTAAACAAACGCCCTATTGGTGACTATTGAATCCGATACCAAAGTAAACAAGCATTTGTGTCAAACACAGAATACGTTTTGATGAAAACCACCAAACGGTCAATATGATGATTGCCATATGACATGAATACATACATCAGAGATTGTTAAGAGCTAAACATTTGGTTTGGAGTTTCTTTTTTTCTTTTTTGCCTCAGATCCAGTCCACTGATTTGCGTTATTGTAACGGGCACTGTGCTGACATCTTTGAGGTTCAGGGGTGGGAGTATGGGAGTGAAATGGTCTGTGAACTGCTATTAGGCTGCATCAGAAACACGTGAGTGAAACAGACTCCTCCAGCCTGATGCATTATTGGCCACACCTCATACTCCCATGTTCAGATGTGATACTCTCACACCTTTAACTCTCAGATCTTTTTATTACTAATTTGTCTTTACCTCCATACCTCCGTTCATTTGATTTAAGGCCAGTATTGACTAGAAAGATGCAATGTGCAGAGTCCAAACTCTAGAGGGAACTTCAGTTGATTAAAAGAGATTACAGGTCAATACGTAAGGTTCTGTTATGTCCATCCTCCCACTCCGTAGTCTCTTCTGCCCCTCAGTCTATGAAGGGGAATCTCCTCACCAATAGCCGTCCCCCATCTCTGTGAACAGTGAATCATAGGCATTGCTCTTTGCTGACCTTGAGCTCTCTGGAGAGAACAGCACAGACACTCACAAACACTTTCCCTCTCACACAGCACATGCAAGCATTTTAACCTTACTGTGGAGTCGGCGAATATGGATTTAATAAGGCACACGTGTGTCTGTACTGTCTGGATGTGAGGGTGGCAATGTGCTGTAGTGGTCAAGGACACGGATGTGTTACCACGAGGCTGCAGGTTTCAGTCCCCTGTGGGACATTGTTGTCCTACCTTTGATACTGAAACTGAATGGATGATATGTCAGCTAGGAAAGCGGCTCTGAATAAGGGCATCTGCCAAGAAAAATAATAGTGCTGGGTCAGCGACTGTACAAAGGAGATATTTACATGAGTGCACATTTTAACATGAAAATTATACATAAAATTGACACTATTGAAAGGAATATAAAGTTATTCACAAAAATACACTTGAGGAAGGATACAATTCACAGGAGCATTTTTCAAGTATCCATATTTCCATTGTCCTTGAAGCTGACACTTAAAATTATATCTGAAATCAAAAGTCCAGATGTATATAATTTTAGTTGCAAATTTAATTCATCATTCCAAGACATTTCATACTTAATGATATTAACTGTTGTTCTGTGGTGCAGCTAGTGTGAACCCATAAATGGGATGAATGTGATCCTGGGGGGAAAAGAAGGATGAAAACATTGGAAGCTACAACCACATTCTGCTTCAGCCATGTGACTTGTGACATCAAATTGGGAGAACAAGATGAACGCTGGTATCACAGAGCATGTCAGAGTGTCATTAAAGAGAGCACACTCAGGTCCCGCTCAGACACTCCCGTCATAAATCACTCTTGCCTAAGTCAGTCATGTTCAGCCAGGAAGAGCAAGGCCTGTTCCCACCGGCTTGGCCAGATGCGGTTTTCAGGACCGTAACAGCACCGTTCTTCCTCACGCTCTGTATATTTGTCTTTTCTGCCCATTTTTTCTCTCAAGGCTTTGATTTTTTACCGTTGCTATGATTTGTCAGAAATATGAAACAAGATGTTAAATGTATTGCCAAGAATAAAAATAACAGCAGGTTTCGCAGCTTGCAGACTTGTGGTTTCATGTTCTTGTGCCTCTCTCTTTTCTGGGCCTTGAAGTAACATTGCATATGTCATATTTTCTGTGTACTCAAGTGCTAACCCCACACCAGGGTCTGCATGTAGAACTTTCATTGCCAGAGGAGACTTCTGTCAACAGATGCAATGGGAGAGCTTCATCAACCTTAAAAATGGGCGGAGCTATAATGTGTTATCTGTGAATCATTGATTCCACGGGAGAGCCAAGTCTTTTGATTCGTACAAAGTCGTCCATGATTGATGGCTTTTTGTGGTTCCACACATTGCAGGGTTTTTGATAACTCCCAACACCATTCATCATGTGCACTGAACATGCAGGACCTTCACACCTAAAAAATGGCATGAACTTTAATAATGAAAATCAATACCCAAATGATCCAGGACATGAGGATGGTAGGTCGAGCTGTCACTACAGCACCTGTGATGATAAAACTTCACAATAATTCCAGGTGCTTTGTTGTAAAGCAATAATACCTTGGGGATGCATGTTTGTTCTAAAACACTTGCTTATAAAAGGCAGAGTGATTTTATTTTCTGATACCAGTATGAAGTCTTTTTGTTCCATATTTGATGGAGTAATGTTCTGCAGTGATCTGCTGATGCCTGAGGGATGGATTATTCTTAGTCTGTGTTTTTGAACAGATTTTTCATGTTTAGCTCTGTTGTGCGGTGCCATGACCAATTATGGGATCCTGAACAACCTATCAGAGCAAAAAAGCAACAGCACAATAATGTGGCAATCACAAGAACTCTCTTCTGTTTAATGCATATGAACTCGGCCACTGTGGCCTCCAGCCCCGCGGTCATTTCAGACAACAAAACATCACAGAAATCTTGACTTGAGGCGAAGCTTGTGCTTCTGAGCAATGATTCTTTTTTTGTTGTTTGTTTTTCCAGCCTGTGACCATTAATACCGACGGAAAACACAGCAAACCCTTATCAGACATACACGGCCCTATATGACATGTTCCGTGCCGTATCTCGTGATTATCTCATAGAACAGTAATCGTCTCAGAGGATAACATATAGACAGGGGGGTTTTACGGTGTCCCTGCTCGCCTTGTCCTGATCACCCTGATCCATGCCATAGTGATAGGGGATTAGTGAACTGGGATTACTGTACTGCGCTGTGCTCTCTGAAGGGCGTTGAGTTGGGGTGAACCATCCCACTCTCCATGAAACAGCATACAAAACCTGCTCTGTGTCTCTCTCTCTCTGTCTTTTATAATCGCAGCTGACAATAGGTCTGTCTGGGAAACACTACCCTTAGATCAGAGGACATGGAGATGAGGTGGATCAGGGAAAACAATGATCACCAGCAATGATTTGCGAAGCAGGAGAACCATTGACGGGACGAAATCTTACAAGCGTGCAGTTGTATATGCAATTTAATTTGTGTCTGATATGAGAAATTGTAAATAAAACATGCAAATATGAAACATGCATATTGTTATTAGACATACGCAGACAGATAAGATTATAAACTAAGTATTGGTCCATTCCACTTGTGTTACCTCAGCCACTGGTTGGTATTCATTGTCGCAATAATAAACAAAGACTTTTCCTGAAGGTGGGGCAGGGCTCCTGAGTAATGTTCTGTCTTCCTCTTTTTTTCTCTGTTTCTCCATTCTTAGATTGACCATTCCTCCCTAATCAGCTGATCTAGGATCATTGTGAAAGAGCTGACAAGGGAGAGGTTCTTTGAACCACAAACACAATTTTACACCCACTTCAGAGCCAAAAGTAGCGATGGGAGACTGAGGTTTTCCGAATGCTGAATTTGGGTGGGGCCATCTTGTGCTACCAGTGACTCACTCATCTGAACCAGTTACAGTGTTCTGCTAAGGAGGCTTTTTATTGGTTCATGAGAGTCCATGCTTGATAGCACACGGTGACTCCACTTCTTATGAGGTTCATGAACCCTCGCCCTCCAATCATTAGTCACCAGATCGCCTTCCCGAAGTCATTAGTTGCTAGCAGCTGCACGGTTGTGAAGAATGGGGAGCGGTCTGCCTGAGATAGGCCCAAGCGAAGTCAGTCTGTTCTTCCGTTTCTGTTAGCCTCTCCAACGCATGGTTCCCTAATGAGCAAAGACTGCCCACTCAAAGTCATGTCAGAGATACATCTGCTGTGAGTCTTTTAAGATTGCAGGCTCCCCCCATCCCCTGAGTCATAGACTGTTTTTTTTTTTTTTTTTTAGCTCAATTCCCTGGTGACCATAGCTGTTCATACACCACATTTCGTGTATCTTACATTGTAAAGGTGATGAACTCTGAACAAAGCTAGATGATCTGCAGTTTTTTTTAATTCTCTGTTTCTTTTCATGTTCATTCATGTTGGGCTAGGCACTGTAAATTCACAGTAAAGGTTGACTGTGTGTGCTGCATGGGGCCGTGCTATTGAGTGGGTGTGGCAGGAAGTAGGGTGGGCAGGAGCTGAGGCATTGATTTCTGTCTCAGAAACAAGGGCACTCCTCATGAAGCAGTGCAGGGTTTATTAATCCTTCCAGTCTCAAGAGCCAGATTCTGGAATTAAGACAATGTGGTTTTTTGGGGCCCCTTTTCAACCAACTGACTTTTGCATTCTGCTCAAATACTACGCAATTCTGAGATGAGGGCAGTGGAAAAAGAAAAAAAAAAGAAACTGCTAATCGCAAAAAGTTGAAACTGCAATGAGCGGTGTTCCGAAATCAGGGTGTACGCACATCAAGGCAAGCGCCCGTTTGATCACCGCGTCTTTGAAAGTGACACAGCTGCATCTTAGCTGTATTTCCAGGCGTGGAGTGACAGAATGCCTCTGTCATCGATCTGAGGAGCGATCCGGGAGTCCCGGGGGAAAGATGTGGGATATAGGCCCTGACGATCACCTGCTGTTATGTACAGCATAAACAGGGATGGTGCTGTCTGCTAAATCAGCTTCACATGGGAAACAGAATAGCAGTACTGGAGATAGAACAGTTGTTGCCGCTGTTTTAAGTTGAAAGAGAGACAGTGTGATCAAGCTTTGGTAATTCATGATTATTAAACAGCGGGAATTCTGAAGGATGAGAAATATTCATTTGTTATTCTCTCTATTGTTCGGTATTTGTTTGCGGAGAGCCAGCAGTTCTCTTATCAGGACTTTTTCAGCTGTACTCTGCCAGTAAATTAGAGAAAGCTCATTCCTTTTCTTTCTCTTTCTCTTCTGAAAGCCCAGTGCTCCAGCTTTGATTTCTCCTGGGCGAGATGCACACATGCATGCATATGCACAGATGCGCACACACACAGAGACACACACAGGTACACACGCACATATGCAGAAAACAACACACATACACATGGTCACACACACACACACACACACATACATGTGCGCACGGACACACACGTGCACACACACACACACACACACACACACACACACACACAAACACAGTCCCAGACTCCTCACTGCCAGAGAACAGGAGCTACGAAGCTGAGAGGAGCCAAGATATGGCTTAATGAGCAATCTTGTGAGTTATGACAGTTTTGTGACAGTTTCACTTATGCCAAACAGTCCAGATATTCTGAGAGTTTTTTTTTTTTAAATCAAAAAGCAGTCAACTTTTGTATTTTCAAACCCAGCTGAACACACTGTGTACTGCTGAGGCAACTTTATATCATAGTGGTTCAGGAATAGGACTTCTAAGCAGAAGGTTATGGGTTCTAATATCATGTGAAGATGTGTAATGCTGCATTTAACCCATAAAATATCTGGCTGAGTGGCTTCAGTATATATCCAACTGTATAGATGGATACAATGTGAGCTAGTGCATAGTTTAAAACACAGAAGGCTTTCCTCTGTGGAGTTTTCTAAGCGGATAAGCTTGCAGTGCAAACACTTTCCTCCTTTGAATTATATGAACTTTTTTCAGGTTATGTAAGTTGATTCTTTCTTCTCATCTTCACAGATGTTATAGATGGCAATTTTAGTCAGCCAGCACTGTATGCGAACTTGAAGTAAAATAAACTTTGTAAATTTTGAGAAAAAAAGAAAAAACACACACACATACATACAAACACACACAGAAACACACACACACACACACACACATACATACAAACACACACACACACATACCTACAAACACACACACACACACACACACGCATGCCTATGATTAAACTGGGAGGGGGGGGGGGGGGTGGAGTTGCAATGAGATCAGTAACTGGGCATGTCAGTAAAGAGTATACACACAGTGCGATGCACAGCTCAGGGGATTTTTGTCTCTTACACATTTCTTGAACAAATTTGAACCAGATGAGAAAATAATGCCACCATATGAACTAAATGCATACCATTTTTGTCAGTCTTTGTTCATTTATATGTACTGCACATTTTGATAAACATTTTAGATGTGTGTCACAGTCACATTTTGCCCTAATTTGTTTAAGGCTTCAGAATGAGCAGTGCTTTCTTTAATCTCACAGAATGGAACTGTGTGATACCTAGCTGTTTATTCAGTGAACTTAAATATTCCCACTCCCGCCGTGACCAAAAGGATTCCATCTTGATTGCAGTTTCCAAATTATGGCGTACAACTTTTTTTCTTTTTCACTGTTCATTCAGTGGCGCCTGCTAGAATAACATGTTATATTTTTCCATGCCTCCACGAATAAACTTTAGCATGCAAAGAACGGCGCTATTGTTTATATCCAATCTAACTCTGGAATCCTCTAGAAATTCCAAAGCTGCAATAAATTACTCATTCCATACCTAATATGCACTCAACCTATTGTGCCGACTCGGAGCGAATCACCCCAAAGGCAGCCGCTTCCTCCAAAGTGCACCTCCGTAGACAGCAATGAGCAGGTGAAGTGGTGACACAGAGGCCACCTCCTGCTCGAGTGACCGCAGCGTTCGCTCGAGACACCTGCATTTAATGAGGAAAATGCTTCTGTGTGTTAGGAAAATGCTTCTGCGGTGTCATCTATGTCTTTCAGGTTGAAAGGGCCATGGGGATATGAGTCACCCAGCAAGTGTAGTGTGGATCAAAATTTGCCTCAATGTTTGTGAAAGCTTCTTTTTTGTGTCCAAATTACCACAATGTCACATTAATCATTGGAAAATGCAAAATATATTAGGGGGAGGGGGTGCTGTCAGTCATGTCCTGAGATGTAGAGTGAAATGGGCTCCTGGTTTCTGTAAAGGAGCCTGTAGAGTGGGGTTCTCTGTCATGTTAGACTTGTATAGATAGATACAGTTTAAAACTGGACTGTCATTGCATAATGATGTTACAGTTGAACATTACATCAAATAAAGAATCACAAGATCACGATAAAGCACACCTGAACTCTTCATGAGCATCACATGACCACTATCAATCATCTGCAAATGTATTTCATGACAGTTGAAATTTGTGGCACCACTAAAAAAAAGCCCCGCCTCAAAAGATCTCAACCTTTTTTGTAATATGTGTAACATGAGAAGCTATGCAACAGTTGCTTTTCAGTATGCACAGTTAAACAGTATTTATTCATTTGGAGTGGTACTGAATTGCAAAACCTCTTACATAATATAATGTGTCACCCTCTAGTTTATTCAAGGACGATCTCTGCAGTCAATCATATTATATGCTGAACATGTTTAATTGCAATTGACATTAAACTGAGTTATAACATTACTTGAGGAACTAAAGGGAAGTGTATGCATGTGGTAGTGATAGAAAAGGGTTATATACTAAAATTTTGGCAGCTGAACCAAGGGTTTTATCAGATCACTCTGGCGATCCGTTAAACATTTAAGACAAACATCCTCCACATCCATATCCCTGCTTTGTGGGTCAAACACAGCTACAATAAGTCTGGAGTGAAGGGAAGTCTGAATTACAGGATGTGTAAGGCATGAGGCTGGAGAAGGAGGAAACAGAAAACAACCACAAAAAAGTCTTTTGCTCGCAAGTTTTGCACATTCAATCATCCGCAATTTGGCACATCCATTTGGTCTGGGTGACGAGGGACACGTTAAGCTATTAAGGATCTGCAGGTTGCAGCTGTGTTTGACACGGACTCGTTTTGATGACCCTGTTTGTCAGCGCGGGAGGGGAAACACTGCAATTCGGAACATCTGGACTCCTGTGTTGAAACCGCTGCGTTCCACTCCCAGATTATTAGGAGACTGATGAGTGAGCCCCCTTTTGTGTCAACCCCCTCCGCGTCTGGTTCTCTGTGAGGTCTTTAGTCATGGCCTACCCCCACAGATATTGTCATTACTGTTATTATTTATTTCTCACCAGATGCTCAGCTTCACCAGGGCAAATTACACAGCACACATTTTAGATTATTGTCCAATCATACAGCTGGATATTTACCTGAACAGTTCAAGGTTTAGAACTGTGCTCTGGTCTACAATGGCAGTGTCCTTCCTGGGAAGTAAACCTGCAACCTCTGGGTTAACATGTCTGGGTCTTTAAATCACTACCCAACACACTGCATAGGACCACCGCATTCCCTTCAATAATGTACACATGACGGGCCCTTACTGAAGGAAAATATGCCATTGTTGGCACTAAGGACGACAACGTCAAGGTTTACTTGTTGTAACAAAAAGAATAGTGATGGTGTTCTTTGTCAATGAAAAACAAAAGAAATGAAACTTCTGGAGAGGTTTGCGTGTGTTTCTCTGCAGCTGTCTGAGCGCGGAATTGTTCTGCAGACGTGTAACAATACTTGGGAGGGTGTGTTGGGTGTGGGGAGGGTGTAGATTGTGAGATTAATGCATCTTTGCCATTGCCTCTCTCTCTCTCTCTCTCTCTCTCTCTCTCTCTCTGTCTTTCTCTTTCTTCTGTCTAACTCATAGAAAAGTCATGTCCCTGGAAGACCCCTGCACACCCACAACAACTCCATTTCCTCAACTGGGATCAAAGGCATTGAGCTCGTTCGATCTGCTCAAGTGCCTCGCGAGCCTCGTGGCGTCCAGTTTGTGCGCTCAGGACACCTGGAGGCCATAGGTGCTTAACACCGACGGGAAGTGGGGTTTATTGGCCATCAATACTGCTGATCAATGGAGCCTAAAACCAGGAAGTCCAAAGGAAGGGAGGTCAAGGGCATCGTCAAGGTCCCCCGAAATGCCTCTTCACATCCTGCTCTATCGGAAGCTACCAGAAGCTAATTTGTCATTTGTAATCTGTATTACGTGGCAGCTCTGCTGTAGCCACATTGTTACAGAGTTGTGAAAACACACTAGAGCTGCACATCCTTGGGGTTTTTTTTTTTTCCTTGCACATCTGCAGTAATAACATTTGCCATCTCCCCTCAGGGAAAGACCAGTGAAAGGGAGGGAGAAGTGAAACCTGGCACTGGTGCTCTGACAGTTTATTTACTCGAGGGATGGTCAGTAATGGTTCACTCGCGAGCCGCCTCACTTGTTATTCCGTCTGTCTCTTAAAACAGGGGCCGGTTTACTCTGAGGGCATTTCCAATGGGCCGAGACGCACATCACAGCAAGGCAAACAAATGCCCTCAGCGAGCGCAGGACTGTCTGGGCTAGCGTCCTGAATTTTTTAAAAGCAGGGAGAGGGATCAATTGAAAGGGAGTGATACCAGACCAAGGTAAATAAATAGAGATTGCATTAAATGCAGAGCCACATTTCCCTCCTTGTCCACATCACACCTTGGGTGCTAGGTTTCTTCCAGGTGAATTATTCTCAAACCTGGCTGCCTGTGTAAACTGCTCCATACCATATAGTTAAATAAATTACTGTTGCCACCGTGGTTACTTTAGCTTTTTTGTACTTTTTGGAAAACTAAGAAAAAATATGAACACACAAATATATTGAGTATACAATAATCTGTCAGTTACCTCACTGACAAACTCAGAATGTCAGCAGAAAATGAAAAAGAAAATAAAATAATATACAGTGGCTGATATTACATCAGTAACTTGACAGCTGATTGACAGGTGTCATCAACAGGGTTGATTGACCGGTCGTGTACTGTATCAATCACAGGCCAGTGGTGTACTGTATCAGTCACAGGCCTCTTCTGTAAGCAAAAACAAGATGTGCATCTGCTGTGCTTCTATGCATACACTATATCATTAAAGAACAGCCTGTCATCAGTTTGCAAATGCTGCCCTGTGGGGTTCTTCGGTGATTTCACTGCACAGCCATTAGAAAATGTTTTGTGAATCAATATATGCAGACTAGTCAACAAATCGGCACAGTAGTAAAAACATAAAAAGAAACAATCAAAACAAGCAATAACAAGAGGAGGATGCACAGATTAATATTATACGTTATACTGCTTTAAATAATCTGTCCAATTCCTCTTGTAGGGCCTTGTGTCTGCCCAATGGTTAGCCAGAGATGCCATGTGTTATCCCAGTTCCACCCACAAATGTTGGCTGGAGCTCAAGCATGGTGAGCAGCGCATCCGTATCATAACTTTGATGTTCTCTTTTCATAATGACATTGCTTGGAGTATATTACCCCACCTGGAGCTTTCTTATTGTAGCACCATGCAGCCAGGATATTATCAGTCAATACAGGTGGATATTTCTATTGACTACACTGTAAATACTAATTAATACACACACACACACACATACACACACACCCTCACTTACTCAAACAGAGACTAAAATGTTTTCTTCTGGTACATTTTTTTCCTAACTAGTCTCGTCATTCTGAATATGAACTATTTTCGTCTGTCCCCCCCACCTGAAACACCAACACTTTGAGACAGAGACGCTGCCTCCCTGGGGTATCAGGATGTAGCAGCTGGCTTTAGAGGTAGAAGATCAGGTACGTGACACTCGTTCACATCACCATGGATACACTACCATCTTATCAGGGCCTTTCTAAATTAGTCTTCCCTCCCCCTCATTTTGTGACCTAACATTTGATTTTATAATAATTTGTTGATATTTTTTCCACTGGTTTAGAAATTCTTGTGGAAATGGAGTGGAAATAGCATTAATGAGTGCAGATTTGAGGGGGCGAAGAATTAGGCAGGGTGGGGCCCTAGGGTTGGGATGGGTGAGGGTGGGCTCCAGGCTCGCCTGTCTTTTATTCTTTGCTCAATAACTTTGAACTCTCTGGCTGCCCATAATGAAGTAAAGCCCCCCCCGGGGGGTCGACTATATTAAGGCACAGAGATTTAGCTGGTTACCATATTCATGCTAACACATTTCCAAAGACAAAACAGAGCAGGGGCCAGAAGAATGTGGTTTGGGTGAGGTTTTTAAATATTCAAGAATGAGATTTACACATCCTCATCATCCTCTTCATTATCTGCCACCCAACAAAACTGTACAAAACACACATACACACACACACACACACACATATGTACACACACACATATCTATGCATTTGCGACAGATTTCCTTGTCTGATGTCACCCTCATTCTGTTGTGCTTTGATCAGATGTGAAAGCCCATCAGAGAACTGCTGTGTAGCTCGCATTTGCAAATGACTTTTTTTTTTTACAACAAATGTTGTTTTGTCTAAATATTTAAATAGAAACATAAAATATTTGACAGGGGGGAGTCAGGGGAGGAGAAGACACCGTCACATATCTCAGCATCACCACTACGAATGCAACTTGGCATTTTATACTAAAATACCACACTCTCTTTCTACATCGCAACTTCAGTACAAAAGATTTTTCACAAATGTCAGAACGTTCCGGCTTTTTGCATGCCCCCGGGGCTCTGCATTACATTAATTTCATTTGTGTTTATTGTGGATAATATAAAACATAATTCCTCCCGAAGCGTGTTTGCCACCATTACCACAAGGGCAGTGGGACTCGTTCACCCAAGCAAACTCCTCAGTAGCGGAATATATTAATTATTCTTAAACACTGCCAAGCTTGACATCGGTTCTCCCCTGAGTGGGAAATTATTCAAAGAGGACACACAGAAACATAGGGAGCAGGAGGGGTCAGGGATGGCCTTCTCTTGTTCCGCTCCTGCTTTGGAAGGAAAGCGGGGAATTCCTGGGGGAGAGGAAGCTTAGCATCTCGCTAAGCAAGCAGGGCAGTGTTGCAGAGAGGGATATTCTGCGGCCACTTCCCTGGATTCTCCGGTTGAAGTTCTTCTAAAAGGTTTACGAAAACGTAATTTTCCCCGGTTCCAAAGGAATTTCAGAGGCTATATATAACAGAGTTAAAATCTCAATCCCTGACTGGCAAGTTTCATGTGCGAAGATCACAATGTCTCGGTTATGTTATAATTTAAAGTAGTCAAATGTCTGGAAGCAAGAAGTTGCGCTTGCATGTATTTATAGTGGATTACTGTGTCACTTGAGAGATTTGAGAATTCACACTTGCATGCACAAGCATTTATGCCCACACCCTGTGATATCGTTTGAGTGCTGCTGTGCAGAAGGACACAAAATGTCTGTGATATTTGAAAGTGTCTTAAATAACAGTAAAACTGAAACAAAACAAATTGGTCAAAAATAGAAGAAGGAAGCATGAAGGGAGAAAGTGTCACTTGTAAATATGTTTTTGTCAAGTAGAAGAAAATTCATAGTTGAATTCAGGTAAGGTTTTAAGCCCCTCCCTTTTCTCCTTATTCTTCCTTTGCCCGTGTTGCGTTCTCCTGGGGCATTGATGGAGTGGTGAAGTCCCCTCTCTGCCCTTCACAGCGTCGGGCAATGAACGAGAGCCCAAGAGGCCGGGAATCCATCTCCAGAGGTACAGCTGTCCGAAAGTCAGAGGAACGACTGTTAATATCAGAGGACGTGCTGTCCTAAAGGCAGACTGTAAGAACTGCTGTTCTACAGTCAGAGGAATCTCCTTTTTAAGCTCAACTCTTTCCTGAAATCTGAGGAGCTGCTTTCCTGAGGTCAATAAGCTGCTGTTCTAAGGTCAGAGGAATAACTGTTCTAATGTCAGGGCTGCTGCTGGCATCAGGGGGAACAGCTGTTCTCAGATCAGAGAAGCTGCTTTCCCTAAGGTCAATAAGCTGCTGTTCTAAGGTGAACGGCATCAGTGTTCTGAGGTCAGAGGAACTACATTTTTAAAGTCAGAGGAGATACTGTTGAAGTTAGAGGAGCTGCTGAAGTATACAGCAGTGCAATGCAACTTTACAGATCTCTCTGCCGGGTGTGCTGCTTTGATGTCTTTTTCTGAGTATCAATTTGAACAGGAGTAGGTTACCACTTGCGAAAAAGAAAGTTCCTAAATGTCCATTCTGAGAACTTTGCCGGTGCAAGAGAGTCTGTCAAAGTCACAGATACAGTGTGATTGTTATGTAGGTCCTAGACATGCTATTTTAAACCTGTCCTCAGTGGCAAGTAACTCTGGTCAGCTCAGCAGCTGTGTGTGGCTGACCCAGCACAAGAACTTATTATTAAAAACATAGTGCCAGAGCTTTCCTTTGGAGGTGGTGTGACATAGGTGGTAGGGAGCTGAAGCTGCTATCCAAAGTTCTTGCATTTGATTCCCAGGTGGACATTGCTGGTGTCTGCTTGAGCAAGGTATTTTGTCTGAATAGCTTTTGAAAATATTGTAGTGTGTAAACTGATAATGTGTAAAATGTGAGGCATCCAAACCAACGTAAATGGGGGTGGCTGCTAAACCACAAAATAAATTTTGCTATCAGAAAACAAGAGAACTTGTCACAAGCATTCAAAATAGGGTCAGCCCTGGGAGGATGTTACTCCGTGCTGTGTCTGAAAACTGTTCATTTTCAGAGCTTGGGACTGTTTGGCCTCCACTGCATAATGCCTCCATTAGCAGCTCTGCATTTGTGCCCATTATGCTGTAGTTCCCTATTGTCTGAATTCATATTTATATCCGCATATATAATACAAAGCCCAACGAAACTAATATTTCTGTGTGTGTGTGTGTGTGTGTGTGTGTGTGTGTATGTATGTGCGCTCCACTGTGTGCGTGTGTGTGCTTGTGTGTGTAAACAGTCTGCGGGGGAAACACGGTGCTCATTTTGAATATCTGATTATTGAAATGGGCACTCGACACTGTGCAAACACCCAGACTGACACAGAGCCGTGCAGAGAAGTCGATGAGGGCCTATTATTGTGAAGAATACTTTGCTGTACATAACAAGAGTTTGATTTCTGATGGATGAAATATTCACACTCTTCCACTGGTGAGGAAGAGTGAATCAAGAGAAGATTAACAAGCAGCAATGGGGCTTGTAGGAATGAAATCAATTCATCTCTGATTTCTGGGGGTTTAAAAATATCCCCCTCATTCATTTTGTATGGCCGCTTTTCCCCTGCAGTCCTGATGCAAGGTGACTGTCTATCTGTGGGATTATAGGTCTTTTTTCCCTTGCCTCAGAGACAGAAGAAGCTACTGAACCACAGGTTAAAAACCCAGGTGAATGTACACCCAAGTGATTCAGATTCAGAGTTTGTGGTAAATATTAATATGACTCGAGTGAACGCACACTCCAGTGATCCAGACTCAGAGTTTTATGGATGTTTGTTTTACACCATGAAATCTATAAATTCTGAGGAGGCTTCTCTGTGAATTTAACAACAGCAATGATTTTACATTGAATATATGCTTTTGTTGTGGGTGTCTGTTGGTTCAACTGGTACATAAAATACGTGTTATTAAATCAGAGGGTACAGATGTACCACCAGGCGTTTCTGTAAAGACTAATACAAATCTTCTGTTCTTTTCATGGAACACTAGATGGCCCTTAATGACTCACGCTCCCCCCATCCCCTCCACCCCCTGGCTCCAGGTCTCTACCTCAGATGGGCTCCTAGTGCACTTGAGGGGGCACTGGAGTGGGTATTTATTTTTGTATTCACTGTGTAACCATTAGAAACGACCTTCTTGTCACCCTGTTTTGTTACTGAAACATCATGCATCCCCGCTGCCTTTCCAAACTCTGGCTAATAGTAGTTTTTAAAAATTTCTCTCTCTTTTTTTCCTCTTTTCTCATGGATGTTCACTCAGGAACAGTGAAGACACCCTTACATACAACAGGCCTTCATGTACCATACTCATGGCCTCTTGTACTGTATGCATCATTTAGCTGACGCAGCAAGCGCAATGTACTGGAAAACATTGATTTCCTGGCTTTTTATAGTAATACGTATGTACTTCAAGAGAAAGTGATGAGACTGAAAGGTCACGGATGCAGAATTTGAAGCGATTTGTTATTAATTTTTTTTTGGAAAGCGCAATTCAAATTGTTTAATTTTAATTTTTGTTACGAGATACAGAGAGGTTAAATTCATGTTTAATGGCAAAAATGCCTCAAACAAGCAATGTGCTGTGCTACATACTGTAGCTGAGAGAGATTCCCAGATTTGTGAAAACTGTCAAATGTAAACAGAGAGACTCTACACATATGTATATGCACAGGAACTGCACAGACACTGGTGGTGCCAGTGGAAATGATGATGAAATGTCTATGCCATTAGACTGTATTACCAGTATAAGGCTGCTTAAGTTAATGTTCTGGGTTTAGTGCTGCTTTTCCCCCTACCCTCTGGTTCTCTTTAAGTCAGAGGCAGGTCTGTGGACAAAACAGAGATTATTAGCCTGTATTTTCCCTCCTAATGCTGTGCAGCCGCACTAATACTCCACAAGAACGAATGTAAAAAGTTCAAGCCCATTAATTAAAACAAGAAGACTACTTGAGTCCCTTTCTGCCCTATTGCAAGGTCGACTCCCTCCTGCATGTATTGAATCATGCGCTTGGGGAAAAAAGCACTGAGAAATGAAGGAGTGACTGTGCGAGGAAAAGACTTATTGTTTCCAGGTTTAGCACCGTAAGAAGTAACTGCTGTGCTGGGTTTTTTTGGCAAGGCTCGAAGATTACTAATTCATTCAATTTATTAAGCCTGTTCTGCATTACACAAATTAATTCTTTCATGGGTAATATAAACCATTCTGGATATGAATACGCATTGGGAAACATGTAAGCCGCTAAACTTAATGGATATAAGTGGTATCAGACAAGGACATTTGGTTTATTTCCCGAACAGTTCCTATGGGACAGTTTTTAATAATTGCGATACACCTTAACTTTTGCCAGCGTGGGGAGAGACAGACCTTCTTCTATGCTGCGTCATAACTGACAGACATAAGAAAAGAGGGACAGATACACTGACCCGGGCACAAAGTAGGGGAACAAAGATAGAGTACAGGAGAATGCAGGAGGTAGCGTTGGACCTAAAATGCTTTCACAACAGTGAATAACTCTTTTCATGTCAATAAAACTGGTCAGCATCCTTGAATGTGAGAGATAGATAGAGAGAAAACTATGAAAATGAATATTCATTCATATAGGGAGAATAATTGTCGCAGTGCTGTTACATCCATTAATCAGATATTTTATTATTGTATCTTACAAGCCCCATTTGTAATGCCATCTGGGCAGTGCTGCACATGTCAAAATCATGCTAAGCACTGAACTTTGAATACTGAAAGGGACAGACAGACAGACATGGGAGAGACACTGCTGACATGGAGGAAAACAGAATCTTTCTTTTTTGATGCTGTCTGAAGGCCAGTCAGAATGGGACCTGGTGAAGGAACATTCATTTCTTATTTCTTTTTATTATTTATGCTTTATTTGGCAGAACCCCTTTGCCAGAATGACTGACAGGCGTTTCACATAAACACACATTGAGGTTCTTTATTCAATTTCTATTATGTAGTTGAATATTATATTCCTCTACCCAGGGATGCATCCTGGCACAAATGTTTTCCGAACAGACTGCAAACATTTAATAGGCTTAAAAGTGCAGACTGTACCTCCAGCACAACAAACAGAAGACATTAGTAATGCACCTTCATTTCCCACAATTCTGTCTGTATGCTGCGTTTCCCTTCCACACTACCTCCACAATTTGAATTATAGAAGCAACAGAATCACTGCTAGATGCAGTTTTATGGAAATGCCAATAGTCTTTGACAGCGGAGTTTATATTGATGACAGCCATAATTCAGTGACTTACAGCCCTGTCGTGGTGGAAAATTGATACAATATGTATTTACAGGCGCAAAAAGCTCAGACAGCCAATCGACCTGCCATAAACCCAGCACACCGCAAAGCAGCCGTTATGAAACTGGTGTCAATGTTGTTAAACTCTATTGACTGACAGCTGATTTCCAACACTGTTTGCAAAATGTCAAGCAATGCAATAAAAATGGTTCTCTCTCCCCACTGTCTGCTAGTACTCAAATACAGTATTTTACCTTTGATCCTATTGATTCTAGGTTTTCAGCTCCACTTCCAGCAAAGGCTGAATTAATGTGCGTGTTTGCGTTTGTGTGTGTGTGTGCATGAATGCATGATTCAATAGATAATTTCCTTACAGATTGTGCATCTGTAATGCTGTCACATGTCGTACAGTGGCTGTAGGTCTACTGCTTGAGGAAATGTTGCTGTCTGTCCTTGTATAAATCCAGGAAGTAGTCTAATTCATTCAATATGGACAAAGAGACAAAACAATCCCATTTCTGCATCAAGTCACCCCCCCACTCCCAAAAAAAAAAAACTGTCCCTCTGACCCACGCAAGCTGATTATGTGTGAGCACTGGGTGGGGGGGAGGTGGGATATGGAGAACGAAAGACACCCATCTTTTGAGTATTCATAGGAGTAGTCATGAACTCACAGGCTCCCTTTCTATAGGATTGTCCCACAGACCCACAGCAAAGATAATGCAGAATCACACAAAGCGATAGCTAGGAAGCCAGGCTTACATAAAGGAGGGAACAAAACAAACGTCTGGGGTCAAGCCAGGTCACATAGTAAATACATACGTAGTCCCCGTAATACACATGCTTAATGACAAAAGCTGCACATCAAGGATTTCTGATTATGAGGCTTTGCGGTTTAAACGGTGCCCGTTATATTCATCACAGTGTGTCTTGTGCTTAATCCTCAGAGCCTGAAATTGGTTATGCATGCCTTTCCAACAGCTGGCTATCAACCCCCCCCCCCCCCTTTTTATGTCTCTCAGCAATTATAACTCTCAGTTTTGCAGGACCTATATAAAACACAGTGAAAAGATTGTATCTGGATGGACATGGCTGGTTAACTATAGAAATGAATCCCTGATTGGCAGTGCATGGAAATAAGCAAAAAATCATCTTGGGGGAAAAAAAAAATCACTTTTCAGTTTCCTGTGGATTTAAACAGGGATTGGACTGACTAACATAAATCAAATGACCTGGGTGGGGGGTGTTCCTGAATGTCACCTAACATTCAATTGGGATTTTCAGAACCGTATTGGATGAGGCAGAGGTTGTGATTGTCTGATTGTGTAATTGCGACGTGATTGGTCTGGAACCCCTGCTCGTTGCACAGAGTAATCAGACCCACCTGTGGGAAGCATGTGGCATTCGTGTGTGTGTTTGATTGCAGAGGGACGAGGCAACACCATAAATTATGAAAGCCGTTGTCTTCTGATCTGCGCATCAGGGAGATTCATCTTGGAAAGGAATCTAAAAGGCATCATCTCAAACAAACATAAACTGTTAATCGGTGCCTGAGTAAGTTTTTTTTTATGTTTGAAACAAGCATGGACAACATATTCATTTCACTTCTCTGATGATTTTCAGATCACAGTACCTTGTATATGCTTCCTGAATGACTCAATTTTGCTCTTGGGTTATTACATTGTGATGTTTACAATTTTTTTCTATTTTTATGCCAATGATCACGTTATCTGTATATACATACGAAGACATTGTTGAGTTGGGTGGGGGTCAAATTTCATGCTTCCGCTCTTTTTGATCTTCACAAAGATCAAATACAAGTTATCACATGAGATATTTTCTCTTCACCCAAAACAATTACACATGCTTTGGTCTCCGGGCCAAGTTTTGAATGAGCATTTAATATTGCACATACCAATGCACTGTAATCACTGCTGGTATCCTTTCTTTGCAAAGACTCCAGAGTTCACATTCGTATATCTGCCACTTCTTCAGCACACACCCTACATTTTCCTACAGACTCTTAAAACCCAAGGATAAAGTTAGAAAATAAAACTTTCCTTCGGCTTGCTTTGAGTCATGCACAGTGCCTCATTTTGGAGCACATATTTTCCTGCGGTCCACCTTTCTGTTCTCTGTAAAAATGACAGATAATTAGCATCATGCATTCATTATTCCTTCTCTCATTCTGGCAGTGACTTCAAAGTGCTCAAAAGGGTGGGATAATTCTCCCAGAGCTTCCTGAGGGGATGGAGGCAAAGACATACCTGCCTCTTCAGTGCTGTGTTATAGCTCAAATGTAAATATCTGACATTCTTCCAATACAAGGGGACTGTCAGTTTGAGATATTTTGTGGTCATATCAAACATTACTATGACTTGTTCACAAGGAAGATCACAATCAGGTGTTTTTGGTGTAAGATAGGTGGAGAGGAATGCTTAACTGCTGCTGAATGCTTAACTACACTGTAAGGTGATGTTACATGGTAAATGGTGTGTAGCAAAATACCTTTAAAGTCTAATATAATGTAGCCTACTTAGAAAGTCTGTCTTGGCAGTCATTGAAGAACATGGAGGAGCTTGGACTTTCTGAGCATGAAAATTCCCCATTGGAATAGTCTGGTTATGGAATTACATTACATTCATTTAGCAGATGTTCTCATCCAGAGCAACTTGCAGCACAAGAGTATATGGAATCTGGCCATCTTTGCCAGTAGCTTTATGCACATGGTGTTTTGCATGACATTTTTGCTGTTATTGTGACGTGTGAAGTGTAGTCATGCTGGTTGTTAAGAATGCTTTCAGCAGAGCTTTTTCTTTTTCTCCTACGGTTTATGTAGCTCATCTGATATTTAGAGATGCATAACCATGCAGTCAACAGAATAATTTAGAACACAGGCCCAAACACCCATATGATTGCACCCATAAATCTGAACCTTAAAAACACACTTTGGATGAAAGACACTCTGAAGTGGGATTTGAATACATTTGCCGTAAATTCGGCATGCAATTATATTGTTCTTTTAATTACATGGAGCTGTGCGCAGTGGGAAAATGTTTAAATGGCATCTGTCTCCGGGAAACAGCAGAAACCATTCAACAGGGATTAAGCACAATTGTCAAAGGCGACACAGGACTGAAAAAAAAAGACAGAAGCGAAGATCAGCGCAACAAGATGAAAGCTTTTTCATATGTATTCCATAGCAGTTACACAATGGTTTAGTGATATTTGTTTATGTGCCCCCTTTCTTTGGAATTCTGAGTTTTAAAATAAATGAAAGAACAAAACAGCAAAAAAAGGCTGTATAAACAAATTCAAGTCAGAAAAAGAAAGATTTCCTCCAATGTCTGGGCCATCAAGGCATTGTCAGTGAAATGCTAGAACAAGGGTTTTGATAGCTGAAGCCTGAGGGTAAAGCAGAGAACAGGAGCATGTTTGAACCTTAGAAAAGAGAATTATTTTTTAAGTGTGTTGAAGGCTGGACCTTAGCCACCTAGATTCAATCAAAACTGTGAGGTCCTCTTAAGGGAAGGGACTATTCAAGACAAATGTGTTGTTATATTAAAGTGTAATTTGTGAAAAATGAAAATTTTCTCTTAAGATGTCTTGATGGATTTGATTGAATTTAAGATTTAAGATTCTGTTACCACATGTTACCATAATAATCAAAATGTCAGTGACTACTTATGACTATTACACGTTTGTCACATGGTAATAACAACTGATGGATTTTGTATCTGAAAAACAGAATTAGGGGTGGTGAGTGAATGCACAAAGCAAAAACAAAAAAAGAAAACATATAAAAACCAAAGGCTATATACAACACAAGCACAGCAATACTTCTGTGGTGGTAGTGAACATGAAGAAACCAAGCCCCTACTTGTAACAGCAGACTGGGACACAAGTCACAAGTCATTAAGACGCCGAATACAACACTACAGGGAAGCTCTAGGTAGGGAGAGCAACTTCCTCATATGAGTGCAAATAGATGGTGGAGATGCTGCGCAGACGTGGGATACCTGACCATGCCCTGCAGTAGGATAAATCGGGATTCATGTTGTATGAGTTCCCCTCCTCTCTAGCAGTGCATCAGGAGAGCTGTATTCCACCGTTGGAGTGAATGAGCTTGCATCGGGGTAACAGCAGTGGGATTTCGCACATCCTGCTCGCTTCCAGTGAGTGCCACAGAGGCATGGACTGCTGGATTTCTTAGCAATTTAGCAGCAGCATGCCGAAAACGGCAAGGATGGAGTTGGCAGAAAGGTGCTGCCCACTGTGTTTCACCTGTAATCGTCACCTGTCTGTTATTAACACTCACGTCGCTGTCTCAACGAGGGTTAAGGACAAATGGGTGGCATCACAGATAGATGGGTGTATTTTAGGGAGGAGCTTAATATTTGGACCTGTAACAACTAACAGGTGCACCCCATACCAGACACCCCATTTTTATGGGGTTTTTAAGATGCAATGTCTGCTGCTGCCCAGCCCATGCTGTGCTGCACATGTCCACACTCAAAATGAGGCCCGAGATGCTACTGCATGCACTGGCTGGAGCCCAGCAGAGAGATCATGCCTGGGTCCCTGATTGCTGGTTATGTCCTGACTGGAGCCAGAAGTCTCATCATCAGCTGGCACCCATCTCCCATCTCCCAACTGGTTTTGTATCCAATTCTGCAAGTTCTGCCAGTCGACAGGCTGATCTGTAATCAAGTGTTTGGGGCTGCATGAATGGATATTGAAGTTTTCTAATATCTGTTTCTGTGAAGAAGTGATCTATGTAATGACAAATATTACCCACCTGTTCTGAGCAAACAAGAATATTTGCATGGACGTATACGACATAAGGAGCAGGGAGATAATTAAACTAAGAGCAGAATAACCACAGGAAACTACGAGAAGAATCTTCTCCAGAGATAAAATATCAGAAAAGAAAAGAAAAACAAATACAAATTAGCTGACAAGGGGAAGGAGTAAATGAGAATGAGGGCGCACGACAGAAAGCGGTGACAGACAGTCAGGCTCGTTCTGCTCTTCAGAGGGCCGGTGACGTGACGATGCTAACCAGGCCGACGTGTTGCGTGTGACATACCCTTCCCAACTGTCAGCAATCGCACTGGGGGATGAACCAGTTTAAAAGATGGCACCTCCCGCTGCTGCCTCTCCTCGACAGCCGTCGGGTACGGTTGGATCCGGAAGAGCAGGTGTCACATTTCTGAGGCGGTCACCTCTAATTGAGCATCACCTCTCTTCACTTCCTCATCACGTGGTTATTTTGAAAGGCAGATGAATAAATAAAAAAAAGGGGGAGACATGAGGCCAGTAATAAGCAAACAGATGAGCCCGTGAGGGGTTTTATTTTGGTCTAACGGTGGTAGCTGTGGACCGGGACTCACGCTCCACCCTTGCAACACTTCGGGCCTCAAGCTACTATAAGTGCAAACCTGTTGCAGGTGCTGCTGTGGGTGTGTGTGAGCTGAGTTTGATTATTTTGAGATACTAGTGCCAGGATCTACACTGGTAGCAGTGCTAAATCAACAAAAGCATTACCTGTGGGTGTGGTGAAGGCACGGTGCCATGACGGCCTGTTAGATCTTCCCAACACGTACGCATTAAAAACCCCTTGCCCTATGTCAACAACTCAAATTATGGAGGTAGCACAGTTTGCAACAGAGAGGTGAAAAAGATTCCCATAGGAAGAGAGGGAAAAAAATGTGCAAGAGTTTCAAGCAGCCAGAAATCAAACCATTTCTGGCACAATCAGAAGACCAGAGTAATGTGTGAAAAAATAACTGAAGAAAAAGGCAAAATATTCACATTTTCAATCTGTGATTTTGCTTTGTTTTCTGGGTTTAAAGTAAACAAGCAACAATAAAAAGACTGTTCAACACCATTCACCATTCTTATTGCACATGCACATGTAATGAATTGAAATAAGCTGTAACTAGAATTATGGAGGCTAAATTCTTTTGAAGAATCTTTTGCTACTAACACTCCTTCCATTTACATCGTCAGACCCTATTTAGCCTCGTCACTTCATGATCTCATTCTGTGTCTCACTTTGTCTCATTCTGTGTTTCTCTCTGTGTCACTGTCTCACTCTGTGTCATATAGTTTCTGAGAGCCACTGCAGAAACATGTCTTTTCTCTCACAGAATGAGGCTAAACAAAGCAAACACATAACCTCTGGATCCACCTTTAACTGGTATGTGATTCTCAAAGGCTTCTATACTTTCCCTCCGATGTCAAAGGTGAACCATGAGGGGACGTGACAATAGCCGAGGAGGGACTCCAAGCCTATGGACGTGTGTGAAAACAGAAGAAACACACATGCTCCTGTTCAAAACAGGAAATCCTTCTCACATCTGAGACGCCACACAACTCTCTTGTGTACTTTGATTTCACATTCACATCAGGGACTCAATGAGATGAATGCATGTATGAGTGGAACCCTAAATAAACCTTATCTTCAGTTTTAAACTACAAATCTCAAAAGATAAAAATACTTTTTAAACATTCAATCTTAAATCTTTAAAATCTCAAAAATAAATATTTAGTAACAAGATAAATATTCACCTTACGTCTTAAATCTGGGTTGTAAAACAAGTATTAAATGTACATCTTAGTTTTAAATCTTTTGAATGGTATACTGATTAACTAATTAACTCCTCCTATCTGGGATTGACACCATAACAATGTGGGTAATGATGTGAAGTAGTTCTGTCACCTAGACTGGGTCACAAAGAATTTGCTCACGGAAACCAAGAAAAACGATGTTGTTACATAAACAGTCATGTAGAAAATGATTTTAAAAATTGATACCATTTCTCGAACGTCTCTGCGAATACAGCTTATCTCTCTGGTGCTTAAGAAATACAGTTAACTCTGCAGGATAAACCAGGCACATTTTGATTTACACAGGTGCCTTTACCTCGGATGGGATACAGGGACTGCGCACAAAAATGCATTGTTGAAAAATGTAAAAGGCTTTCATTCTCAATAGAACCAGGGATGCAGCTCTTTTCATATTTTAAATAGCCAAAGAACTCCCTCAATTAAATATTAAAATAGATTTCAAAACGCTCTGGAACATGCAATGAGCGCACTCCCAATTTCAATAGGACGACACTGTGGAGCCAGTGATTAAGACCGAGCAGATGTGCTGTTCAGACCATCCAGAGACGGTGTGGAGAAACTGAGAATTTGACAATCTGCCATTGTATAAACTCACATATGACCTCACTCCCACCGCTGTGGACAGGGACCGGTGATGGCCTAATTTCTTACCTCCTGTACCAGCCGGAACTCCTGTAGATCCAGAGCCCTCTTGTACTACTTCACAAGAATATCCTCAGAACTGAGAACACCAGACCATAAAGATGCCTCCATTTAGAAAAATGCACGCCCCATTAACATTCCATACAAGAATACATTCTTTATGTTAAACTTGGTTTAAAAAGGCAATTCAATCAAGCACGTTTCTGCTCCCATACAATCAAGTCTGGTACTGAAAAAACACACACAAAAAAATAAAAGTTCTCATACGGGCGTTTGTATTATTTTGAAAGCATTAGGGTGTGCGCTCTTAATTGCCTGATCGGCTAGAGCGGGAAGCACAATTATTCATTGTCAACTAATGCACAGGAGTACAATCCTCCAATTACCTACCTGAGGCAGAGAGTGTGTGGTTTACAGAGCTTTATGGAGAGAAGACCTTGGAGAGTTTGAGAGCTTTGTCACTGGTGCCTGCAGACTTGTTTTTCTATGCATAGACATTTACTGTTATGAGTGACTGCCTTTATATCAGAAAAAAGAGCAAGGAAACATCACAATGACACAGAAATCATCACCTATTGTGTTGCGATTTAGGAAATAATGTGTCACATTTTGTCATAGCAGCTGAGTGCAACTGTTTGAAGTTCAGAGGTCATGCGAATAAATTAGAGACGTGAGAGAGGAAAACTCCCAACAGATAAAGTGGCTCAAAAAAACAGGAGGAAAAATTGCAGCGGCATCAAGCGCGGGCAAGAAAAAAAAATGTTTCGACAATTAATTAAACCAAACAGATGGATGAGCGTGCTTTCAAACGGCTGTTAAAAAGCATCATTATTTAATGGGGACAAGCCTTATTTCTCCCTGTTCGTCCTCTCTTATACGCGTCCTGGATATTGAGCTTACTTCAGCAGAAATGACACTGCCAAGCCATTCCCCTCCTTGCGAGCGTTATCTTCAGAGGGGCTACGGCGAACAGAGGAAGAATTATGGGAGCGGATCGGAAATTATTTTGCTCCTCACTGATTCGATGTAGTTCCATTAAACGTTTTGCCTGGGGAGTAATTTGCGATGAGCTGGTTTTTTCACGCTAGACCTGTTTTCATTACCATTCTGCGTCTCTGTTTGTACATCTCTTTCTGTTTTTCCACAGTCGCTTTTCTTCACCGAAGTCATTAAGACGCTGAACACAAACGACGATTAACTTTATTGATGGTCACAGTGGTGTTACCTTTACTTCACGCCTGTCGCTGCTGGGGGAAAATATTGTCCCTTGTTAAGAGGGAAGAATGGCAGCATTGCCATGACGAAGATGGCGATTTCGAGCGGGCCCCCGACCGGGATAAGACTCGCAGAGCATGACCTACCGGGCACCGAGAGGCAGACCCGGTTACATGTGGGGGTCATTGCAAGTGGCCGTCCGTTTTTATAAGGACAACGTTCAATTGTAATCGCGCTCCTCAATGCCACCACAGTGGCAGTGATTGCTCCATTTATATTATTTACTGTACGCAAGCACGACGCTGTCTCTTGACAAAGCAATTTCAGCAGAAATGAATGGAGCTATATCTTTATCTTCCCGGCAAATGTGTTTCACACTAATGGCCCCCTTCCATTTCATTCACTATCAAAAGACCATTTGTGTCATCGCTGAGTAAATGCTGTGAGTTTGACCACATGAGTGAATCACCGAATCGGGACCATGCAAATTGTGGTCATGACACAGAGTTACATAAAGTTCATTTCAAAATCTTTAGTACTGCTCTCCCATTTGTTTATTCTCACAGCTGCTTATTACAGACTTTTTAATACAGACTTGTTGAATTCAAGGTAGTGATATTTTCTGACATCTCCTACAGAACCCAAAGCTGTAAACGCGACACATCTACTATATCTGTACTTTTGTGAATGAGTGTTGGACTCACTGGGAGCAGATTAAAATTCTATTGTATTATATATTATATTTTACAATACAATTATAATATTGCTCAATATTATATTATATTGGTCTCTGTGCTTTTCCACTCCATTCTTTTCTGTTTCATTCTCTTTTTTGGTGCATCATTCATTTTTTTTTCGGGTCATTTACATTAAACTAAAATAAAAAGCGGTGTGTGAGAGAGAAAGTGAGAGATTACAGGGGAGATCACAAGATATATTTCCCTTAGGTCTGTATGGAGTCACTGTGTACATTTTTGGAAGCGCTAAACACAGGTAAAGAAAAGCCCCATGTGTACTGTGCGCTGAGTTTCTTGGCTGGCCCAACCATCCTCTTGCAAGCGGTAAACAGTACGGGTCAATAAGAGGAGAGCCGCGGGCTTGTTACACAGACCCCCTTCACAGGCAAGCTGGTATTACCACAGAAAGAAAGCCTGGCAACACATTCATAATGAATGGAAAGACAATTAACCAGTCCCCCCTTCAAGGCCCCTCTCCACCCGTACCTCTGCTTGGATACGCTGGATAATGATGCCCTGGATGGCTCTGAAGTGCGGGAGCAGCTTTGCACAGCGTTCACTTTAATTATACATGTGATCAATGCTCCTCTGGTGTAAAATTACACCGGCCTGAAAGCAATATCTCGACATGCAGGTTGCCTGCTCTGGGTGAGAGGATCGGTCGTCAGGTGAAGATAGTCTTGGAGAGATCAGTGTTACTGTTGAGACTTTGGATATTTTAAAAATATTTTGCCTGCTGGTGATTTTATTTATTTGCTTGTTTACTTACAGTATTAATTCATTCAGATGTATTTTTTATCTTTATTTTCTAGCGTTTAAAATGACAGAAATTTGAGATCAAGATTGGGTCATTTCATAATCTGTCTTTGCTCTATTTTTAAAAGGAAATTTGCTATTTAGAGTTCATATTAAAAAAAAATGCGTGTGATGTACACCTAAATCCAAAAGAATATGTCTGTACATACAGCTCCTGACCTTGACAGCCACCCCACTGCTACTGGCCTAATATTATAAATATATAATTTCCATTTTATTGAAAATAACTCTAACTATTCTTAGCTAAATATTCTTTCATGATTTTTTATGGTTATTTAAAACTAGGAACAACAACCTATTGTAGTAAACTAGGTCAGTTGTTTCTGTCATGTAGCTAGCTTTTCTTCCTAGAAAGTAAAATTGAATCAATTCTGTGATGCACAAGCCAGATATATATGGTATATAAATAAAAGCAAGAGCCTAATTGCTCTTATATGTAAGGCGAATTTAGCATAGACACAAAAAGGATCTACACTACAAGATGAGCAGGCGCATCTCAAAGTACTAAACAGCTGGTGGGTGTGGTACTGTAGCCGCTCCCCTGATGAAGTAGTTGTGGCTCCAGAAATAGTTTCCATCCTACAAGCGACTGTGAATTGTTCCTTGGCCTTCTCACACAAAATTGCTCCAGACAATTCCCTGGTCCTGTGGAGATACAAACAAGGTCAGCACAGCCTGATCCTTCTATTCAATCTGTACTCCTCTGCATCTCTGGGAGCCACAGGAAATGTTGCTTCCACCCTTTCATTTTCTTAATAGCACAGCTGAGTGGATCTGGTGCATCTAAAATTCAGATATACTTCTGATATAATGCCACTATAGATGTACGTATCTGCAGTGTAGTGTATTGGTATGGCACAGGGCTCGTTAACTGAGAGGTTGCTGGTTCAAGCCCCAGCTGAATCACTGCTATTATGTCCTTGAACAAGGTACTCAACCCCTGATTACTTCAGCAAATATCAAGCTGTATAAATATATAAAACTGTAAACTGTATAAGTTGCTCTGAATAAAGCAGCTGCTAGCGAGATAAATGTAATAATGTACATATACATGGGTAATATATGAGTTTGTAGAAATACCAGTTGTGCAGGATGTGAAAATATGTGAAGCTACAGCTTATTATGTTGACTTTAAAATGTAACATTACTCTATTTCAAGCCTTTCCCCTTTTATTTAACCCAGTTTGGAGTCACCAGTTTATGCTTTTCTCAGTGTTGATCGCAGTTTGAAGGGTGGGTGGATCTCCCTTGATATATTTCAGCGAATTTGAATGAGTAGCAGGCAGCCTGAGTGTGGTCAGGTAAGGTAACACTGATGACAAACCCACCCCTACCCCAGTGGAACCAAACCAGTTTGTCCCCCCTGCTGTGGGCTCCTGGTCATTTTTGGCTGATGAAATGGCTGTGATCGAAAGTTTTCTCCCTGTTCTTCCAGCAACTGTGTGTTTTTGCACCATTTTTGCCTAAAATCTTTCATCATTTAAAATCCTATAACAAAGCCCTCATAACAATGATGACATTTGCAGCGGAATCAAATCCTCATTACAAAAGCTCTAGCCATTTGTGTCTATTATTTAGGATTCTTACAGACCACTGACCTGGTTGCACTCCTAGCATTTGATAAATTGTGATCAATGGTGTTGAAACACATTAATGACACGCAGAGCTCTAATTTGGTTCTTTCAGCCCAGCGTGCAGTTGAGAGAAGGTCATGTGGGATAGGACTGTCGGGTCCATGGACGCCTTTTACCAGCAATCTAGGGAAATAGTACTGGTCTGCAGCCAGATTAAACTGGACTGAATCCAATTTCTTTTCCATTTCTAATTTTTAATCAAAAATAGATTGATCTGAAGTTGTTTACTTTTCATATCCACATAAGTGGAATTACAATTACAATTGGTGTTTTTTTTATCAAATAGACTGTGAATGATTGACTACATGATTGCTTGATTGGCTTATTAATTTATTTTGTGTTTGGAGTTGAAGGATGAACATTTCAAATGTATAGGTCCATGACTTTAGCTCACAGGTAAAACAGAAAAGCTTTACTTATCATACCACACATGGCTTGGTTTGACCGGTCTGCAAGTTCTCTGCTCGCAGGGAGCCAACGCATGGAGAATGGGAATTAGATTTATTTCTTCTTGTAAAATGTGTTGTATGTTCATAAAAAGACCGCAGCATTGGCAGATGTCCTGATGCCCTGAACTAAAAATCCAAAAAGAAGTCCAGTTTTGAGTGATTCATTAATCCAGTCATTGTATGACTACAGCGGAGGGGAGTGCAGGCTGTGCACTCCTGTTTAATGAGTCAACAGGTGACATAGGACAGTTGCAATGGGGAGGCATCCACCAGCACTTTGGCCTTCAAGATGAGCAGCACGTTTAAATTATTATTCATCTTTTGCATCCCTACCCAATACTTCTTCGCTGAACTTCAGTGATGCAACCAATTAGTGATGATGTCTAGGGCTGGAGAAATCAGTGGTTATACCCTCCACCCTAGTGGCAAGAGGCAAACCAGTGAATGGAATGGTGGGCGAGCAGGCGCCGAATTCTCGCCTGTTGTTTCATTTTGCAGCTCCGTGCACAGAGATCAACTGCAGTGACCCTGAACATTTCCAGATAAGTGCGAACTGTCACTCTCGGCCCCTTTTGGAAGGGTCTGCTCCACACACCTCCTGAATAACACCGGGTGGTGCCCTCTGCAGACACATGAGGTTGCAGATGTATTAACCCGGGGGATAATTTGCCAGTGTGGCCCGCAAAATGTGTGTGTGTGTGTACATGTGCGTGTGTGTGTGTGTGTGTGTGTGTGTGCATGCGTGTTTGTTAGTAGTATCCTGTTTAACCCAAATCAGCAAATGTTTGGTCCTCTTCGGCCAGGAAAGGGGAAGTTGCCCACTGAATAATTGAAAGGCAGAAAACGTTTCAACACCGAATCCCCAGAGAACCACCCTGCCGACTCTGTATCCGTCTCTTGGGGGGGGTTTATTAGACTGCTTTACCGCCACCCTCAGACACCCCCACCCCCTCCCCTGAGCCACAGAGCCACTGTTAATGGACCGTTATCCCGCTCGTCCCCTCCGGTGCTCTGGATTGGAGGCTCTTACTCTAATGAAAAGATAAGATAGCGGAGATAATTCACCCAGCCGGCATCGCCGCCGATCCCTCATTTAGGCGCTAATTACATCAGCAGGTACTGGTATTGTGCGGGCTCATCTGCATAATGCAGCGGCGGGATGTTCGCCCGTCGGTAGGTGTGACGCGGCGGATCAGTACCCAAAACAATCTGTTTAACCTGACTGACGTGGATAACGGGGCAGTGCATTATGCCACATTACGCTATTTGCTTAGCAGGGCCTCTCGAATCGCTCGCATCCGATGTTATCCATTCTACAGCTGGATGTTTACTGAATCAATTCAGGTCAAGTACGTAGCCCAAAGATATAACAGCAGTGCCCCCACATGGATATTGAACCTGTAACTTCTGTTACAAACCTAAGCTCCCTAATCACACTTGCGTCCCTCTGTTTTCTGTATGAAACAACAGCGCAGCCTGAAAAAGGATGGTTAATTACTGTTACGTCTGTACATCTGCTCCAATTTTTCTCCTTGGTTGTAACACTTAAATCGCCACTCCAGTGGGATGTGTATCCCATGCTGCCCTGCGGTCACCTCCGAGGCGCCCAGCGTGGACACACAAAGACATCCAGAGCTGCAGGACAAGCGATAACCCGTCCGACTCAAGTCCGGCCGCCTGCGGGCGGGAAGAAAGAAAAAAAGCGCTTTTGACTGTTATTCTCTTTCATTTCTTCTTTTGTCTCTTCTTTCTCCTGCCGTTGGATCATCTTCAGAGCCTCATACGGCAGGGGTCTACGGCTGGGTCTTTCCAGGGGGTGAGGGGACCCCAGATGGGGGGGCTACGGTGATGAGGGCAGCCTGTGGGGTTCTGCCTTGAAGGATGAATCAGCCACTGGCTTCCTTAGTGAACCCAAAATAAGTCCCCCTTCCCTTCCTGTGTATAATTGCCCCCAGCTGCAACATGGAGGCTAAGTGAGACCATGGGGAAATGAGCTTTGTAATTTCAGAGAAAGTGAAAACGGTAAATTGGTGACAGGCCACAGAAATTAGCATTCTTTAGCTTAAGTAGACATTAAACATTAAATAGCTGCAAAGTCCTAAAGTATCTCGCCCTGGAAAGACGAGGAGGGGAGAGGCAGCAAGCAGCACGTCAGCCCTTTGTCTGAGGAGGTAGCGGCCCAGACGCCGGTGTCATTAGACCACCCCCTGCCGCTCAGAGCCCAAGAGCTGAGCTCCATTTATTATTGATGCATGTTTAGATGGGTCTGCACTGCAGGATGGGGTTATTGCTATCCGCTTTCATGTCTCCGTTCAGCTGCAGTTCCGTAAAACACATATACAAATACACCTTTACACACACAAACACACATACATGGAAGTACACTATGGACACACACATATACACACACCAACATTTTTTTTTCCTCAAACAGGCACACGCACACTGGGAGGTTTTCAAAATAATGCAAGAATATTGTATTTTTTATTACCTCCCTCTGGTTTCTTTCTTACCTGTTGTTTGTACCTTTGATTCAGAAAATGTATAAATTATTCAGGTAGGACACATTCTCACTTCTGTTTCCTTGTATATTTAGGTATCATAGTGGGAATAAAATGGTGTCATTGTGTTATCGAAACAAATGACAAAAAAACAATTTTAGATAGAATATGTTACATTTTTGAGAAAGAAAACAAAACAATAAAGCATTCCTTATTAATTATGTAAGTTGCCAAATAATGGACTCGTTCACTCAGCTGTAGGATGAAGCTAGGTACATTTTCAGGTCCAGCTGTCTCGGTGACTGTTGGAGGTGAAAGGTTCCACAGCACTGCATCCTGGGAGATTCCACTGTCTGCTGAAAAATACCTCTGAAAACCAGCAGCAGAGGGAGGGCACCTCTTCTCAGTGAACGTATCTGTGAGACAGAACACTGGCTGAGGCAGTATCCACACGACCTCTTCCACTGCTACTATCTTCTCTGGTGCTTATACCACACAGAGGCTTTCATAGGTGATGGTGTAATAAGGAATAAGCTTGTTATCATTCACAAAAAGACAGAAGCTCTGGTAGCAGTAGTGGACTCCAGACCCAGGGGTTAGAGGGGGTCTTTGGTTTGCCATTCACTCTAATAAAACACCTTGCTCCAGTTGCTCCAGCAAACATTGGCTTGCGTGAATGCCTTGCAGAATGAATAGAATGGGAAATTGTACTGTAAGTCACCCTGTGTCCAAAAAACAGCATGAATGAGAGGCAGGAAAAAGGTCCTTGTGACTGATTTCACACAGTCTGCCTCCTGCCTCTGGTGAGGGAACAAAAAAACGATAGAATACCTGTCATCTCCACTATCACACAGTGTTATCTGATTAATTACATGATGACAACTGCTCAAAGGAACGAATCTGCTCCGGACTGAACTCCGTGTCAGCTCCCGTTTTATAACTGAATTCATATGATTGTTGTGAAGGGAAATGTGCAACTTCAGACTCTCTCTTTTTTTATTCATCTAGAGTGCTCCACTTCCCAGCCTACATATGAGTCACATTTTCTTGTGCTCAGTCATTCCTCAGACAGCTCTTGTACCCATTCATTTTTCCTTTACCTGTGGCATACATTTTTAGATTACGCCTTCCCCCCTTTAATTTGCCAATCATTCAAGGAAGGAGAGTTGTTCATTTGAACAAAATGTGCATTCTAACTTGATTTCCGTCTCCTTTTTTCCATTTACTGTCTCAGATCAGATAAAGCATAAAAAAAGTACTCCCCATCACTCTGCCAAAAGGGTGCGTAATGCAATAAGCGGGAGATCCGCCCAGCGATTGAGAGTAAAAAGGGGCCGTAACAAGCCTCCTGTTGGGCCGCGGAGGCTCCGCGTGGCGCATGGCTCGATACCTCTCGGACCATGGTCTAAATTAACTGTTTATCCGGACAACCTCTTCCACTGGCATCAGCAATCGATAAATCTCCTTCGTATGGATTCTGCACGGCTATTCGGATCCTTTGATCTGAAACACTTATCCACAATAATCTGCCTCTTTCCAGATCAATCTCTCTCTCTCTCTCCCCGGCTCCTTTTGTGGAGGAGATTGCAGGTCCGAAATAGTTTCAGCAGTGATAGCTTTCATGTCCATTGATCTCTTCAACAGGGGTCATTCAAGGTGATACCATTATCAAACCTGCACCTCAAAAATGTGGGTCTGATGCACTATACATGACTATAAGAATACAAAAACATTTATTAGAATCACAAATACTGGAAAAAAGAATTAGTATGTTTGTCTGTGCTTGTCTCCTCAGCCTGCAGTACGTCCAATATGTTATTGATTTCTTCGTTTCCATTTGTGCATTGTTTAGCGTGAAAGCATGCTCAGCCCAGTGTGTCTGCCTAGCATTAGAGAGGAGGAAAGAGGAAGGGAAATTCGAATCAATGCTTTCCCTTCGACAGCAGGACTCTCTTTCCGTCCTTCTCAGGGGAAAAGACGGGACACATCCTCTCTCCCTTCTGTAGTGTGCGCCTGTTTTCCTGACAGGGGTGTCATTAAGCGTCAAGTGTCACACACACAATACCCCACGTGTCTCCTCAAAGGGGCATTGCGTCATCTTTTATTTTCACCCAGCTCGAGCACAGTGGAAAAGACAGACTCGCTGGCATCATGCATCTGCAATCAGAAATGAAAAAAAAAAAAAAACATCAAGTAGTACTTTATTTTTACTTTATTTTGTTAAATTAATTAACAAAATAAAGGTTTAGGCTTTAAGTTTTAACTTTAAGTTTCAGACCATATCTGAGACCATTGCATAGTTTTAAAGAGGAATTTGTATTGTACAGCACATTTACAGCTATTTTTTCATGGATTTGTATGTTTTGTAACTGTATTACTGTTAATTATTTAGCCAATATACTGTTGTGATAGCACTATATCTACAGTGTAATCATTAACATATGTATTCATTAGTGTTGCTGCAAAGTGATAAATGTGAAATAAGCAATTGATACATACTGAATAAGTACCAATTAGCACTTTAGACTAACCAATAACACATAATCTAACACCAATCTCAAGGCTTATCTAAACTACAGGAACAGACCAAAACAGGACCTTAAACTTAACACCTTTACTTTGCGTACAATTATTACAGTAATGTAAAAGTGTGTGGCTAATTAAGTGTTGCAGAGCAATGCCCTGAACACGACAAATGTAGTTGATCAGCTTCTGTGTAATAAAATGCTTCCTGTGAATTGTGAAACAGTAAACAGTGATGATGGTAAACTGATGCCATTATATTAAAGCATTACCAGCATGTTTTGCTGCAGGCATTTGCATGCACATTTTAGGAAGGTTTTAAAATTGTCTGCATCATAAAAGTTTCAACACACGGGTGCTGCACTCATGCCGGCATGCACACGCAGATCCACCCACACACACGTCCTTTTCTGTTATCCTGCAGTATTTATTCTCCAAAGAGAATCCAAACTTCATATTCACTTCACCCCCAAGTGCAAACAAATGCACAAAATTAGATTACACAAAGCTATGCATTCATCTATGCAATGAATGTTGCGCATAACAACAGCGGGTTTAGCATTGTGTCAACACAAAGTGACATGCCTGCACTGACGGCTGCTCTGAGGCTCTCTCTTTCTTCAGGACATTCCTTATATAAAGGCACTTTTCTGGTTATATGAGAGAGGAGAAGGGCCGCATGGGGTCTTGTCAAAAGTGATAAAAGCAACATGCTAGTGAGGTGACGAGAAACAAAATGGACCTTCTGTTCTCAGAACACAAGAACCCAGGATCTGTAAAGCATGGGACAAAGGCCTTCTACTGTGATCTCCTTGATCGAGGAGCATGTTTATTTTGCCATGTTCCTCCTCTGAGCAATAACCTGACGAGAAATGTTTGCAAGCACGCTGGTCTGAAGAAGGGGACGGTCAGCAGAAACCACAACGGTGAGCCGGTTTGTGGTTTAGCAAGAGACATGTCTGATCACTCAGCATGGGTCAGATTCGTGAACTTTACCATCCCAGTTCACATCTGAGGAGAGGCCACAAGAGGTGCAGCGTCTACTGGAAAAGGTCACATTTCACAGGTTCATCAGCCTTTTGATAATATCAGCTTTGGAAATACCAGATTTTATAACGTCTCTAATGTTTATGGGTGATGCAGAATACTGGCACATTTTAGCACAAACTCTCATGTTTACCGACAGGCAGTTTTTCCAATCTTGTATGCCTTACATATGTTACATTACCCATGTTATATCGCACTCATGATTTCTGTTGACAGCAGATTACTATCTGCGGAGCCGGATTAATTCACTTTCTCTGAGTGATAAGGCGAAAGGAGCCGAGTGGCATTTCACCTCGGAAATTAATTTTGAGTGAGACGCCTTTGTGATTCGTGCATACGCGGCACGGCATGGCTGCATGTGCAGATGCGGCGTGCTAATGGCACAAACGCGGTTCTGTTTTCCAGCTGAATCCCTGGGACAACCTGGAGTTTCCGATGCACTTTCCCATCATTTTCATTAGTCTGTGTAATTTCAAAAAAATGAAGCTGTAATTAGCACACAGGCAGAGGCATTCATGGCTGCTGTGAGAAAACGCAGAAGCAGATGATACCGAGAGAGAGGAGGAGAGAGGAAATAAAACCAACACAAATCTGTGTAACACAGGGTGTGTGTGTGTGTGTGTGAGTGTGAGTGTGTATGTGAGAGAGAGAGTCTTTGTGCTTGTGTGTGGTTGTGTGTGCATGAGCAAAAGCATCTGTGTGAAACTGTATGTGCATGCAGGTGTCTTATTTGTCATTATTTCACACTCAAAAAGGGGATGTTACTGGATCGTCACAGAGACTGAAAGCAAAGCCATCTTTTAAAACAATTTTGTTTTATCGAGCGGCCTCAAACTACTGTGCAAATTGGTCCTGGGCAGAACAGCAGGGTCTGTTGCAGTCTGTAACCCTTTACTTAAACTCAGCCACTAACCTGCTTGTCAGACAAGCTGGAAATGACTAGGATGTTCATACAGTCAGCTACATACCTCCTTTCCTCTGGAAAAGCTTCTTCTCTTTCTTAGGGAAACAGAGCCAATCTTTTTACATTTATCTCTTTGTTCTTTCCTTCTCCCTTTTCTTGGCAAACCACAAGCCTTTTGTGGTAACCAGCAGAATGAAAGCCCTTTATTCAAGCTCGTATTTATACAAATGATAACAGTTTAATTCCTTCCATTAAAGGCATTTGCCACTAGCTGGCATGAGGGAAAAATATAAATAAATAAAACACCACTTTCAAATTCACTGGGGTCAGCTGACCCTGGCGGTAATGGCATGGGCCATGTGCCCCACTCTTATAACTTCAACCGGAGCATGGACCGCACTCCTCAAGCCCTTTATCACTGCCCTCAAAATGAGCACCTGTGGGACTGTGTGGTGTGATTGTTAGAGCGCTGGCCTTCTGACCAGTGGGTTGCAGGTTTAAATCCTGGCGGGGGGTAGTGGGAGGGGGGTCATGCTGTTGCTCTCCAAAGAATGTTCCTTCCGTATGTACAAAGGGATGATATATTAAATGTAATACGTGTCTTTCATTTTAGATGGGAGTGTTTGAAAAATAAATAAGCAGAGAAATAAGCGAGAAAAAATACTGGTGTGGATGATGCTGGTTTGGCATGCTCTCTCTGACAAGCATTGAAAGATTAAACAATGTTAGGTGAAAAAATATGTATATACACAAAACTGCTTTGTTTGTCTTTGTGGCTGGCATCCTATGACAGGGATAAAACAATGTTGCATGTTCAGATAATTTAATGTAATCTAATGTAATCTTGGCATCGTCAGAGACCAATGTAGCCTCCCCCCTTTGTACAGTCTGGTGGCAGCGCTCATGTTCATCAACCAGTGCGTTTGTCTTCCTGTGAGAAAAAGAAAAGAAAAAAAAGGCAAACCATACATCCTGGAAAGCAAGCATACTGCTCATCTCACATCTTCCCTCATCTTAATTTTGTTTTTGTTGTGATGAAGCCATTGTCTGAGTCTTCACCGAGAGGTGTGTGCGTGTGAGTGTGTGTATGTGTGTGTGTGTGAGAGAGGGAGAGAGAGAGAGAGAGAGAGAGAATCTATGTGTGGGGAGACAGCATCCAACTCCAGGTTTATAAACCACTGCCAGCACAAATAAAACCAAATAAGGCTGGTGTTTATACCTGCTGCAGCTAGGTTATTGATGGAATTTTAAGCAGTTAGCCATATAAATCCAGCATATTGCTGTTTAAATGCACAGATGTGGAGGTAAATCCACTGGTATCCCAAGCCCCAAAGAGAAACGCAACGAGAGGGCCACGAATCTTGAAATGGAAACCCTGTTTATTCGTCTCTTTTCCAGAAAGTCTGTACAATTCCTGTCAGCCAACTCTCCTGACAAACCACACAGAAAGAGTTGTGTCCTTTGAATTTGTTTTTTTTTGTTGGTTTGTGGTATTTTATTTACTGAAACGCACGTTGTTTAGCTGTGCTCTGTCAGGCGTCGGCACCCCAGCCTCAAGGGGATTAGCGATCGTTAAAAAGCTCATTTCTGAAACCTGAAAATGAATAAAGGAACAGACTGCCTTGTTTTCTACTGATTTAATTTCTGACTCATGGCATTGGCATTCCCGCTCTGTTGTTTTCAAATCAATTTCTCTCTCTGAGGATTCATTACCCACAATGCAACTGCATTACTTTGGTAATTGGTATCCATTGAAATTAAGTGACAATCACAAGATGCAGTTTCAGGGGTGTATATTTAGAAACATAGAAAATTAGACACTTTTGCGCACCATTAAAATCTGTCAGGTTTTGGGGCAACATACATTACACAATAGCACTGGCCCACAAAACTGATCGTTTTACATCTTTAAAGTTTAGCTCTAATCCTACACAAATCTTCTTTGTGATGTACTGACTTACATCCATTCATGTTATCACGCCAAAGTGCATTTTCTTTTTCTTTTCCTGTGTGATGCATTTATTGAAGTTTAACCACGTTTGATTCACTGCCTTCCTTTGGTTTATGATTGTATAGCCAATGCATTCAGTCCCCAGGCGATGGTGTCGGAAGCTGAAGTTTTGTTGCAGTTATTGTTTCTTCTTTTCCCTTGCCTTGGGAAATCTGTTAAAGATATAAACTTTAGTCTCATGTTTTGAAAACTACTATATCTGTCACTCAGAGGGTCTCAAGGCCCTAATGTGCAGGCACAATGAAATGCTGCAATCGCAGACATTTTGTTAAAATATTCATGCTTCATATTCTCATACATTTTTATTTAGTGTTGGTGCCTCTCCAGAGTTCCCTTTCCCTTTCTCTTATTACTGTTTATTTTTTATCATTACTATTATTTATTTAATTTTTTGCATGAGGGAAAAGGGAGATAATCACATATGTACATTCATAAATATAAAAAAAGTTAAAATTTAATCTTTTCAAAGGGAGAATTTCTCTCCCTGATTTTGACAAATATTTTGATAAATATATATGTACACACATCACATACATATGCAAATTTCCTGCAGATCAGAGTCAGGAATTGCAGAGGCTCATCTCTGAGAATAAAGAAATAACCATTTTAGCACTGAAAATATTGCCTATGAATTATCATTGTAGCTGTTACTGAAGGTTTTCCTTTTATTGATTAATTTAGTGCTGCAATAATGGAACTAAAGGCACTGGTGTTGAATATGAAATTTATCTCCTCAAACATACAGCAAAGACAAAATTTCTTAAATAATTTGACTGATTGTCTATCAGGTATTTGATGTTTAATTGTACTCCTCCAGGGTGAGATCAAAGAAAAAGTTTTGTGCTCTGTATTTTACTTCTTCAGGATGCAGCCTGTAGCTATGTGTGTGTGTGTGTGTGTGTATGCGTGTGTGTGTGTGTGCGTGAATGTGTGCGTGCGTGTGTGTGTGTGTGTGTGTGTGTGCGTGCGTGCGCATGCCCATGTGCCTGGATGTGTGTAGTGTGCTTGTGTGTTTATGTCAATGTGCTCTGTGTGTACGTGTGTTCTGCGGAACTGCAGCTGAACAGAGACATGAAAGCGGATAGCAATAACCCCATCCTGCAGTGCAGACCCGTCCAAACACGCATCAATAATAAATGGATCTCAACTCCGGGGCTCAGAGCGGCAGGGGGTGGTCTAATGACACCGGCGTCTGGGCCGCTACCCCCTCAGAAAAAAAGGTGCCGCGCACTATCTCTCCTTTCTCGCTTTTTCCAAAGAGAGATACTTTAGGGACTAGACGTGTCTCTCCTTGGAAAGAGCAAACGAAGGATATGCTAATCCCATTCGTCTGCTATATTCAGTGCCCCCCCCCCCCCAAGTTCAGAGTGAGTCAGAGAGACCATCGCTGTTGTAGGGTCTGGGTTTGCTCTCCTGGGGTCAGAGTCAGTCAGAGTCAATCCGAGTAACCTTTCCTTCACTCTTCCACCAGCAGTCTCAGTCACGTCCTTGTTGGCACCTCTCTTGTTTGCCTGTTGGACGTGCTTCCGTCTAATTCTCCATCTTAAGCAATATCACCTCAGCACAATGCATGGGCACCGCAGGGCTAGATGTAATTGTATTAATTGTTAACATAATAATACATTTATGTTTAATGGGTACCTTATGATAATCATAAGGAACACACCTCAGGGCCTCCAAAGAGGCTCTGTTATTAGCTTTATATTGTTGTGAAGGATATTATTCCAATTAACCAGGAGTCTTTTTAGATCATCAAAGACATATAGCCTTGTCTCGCTTTAGCAGTGCTGCATCAGAAAAAAACATAATTAATGCCTCGCTGCCTCTTTTCATCCCCGTTTCTCAAATGAAAGCTTAAATTTGCCAATATGTGAGGTTTTCTGATTTATATGCTGGTATATTTATGTATACCAGCATAACAGAGATGATTTTCAAAGGAAAAAAATATGCAGAGAAACAGAATGGCTAATGTTGCTGTGAATTCTAAAGACAGAGGGTTGTTTATGTTAAAGTTTACCATGATGGAACCTGATGGAGGCAATCTGATGGAATACAAGGCCATATTATAATTATAATTATAATTATAATTATAATTATTTTTAGTAGTAGTAGTAGTAGGAATGATAGTATTACTTATTACATACCAAAGTAAGTGTGTAAGTACCCTCTACCCCTATATTTGCTCAATGTATTCCATATTCTTCGTCAATTTGTAACACTTAAAATCATTAATCTGTTTCAGAGGGGAAAAAAACAGTTATACAACATTCTGCACAGCGAGAGAATAAAGGACACTGGTGAACTATAAGGAACTAAGCAACACAAAGACAGAGAAAAAGACAGTACCAGAGATTAAGGGCAGCATTAATTGCACTCTGAGGGCAACAGCATACAAAACAGGTGTTTCTGAGCACTAATTACTGTTCAGAGATGGAGGGAAGGAGAGAACTGTAGCACCCAGCCTGCCAAAATCTGCTTGTCACAGAAAGGAAGGATTCTCCATTTTGTTTCTTCACAGGAAGTTCTTTGTAAGCATTGCAGCTCTCTAACTTAATGACACCGACAAAGCAATTAATGTGGAGAAAGAGGAGCAATCACAGTGTGAACGCTTGGTTCTGGAACCCTTTTTTGCGGATTCAAGTGCTAAGTAGGCCCTCTTGGGTGCTTCGATCACTTAAATCCCTTTGATTCTACGTACAAACCCCGTCATTATCTCTGTTCTCTTTCAGTGTATTACAGTATCAGCCGACACGGCGATGTGACCTTTTCCACACGCCCATCAATACAGTGTCAATGTTAATCTTTATTATACATATGCGACCTTTACAGACTTCACTGGCCCTCTCTCAGGGTGATTAATCCCTACTTGGTAATTGCCTGTTAATTAGATGAAAGGCTATTGACTGCGGAAACGAGGAAAGGAGGAAAGGAGAGGAGGGAGAGAGAGAGGGGGGATGATGTCACTCACAGTGACAGGCTGAAACGCAGCTCCAAAACCCAGAGTCGCCCGCCGCAATTCATATGTGATGGCTGCAACTGTGGCATGGAGCACTCAAGCCAGAAACGCAGAGCTCAAATGACTTTGTTGCTCATTGGCCGTCATATAACTTTGTACTTTAAAGGTGCTATGATAGGGCAGACCAACGAACTTCTTCTGAAAGGTGTTGCGCATTTCGCTATTGAAACAGAATCAATGTCACTGCAAGCTATAACACGCAGAGACAAGGGACCACCTATCAGCAGAAGAAAGTTTTTTTTTTTTCCTTGCTTACTGGAGTCTCAGGTGGTAGTATTACCTTTATGCACTCCACATTATATCATTACAAAGATAAAGAGCTTGGGTTACCTGAAACTCTTTTTCTTTAAAAGAAAAAAAAAGAAAAAAACAGGCTCATGATAACAAATACTGGTGAGTTCTCTGTTTCTCCTGTTTGCAGCTCACTGGCCATGGCTGTTAGGGCCATATAGTATAATGGTACTGGCAACGGTGAGCGGCACTTTCAGACTTTCAGCATTTCAAGCTTTTTTTTAAAATTTGTTTTATTTTATTTTATTTTGCTTTGCTCAGGAAAACGAATGGAAACCACCTCAATTTTTATTCACTCAGAGAATTCTGCTGTAAACTGAAAGCAGATCTAGGTTCATGGCGCGGTCCCAATTTCACTGCCTTGTGTTTAAAACCCGCTCGGTGTGGACAAACAGCCCTGTGGGAATGACTTCTCTTGTAGACCGGGCAGCGACACAATGGACAAAACTAAGGGTTTTTGTTTGTTCACTGCGTTTCTCCCAGCAGTGCCCTGCTGCTCCTCCATAATGCATGTCCTGTCTCTTGCAATAAACTGGATCCAGCCGTTTTAGGGGACGCAATCCATCATTGCTAATATATATTTACTCGTTTTGCCATGTCTGAAGTCATTCTTGATGGAAAAGAAAAATCCTTTGGCATATGATTTACTGTTACTGCTCTGTCAGTCATGTGAATTATATTATATTCCTCATTAATATTGGATATTCATGGATACTCCAGTGTTTTTGTAATTTACATGCATTTCTGCTGGTTTTGTAGCCCTTTATTTGGCCTATTGTGCAGGGTGTGGATATGAATAATACTTTTTTTTTTAATAATCATATGGAAGTACATTTGAGAGGGGGTGTATTTCATAACCTTGAATGACAGTGTGAATGACAAAATCACTGACATCAAGTTAGTGCATCAGCATCCCCGTCCAGTTAAAATAAGAATGATGCATTATTAAATTTCAGTTGGAAATGTTTTTTTTTTTTTTCAAAGAAATCTTCACATCTGTTGTTTGCAGTTCTTCGAGGATGAAGAGGATGATTAAAATGGAAGTGTACTCGGGGAAAAATGTCAAAGTATTGACATGGCACATTATTTTACTATGATTCATTTACTTCCACACAGTATGCTGTCTTACATTCTGCTTACATTCTTTTTAAATCACCAAAGCACATACTTTGTACATGAATGGAATATGGGGTATGTCCAAACTGGTCGTACCTCCAGCCCTTTGAGCCGACCCTGGAAGTCCTCAATGCCACAGCTCCTCCCCTCTGTTCATTGTCTATGCAAACCTGCCAGGTCTTCATTAGTCATCAGTACTGGAGCTCCTCTCTGAAGAATTACTCTGATGTAGAGTGAGGGACTGCCAATCGATACATTGTCCATAATTACCCCCGTAATACACTCTCACACCCCAGTGGCACAGTTCTGCAAGACAGGCAGAGAAGTCTGGGGCACAATCGCACAGCCTGCTAGATTGACTGTAGATTTGCTGTAGGCTCAATACAGCCTACAGATTCACTCTATTACCCTTCCGTACGTTTAAACAAGGTGGGACCTGTGCACCACACCTGATACACTGGTCCCATTACACGCGCTAAAAGCCATATACAGCACACTGTACACCATGCACCCTACATCGCACATTAAACACCGTACACTGTTCACAACATGCCGGGATCTGTACACCACACACCACACACTGTGCTGTTTACAACACACAAAGCTGTGCATGCTGTACGCTGAACAGTGTAGACAATGCACCAAGCGTCACACCCGACACACCCCACACCACACGTAATGCTCCGTGCGCGACACGATGCACACAGCACACTGATCGCGCTTTTAAAATGTTTGTGAATTCATTCGTGATGCAGCTCTGGACTGGGACGTTGATGTCTGGGTGTGTTTTAGATGGTTTGAGAACAAAGCCTTCCTCCCTTGTTTGGAGCTGGCCTTTCTATGTCGCCTCCCTGTGTTGCTGCGCCATGTGAGGAGGGGATCAGCACAAACCTTTAGACCTCTCTGTCGGTCTCTCTCTCCCTCCTCCCCTGTCCCCTTCTCTCTCTATTTCTGTCCTTCTTCCTCCCATTTTCCTTTTCTTTCTCTCCCTTTTTCTCGGCGTGCCTTTCCCTCTCCCTCGTAACCTTTCATACATCGTAATGAAGACAAATGCCCTCGGACCGGAGAGGTACTAGTTCACCTGCACGGCGCGGTCCGTTCTCAGCAGCTCCGCCGAAAACCACGCAGCTGCTTTGCACCATTCATTGAAATTGACATATAACGAGTAACAAGTCAGGCAAACCAATCAGCGCTGAGGGTTTGATAGCAGACAGCCTTGGTAGGAGATCAATCAGGCGGCTCCTGTTTCTCTGTGTTCTGTCAATGCTCTGGAATTGTTGAGATTCGGGAAGAGAGAGAGAGAAAAAAGAAAAAAATCAAACATGCTTTTTTTTTTTTTTTTTGCTGGAGCGGAATGCAGGCTGCCGTGGCACATTAAGGCAAGGGGGGGCGCAGGGTTAGCTGGGGCTCCTGCAACATTAAGGCTGATGAGAGCATCCACAGGTCCACCGCACGTGCTGCTGCGTGGCTCTGATAACCGCGGCAAAGAGAGCGGCGTTTCATGTGTTTTCCACGGCATGCTGGGAAAAAGCTGTGCAGATGCGCGTGGGAGACCCCCTGCTGAATGAGAGATGGGGGGGGGGGTGCGGGGGGTGTGGGGGGGAGTTATTCTCTTATTCCATTTTATTGAGGAAGTGAATAAATATGTCTTGTCAATAGTTTGATGTAATTTTGGTTATGTTTCATTTCTGTTATACTTAAAATAGCAAAAAAAAAACCCCAAAAAACTATAATACATCTATCTATCTATCTATCTATCTATCTATCTATCTATCTATCTATCTATCTATTTAGTCCAGATGGATTTCTTGATTCTGAGATTTAAAAGAGTTTCTGTCATTTCCATTCTACATTAGTCCCATTTCATCACTGGTCATTCCATAAACTCTATAGATGTAAAAAGGACATTAATGGACATGAGAACAGCATTTTTGTGTTTTTCCTCAACATTCCTCGTGGATATTTGTTGTAATCAGCGATAACAAATGGATTGTTGATCAGTGTTTAAACGTCGTAGCTTCAATCCGGCGCTGCGTGACGAGGCGCAGGAAACGCACTGCGACAATCCTACCTCTTATTCCCAGCCCGTGACAGCGCCACCCAGCTCACACGACTGCTGCCTAATTAACTACAATTACATCCCACACACAGAGGCGTTCCTCAGGTTTCTGTGCAGGGTAATTATGGTGTCAGCCTCCTGATGGCCTGTGCAGTGCACAAAGGGCCTCTAACCACCTGGTAAAACGCGGCAGCCACACAAAGGCAGGACCCAGTGAAAATAACAGGGAGCACTCACAAGTGTCACCGCCGTTATGCGTACTGAGCGCTCAGACCAGGCCATCAGGAGTTTATTTTCACTACATTCATGCAAAGTACAAGCAGAGTTAGGATAAGCATGGGGGCACTTCCCTCAATGGGCCAATAAACTGATCCATTGTTCCACAGAGAGAAGGAGATCCCAGATAATGGACAGACACGCTCGACATGTTGGCTGCACCAGCACAGCAATGTGAGAGCGATAGATTTGTTCGCGGGGGGGGGGGGGGGGTGCACTTCTGGAGATTTCGCAGTACTTCATTCTCATTTAAAAATTGAGAGAATGCTTATTGCAAATTTATACAGAGCGTGCCCAAAGCGTTGCTGCAATAAGCGCTGTAAATTTTCAGCAGCTTTATCGCAGCGTCACATCAACATTGGGTGAAGATTAACAGGTCGGGCGAGGTGGCGGTAGTTTTCTATCAGTGCGCTGCTTAGAATCCAGTCACATTTAGCTTCCTCTGCTCTCCTGTGGAACTCTAGCCGAAGAATTACCTGCACTGGATAAGGTGGGAAAGGTGCTTACTCTATATGCAGGGGAATAAGCGGGGATAAGTATGGATGTTCGATGTAAACAAAGAACGCAATCCTGTCCAAATTGCCTGTACTCTTTAAACCCCGAGCAGAAAGAGTGAGTCCCAGGGATCAGATAATGAAAGGTAATACAGCTCCCTGACAACCCTCCCTCGGAGACACTTTTAAAGGAAATGTGTATGGAATGACCAAAATTCTTTCCCCGTGAGTCGAAGGCGAGAGAGAGAGAGAAAGAAAGAGAGAGAGCGCGCTGGATTAACAGTCAGCAATTCAGAGAGGAAAGGAAGAAAAAAAAGAAGCGGGGAAGCTAATGAAAGAAAATAAACGACATTATTCCGCTACCTGCTGAGCAGAGGAGGGGTGGGAGATGCGTGTGGAGGGAGGGAGGGAAAGGGACAGGGAGTGCAAGCAGAATATCAAATATAGTGCGGCGCTTTCAAGGGGTTTCGCTGGATGGCTGTTAAAGGCATGTGGGAATGTGAAAGGGAAGAAGAGGAGAAGGAAGAAGGAGGCTGGTGTAAATGTCCTCCACATTAGTCTAATCCCGTGTTTTAAAATTGTGCAGCAAATCCGTTCAGCTCCCCAGGCAAATTGGAAGGGAAAAATGTAGATGGAAATATACAGCATAAGCCCTATCCTGCCAGACATCCATGTGCTCTCCATCCAAGCCTCTCTCTGGCTGCAGGTCATACCTGCGTGGCGTTTTCTCAAGCAGAACTGATACCCCTCCCAGCAATTCTCCGGAGCTTAACCAGCCAAGGTGGCTAAGAAACATATTCAGTTTGGGGAATAGCTCTGAAAAGCCACTGGCAGGAAGTATAACGGAGGGATGTAATTGCTGCCGTACCATGTTGAAAAGGCTATTCAAGCGCCATTCTGCGCAACGCTGATTGGCCTCCCCCCTGCTCCCCAGCCCCCCCATCAATGCATGCCCTGTCATTCTGGACCAGAGGAGGCCTTTTCAGGTGCTTGGAATGCTTTGCATGGCAAAGTAACAAGCTAATTAGAGCCCCCTCCAGTGATGAATCCCTCTGAATGGTCGCCGTTAGAGACGCAGGACGGAGTGACAGTGTGAGAGGGGCTCAACATCTGCCCCGCCTTGATGGCTTAATTGGGGGACTGAGAGCAGCCCCAGGCGAATGCCTGATTGATGGATCGACCCCGTTCCCCTGTCGTTGGTGGGCCCCTTCTTCTTTCCACCCTCCATCTTCTCCTTATGGGACCTGATCTGACTCTGGGGTCAGTAAGTAAATAAAACAGCTATAATAGAGTGCCAACACTGGTGCGGATGTACAAAATAAAAAAAGTCTTAGGACATTCAATCCATGAATGGCTACGTCCTCATGGCAGTGACATGGAGAATAGCCTGGTTTACCGTAAGAATTGGCCTATAGGTGTTCTCGTAGGCCACATGTCCATCAGCCAGTGGACATTTTCTCTTAACATTTCTGCATATTGCGACCTGTTGACCCATGCATCTTCAGCTTCACTCTCCACCTTGAGACTTTAAAAGCCATTTCCCTAATCCCATCCACCTGTCCACTCAGACTTTATGCAACAGTCTAGCAAGAAGCAATGCTGATGAGGTGAATGTATTATTAAAAGCATGTATTATTAAAAACAGACATTGAAAAGAGTTTTTTCTGTGTGCTTGAAGAGGACTAATATGCACTTCAGCAGTCACTGAAGGCAAAAGGAAAACCACAGTCTCAGGTGATAGAGATGACCTTTGTGTGATCTGCACACAGGTTTGTGGCACTGCAGGACTGCTCTGACAGAGGGCTGCATTCAGATGAGTGAGCTGAACTGTGTTTTCAGATTCCGGCATCCTATCTATCCAGACTGCACATCTTCCTCTCAACTCTAACACAAGATAATTCACATACACACATAAACGCACATGTGCACACGGACACATGGGCACTTACAGACGTATATATTAAGGTAGAGGCTTTTAGTGAAAATTACACGCGCGTGCGCGCACACACACGTTTCATGATGTCTGCTGCAAACTAGTGTTACCAGTACAGTCACACACACACCTTTTATGATGTCCGCTGCAAACTAGTGTTACTGATACACTCACACACACACACATGCACACACACGCACGCACATGCGCACGCACACACGCACGCACACACACACACACACACACACGCACGCACGCACGCACGCACACACACACACACACACACACACACTCCGGCCATGATGTCTGACACAGTCTAGCATTAAAGGCATAGCGTTACATTAGTACAAGCATACATCTGGGAAATAGGCCTGCATTCTTCTGTTTCTCTCTCGATTACCTGATTACAATTCTGCTATTAATTTGGACATCCAAGCTGGCAGTGCTCGCAGTCCTATGCTTAAATATCATTGGTAGTGGAAAAAAGAATCTTTTATTTTCTCTCTCTCCCCCCCACCCTAGAACTCTGAAAAGAAGCAGATGTCAAATATCAAGTTCAACAGAGATTGTGTAACTCATAACAAATTACAACGGGGTCCTCATACTGTACAATGGGTTTTCAAAAGGCCCGGATCAATAGTCTGAAACATTACCCTCACTTAATTCAGAGCATCACTTCCTGATGGCATCATTCCTGCAGACCTATATTACATAAACACAGGAGGTAGGTTACTGGTCTCACGTGGCATAACATAGCCTCTGACACACATGATACCGCAGTCCTGCTGCACAAGATGAACAGTGAGGGCTATTTTTGTCAGGTACTGTTGGCTTCATTTACAATTACACATTGGTCGTGGTGGGGGTAGAATGGAAGAAGGAGCTGTTTCTCATTATGAGATATTTTTCTTCGGTTCCAGTCAGGCTTCAGCCCATTGTCTCACGGAATCAGTCTGTCTAAACACCCCTGATCAAAGCAGGGTGGTGGACCCCCAAAAAGGAGTTCAGAGGTACCCCGGTTAAATGTGTAGTAGTTTTTCTGCATCGTTGTACAGGGTGGATCGTCACAAGAAAGCTGCAGGAACACTGCGATAATATTACTGACCACGCTTAATTTCCTTCCTTCCTTCCTAATTTCCTTCCTTCGCCAAGTGAAGAAGAAGAGCCCACCATTAAGGCAGCAATGGAGAAATGAAGCTTCACAGCACAAACCCCATGTTGTGCGGGGCTACCACGTGCTGTCAATCACTTGCTGCGGGAAACAATTAATAGACTTTTGTCCTTCCTTGTGAATTGTTGCAGTTGTTTCTTTATAGTGTCTCTCTGGTAACACCTAATTGCTTCTCCCATTTCAGGAGTTTATGACACCTCACTCTCCCATTTTGCACATAAGGTTTTCTCCCCCCTTGACAACTGTTTCCAACAACTTATGTTAGGGAAGAAATATTTTGTCAGATTGAATAAAAACTCAAGGAGAGAACATCTAGAAGGGTTCATTTGCATGTGTACATGCCAGAGCTATTGCAGGGATTTTTTTTTTTAATATTGTGTTTTTGGAAGTAATAAGAAGCAGGGGGAAAGAAGAGCCCTGGTTACTGGCTTTGCCATAAAGAAATAAGATGCCTCTTTAAAAGTCTGAAATACTCTTTATGAGAGTGAAAGCAGAATCTAAATAGATTAGGAGTGTGAAAGGGCTATTTGAATCTGTGAAGGAAATGCCCAGTGGCGTCGGAGCCGGTGATAAGGGAGAAGGGAGAGAATGGAGTGTTTTCTCCTGCCAGACTGATGACTTTGCAAATCAAATCTCCAACAGGAACAAGAGAGACAGATCCTCTTTTCTTATCTTAAAATGAGTCACCTCCTCATCCACATCAACTCTTTAATTAACCACACAGACATTGAGAAAAGTTTAACAACATTATTAGCATTATGAATTTTCTAATTATCTGTGTCCTGATTCAGGATGTCTTACATGGCTGACAGATAACTAATTTCCGCAGCTGGATACTCACTGAAGCTGCTTAGTTGAAGCACCCTGCTAACAGATACAGCAGCTGTCTCGAATTGTGCATTTGGACTTGTGAGCTCAATTTAGGGAACGAATGGCACTTCTGTCATGATTTTAGAGGGTGGTGTCACCTTCTTTTACTGGGCAGTGCTCTCACTTCATCTGAAATTGGCTTCCACACACATAATGACATACTTATGGCTAGTCTTATGACAACAGATTCCCTATATGCCACCAGTTGGAGAAATTGAGGTTATGCAGTAAGTGTGTGTGTGTATGTGTGTGTGTGTGTGTGTGTTTGTCTGTCTCTGTCTGTCCGTCTGACTGTCTGTCTGTTTGCCAGTCTTTGTCTGAACATTAATACTAATACATTCAAAAATATGTATTTGGATGACACTTGGTGAAATGATTATAGTTCAGACATGAACGAAATGACTTAATGTTAGATCTGACCCAAGGATTTAATATAAAGACTGGTAATATCATAAGTATTTTTGATAACATATTATGTTTTTGAGATAAAGGAATCAAAAGAAAGAAGATGCTCAATGAACTGTTTCAAGCAGGTTTTTTTTTTTAACTGGGCAAATTCAGTGACTGTGTTTGCATGCCCATTGATATTCTGATTTTGATCAGAACACTTTATTCCAATGACTGTATCTTGAATAAGACAGTACTCCAGCAAGCAGAAATGCTACAAAGCTGTGTGATATTTCCTTATTAAATCCTCATGCAACCTGCCATGTTATTGGTTGCTTTGGAGTCCCTTCAATTTTAGGCAGATTACTCAGGATCTTTAATATCTGTAATATCCACACATGCCATATATCATTTCAGCAGTTAGTTTCAGCACTACTATGTCTAATGGAAAATGCCATAAGGTGCCTGGAACCTGACACAAGAAATTTGATATGTCTTTTTAGATTAGGAAAAATAATTCTCTCCTGTTGAAAAAAAAATGTGTTTACCTGAATGCAGCTATAAAAGCAAATGTGTCAGCTTGGGTATCTCTTCAGAGACTAATGGTACAAATTTTCTGAACTGCATGCATAAAACCAGAGGGACATTCCATTGCTTTGCAATGTGAAAGTTGGCTGCCTGCCGAAAGTATGCTCAGAAATTTTAAAGGTAAAAGTGTTGTCTTTTATTTTTAACACATCGCAAACAATAAAACAAAATATAAAATCAATACAAATCAACGATATGTAACTATTTACATGTTACGTGATTGCAATTCAGTTTGTTGGTTCATATTTCATTAATATTACTGAAAAAAAGAAAACTGCTTTCAATAATCATCAGATTTGCTTTTGTGGTCGACATGGTCAGCTTAACTGAGAGAGACGCGCATCCAAATACACTACTGCTACTACTAGCTGTCAGTAGCTGGCAATTGGCACTTTGTTTCTTGAAATATCTTAAATGAGTGAAGTATTAAATGGAAATGAAATGGTGTTCTTTTTGAAGTAAACGAGAGCACCGCTAGTGATAGGTAGACTTTGCAGAGCTATTTTGGAGGTGTTTTTAAGTTTACTGATGATGTATTTGTTACTTTGAAAGCAGCAAGCAACGAGTGCACAGCAAAATAAACAGGAAGTTTCTATGGGGAAAAATAACAGTGCTATTCAGCAGAGAATGAGGTGCTGAGTGCCAGACAGTTGAGTCATGTATGCTGAATGAGTCAAACAAATTTAAAGTTGATGCATTATGGTATATGTTATTATCAAGTGAAAGTCATGGAGCGAGTACTTGGTTTGGTGTTCCAAATCACATTTTGTTAGTGTAGTGGGTTGGTAGGACCCAACCCTGATCCTTCAGTCAATCACTTAAGCCAGTCTACTACCATCAAGAGCTTTTCATTAGAGTGCATGGAGACATGTAAAACCCTTCTCCTTTAATGTTTGAGTTCAGCTGTGTTTGTAGATGAGGTGCATTGCGTTGTACCCGACTGATTGTGTTTATGGAAGATTAGCAGGTATCAGTGCGGCTTTTAAAAGGGAATCCCACCAACATATCTTTATTAGCCAATGTCAGCCTGTTTACATGAATGGACTTGAAAGTTACAAAATTTAAACACTTGTCACTTTAGCTCTGTGAGGGGAAAAATGAAACATTATGTTAACCATCATTCTCTGCATGGAAAGAAAAGTATATTCAGAAACACCCATTCCCATTCTCCCGGACCACTTCTACTGCTGTCGCCAAATCTAACCAGGAAGAATATATTTAGGCCTGTCTGCAATGCAATACCTCATCAATCCAATTGCCTGGTTCTAATCTATAGATTTTAGCAACATCTGCTTTTCATTTGAACATTTTTTAGCAAGAGCGTTTTTTTTTTCTTTTTTTCCATGGCAAGCTAAATAAATCATCACACATCATAAGTATTCTCATCTAGCAAGTGTTTTATGTTTCAGACTGTTTCAGACATACCAATGGAAAATTTAGACCTACAGTACTGTAACAGTCTGCACCTGCAACATACACATCACATTAATTCACTCTACTCTAAACTGAGTTCCTTGTCCTCCCCCCACCGCCAACCTCTCCCCCACTGTCTCTCTCTCTCTCTCTGGATGGGGGGGGGGGGTGTAATTTTAACTGAAATATGAGGTTCTCATCTCTTGCTTTTGGCTCGTAGCTTTTTAGCGTGGCGTTGAACTCTCCCAATGTGAACGGCTTTCAGGAAAACAGTGCCTGCTTCCTCCGGTCCAGCCTCATGGCTCCAAAGTCTTTATTGCTGTTTATTATTTATTACTCAGTCATTCATGTTTAATTCAAAGTGACTGAGAAGACAGAGTTCATGTATTATCCCTTCTCCTTCCCCTTTTCCTCTCTATGACCTGCATACCATGACCAGTGGCGTGTTTCCAAAGAAATATAGCTTGCCTGGGATGGTGATTTGGCCCAAGGTGAAGCCATTAAGTTCCCTGGTAGTATGTTATTTTCAAGAAACTGCACGGCTTGGAGTGGTTTATGCATCTAATGCTGCCATGACCCACCTCAAATAAGTAGTCAGTTTTACACAGATCTATTTTTTTTTTAAAAAAAGGTTAGCACATAAAAGTCATAACATTTACTATGTGCTTGTATATGTGCATCCCGGCTGAAAATAGACAGAAAGTGTAAGGAAGATCATCAATCAAGGTGGCAGAATATCAAAGAGATGAGATGTATATTAATCACTTTCTCATTTTGCCTGTCCCAGAAAAAGCACTATCGCTCATGAAACACACCACAAATTTCTGAGCCACTTATGGAAAAAAAAACACACACACTCGTTACATTTATCGTCCATCAAAGTTCACTTAAAATTGCCTAAATATTCTTTTTGCATATACCCTCCCAGAAATGTGACAGTCGTGATAATTACACAGTCCTAATTAACTTCATCCCTTCAGGTGAAACCATTTTTAAACCTCATCAATGACAGTGCTTGCCCCAGACAAGCTCCTGAAGAGACTGGGTCTGATGTCTGCCATCAAAAGGTTTTCATTGGTATTAAAGTGCTACAGGACTTATCACTTCTCAGGTAAACATTTGAGCTGTCATTTGTTTTTGGACAGCTTGCAGTGGGGGATTTAAATGTCAAAGGTATAAATTTTATTTAGGCAGTAGCAAACACATGAATTCTTATCCTTTCCTCTCCAACAAAAACAACAACAACAATATTATTATTATATTATAAAGCATTATTATTATAATGCATTAAAACTACAGATCCAACCTTTCATACGATCATAATAATTAATTACGATAATAAATTATAATTTATTATCGTAATAATTGGATCCACCCATTAGCATGTGTGTTTTTTCCCTGGTCTGTAGACACAGATGCGCGGCATTTGAGGAATAAAGGCAGGAAGCCCTCTGCCCCCTTTCCTGGGGACCCATGGTTCCCTCAGATTTCCCATCATCACTGAATTATCACAGTGAACTTTTCCACCTTCCAAAGCACAGCTACACTAGCTCCCTTGCATGTAATAATTTCCAAGGAAGTATACATTTGAATGACTCATAAATATTCAGAGCGCATAATTATTTTCCTCAGGGGTGTCAGGGTGCATAGGATATTAAACTGGTTCCACTCCCCGTATAGTATATGCCCCTGCAATTCCCTATCGGTTTCTGTAAATAACCAGTGTGTTTGTAAATCATAGACCGTATAGTGATAGTAGTATTTTTTTTTGGCTCTCTTCTTTGTTTTTTTTAGTTGTTTGTTTGTGATATTTCTGACAGCTATCATTGCCATGTTCTGAAATGTTAACAAACTGTCCTGCAGTGACTCCGTCTGTCTGTTCTCTCTACCTTCATGGTGTGTGCGTGCGTGTGCATAGTTTATATGTGCCTGTGTGTGTGTGCGTGTGTGTGTGTGTGTGTGTGTGTGTGAGCCTGTGTGCATGTATGTATGTGCGTGTGTATGTGCATGTGTGTCCACATGCATGTGAGTGTGTGTGTGTGTGTGTGTGTGTGTGTGTGTGTGTGTGTGTGTGTGTGTGTGCGAGTGTGTGTGCGTGTGTGTGTGTGTGTGTGTGTTTGTGCCTGCAGCTCTGCCAAGATGTTAGAAATGCTGTCCGTCTTCATAAGCCCCACAGCAAACAGGATTGTTTGGTTCACTGAGGTATAATTAGAATCAGGAAGTTGTGCTGGCCTGCATATCATCAAAAGAAAAGTAAAGGAAGGGAAATGAAAGTAAATAATTTTTACTCAATCCAAGTCTAAAAAAGAAACAGTACAGTAATTCTGAACCCCTGAAAAGGGTACCGAGTTCATTCACTCAACGTTAAGTACAAAGGACACTTTTGGACAAATTCAGCTAGATGGGCATGATGCAGATCAAAGCAAACCCCTTTCTGTCTATATTGTTTTTTTTTTTTTTTTTTTTTAGAATCACAGAGGCGTTAGCTGCACACTGAATCAAAGTTTACAGAGGGTACAGCTGGCAAGAACAGATAAGTGAGAGGAGCAATTTTCAGCCCTTTGATGGTGACGTGTGGCAGGGCCCCACAATCTCCCCAGCGAAGGAGGAGCTCATACCTTGTCTGTCAGGTATCTGTCACGGAAATTATTACCAGACCGGGAAAACCGAGCGGCTCTTCCTTCTCTTCCTTAATACGCCTCTGTCTCGCGTGGCCCAAGGCCCTCGAGCCCAATTTAGAATGGTGTTCCCCAGAGTACCGCCAGTATAACAGAGCTATGACAGTACCTCACCTTCAGAAATGACAGCATGAATACTGGTCACATACAAACATGCAGGACTTGAACCCCTTCATCACCCAATTGGCTGATGGATTCACAGCCAAAGAGGCATTACATGTCAGCCCAATGATACAACATACAAGAGAAGGAACTACCGTTGTATCTCAATGTAATTTGTCTGGATTTGAAGAATTTAAATTGGGAAATGGGGAAGTGGGAAAATATGTTTTCTCCTAATTAGACTTAAAAAAAATGTTTTTTTTTTTTTTTTTTTTTTCCTGAATAAGCTGTTTAAATGCACAGTGAAATATAACCTCCTCTAATATTTCAATATACATTGTAATTAGAGTGTTCCAAATAAAGAACAGGTATGAACTTACTTATAATATTTGGGAGACTGTTACAGAAAATTCTCATTGTTATATTATTTTGTATTGTTTTCTTAGTGATTTTGGAAAATAGCACACTACTAGTCAACAACTGTATTTGTGTATCCACAAAAGTGCATGCTTTTTGTTATGGTGGCTAGCTACTGAGCCAGTTATGACCCAGGATTTCTTGTTAAACACTGCACATGCTCAGGCTTATTGGGGGAATATTATGAATAAGGTGTTTTCATAACTCCACAATCAATTTAATAGAGAAATATCCCACATGCCTTTTTCGAGTTTCTCCTACCCAGGATACTTTCTTATTTGTGATATAGTCATTAGAGGTGTTTCAATCATTTCATAATGTTCAGGTTAACATCCGAATATCAGTGAGCCTGCAAACATAGTCATTATATTTGCTTATTAAATTGCTCATTTAAAAATACTTCTACTCTTCATCATATTACCATTCTTTATACTAATCCTCTGGTCAGACCTAACCTAACCAGACCTAATCTTTTTAAATGAATTATTATCATTGTCTGTCTGTCTGCCATTCAGACAATGGCAGACAGACAGACACACACACACACACACATACGCGCACACACACAAAATCTCTTTATGATATTACCACCCTTACAGAAGTCAGTACAGCACTCAGTCCTGGTTTTAGTTAAGTAACAGTCTAATTGGTCTGTACTACACCAGAGAGGGCTGCTCTCTTGTTCAAACATGCAGAGTGGTGCTGGATGAGAGTGAAGTTTTCATAGAACAATTGTCTGGGCAGAGGAAGGAACAGGTCGTGAATGACAGGAAGGGGCTCTGCATTAAGACAGAGGCGCTGTGCTACAGGCTCAGACCCTGGGAAAGCTTTACTCCCAGAAATCATCACAACAATAACAAGGGCCACACAATGAGCAAGCTTCTGTAAATGAGCAGTAAAGGTAAACTGACCTCAGGAGAGAGGCTATCTCTCTTTGCCTGAGCGCAGCTCAACAGCGCCACCCAGGAGCACAGAGGAAGCCTCCAATGTTAACCTCCTGACCTGCTTTAACCAAAGGCAAATATGTACACACAAAGACCACATACACACACACACACACACATACACACACACACGCACACACACGCAGGCTCTCACTATTTATCTTTTACACACATATACGCATACACAGACATAAACTTACAGATATCCCATGGAAGATCATACACCGTGAGTTCAATGTTAACAATTACGAAGGTACATATCATCTGTATTTATTTAATTTGCATGCTAACTTCCTTTGTGCTTGGTTCAGGTTTTAAGAGAGATACACAAAGAGCAAGAAGGGCAGTCCTTAGTGGATGCTGTTTCTGCAGACACCGGGATGAGTACCACAGCACTGTGTGAAACTGCACTTTCGATAATACCTGTTTATGGTACTTATTTAGCACCCTTTAATCTATAGCCCTTGGGTTAAACTGTCAAGAGGCCACCCAGAGGATGGCTGACTATGGCTAAAAATATACGTCAAGAAAGTTGGATGAGGCAACTACTGTGAAACCCACATTTTGTAATGTAAACTTCAGAATATTTTCACAAAGAAAAGTTTACTTTTCCCAAGAAAAGAGCAGACATCCAAAAGGAAGCATTTAGTTTCCAAAAGTAATGTAGCAGCATTTTTTTAAGTGAATTATTAAATAAAATGACATAATTGTTATGATTCTCAGTTGGACTCATTTAAATGTGAGGAATTAATCACATTAATTAGAGTAGAGGCTACTGATATTTAATGAACCATTTGCTTTGTCTATATGCCCTAAAGCATCATTTGAAATGTCAGGTGCATATTCATATTTTAAAAAAAAAGCTATGAAAACTACTTCTAATATTTTGAAAGCCTACCCTTTCACAACCTGTTCTATAGTAAACCATTTGGCATCCATGATGCACACTGGTAAAAGATGTTTTAATTCACCAATCACTTAAGGTTACCTTTATCTATCTTGTCTACTTTTTCTCTTGTGTACTTCAACATTACTGCTCAGTCTAATGTTTCAGTACATAAATATAAGTTTGTCAAGTGCGGCTACTTAACTCCTTATTATATTTGCTTAACTGACACTCTTATCCAGAGCAACTTACACAGTTTAGTACGATTTTTAGTGAGTCAATTCCAAGTTAATACTTTGCTCAAGGGGACAACAGCAGTAGCCCACCTGGGAACAAAAGCCAACAATATTTGTGCTATGAACCTTGCTCCTTACTGCTAAGCCACACTGCTGCCCACACACTAAACTGGTACCTTCAATATGATACCCACAATATTTTCAGCTAAAAAAAAGAAATATGTAAAAATGAGATTATTCAGAGTTTTGTATCCATCTGCTTGTGAGCTATAATGAGTACAAACAAAAAGTAACTTGGTAAGTAGGCAAACGCTTCAATTATCGCTGCCCGTGCACATATTGTGCAAACAAAAACATCAAAGAATATATCTGCAACACTATGCTCCAATGTTAGCAAAGATGAAATGTCTTGTATGAGAATCACAATTGATCAACTTTTCTGTTGTGTAAAACCTAAACCATAGATTAGCATAACACATTTCTGTCAGCAGTACAATTAGTTATCAAGCTAACTTCCAAAGCAACAGACCCAGGGAAGTTATCTCAGTTCATTGGATGCATCTCAATTCATTTAATCTGTATGATTAAAAGTACCTTTATCCAATGAGACATGAGAAGCTGTATTGTACAGAGGCCATATCTGTAACAATGGTTTATGCTTCAGTTCATTGCTCTGTCCTCAGCACAGTCTTACTGAAGAGGTACAGGCTGAGGTTCAACGCAGTGTCCCTGTTCCTACAATTTCTACAGCGTGTGGCTAAAGAAAGTAATGCAACGCACCTCAACACATGTGCCTGTTCTTGGATTGTTCTATTTGTAATCTGGCGTGTTGCCAGCGCAGCACATTAGCGCATTATTTTCTATTCACACTACGCAGATTCTTTCCTGCTCTCTGACATCAATTTATTGAGATCACAAGTGAGTATAATTTGTTGTGGGAATTCTCAGGCACCGCTGCAGTGGCGTGTCCTCACGGCAGAAATATTAAACAGCTTTTCTCTCTACATCATTAGACCGGGATACATTTGCAGGTTACATTTGCTGTTTTCGGTAAACACAGGGAGAGGCAAAGCCAGGACGTCGAGTTTAACTCCTCAGCGAACACGAGAAACGCTATGGATCCAATACCGCATGCTATGTTGTGTGGCAATGCCACTCTGTTGATGCTAGCCTCTTTTCCTGGTATCTGGGACGGTTCCGCACAAAAGAAGGGCCACTTCCTCTTAAACAAGTGAATGCTGCCGGGATGGCCTGCATGGGCGCATTCTTCTGGACTCACCTGTCCAGCATTTCCAGCAGGATGTAAATATGTAATACCGGCAAAGCTACACCCAGGCCTTGTGGACAGATTTACGAGGGGGTGACCTTCCCATGAGCCCATGTTGTTTCTCATACAAGTCTCCATTTTACAATCTAACATAGCGGAGACAGGAAAAAAAGCAATATATATATGTGTGTGTGTGTGTATTTTATATTTATATATTTTTATATTTAAACAGATATTGAGATATACTAAAGATTTAAAAATGAGTATATAGATTTTTTTTTTTTAATTAGAAAAATTACTTTCACATTCAAGTCAAAACTCCAGCATGATATCCTCTAACCATTGATGTCATTTAATTTTATTATAATTGTTACTTTGCTCTTGGGGAAACTCAGCTGACTGTAGCACAGCCCTGCAATGTTACCACATTATTACCACATCGCCATTCCTTTGCCCTTATCACATCTTTCACTATTTCCACTATTCTTTGCGTGTTTTGTTGTAATCAGCTGCGGAGGGCATGGCTTCTACTAAGCTCTACCTGTTGTGGTAATTGACAGCTCAGATTGACACAACGCTGTCCTGTTTTAACCGTTTCTTGCCACATACAGAGTGCTGTCACGCCACTGAGCTGCGCTGATTGATGGGACACATTAAGATGGGCGTTGGTGAGTGACTCCAAATGCACTGATAGGGGGATGCCTGCCACACTTCCAATGGGATGTCAAATCTGCTTATTCCCAAAGCCAGCTGCGTGCCATAGAATGAAAACACACACACACACACACGCACCGTCCCATATCCCGCAAAAGATTTCTGAGTCCTGATGCGATGTTTGTCTGTACAGAGATCAGGTCACAAAGCAGCTGAAGATTTGTGTGCTTACACCTCTGATTCTAACAGACCAAAAGTTTGTTTTGGGATCACGGAACCACTTGAAGTGTGTAATAATGACACATAATTATTATATTTACCCAACTCCACCCTCTCTCGATCTCTCCCTCTTGTCTGTCCATCCCTCTTTTGTGTCTTTGTCTCCCGCTCAGTTGATAAGTAAATAGAGGGTGATTTGTGAACACCATAATTCAGCCTCATCCACTGTTGGTGGCTTCCAATGGAAAGCCCATGAGCACACAGCGAATTCCTCTCCAATGAGGTAATCTTTGGGTAACGGGAACAAGCAGTTGGGGTTTCTAGCACAGTAATAAAACAATAACAAAGTTCTAAAACACAGAGAGGAAAGCAATTAGCATAATCCATGGTCTCTCGTGAGCCAGTGCATCTCATGAGAGTCTTGCATCTGAGTCTAATTCCTGACAAGTACCCATGTGGATTTGTGTATCACTTTTTTATGTAAATATATTTTTTTTCTCTCTTACAAACACATATTATTAATATTATTTAAACAATCCATTAATTTATAAATAAATAAATACATAGACAAATAAATAAATGAATAAATAAAATTTTTTGACGTTTTCAAGTGGGGTAATGAATAATTTTTTTCTAGAAGAAAAGCCTCCAGTTCTCTGAGAGATGAAGTAGGTGGAAGTCTACTCTGCACTCTACATTCCAGAACTTTCCGTGAATATTCACTGATGTGATTGGGGAGGCCATGGAACGTGTTTGATTTCATTCTGGTGTTCATGAAACCACGTTCAAATCCTTTTAGCAGTGCATATGGGGCATTATCGCCTTGAGACATGGAAACCTCATAAGGAAATAATGTTTGCACCTGGTTGCCTAAAATGGCTTTGCATTATACCATGCAGAGTAATAACTGGACATAATGACTTCCATCAGATGGCTGGCCATACAATAACACATCTGCCACCATCTTAAACAGTTGGGAATGGGTAATGTGAGCTGAAGGCCTCCTTTGGCTTTCTCCAAACATAAACCCATTAGGGTACAGGGAAAAGAGTAAAAGACAGCCGATCAGACCACATCACTTTCTTCTACTGCTCAGATATCCATGCTTTGTGCTTATTTCACAAGGTTATGCATTGTTTCATATTGGCCTTGGTTACAAGTGGTTTCTGAATGGCAGCCCTATTACAAATATTGGCTTTAACAAGCTCATGACATACAATTTTTACAGTATATTGTTTGGGTCACAGACAAAACATGTTTTGTGGTTTTTATAAACTGTCCTGTTAAATGTCTGTCTGTCCCTGGTGGCGAGCTTCAAGTTACCACAACTGTTCTTTCAGTTGCAGTTTTTCCTTTTTTAGCATATGCCATCATGGTTTTTGACACTGTTCTTTTTTACACATTACATCATTTTGCAGTTTAGGTTGCTGACACACAACTATTTGACCTGTTTCAAAATCTGTTAGATGTCTCATGTTGATTTAATATCTTGCATATTTAAGTATTGATTTTACAATGTCTTTTATATACAGATACATGTTGGCAATTAGCATTGATATTAATATGAACCACATGTGTGGACTACTTTCAATTGTGATTTAGTTTCTTCAAAATATCAATGTGTGTTTGTTTGTGTGTGTGTGTGTGTGTGTGTGTCTATGTCTATGGAACTCAGTGAGTTTATCCTGGATGTAATCCTGATATTCAGAGCTACTGATGTTCAGAACTACTCTTCATGAGATATTTCATTTCAATATTTAAGCCTCTCTCTCCAGAGCTTGCAGGAAGAAGAAAAAAAAGTCTGACCCTCCAGGAACTACGTTTGACATCCCTGCTCTCGAGAATCTCAAGGAGAGATGAACCAAATCCTAATAAATTAGCATTGTTGAATGAGCGTAACATTCCACAGAACGTCACTCCTCAAAGAACAATCCTGGAATCGCATGTTCTAGGTGTACTGCTGTCCTTTCAATAGAGGATAATAATAATAAACTAATAATATCAGCACATGTACCAGACTGCCTCAATCCTCTATGGGACTCTGTGGATGTACTCAAGAGAAGAACAACCTCAATTAGACCAAGATCACAAGCTAATACTGTTTTAATATCAAGGTGAGGGGAAATATTGTGCTAAGGTCACAAGTTAAAAACATAACAATCCTCCAATCTTAAGATGAATGTATTTATCATCTTGCCATAATGAGGACCCTTTTTGTCCTGAGGGAGCCACCGCATTTCACCTTCCAATCATGACCGTCCTCCAGATCAGAGTCATGTGTGTTAGGGCTGGACCACTCTCTCTAGGGGGACAGAGGGGACTGGCGATGTTCTGCAGAATATTATTATAGCATCAAGGACATCCCATGCTGTGAGAGTCTGCTCATATGGTTGAGATTATTCAGAGCTCCACATTGTTTCATTCCTTCAGGCAGGGAGAGAGAATTTCCAGAAAATGTATTCAAGGATAAGGATTATAAATAAGCAGATCCACTGAGAGATTTTATTGCACTGCTTTGCCTTTGATGGCGAAGTCAACACTTTGCAACACTACAATAAACAGGTATTTATCCCTGATTAGTGATTATATCTTCTAAGTGCTGTTAGGGAAGGGAAGGCTATAGATATAAGTACAAGTATAAGTACGAGCTTCTTGGGCATTCAGGGATGCCAGTTAGTCACCAAAAGGCTTGTGGACCTGAATTAGAGTTTGCCAGGTAAGCAAAGACAGACAGCAGCTCAACAAGCTAAGACTTTACACTATGATGGCAGTCATCTTTGCAGTCACCTTAACATCAGTTTTTACATCAGTAAGACTGGCCTTTGATCAAACACACACAACTCCATGAAACATTGTGATTAAATGAATAAACATGAATAAGATGAAACTGGTGAAATAGGAAGGAGTAGGAAACCAACTGAGAAGAAAAGGCGCCTTGGAGGTAATGATGAGAAAGTAAGGTTTCCTGAACCCCAGAATGGGTGGGGCTACCGTGTTCCATGTTACCACGTTCAGTCACAAACGCGTATAAACCACTATGAGTCATTCAAATTCAAAACTCGCTGAGTTCCACCAATATTCGATTCATAGACCCTCACTCTCAGCGATACTAGATGTTTGTATAAAAAACGATTTTTTTCTTAACTCTTCAATTTTTCATTTTCTACATTGTGGCTTACAGACATGAGATTGCGTTCATTCTGGACACATTAATTTACAGAAGCATTTTATCCTAAAAACTCTTCACAAAGTTCTGTGTCTCCAAAAAGCAAACTCTCCATACACAATTATGTGTTGCTATAAATCACTAAAGGTGCTAAACTATCGAAATAGCAGGAATACATTACAACAACATAGCCTCTTTCAAATAACTGTGTCATGGTGAAAATAGCTGAATGGCTTGGCTCTCTGCTCTAAAGCTTTATCAACACAAAATGCAGACGGGGCAGACACAAGTCAACTCCTCTTCACAATAAAATACTCAGCATTGTTATTCCCCAGATAAACCATCAGTACAACAACAAATGATAAAGAGATTCAGTGGATAGATTTGTAAATACAACAAGATATGCCACACATCAGTGATCACAGTGTATTGCAGGTTCCATTTATAGATACATTATATGTAGAATTTTAATAATTTAACCACTGAAGTTAGTAATAAAAATGAATACAAATGGTGCATCCAACTGGAGAGCGTCTCATCTCACTGCGCTTGGTTATTGCAGGGGGGGGGGGTTTGAAGGTAACTCAATGCTAATGCCTCAAATCTTTCAGAGTCCTTTCAGCACTAATGGAATAAACAGTGAGTATTCTCCTAGAGCTGCCCTTAAGAGTCCGCATACAAGCTGCTCTTTGTGTAGGACAGCACGCCCGGCGAAGTGGTAGTTACCCAGGAATACAGCAACAGCGGCACAGCCTCATTAAACAGTACAAAGGGATGGCACGTCAAGTCTGGTGAATTGCATTGGGAGGCTTTTATAGTGCGGACGCTGGGCACTTGAAATGGTCTGTAAATTGGGGGTGAACTGAGATGCTATTCCTCAGGCAGGGATGGTGTCTCAGGAGTCGCTTTCGGGATGAGGACAGCTGAGAGGGGTTAAGGATGTCTTTATGAAGTCGACCATCAGTCTACCTGTTCAACAAAGTAATGACAAGCTGTGATTCCAGAATGGGTGGGGTGCGGGTACAGAGGTTTTGACTGCTGTTAGGAATTCCTGCTATCTCCCAGAGCTTGGGAAAGATAAGGCCCTCCAATAGCAGTGGCTTCACAGACATGCACCTGTATAGATGATGTTAGTTGCTAATCAACCGGCCAAGATAGTGTAGGTTGCCTGCCTTAGGCCTCTTATACAAAGAGGCAGCAGTGCTGGATGCTGCCTACATGCAGTGAGCTTTGCTATGCCTGCCAGTTTAGTGGCACAGTCTTTTAGCAGGATGTGTTTTTGTAGTTTTCCTTTACCTCAGAGGAGAGAAAGTAAATGTCCATTGGCCCAATTGACATTCTGGACTTTAAGTTCTTAGTCAGTCACTGCCTGGAATGGTGACTACCCTGTCACACACATGCATTATGGCAGATGCCATACTGTGATGGTAACTCCTCGTTTGGGGAGCAAAAGCTACGTTGTGGAGGTCAGTTAGAGGAGCGGGCTGGTGGTCTTTGAGGTTGTGAGAGGAGCCTCATAACTCTCACACAGTGGCTGCAGTAGGGGGGAGGTCTGGAACACTTCATATTACAGGCTCTGGATCTTGCTGACTGTCAGAGCCGATCTCAACGGCCTGTTAAGGATGTATCTGGTTCTGTGTCCTTGTGGTTTGAATATCCTTAATGACCCATGAAGGCAGGGAGATCGATTCCCTCAGGAGTTGTGGTTTGATTATCCATGTGACGCCAGGACGTAGGGGGATCGATCCCCCTGAGGGGTTGTACCAAAAAATCCAAAAACAGTACCTGTTTCCTGTCTGCTTGAAGCTCAGCCTTGGGGTGGACAGTTAAGGACCTTGTAATAGATAGCTCTGTGGGCCTCAGCTTAGTATGATGTGTTGTTTTGCAGAGATAACATTTACATTACTGACCTTCACAGCAGACATATTCACTCCTCATTTAAATGATATGCATGCATACAACTGGCTACTGGAGCGAGGTATTTTGGATACTTTTCTGAAGGGTTTCAGAGTAGTATCGCACCTAGAATTTAAACTGATTCACACTCCTCCTTTATGTAATAAGACTCAGTGACACTGCTCAACCCTGGAATCGAGCCTGCAGACTTTGGTGACTTTGTAATTTATCTTTGCTTCTGTGAAAAAATGTCTCTTGTTTTTCTGAGTTGTTTTTGCAAGGTCGTTTGTGCCAGTACGACCCAGGTTGACCTAAGAACCCAGACAGTACCGATAACTGGGGTGTTATGTGAAATAACATTACTCTCCTTTATATGGTAAGAACATCTTTCAAGAGAACTGACCAGGTCAGGTCTTGGACAAAAATAAGTTCCCTATCTGTGTCACCATGACAGCAGTCAGACAAAAAACAAAGAACCTTTCACAGTCTCTCACCAGCCATGCGTCAGGCCTTGGTCAGGCACCTTCACAGAACCTAAATCAGGTGACAAACATCGGTCCAACTGAGATAAGTATGCACAGACGTTAGGGAGGAGAACAGTTGTTACTCACTTGTCCCAGTGTGAAAGGCCTGCTGTGCATTGCTTGGTAGGGTGAGTCACCTACCAAGTATGACTCCCTGTCTAGAGTGCATACTATATCACAGTTACGTTACAGAGTATGGTTGAGAGAGGTCTTTGGATGAAGCCCCAGGTTAACTGCAGCTACAGTCCTGTCTTTGTGGAGGCCATTGAGAGATGAGGCAGGGGCATAATATTCCTGTTGGTTCACCACCTGCCCGGCTGACAGACCCCCAAACAGAAGGAGAAACAGTAATGATGCTGAGAGTGTTTGTGGAGCTCTGTTGCTCTCAGTGGGCAAGAAGCAGTCGCGACATACAAGAAAGGCATACAGGAAGTGTTTTGTTTCCACGGTAACAAACAGAATGGGAGGGGTAACATCTAATATTGAGAGTGAAAGAAAAGAAAAAAAAAAACAAAAACCAAAAAAAACAACATAATTTCCAAAATGAATCCATCACCATCATTCCATGCCTCTTCTTTACTATACTATATATATAAGTATTAAAGATGTATCACATTAATTCACCATCATTCAGGCAGTCAGTATTGACAGGTAAAGCTCTTCATGTGGGCATTTTTTTGTGAATATGCATCCCGGATGTAAATCATAATGAAAAAATGATGAATCTTGTTAATAAAGGCTCCTCGGGATAGGTCTAGTGTTTTTCTCACATTACTTTAGGCTCCATCCAGGACCCTTCTCAAGTGAATGATTAATATCAATTCACCGTGTGTGTTGTGCATGGATATATTCATGTCAGTGATCAATGGGATTGCATCTGGAGGTTGTGAAGTGTAATGCCTTCATTTAACGGTTATGAACCAATCCGACCCCAAAGAGCAATGATGAATAGCATCTCTGCTCCTTTTTTTTCCCCCGCACAAGATTCCACTGTGAGTCTGTCACAGATGCTATAATGCTGTAGCTGTGTACTGCATCACTTCAGTTCTGTAAATACTCTAACCCTGAACCCCTCACTTCTGCATTTGTCCTGTATCAATACTCTAACTCTGTGCAATACTAACATACTTATCTACTGTACTAATCATACCTCTCAGCCGATACTGTTCTCAGCACTAATATTATGCATCTGTACTCTTCCAGCAATATTCCTCTTTACCGCACCAATACTATGTATCTGTACTGTACCAATAATGCACATCCGTGCAAAGATGTCATATACCCTTTACTGTATTGATATGGTGACTCTGTACTGTACCAGTGTTGTATCGCTATCACACTGAAAAGCAGTGTTCTTCATAGACACAATCTAATAGGCTTTAAAACAGTTCTGAGGTAAATTACAAAATTTATGCTTGATGAAATGTAAAAGCTAAGTAATACTACTCAGCATATTAAACAGATGCATATTAAATGTGACATATTAAATCTGACGCTCTTTTTGCAATCCACTCTGAGGCTTGTAACGTAATGTCTTTTTTTGAACACCCTGACATTTAACAATGACTTGACTCAAACCGGAATCCCAACAATATGCTCCCGGAGTGAATAAATGCAGATGGGATCTCCTCAATGTGCTCATAAAGTGGCACGCTTTCCACACTTCCTGTGCAACGCCCCCACGCAACCGTCGAACAAAGGCTCCAAACTCATGCTCATGCGTTCAGACCAAAGCGGGAGTCTAAGGGCCCAGGAAGAGGCATAATGGTGATGTTTGGAACTCCATTGTGCTCCATTTTTAGCTTTATCTGTGACATGGCCTAACATAGAGGGAAAGGGAGAGAGTGCAAACAATACATCAATGCAATTGTTAGGTTTTTTTATGGTAAACGAGTAAAGTTATTTTATTTTGTAAGTGCAAGCATGAGGAGACACAACACAATGGAAAATTAGCATCGTAGTTAACAAAATCATTCTGTTGCATTGCAGTTAGATGGTTAAATACAGTCACATTTCATTATTGTGGTAGATAATAATTCATAATGTACTCTGTGGGAGACATTAAGAATATATGCCTAACAAAATATTGAAAATAAACACATTAGCACCCTTGACTGCTTTCCGTATTGCTGCATATACTGTAGATTGGAAAATCAGAAAAAAAAAAAAAAAAACATTTGACTGGGGCACTTGCCAAAAACAGTAACTGGACGGGTTAAAACTTTCATATTTTAGTAAATCAGAAGAAATTAAATTGATTATATTACTCTAAAGGGTAATGTTATATTATAATGACATAATAAATCCTTGTATAAATCCAAACTTCTGGCTCCTTATTGTCATTTGGGAAATGGGAAAAATTCTCACACTCTGTTTAGTGTAGTCCACTTTTGTCCTTCTGTCCCTCTAAGTGCTATCATTTACAGTGTCGCTAGAGTAATGCCGGAAGCTCTTTACAAATGACTCCACAGTGGACGGGAATTTAACTGTTCCAATCAACAGGGTGATGGATAGAGAAGGGAGCTTTTATAGCAGATTGACAGGTTGTGACAGTTGCAGAGGCCCGTCACCTGTATGACAATAACACTGAGATGCACACCTGCAACAGCAGATTATGAAAGAGTAGCTATTTTTGTGACTCCTTCAGGGCTGGGATTGCCCGTTCATTCACCAGGTTATTTCACACACCATAAGATGCTAAAAATATAGAATCTGATACTGTGGTTGAAAGGATTAAAACCAGTTTCCTTTCTGGGGCAGAGTCTGCCTATTCTTTTTATTTGCGTTTGTTTTTTTTTTTATACATGTTTTCCATTGAAAGCCTCTTAACACAGAAGCAGAAACATGATACTAAGTGGAATTAAATCCCCCAGCTTTGCAAATTGACCTAAATTTAAAAGAGGAAAAAAAATCTGGAAGGAAGTCAAATTTGTTTCTGTTACTTACACAACATTTAGCTTTTATTTCATCTTGACATTAGCAAAGAAAATGGCCTGTAAGGAATGAAAACCATTCTCTTAAAAGTGTTATTCAAAGTAAAGGTCAGTCTGCAAAATGGGAGGGTGCAACTCCACCATAATTGTGAAGATTGGAAAGACATGATAGCTTTACTTATGTTGCATTTTTACATTCTTTAATACAACAGATGCAACAGTGCAGCCACTGGTAGACAAAGAAAGGACAAAGAAAGAAAAAAAACTACTGGATAAGTGACTGTAGATGCCTTGGTTATTGTAACAAATTCTTCATGGAATGATGGAATTTGACATTCTTAATTTGTGGACTAGAAAAAAAGGAGGGAATAAGAGTGAGAAAGAGAGAGCGAGGGAGAATGAGAGAGATGTAACATAATGAGAAAAGCTGGGTCTTTGCTGCACTAATTAAATCTTGTGAGTTGCAGTTCCAAAAGATGAATCCTCAAGTGGCTCCCTATTTTCCAGTATTTGCACAGGACTCTGCTTTGACCCTCAGCAGCTGAGACCTTCAAAAAATGAAAAGGCCACTATAAATACAGCAGAGGCCTTTCTTAGATGGGTTAGTCTAGGGAGGTCAGCAAACATTTGGCTCATGGTTGTGCTTGGCAGGGAGAGAAGCCATTTGATGGTTGGTTTTATGTGTGCAGGAAAAGATAACCACAAAAGACAGGACACAGAAAAAGGGGTAACTGAGTCACTTAAAAATAAATACTACTAATAATAATAATGCAGGAGTCATAATATCTAAAACCCCCTACATCAAGCTGTTTATTCTATGACATATTTATAGAGTTGGATTGCAGGGTGAAACATTCCACTTAAAGGTTCCAATAGTGCTTTCCTTTTATTTCTAGGGATTTGGTCTTGTACCCAGAACTTCACACTATGCTGTCTCTGTATCAGGTGCGATCCTTCATGCAGTGGGATCAGGATATCCTGAGGAGTATGAGTTTTTAGGTCTGATTACATTATTGTCACTTAGCAGGTGTTCATGTTTAGAGTGACTTACACAGATTACAATTTTATCTATTCATAGAGTTAGATACTTCTTGAGGTGCGGGTTAAGAACCTACATGGAATCAAACAAACAACCTTTCGGTTATGAACCCTGCAACTAACCACAATGCTGTACTGCTGCCCAGGAAACAAACAAAAAAATCCTTCAGGTGATAGCATTTTCCAATATTAGCATAAATGTTTGCAGTTGCACTGATGTGATTCAATTACTGAAAATTTCTTCTGGTCATTACGGTCTGAAATAGTGAATTTCTCCAGATGGAAAATAGCATGCATTTCTTATTTCTTGAGATGCAAAAAGAAAGAAACAAAAACAGAAACAAACACTTAAATTGCATCTGCAAGCCTGAAGTACTTGCATGCTCTAGGACTGAAATGATGATGTTCCTTTCCTCATAAGCCATTGGTTCTTGTGCAGTCCTCAACAACCAATAAATTAACCATTATTTATTTTAAATAATAAAATAATACCTGTCCTTCATTTGGCCTCCAAGTAGAGGCCTAATTATAAATAATAAACAAAAAATCAACAGAACATTATAGTTTCATTGTTGTAATTTCAATGTTGACTTGCCATTACACTGTGATCTGCATCATTAAAACAGATTAAAACAGAAATTTGCTGAGCCAAACATTTTTCTTAATCTGGATAAAGTTTGGCGATTCAGAAAAGTGACAAAGTTCTTCCTCTTCCACAAAGATCAGAATACAACTTCATCAATGGTAGTCTGTTGGGTCCTTCCAAAGACGAGTTCTTCTCAGATTTTGACATCACACTAATTCTATTAAAGACCTGCACAAATGCATTGATCTTTATAACATACTCATGAACTGTGAGAAGCCATAGACCATGAGAAGAACCATCGAAGTCATATAAAAGGTCAGTTAATCTGCAGAGTTCTGCCTCTGGGTGAAAGAGTGACAGAGCCTAATCCTGTGGCCAGTATGTGGCATTTCTACCCTGCACTAGTCATGGGCCAGTGTTTTTCCCTCATGCCTCTGCTGTCTGTCAGCTTTGAAAAGGTTAATTAAACAAGACAGAGGCAATGAGGGACAGAATGACTCACAGCCCCAAACTTCCCAGAGATTTAAGATTAAACAAATGATTTCTCACCTTTGATTTTATTCCAATTATTACACACAGTACCGCTCAAAAGCTTGGACACACCTGATTAAGATAATCAGAAACATGCATTCAAAGACATTTTGATCTAAAGACCTAAGATTAAATGATTGATTTTTCTTCTTAGACAAATATAAACCATGAAGTTTATGCCTATGTATGTATTTCTTTTAAAAAAAAGTAATTTTTTGGCTAATTTGAAGAATATAAAATAAAAGATAGTTTTGATTTGTTTATAATACTTTTTGGTCACTGCATAATTCCATTCATGTTGTTTCATAGTTTTGATGTCTTTACTATTATTCTAAAATGGTAAAAATAAAGAAAGAAAAGGGTGTCCAAACTTTTGACTAGTACTGTACGTTACTTTGGAAGATGAGCACAAAGAGAGAGAAGAAAAGAATGTTGCACATATCCTGTTTTAATTGTTAAGGTTCTCCTCCTGTGTTTATGTTTCATTCATAAGGCACACCTTGGGCTGTTAGCGATAATTAAACCAAGGTATGTGCAGCAGTGGGGATGCTGTCCCCATTGTCATAATCTAACGAGGGCATTGTAAACATGTAAAACCAGCCACTGCCTGTTCAATCAATGTAGGGAAGAATAATAGAAAATGAAAGAAGGAGTAAAGAATGGGAAAAAATATAAAAAAGGATGAAAAATTTCTCTAGACAAAAGCAAGCAGGAATTTTTTAATGCTTCCTTTCCTAATTACTGTGAGTAATTTTTTTTTCCTGTTGTGTTTGGATAATGGAAATTGTTTGAAGCATATTCATTCATCAAAAAGTTTAATTAGTCGCTAATTGCACCATGCTAATTACATTGTAAGAGGCATCCAGAGACAATTCCTATTTGATCATTTTTGATGTGGCCGCTTGGTGACAGCTCCCCCCCACCACCAACCTCCCTTACCCACAGAATGACACCCACCCCCTCTGTCGCCCTCACCTGCACAGATGGACCCATTGACCTCCCCCTAGCACTGGAGGAAGAACATGCTTTCCATCAGAGACAATGCATCACCATTGTTATGGCAACAACATGCTTCATAGACATGCTTTTCCAGGTTTTTCTTTCTTGCTTACCGGACCACCGTGCAGTTGGTGGACACCACTGTCGAAAAGTAACTAAAGATAACGAAAAGATAACTAAAACAGGACCATTATCTTGCAAACCTGAACATTTATCTGAGATAAAGCAATGCAGAACTTAGCTAAGCTCAGAACAGAAGAGAGAAAAAAGGTCGCCTATACCTGCTCATAGCTGTGCCATGTGTTTTGAGCTCAGTCGTCTTCAGGCAGCAGTAATGCCTGGTAAAAACATCTGCACTGAAGTGAAGGTATTGCTTTTTTAGTTATGTTCTGTGCTTTTTTTCCCACTGCTTGCTCAATCTAAGGAAAGAGATAACCATGGCAAATGGAGTGATCCAGGTTATGTACCTTGCTCCAGGGTTCCACAGCAGTGCTCCACCCACAATTTGAAACCTGCAGATCACCACACCCGTTAATACTGGTAAATACTGCTCCACACTTACTCTGCCTCTCAGAAGTGGCTGCAAGTCAAAATAAAAGACATAAGCACATGCACTGCCAGGAATTATGCTTATCTGCAGCACCCTGAAGACAAAGTAGAACCCTGAATGTTTTGAAGTTTGATTGGTTCCCATGGCATGTCTTCTCCTGATGAGCAGTCAAATGAGGGGTTGAGGGAGTATTTCAGGTGCAATGTGAGCAAATGAAGATGGCTTTCTGAGTGAGCTTGTATTATGCATCTCAATGCACTTTAACGCACACCCAGTATGGTAACAGGAGCCTACCCTAGGCATCAAATTGATCCTGAGACCACATGCATAAACAGATTTAATCTGATGATAATTTGCTGTAGATTCGATTGTAATGCATATGCTACATCCATCATTTTGTGCCTGGTCTGTGCCTGTGCTTTCTGCTGATTGTTGTATGTTCCTGGATACTTGAGCTACAGCTTTGCGTTTGCTCTTCTTTCACCCCAAAGGACCCTCATTTGAGTTTGTGGATAAAATCTGCTGCTGGAAAAACTCCAGAAAACATGACTTTGGACCCAGTACACAGATTTTCTCTGTTTCACGTTTAACCTGTGAAAACGTTTACATAAAATGAGCTCTCATACGGTGAATGGTCTACCACGATGATACGAAAGTCTGTCAAAATTCTGTTTCAAAGCAGATTTTTTTTTTTATTGTCCTTTCAATGTGTTATTGCCGATAGCGATATTAACAGAACACAACCTAACAGAACACCAAACAACTGTCACCTGTCAGATCCATCTGTGTAGAACAGATTGGTGCTGTATGAATCAAGGTTTCGGACATAACCTTAATGCCTGCTGATGTGAAAAGAAAAATGTTATTGCTTAGCTTATATGTTGGGAAAAAAAAAAAAAAAACTTTATAGTTGCCTCTGGTAAATATGCAAATGATGATGAAACCTGGGTTGCCCATTTGTATGCCCATTTGTATCTGTGGTAAATATATACATACCACAGAACTGAATATACACCTTTATAACTGAGTATCAACAGAAACTGTTAAATGTCCCACTAAAAACTGTTTAAAATGCAAAACATCATTCCAAGAAGGGTTGAAACTGTTCCTTATTAGTTAATGGTGTTTTTATTATTTTGGCTACCTAACCATGGTGTATCTCTCTCTCTCTCTCTCTCTCTCTCTCTCTCTCTCTCTCTCTTTGTCTCTCTATTAACAAGGTCTAAGTGCAATGTATTTCCACCATGGCCAGCTTTTCCTCCTCAAATGTAACGCGAGACTTAAAACTGACAGGAATTCTGATATGTTTTGGAAACATTTTTCCCTCACGTCAATCCAAAACGTGAAGAAAGCCCTTGCAGACCGGTGGCTAATCCTTTAACTAATGGCCTTATCCTAAACGAATCCCAAGCTCGTGTAAAGCATGTTAACATCAGAGAGTTGCCTGCTCGCCTCACTCCCATTACGCAGATGGCAGGGCCATTATGGATATCACACCACATTGACATTCATCCTCTGTTTTCATTAGCGCAGTGCAGAAGATCTGGGACTATATGCCACAGGCTGGAAACGGACCTCCACATGTCCACTTCAAAGCCTGTCTGTCTGAGTGAAAGCAGGCGTGTGTTGTCTGGCCCTCTAGGTGGGCACTTCTTAGGGTAGAGGGGGATGGGGTGCCTTTCAGGGAAAGAGGGATGATGGAGTGTGTGCGTGCATGCGTGCGTGTGTGTGTGTGTGTGTGTGTGTGTGTGTGTGTGTGTGTGTGTTTGTGAATGTGATGGCAGCAGGGTGTGGGGGGCGGGGGGGCAACTATCCAATTTCTTTTACTCACCATTGATACATTAAGGACAGCTGCCTGAAGATGCTCTAACAGGATAGCGTCTCTCTGATGAAGTAATTTCCACCCTGCATCAAAACACCTCCAATCAACTGCTCTCATTGTGTCAACTATTGATAGCATTGCTATGTCCCCACAGAGGACATCAAAATGAAATAAAATGTTGAGATTATCAAGCTAGGATGAATTTTCCATGAATAACTTGTTGGTTGTTAAGTAATAATATTTGTTGATGTTTTAGTTGACGTGTATTGCATTATAATGTCACATTTTTAATAATTGCATCACCATGGAAACCTAGTGCCCTTTGAGAAGAATGCCTGTTGTTTCACAGTGTCCTCACAGGCTCCTTTAAGCTGCAGTTTTATTATCTGTCAGGAGTCATAATGCATGTCCCTGTTAACCACTGTATTCTGAGATTGCCCTGCAGGCGCTGGTGTGAAGAGAATATTTATGCACTGCACAGTGCTCGAAGTTTAAGGATGCAGCAGGGACACATTTATGGGGCACACTGTAAGTACATTTCATATTTGCAGGTGACCCTTTTGGGGTTTTGTTCTTGTTATTTCGGGTTCCTTTTCTGTGCTGGAGTAGAAAGAAGCGATTGGAGGGGTCGGACCTTGAGTGGGGTGGTGTGTGTGTGTGTACTGTATTTACACACTAACAATGGAATTCAGCCCGGTCAGTTACACATATTGCAAGCGATTCCCTCTCATCCTTTGGTAATTTGGTTGTGGGTGATATTTGATTCGCTGCTCTGCAGTGCAACGTTTGTCTGAGGTTGTGTTATAAATAATGTAATTCACAGAAAGGTCACCTCTGGTATTGAATCAATAAAAATAGAGAGATTTTCTGAGGAATAAATCCACTGTTACTAAATTCCTGTGTGAAAGATAGATTTGTCTGCTGTGGGATGAAAAATCACTGGAATGAATTTAAAGTGTATGAACACTAACCCTTAGTGTGACTATAGTTCCCGACATACAACGTATTCATGTAACATACTTTGCTGTACATAGAAGGAACATTACAGAAACACTATAGGAACCCGTGCTTCATCTGACTATCCTGCTCTAATTAGCAGCACGTTGTGAAAGGTATTTTTGAACATTTGCTATTTAATTTACCTTTGATTTACATGTGTGGAATATGAAGGGAATTTCTGGGTGTTCTGATGTGTCTCCTATATGTTTGCAGGCCACAACTCATCGGCCTTGGGTCACATTGGGTACAGCTTCATGGTGGTCTTTTCCATGAACAGACTTGCCATTTGTTGCCAGTTGTGATCACACTGTGATTCACAGGCTGTTCTTACGGTCAGATATTTTCCTCCACACATCTGCCAGTGTGGTCTTATTTGTTCTGGAATTTATGAATGGAACACTCTTTCCTGCATATCAGCTCGATTTGGAGACCGCAGCAAACAAATACGGCTTATAACCTCATCTGCCTTGTTTTGAGTGGTCTGCAGAAATGACTGGTAACTCCACATTGTCCGCACATCTATGATTTGGAAGATAGTTGTAAATGATTTTTACTTGTTTACGTGTTCACTTCAACATCGCTGTTACGTCATTCCTGTTAATGGGGCTTAATCCAATGCAAACGCATCAGGCCTGTCTGTTTAACACATGCCAACGTCCTGCTCCCCCAATGTGTTTTTAGATCTTCTCCATGAGAGATAGATGTCTAAACACTTATTTATCTTGCAGCTCGTCCATGGAAGCCGTGTCACTGTAAGGCAGGCCTAGCATCTGCCATGCATATGTTGCTATGCTGTGTTTCGGTAAAGTGTTGCTCTATTGTCTTCTGTGTGTTTCTCAGACTGTGTCGCAGTATTGTCAGAGTGTTTGCGCTCTATGGAAATGTGTTCTTAAACAGGCTATAATGAATTTAAATGAGTTTCACAATGCTCAGAACAATCTAAATCTAAACTCCTTTTTTTCATGAATTTGCTATTTGCTAATATAGCTAACCAAAACAAAATATTTGTAATTTAAATAGTAAACTATAGCAAAAATATCTTTCACAGCATGCTGCCAATTAGAGCAGGATAGTCAGGTGAGGCACACATTCCTACAGTGTCCTTGTAATATTCCTGTAATATGTATAGTATGTTGTATGAGTATACTGTATGTCAGGATCTATAGTCACAGTAAGGGTTAGTGTTCATACACTTCAGATTTATTCCAGTGATTTTTTTGAATATACCTTTTAATTGATGGATCAAAAATATTTTGGCTTTGCTGACACCAGCTGAAGTGATGAGAACCTATGTGGTTCAACAACATATGCACTGTATAATGCGTAAAACCATCAGCAGTAAATGCTGTGCGTAAAATTCTCAGGGAGTGTACTTCATTTCTTATCTTCATGTACAGCACAAAACTTTAAAAGGCTGCACATTCCAGGACATTTAATGTCCACACTGTGTTCTGCCTTGTCTACTTGATCACAAAAAGAAGATGTGAATGGCTCTCCAGCGTATGAAGGAATGCACGCAGACCCCGGCTTTTGTGAACTGTCCAAACATCTACTCATATTAAAGGAAACATGATGTACTATCAGCTACTCGGTAAATTCCTACCGACTGCTAAACAATATTATATTTAGTGCTTGGACAGATTTATTTTGCTTGCATTCATGCCAAATGTTTTAAATCATTCTTGCCATAGCAGATCGACTGTAGCTAGCATCATAAATTACGGACATCAGCGGAGGCACCAGTAAAGACGTCACTGAAAGATTAACGCAAACATCTGTGGTTCTTTTCATGTTTCCTTGTCAAATTGCAGGCATAGACTTCTGACTTGAGAAACTGGTTGTTTTGAGAATTGAGAACACCTTCATAAACAAAGGCAAATGCGAAGAAATGTTGTATATGTCACTTCACAGTACGATATGAAATTCAAAATACAAATAACTGAATTAAGCATGCTAATTAATGATGGTCCAGGTGTTCACTTACTTGTGCTGTCCTTGAATAATAATACTGCTACTACTACTACCAATAATCATAATAATAGTAATAATAATAATAAAGTGTGCCAGCTCATGTGTAGATACTGTGCTGTGGGTCCTTGGGTAGTTACTACACTGTAATGGAGTACCGCTCATAAAGAGCTCAGAGAGAAAGTAGACTGGTTCTCAATGATGTCACCGTGCTGAACAGATATAAACAAGCCAACTCCCTGGGCAACCAAAGGACCCATGAAATACCAGAAAAAGGCATCAAAGGTCATGAGAACATTAGCAAGACTGACGGACTGTCTTCACCTCTGTGCCTGATTTATACATAAATCACGGCACTTGCTTACATTTTCACACGTCAGAACGGAACAGCATATTATCAACTTCACACTTATAAAAAGCTGCTGTTTTCGTATACCGCACGCTTCCTGCAAGAGGAAACTCAGGGTGCTGAACCAGGCCAGGTATCACGCTGAAGGTGTTAGATGGTGATATCATAAAAAAGATGTGTCAGAGGTTGTTTTTGACTCTTTTTTAACACATCTAATTCCCATTCTCACAGCTCCTTCACTCAGCTGCCTGTCTCATTCAATGCTAAGTGCTGTAACTATAACAATCTTCGAGAGAAACCTGTGAGTCTCACAGCACACGATATGCGCTGTTTGGTACTCCAACAGCTGAGGTGTACAGGTGGGGTGAACCTGCATCACGGCTCCGGAGAATTTTTATCGTGTGTGTGAAGAAAATTAGTCACAGGGAAGTGAGCTAATAGCACGCAATTAGCAGTGAATCTATTACAAATGGCCTCGCTGGACAACAAATCAGCTCCGGCTACAAGAAAGGTGCACCTGCGTTAGAGACAAACCAGTAAAAACAAATACATTATGAGCTCAAAAGTGCAATGTGTTGAGAGTTTTGTGCTCTCACCCTGCAGTAAAACCATGGCACTGATTCCTTTTAAGCACAAATTATGCGGTGATGTTGGATATGACATGGGACATCAAGGAGGTAGCCCAGCCTCTCTTAGTGACAGCTGAAATGTTCTTTGTACAGATGCTTGGAAACCTCGGCCCGACTCTACAGTGAAAACAGCACCAGTGAGGGGTGGGAGGGGAGAAGGTACTCACTTAAATGGATACAGAGCTGAGAGAGAAAACGATTCACCTCCAAATTTCAATCTCTTTTCTCAGAAAAAAAAGATTTCAATCTATTTTTCCAGAAAAAGACTCTCTGACTGTCTCCAATTGTCATCATTACTGCGCATCTACTCCCGGGAAAGGGCTGATGGCCAGGCTACGTGGCATGGTAACAGGAAGGAAATCTACTGCTCCAAATGTCACAATGTTTTGATAATCAGTGCTAGCTTGATGCAACGGCCTCTCCTTCAAATACAGTTAATGTGATTTGTTTTGTTGTTGTTTGTTATTATGTGTTCTCTGGCTGCACCTTAATTCAGAAATCATCATTGCAAAAATCCCAGTGATTTCAGGTTTCTGGTATCATACCAGGCTAGTGGATACTTGGTGCTGTCGGTCTGGCATCTTTGTATGCCGCTAACATATTCTTTTCTTTTGCTGAAACAGCGGCAGTATCATGGCATAGTGTCTGCTCATGTTCAAGTGTTGTTTTTGTCTGCGATTTGACTAAATTCATAATTATCTGTTAGGAGGGTAGCTTTCCGCAGTGCTCGCCTCGACAGAGAGCTTCGCTGACCCGCAGTGAGTTTTGAATGATGGAGGAAGATGAGTTTTAAATGAATACCGATAACATGTCCCTTGAGGAGTCAACCAATCAGACAAGGCACTGACCTTTTGATGGGAAACCAAATTCATTTTCTGCGCAGAGTCTAGATGAGGGTGCGGCAGAGGTTCGATAAATACAGATGTAACTTTTTGGCTTCTGCCATGCAAAGTAGTGTCATAAAGATAGACATTGGGATGTCTATGGATGGGGTGATACTGCAGTTTATTTATTAAAATTATCAAAAAGTGATTAATTACTGTAAATGGAGGACATGTGGTTTTAATTTTATGGTAGATTGGTATGTCTTGGTAATTCATTGTTTTAATATTGTTATAATAGATACAAAATACAGCAGCAAAAGTACACCTGCTAGCTGATGAATTTCTCAGATAGTCATCTGGTCAGCTGTTTAGAGCTGTGTTTTTGGAGATGTTGTTATTTGGCACTCATTTAATGTTTATATTTCACTGTGCCTGTGTATATTTATAACATTCACTTTCTACCAGGTATGCTGCCATTCTGCATCTTTACAGTCAGAAACACGTTCTTTGGCTCAGAAAGCTGATCGGGTGTGGACTCCTATCATATCCTCCAAATCGTTCGAATATTCATGGAATCCATTTGTACGCGCCTGGAGCCTTCCAGGTAAGCAATAACTCAACAAACCTCCAGACAATGCTGGTGATGCACCTCCAGGTGAATGCGGGGACATGAAACCACAGAATTTCCAGTCCTTGAAAATCCAAGTATTTATTTTCATTCTGCAATATTATGGAAAGGCCAAACATCCCACTGTCCTTGAAAAATCATGGAAAATAGACCAAAATCTGAAAAGATTAAAGTTTATCCTTGTATTTCCTTTTGCAGCAAGCAAAATGCATCCATTTTTTCTTGCAAGCTTATGAGCTGACTTCATTTAATATCAGGTTTATCAATGTCAGTGTTCTGATTTTGATAACAGATTAGTTAGCTTGCTGGCTTGCTGTGCATTAACGCCATTGCTGAAAGTCACTGGCAACTGGCATCTGTTGCCGAGAGAAAACCGCAAGCGTGTGCCTGCACAGACACAAAATATTTTGAAAGTAATATGTTTCCGAAAGTATTTTCACCCTCAATTCCATCTTCAAAGTAGTCAAGTTTCATGGGGATTTTACTATTGCAGAGATAAAAAATAATCCTTGGAAATTATACAGTTATCCTTAAAATGTCATTGAAAAGTCATAGAAAATATGAAGCTGATCTGAGGGGAAACCTTGAAGGAAGGGCACGGCTGTCTTGTGACCTCCACACGTGAAAGGTCACATAGGAGGCTCTCTGTTCAAATGAGTGCAGGTCAGAGTGATGACCCGATTGGATGATTTTACATGTTTGGAATGGAGGGGTGGGAGGTGTGGAAGGTTACTGAACCTGTGACAGAGCAGACTCTGGCTCTATTGTCCCAGCTGCTTCCTATAAGGCCCATCTTTTCATAAAGAGGGCCACAGAGGAAATGAAAGAATAACTTCACTGTTAAACATCCATCCGTCAGCTGTCTCTGCAGCTCATTGTGTTATTATAGTGAAGGGCGGCAGGAGAAGGTATAATTTAATAGTCTGTGGATTGAACTGTATTGTTTTCCCCCTGTCTAACTCTCTAAAGCTAACTATTTAATCCCTATTGCTGAATTTGTTCAACGTACAGCTTCTGTTACTGGGCAGAATTGATCTCGGATGACTAAACTGCGTTGTTTGCTTGAAACAGAATGGGGAAGAGGTTTGTTCAGAAGAATCTACCTCAATGTAATTTCTTTCTTTATTGATTTATTTATTGATGGAAAAAGTCTAATTCACACACACACACACACACACACACACACACACACACACACACACACACGCACACACACACACATACAGAGTGTGTGTGTGTGTGTGTGTGTGTGTGGGTGGGTGCATAGTGGTGTCTCTGCATCGCTACAGCTGAAATTGAAAGTTGAAATTAAAAAGACGTTCTCTGAATGGCCATCCACGGCTCTGTTGTCTTTAACAGTTTTTTTTTAAGTTTCAATGTTTAATTAAATTAAATTAGAGTTGTGTTTATCAATTGGATATGACATGAAATTGGACCTTTTTTGTTGGAACCGTTACAGTAGTCCATTAAAATGTTTCAGAAATGTTGTTGTAAATGAATGCACACTCTCTCAGCCTATTAGAACCAGAAATTGCAATGCAGTTAAAAAATACTAAACTACACTTTGTATTATAATGCAATTTATTAATCCTTCATTTATCATGAATAGAATGACAGTACTTACAATACTACTACATACTAGCAGCAAGAAATGCTATGAGGATTCCTTGTTTTGCAGTACCTATTATTAATGTGAATTTATTGTTTTGCAGTACTTCTCCTAAATTAGGCAGTACCCACCTCTTACAAATTTTAACCATTATTCTTCATGAGATACGGCTTAGGTGAAAAAAGGACATAGTTCAACAGGTGCAGACAATTCAAGTCAGGTTCAAAATGGAACAGCTCAAAAACATAAAGACCAAAATTCCTTTTTCTTCTTTTTTTTAAGGAAGGCTGCTCTGCCATTAACATTCTTCCTTCATGTACTAAGGATGAAATTGCTGTAATTTCGTACCAGGGCTATTATTTTGTCTCATTTGGAAAAAAGACAAAACAACAATCATTTCAATCAGGAAAGTCCTGTCAAATTAAAAGACTCTTATTAGTCTTGGACACACTGGTTGTACAGAGATGCAGGGTGTGGGCTCCGCTGTCTGGAGCACCCTTTTTCAGTCAGAAGACAGATCAGAGCTGCCTTTTGCTAAATGGCAGTTTAGGGTAGGACACAGCCAATCACAAACCCCAGACCCACCCCCTCCCATTAGACAGTGCCAGTAACGAGGCAGAAAGGTGCACAAAACTAAATCAAGCAAATGCAGCAGGGAATGAACGTCTCAGGTTGTGTTTAAACTTACATCTCGGCAGTTATTGGATGAGCACTTGCTATGGAGGTGCCTTGGCGACTGTGACATCACAGCAAAGAGTTCCTTAGTCAAATTTCTACTTCAATCTCATTGGTAGACCCAGTTCACCCACTCACTATAAGATAAGTCCGACACCTCCCTCCATTTTGGACCTTGCTGAAGAGTCCAATGTGAGCCGACCTGCCAGAAAAGCTCAAACTCAGAGGGCGGGCTGCGAGGCCCAATCCGCTCCGCACCACACGCTGCAAGTCATCCTTTCCATTATACTGTTCAACTGACAGGACATTTTATCCTGGCTGATGAAGACATCACGGCACCATCGATCTTGCGGATCGGTACCTTAGTCATGTTAAATTACACAGTCCAGGGGAGGCGCGGCACAGATGCAGTGCCGCTGTCATTTATCATGAGACGTGAATCACTCCGGCAGCGATGAGGTGGGAAGGCATCCGTCGCAAAGCAACCTTCAAATCACGAGCGCCGCCCTTTGAATACTTATGATAGACTCAGGAGGACTCGCCTTCTCTGCGGAAAGAAGGCATTCAGGACATGGTGAAGTTTAATGGACTCACTTACTTAATCCTGAGTAACTTTCAAAACTCACAGCATTCCATATGCTCTAAGCAATTACCCATAATTCCACTGACACCTGCTGGCAGCACCACAGCTCTGTGCAGGTTATGCTTCACAGTTAGCTCACTTCTGCAAGTCACCAAACAGGTACTCAAAACATACTATCTGAAGAAGGAACATAATGTATGATTGAAGGGTTTGTACAGATTAAAAAAAAAAAAAAAACATTGTTTTAAGAAAGCAAGAGCATTTGCAGCAGACTGAAGTGTTTTAGAGGAACTAGCATATGCTGGATTTGGCACTTGGCAAACTGCGTGACTGGTTCTGGCCCTGAGATCAGGGCTAATGCTGTTGCTTGTCTTCTTGCATTGTAACCGTCTTACTCCTCTTTATTTAAGTTACACTTATCCAGTGACTCCAGTGACTTGGAGGTCTGGTGTACCAAAAACTTTGCTCTCAGCGTGGCACACTAGCTGCAAATACTGCCGAATGAGTAATGACATCACAGCAGGGGCAGGACAGGAGGAAACAGCGCTCTTGTTTACTCCTGTTGATTCTGCTAGTTCCTATTATCAGGCCATTGGTTAAATTTGTCAGGTATTGTTAGGATACAGTGTCACACTCTTTCAGTCCCCCCAGATGTTGGTATTGTTTTCAGTACACACAGTACTCTGCACATTAAAACGGTAGCATCTGCTTGCCAGCACAACTGCACATTCACACGCAAATGCAAACTGACATACATACAAACACCCATATGCATATGTATATGCGCGTGTGCACACACGCTCACACACATGCACGCACACAGGCACACACACACACACACACACACACACACACATATATACATATATATCATGCACCTACATACTTATACCATTATACAAACACTTGGTTCCAAATGTTACACTGATGCTGGCACAATTGTGGTTCCTCATTGGATTGTCCAAATGCATTTACCCTGTTCAGAAGATTTAGTGGATAAGCCTTATACCCCCCCACCCCATTGGCTTCACATTTAAAAAAGATTTAAGATGTGGGTGTTTAAGTGGCCAATGTGAGTCGACCATTAACTGTTCCCACTTCGGCAGAGGAGCTTTGAACACAGCAGGGGACACAGCCATTTCGTACTGGAACATTACTGAAAACATCCATCTACTATCTTAAGGTTTTCCTTAATGCGCTTTTGAAGGTTGAGGATCATTCATCCAACATTCCTCTTAGATTCATTAAGAACTTTAGCATGTTTGACATTAGTGTTGATGGTTAAATGGTATACTACATGGAAAAAAAAAATCTTATCTCCACGAGTTCAGCACAGTTCAGCAGCACATCTCTGTACAACGAAGTGACTTTTCCTACTTAGAATAGGTTGCAGGCTTAATTGGGTTCAGGGGTCCATTTATTGTAATATGGTGCTGGATTAACATGTGAAGGTTCTTTTTTTTATTATTGAATGGCACTCTCCTTGAAACGACTTGCTGTTTTTGATTGAATCCAGAGGCAGTTTATGAATATGTCACTTTAAGTAGACATGCTCTGTATTTGGTTGTGCATCACCATGGAAACCTAATATGTTCACAGAAAAGCAGCAGCAGTCCTTTTTATTAATTTGTTTTGGATTTTATTTGTCTAGGTTTCTGACACAATATCTGTGTCAGGGTGATCTCTTTTTTAACCTAGCTGCTTCCTGATATTTACCAGAGCTTTGCCCTTTGTTGTTAGATTGCTAGATGCGGGTGCCATTCCTTAATGGGTAACCTGTAGTCACAAGTCACTAATCACAATTGTCCTGAGTAGACTAATGGTATTTGACCATTTATTTCATATTCTTCTGTTAGAGCTAGCTTTATTCAGGATTAGAAATTCACAAAGCCTCATACTCCATTGGGGCTAAATCATGTTTAATATAGAATATATCCGTGACAGATCTCACTTCGAGACCAAAGAAGCAGACAGTGAGATGGTGGCGCTGGACTCTGGACCAGGCTGTCTCGGGCCAAGGTCACTTTTAAGCAAGGTATTTTATAAAGTTTTTTTCTACAAATCGTTCAATGTCTGAATGTGTAAGCTGTTCAGTTATTGTGAGCCTTCAGAAATAAAGAGATCGGTCTTTCAGAAACATACTGTAATGCATCAGATGACTTGTACTGGGTTCCTCAAAGAAGAATGACTTCACCCTTTCATGACTCTAAATTTCCTTTTCTGGTCCTTAGCAGGTTGCATAATTGTTAGAACCAATAACAGCCTGAGAAGACACTCAATTAAGATGTTGACTTTCTTTGTCCATGCACAATGGTTACTGGCCCTTGAGAGTGAAAGTCATATCAATTGGCCCTGGCTTTGCATGCTGTATTGAAAAAGAGATCATTAGACATGACAGACCATTAGAGATCATTTTTTTATTGAAAGGTCCTCTTTTCATGCTCTATTATGAGGCTTTAAATAGTTGCTTTCATCTCCAGACGACACGCTGAAAGAGTTTCATTCAGACTAGGGCTACCAGCCCACACAGTTTCATATCAAAATAAGCCTGTAAAGACTGTTTCATTTATTTATTTAAACCGGCTAATAAATTCAAAATCAACATGCAGTAGGGAATATGTTAACATAAAGATTACGATTAAAGAGAATTTTTTTTTTATCAAATTGGAAAACAAAGAAAATATTATAAGGGCACATGAATATTGTATATACATATGTATATTATATATATATATATATATATATATATATATATATATATATATATATATATATATTTAATATGCCTTCAACTTCTGGTCATGAAAACCAGTTGTTTATCATCATCATCTCATCAGTATCATCATCATCATCATCATCATCATCATCATTATCATCACCATTATCGATATCAAATTAGTTGTAGTGATAACAGGATAATACTCCAGCAGATTTAACAATTTCCTACACAGAGACATTGCTACCATTACTGAGCCATTACGTTACAATGTACCTCACAACACTGACTTACAATTGCCCATCGTCACCCAGTCATATGACTGGTGCCTATGTGCCCATGCTCTGATCTTTGGCCTGCTAAGTGGTAGTTGAGCAGACATGTCTGTGCGTGCTCATTAGCAGAGCATTACCCAGCCATTTGCAGAGGCAGCATGCAAGTAAAGGTCGGGGAAAATGGCACCAATGATTTTAGCGAGGCTAACATCTTCTGGGGGTGTCTGATAAAAGATACGTAATGTGCTTCTCTTAGTGTGCTTGTTTTTTTCTTCCCTCTGCCTCTCTAAAGCAGATATGCCCTTATTATGAGGGTCTGGTTTATTGCTAATGCATTTCGGTTTTTAGACTAGGACACTGATGCTCATATGCCCTGCCTCTCTCACAGGGAGAACTCCTTGGTTCGTGTTACCAAAGGGCAAAAATGTGGTCGCTGAAACAGTAGCAGTGATCTCTCCCTTCACTGGTTAGCATAGATGTCTCACACTGTCTATTTTCTGCCACTGCAACCTCACTGTGGTTCATTGGGTGGTGCACCAGTGCCAGAGAGCTGATGTCATTCTGATTATGTCACTGTTGAATCTGGTGTGGTCCATAGGCAAGTATGTGTGTGTCTTGACTTTAATTTGGTGGAATCAAACAGCTTAAAAATCACCTTTTGTTCTGCTAAAAATAGAAAGATTACAACAGGGAATTTCCATATTATAATCCTGACAGTTATGTGAGGGTGAGGCAAATGGAAGAGTGTGTGTGTGTGTGTGTGTGTGTGCGTGTGTGTGTCTGTGTGTGTGTCTGTGTGTGTGTGCGTGTGTATATGTGCCACAGAATGTGCATGCCTGTGTGTGTGTGTATTTGTTGCGGGGATGGGGGTTGTAGATGAATAAGTGTGTGTGTGTGTGCGGAGGAGCTAAATAGTATGCCTGCCTGCCTGCCTGTGTGTGTGTGTGTGTGTGTGTGTGTGTGGGAGGGGGCGGTAAATGGAAGCGTGTTATCTCAATAATTTGGGAATGAGATCAGTTCCGGACCTTGCCCTCTGGTCCATCCTGATAAGCAACCAGAGTGAGCGACAGGATTTTTTTTTTTTTTACACCAGGATGTGGCACAATGGCCTCCTCCATGGGCACTTTCACATTCAGCTGCACCATCCAGAGACTTGCTCCCAAAGCCAGGGGTATTGACTCACAGTGTTTCCTGCCTCAGTCTATATCAACCTAGTGCTGCATTATGCATACACAGTGGGGTGATTTAGCGGCTTGCTACCTGTCGCCATTCACAGGAAGCCTAAAATATATCAGTAGAATCATTGTTTCTCGTCCACCTGTTTGCCAGTGAACAACTGATACCTTTATCTACCCATGGTCTAATTCACCATTCAACACAACCAGGAAGGAAGTTCAGTTGCACTGTGTAAGTCATTGTCAACCATAATGATGAATAAGAGTGATAATGATTTCCGGCAATTTTTCCAGACCTTGATGGCTGTTAAGTTCTGGAAAAATTGGACGACTTTTTGTTATTATTTACAAAAAAAATATATGTACTGTATGTAGAATGAAACCTGTTCAAATTAAGCAAACTTAATTGTTTCTGTTAATAGCCTTAACCACTAGAACTTTTGAATTTACATCGTTTTGTGATTTAATTAAGTATATATTTATCTACTGCACTTTTTAATTATTTGTTTCATGATACTTTTGTCATTTATTGATTGATTTAATCACTTACTTATTGATTTCATATGAAATGGTTTTGTCCTCCACAGTACTAAGCTTTGTGTTGATGAGTAAACATAAATGAACAGTGACGTAGAGTGAATAAGCCTTAACAGACATGTTTATACAAATATTACACTTATATGCAGGCATTTTGTGAAATTCTCTGTACCGTTTTAATCCAAATATCTGTATTCACATTCACATGTGTGCAGAAGCATGTACACATGTTCCCACAGTTGCGCGCACACACAAACACACACGCACACACTCTGAACTGTCGTACAGATTCATAATTGATCATAAAAATTGCTCAATGAAAGTGGCAGGTGCATCACTCTTTTATAAATAGCTCCATGAATATTCAAAACTGCCCGGTTAACAATAATATTCTTCAAATCAGCTTTGTGGATAGAAAAACATATGTCTTTAGTATCTTATTAGTGCATGTAAAAGAACTGTCTCAACAAGATGGATTGAGGGAGTCTCCTGGCTTGAAAAGAGACTATTTGTATTCTTAGCTATTTTTTTCTCTCTGGCCATTTGTTGTGTTGGTCATAACAGTTCCAAGCCCTCTGCCTACTCCTTTATAGTAGTGCATATCAATCACATAGGCACAGGGGCAGATGTGTACACACTCATACACACATAAAGATGCATAGTTTATAGTACACATTCAGCAATATCCCTTACATACATAGATTTAATCAATTCATAGAAAAAGCATAAGCCCTGACAGTTTACTGTATATGTCTGAGATAGACTCACCTTGATGGATGTGTCAGTAGAGTGATACCATAGCTGTGTATTTACAAATCATGTGTACTGCTGTAAAAGAGTGTGAAGTACTCAGAAGAACTCAGACTTGATAAAAATATGTTGTGTTTGTCAAGGTCATTAATGAGAATTTTCATTGGATAATTGGGTCTGTTCACTTTTTTGTTTGTTTGTTTTAAACTTGGTCTGCTGCTGCAGTCAGTATCTACAGCGCATCCGTTACAGGGCCCGAGTCCAAACAAACTTTGGACAACAAGAACACATAAAGAATGATGCCACTTACACCAGGCATTAAAACAGGTACTTGAAGGTGCTGAAAAGTAATGCCGCAGTTCTACTGCGTTCTTGCTGTGGGTGCAGATTGCGAGAGCGTGTTTGGCACTTTTTGTCCCAGCTGTGCATCCATCTTTATCCAGGAAATAATTGGCTTCCTCCTGGAAAAGGGAAAAAAAAATGCAATAAACTAGCACAGCAAACACAAATCCAATGGCGTGTAGCCAGATGTTCTGAGTCCCGCTCCTGGGAAAACAAAAGAGCACAATTGTAATTGTCAGAAGCGATTTCCTCCTGTTATCGCTTTTCCAGGGAGGCCGCGGCTTGTACATGCCTCATTGCAACAGACGCTAGGCTGCGGTGGAGGTGGGCTGCACATAACGAATAGCAGAAAATAAGGGCCGAGAGCTTAACGGGTGGTGATAAAATTTCATATCCGGAAGCAGCTGGAAGATTCTAACGGCCCAAATTATTATACCTTCAGACCACCTTGAAGAGAATTATTACCGCAACGTGCAATTAAACCCACTGATCCACTTACTCCCACCTCATGTTCAATATTTATCCACTCAAGCATACAATTTATAGAGGCTTTCTTTTATTTATTCGCTCACTTTTGGACGCATGACATTGGCAAGCGAAATACTTCGGCTTAAAGTCCATACAGTATTTCTTTGTAATGTCTTGTGGCAAAGGCAGTGGCACTGCAGAAAATACATTTTGACAAAGAGGACACTGAGGTTGAATATCCAGTTACAGCTGACACCAGCCTGTGGGTTCAAAGCCGACATTGGGCAGAAAAAGTGACTTTGTTGTCACAATGGCGGTAAAATGGACAGGGTTGTTCTGTGGGACATAATTACACTTTCCCTTGAGATGCTTTGGATTGAGTCTACCAGCAAAAGTCGATATAAATGTGAATTTGGCTATAACATCAGGTTGGTCATGGCCTGAGTGAAACTGGGTGAGACACTTCAGCTCATCACAATGCTCCAACTGCTTGCTGATACCCTGCAAACTGCTCCATCTCCCCACCCACCCACAATTGTACATGCGTAGCACGGTAATGCACCAGCTCAGCCACAAGTGGGACTTGATAAATCAATCAGTGTTGGGAAAACATCATTTTCAATCAGACAGTACTTTCGCAATAGGCATTTTCCCTAGGTGAACTCAACATATGCACACAGACACACAAAAACATACAAACATTTAAACAAACAAGGGGGACAAAATGAAAAATTATTCACTCCTCACTCCTGAGACAAGCAAGGTAAACTCCAAGAGAATTGCGGGATATTAAAGTTTCCAAAATACATAGCAAATCAACATTCTGAGCATAAACGCATTGGATGTGAAATGAGAAAGCCAGCACTGTGCTTGATCTTACAATGCTTTACTCTAGTGATTTTATGTAGAAATTTATTTGAAAGAATCCTAATCCTTTAGCTACTAACTGCACCAGTTTTATCAAGGGAAATGCATCAATAAACCTTGTATTACAAAACAAAAGTTGCGCAGTCTACAAAGCGCTGGTGGGAATGCTTAAACATCTCTCTCAGTGGACCCCAATGACTGTTTACAGCCGAACTGTGCGTCGTTGCACCCACAGAGGATAACAGAGACTTTGGGCATCTGACTCCTGGGAGAACGGCTCTTTTTAAACAGACTGGCTTCACGTTGAAATGATCTATTCATGTGACAAGCTCAGCCCTCCTGACTTTAGGAGGATGTAGGGTGGTGTTTTCATTTTTGGTTGCTGAATAATGTATTTGTATCAGAATTCATGCTTGGATAAAATAACCCCTCTGATCTTTGCGTTGTTCACAAATACTCTCCCCCTGCCTGTGATACCCCCCCGACTAACCAAGTGTGTGGCCGGGGTCAACACCTTTCCCCTGCATACAGGGTGGGGTGGAGCAGAACCAGGGCAGTAAGCGCAGAACTGGGAGTAATCCCCAGGCCAGGCTCAAAAGGCCGCGCTTGGCCACAGGGTTTGCAGAGTTTGGAGGGGGCAGAGTGGGGTGTGGGGGGAGGTGGGGAGTGAATGTAACCCGGGACACCCCTGCTGTCTGAGCCAGGCTGTGAGGGGGTTGTGAGGTCTGGGTCATCTAATCCCTGCTCTGCCTGTGTCCTGACTGATCTCAGAGCCAACACGTCGCTCAAAAGACTAGCCCGTGCTCCTTCAACAACTGCATTTCGTTCTGTCCCAGCTGACCTTAGAACACATCGAATTTTTTCACTTATTCTTTTTTTTTGCCATTAAGTGACACAATGGACTGCTTGCTGTTTTTTGTGTAATATTTTACGTCTCAGAGTCATGTATAAAAACATGATCAATATTAGCTTTTGCTTATTATTGATGTTTTTGAAATTTCTAGACTTAAAAAAGAGAGTACTTGCTTGGATCCTTTTTCTCACCTATGTTTGCACTCTATGTGGAATTCAGTACAAATAAATGCTAAAAAAATAATCCTAGGCACAGTATACACTCCATTAAAAGGTTTCACAATTTACAACCACCTTCCACAATGACTACAGGACAATTTAATTTCCATAAATGTAACTACACCAATAAATTGAACTAATGGTCAGATTCCAGAAGTGTTGATGAGGAGTTATTGTATTTAGTCCCCCAGCCCATGTGGGGCTCTTGGGGAAATGGAAGGCTAGACAGACAGACAAACAGACAGAGACAAAAGCAACAGATACAGACGGGACAGTAAAGACATACAATGGCTTAAGACTGTGGAGGAGCAGTGTTATCCAGGCCACGGAGCATCATCACAAGCACTGATAGGGCGGAGATGTCAGTGGGGTAAGTGAGGTGAGGACAGAGAAGGTGTGGGGGGGGGGGGGTCAGGGGAGGTAAGGACAGAGGGAGCTGTGGAGGAGGCATGGGGGTGAGGTGGACAGCAGACACAGAGATGATAACTTCAAAGAGCTTACAAAAAGCACAAAGCATCCAGACAGATATTCAGAAAATATCTGTACACACAGAGAGTGAAGGTCAATGTTGTCTTATTAGTCTGAAGGCAGAACAATATGGTCTTTGTGGAGAGGGGAGCAAATCTTTCTAAAATGAGCAAGGGGTGGAGCCAGTCCCTGTGCTTCACAGGGAAGACTTAAGTGGATAAAAAAAACAAGAAAGAAAGAAGAAAAAAGAATGGAAAAAAAGACTTTCTGTAGCCATAGTTGTATGATGCAACTCAGAAATTGACTCCTTTTTGTGAAACTAAATCCTTTTGTTCAAGGGTAAATTCCCATCAGAAAAAAAGCTGAGACCTTGTGTTAATCAGATCAGTGTGAGAGAGGAGCACGGGGTGTTTCAGATTCTAGTAGGGATTTGTGTTATTGAAGAAACTTCAACAGAGGCTCCATGTGCAGACAGACCCACAGCTTAAATATTACTCTCCCCTCCCCCTACCACCATGTATTTCCCTCTGTCTCCTCTGTCCCAAGTGCACTTGCAACCCCCCCAGTCAATCAAGGATGCTGATAAGAAGTAACTGGAAGTCAATGCAACTGTACATCCAAGCAGTGGACCCTCAGAGGAATACAACAAATTAAAATTGGTGACAGGTCATTTTAGTCAGGAGTGCAAAGCTGTCATGGGGTTTGGGCTAAGGTCGGGATAGGGAAGGATGGGGTGGCGGGCTGGGAGTAGTAGGAGGGGGTGTTGTACTCAGGGCTTTATAATCTCTAGGACACCAATTGCTCACAGCTGATGAGATCTGTTACCAAATCCTATCAAATATATTACCTATATGTCCCATGGTGCATTGCCAGAGGTCTGACAGGCCACAGGATAATACGCCTAGAATGAATAGCAATGTCTGCCCCCCCAGAACTACATGAGGAGTTGGAAGTGAGACTGAACACTTTAGCATGGGAAAAGTAGTGGTGGGAAAAGACCCATTTTTTTGATTTTGTCCATTCAGCTCCAGACAAGCAGTCATGATGTGAGTTGGGCAATTTTCTGTAAGTATCGTATCGCTACACTTTCTGGGTGAGCTACTCAGTTTTGCCGTTCTAGCTACTGTTGCTTTATGCCCATGGTACAGAATGCCCCTGTGTCTATGTTTGTACATAATTGTTATTGAGCTGTTACTAGGAGTAACTTCCTCTCTCTAGGCCTGTGAAATTGGTTTGTTTGCAGTTGAGGATATCTAGGAGTTTTCTTTTTATATGTTTAAGATATGAGAAAGTATTGAGTGAATGATGAAAAATGTTCACAGAAATGTGATATTAAATGTTACCTGCAAGCTTCAGGGTTATTGTACGGCCCATAACGTCCAAGCGGTACCAATGCCACAAGTAGAGATAGGTAACATGTGCAAATAACAACATCACATCTAACCCTTCAGCATGATAATGACTTTAAGAAGTGTACACAGAGAAAACCTATTTAAACACAGTCATGATTATACAGTCAAGAGATGCTGGATGGTCAATTTGTAAAACCAACTGAAGTCTGTCGGTTCTTTCTGCTCCCTCTCCTGATCTGCGAGAGGGAATCTTCAATATGAAATTTCCATGACAATTGTGAAACAGAAAGGAAGACAGAAGCAAACAAAAATAACAAAGAATGGTGGAAACAGCTTAACAAGCCACTGGGCAGTGAACATACTGCATTAAACATGCTGGAGAGCAGCTCATCTCCTTTGGCTGAGCAGTAATGGATAATTATTCAGGCCTTGTGAGGTGAGCAGCAATGGGACCAACTTGTGCCCTGTGTTATTTTTTCATGAGTAAAAAATAAACTGTCACAGCAAAATTGCCCAAACCACCTGACAACAAAGCAAAACAATCCTTTTATAATGATGGATCTTTCAGACAACACCAGTATCTGAGGAGGACTGTTTTTTATGTAAGGTATGTATGGGCAAGTCCTAAAAGGAGGGAGCATATGAGAAACATATGCTGAGCTTTGTCCTGAGTTGTAAGCACTAAACATTAAAGAAGGATATTTTGGAGTGCTTTAGACTAGTAAGCAACAGTGAGAAGAAATACATGTCTGCGTGAAATGGTGGCAGAAGTTAATCACAAAGGCTCATGGGGAATATGCCATGGCAACAGCTAAAACAGTGGGAAAAGCTGTTCTGGGAATAGAATATGAACCATGTAAAAGCTTGCTCTTTATTTATGACTCATATAAAATGGTCTAAATTAAAAAAATAATAATTTCCTGCCGCTATACTTTGCATGGATAAAGCCCCATGTAGCCCTAAGCCACAGAGTAGTATATGGGAGGCAAATTTGTGTTATGATGGTGACGCTGAGATCCCTGAGTGAAACATTTCTGGCTCTGTGTCAGTTCTGACGCAGATTCACTATGGGTGAAACATTTAGCATTTTCCTTTTCAGATTACGAGGAAGATTAAAGAAGCTACAGATAAAACCTCAATTTTTTCCTCCATTTTTTTGTGGAAAAAAAAAACAGTAGATAAGGGTCCTGTTTAAGAGTTTAGAATAAAGCTTCAGGGTTATATTTTTGTGCATCTGTATTTTGTGGTTGTTACATTTATTTTTGGACAATTATGTCCATATATTGTATATGTCACATGCTGTCAAGTATTTATTTGTCTCATGTGTGTATATATTATACTAGCTAGATAGACTATATTAAGCTAGCTAGGCCATGAAACTAGCTATGCTAGTTTGCAGACTAGAGTAAGTAACTCATTTTCTTGTTCTTTCAATTCAAACAAAAAAACAAAAAATGAAGCCATTTTTCTGTTTTTCCTGCTGCAGAGCTCAAATTGATGGGCCATTACATACATGGACCAGGAAGGCAGGGGCAGTACAGAACAGGGTGTCTGGCCTGATCAGGAGTTAAATTTCCTTGCATGGGCCCAAGGTAAATTACAATGTTGAGGTGGTGTTTCTTTCACAGAAGGTCAAGGACATTTTGGAAAAAAAAGAAAGAAACATGGAACACAGCAGGAAAAAAGTGATTTATTTTAATATTTAACTGATTTATTTTAAATCAGTTAAATATGAAATCACTAAAGCACGCATACCCCCTCCCGGTTTAAATCCCTCCTCTCATTTCTCATTCAGTCCTTCGTGGAGTGAAATGGGGAGTAACCTTGGGGGAATGAATGTGGCTACACTTTAATTTACTCCCGACTTCGACGATGCGTGCAGCTGTAAAACACACGCGTGGTTTTTCGCTTCTCCTCCTTCGCCGAAACGGGAGCGGAGTTTCCCAGTGCCGTAGCTCTACGAAATATTAAATCGTTTATGGTCTGACATAAAGCGAGATTAACTGACAAGCCAGCAACCAGGTGTGATAAATAACTATTAGGTTTTAAGCTGCTCTCTCTTCTCCTTCTCACGTTCCTTAGTCAAACGTTTGAGTCAAAGATTGCTGTAACTAAGACCACTTCCCTCCTGGCTGGGCAAGATCAAACTGGCAGATGTCGGTCTTATATTTTATTCATTCATTTCTATTTTTGCTCATTAATTTTATTTGCTTATTGTAGTTTCCAGTGACAGGTTTAGATAAGCTGAATTTTTCAAATGTGAGTTAGGCTCAGGGCTAAATATAACTGACCTATGAATCATTACCTGATATCTTTGCTAATGATCCTCTTCATCTTTACTGTACACTGATGTCTCTCTCTTCCTCATGAGTTTATCTCCCATAATGTTGTAAAGCATGATGGCAAAATTATCCTTACAGTTTAGTACTGTAATTTTTCAGGTTTTTACTGAACTGTGCATCCTTGTAGTCAACATTGATTACAAAGCTACTGGGAGTTAGTCTTAGTCTGATGCAGTGCGGACAGGAAACTAGGCTGACTTAAAGAGTAAAAGTCATATAAGGGTGAATTTGACCCAAATTTCATTTGTTTCAAGGGAAGAAAGACTTACTCTCCCTTCCTCCCCCACATCTCTCTCTTTCCCCCTCCCTCTCTTCTTCTCTAAGTAATGCAGAATCAAGCCACCTTTGAGCTGCACTCACACAGGTAAAGGAGAGATGGCAGTGTGGTATACTATAGCGCTTGGGGAATCTGACTCATTACCAGAAGGTCATGGGTTCAGCTCCCAGGTGGAGCACAGCTGTTTTATCCTTCAGCAAGTTACTTTACCTGAAGTGGTTCAGTAATAGTTCAGCCTGAATAACAGGGAAAAAAAAAGAAAGCCATGGAAGTTTACCTGGACAAGGTCAACTGCAAAGCAAATAAACAGCACTATTCACTGCTTGGAGGAGGAACGACACACACACACACATGCACACACACACAAATCACACTTATTTACTTACATGGAAAACCTGTATGCAAGGTAACTCAAAGTGTGCATGAATGATTTGCCCACTGTCAAGGCTCTTCCCTAAGTCAAGTAAACATAATTTTCAAGTTTATTACTGATATAATCTTTCTGTCTGTTGTTTTTGTTCTTAGCAATTCTAATATATACCAATCTACAGTGCAAGTTCTCATGAAAGAGAAACAGGTACATGATTAAATATTTATATAAATTAAAAAGGCCATGTCAAAATGTCTACAGGATTCTACAGTTGCTAGTAGTAGGAATTTGTCACAACACACTCTTTGGTCTTGTTTGGGGCTTGCTGCTGATGTCAACACTAAAGGCAGCCTCCTCTTCCAGGTGAGCCTTTAAAGGCGAGTAACTGACCTGAAGAGGAGGGAGAAATATGCCTGATGGAGTTTTTGAATATGACAGAGACATAGGTGTCTATTGTATGGATTCAGTTTTGATGGGGAGACCAGCTGACAGCATTTGGTTTCATTCCTTTTGTTGCTGCCTTTTGTTTTCATGGAGACACCAGTAGACAGTGATTGTTTGAGGCCAACCGTAGTCCTAGGTTGTTTTGATATCCTGTTTGCTCCCCTGAGACTCATAAGACTGTATTTTTGGAGTTACCTATTCGCTGTAGATTCTTGGCCAAGCACTGGACTGCTGTTTTTGTGCCATTATTTATCTATTTATTTTTAATAACGTAAACTGAACCACTACAGTGGCTGCAGTGACTGTGGGGACTACAAGACACCTGGCCTGTGAGGAGATCCCTAAAGTCGGCAAGAGCACCTTGGTTATCTTGGATTATGAGGCCTGCCTTGTGCCACTTTGGGTTTGTTTGTTTCCATATTCTTGCACAACACACAACCAGATTTGCCTAGCGATTCCCTTTTACAACCTTGTAAACAGATTTGTTTTGAGCCGGGGTTAGCTAACTCCTTATTTTTTTAAAAAAATATTTATCTCTTAGTCCTTATATATTCAGAGATGAAGGTCACAAGCATTGTACTGAAACACCTGAAAATGTTTATTTTCAGTATGCTTTATTCCAGTCTGGCCAGTGAGATTAGTGGGACCCTGGTGCATATCAATTATTTTAAAGTGACATCCTGGAATCCAAAACACATGCACGCACACACCAGTTAGGCAGCACCCGTGGTTTTACACATTGTGTGCAGCAGAACTCTGAAACTTATGCAGAAAGTAATGTCCAGATGTGTGTTTGCTGCTGATTAAGGGCTGGCACAGAACTGTGCCCTATTTTACATTAATACACCACAGAAGTCACACAAGGACGCTGTTTTTCTCTGACTGTTTTAACATGGTAATTTTGGGTGCTGTGCCGTGGTCTCAGTGTCAGCATCTGCCATTAACATGACCTTTTTCAGTGCCCTGTCTGCTGCTTGCCTAGGCTATCTGTGCTGTGGTAGCATTATATGAACAACAAGAAAAAAAAAAGTTCTGCTGAAGCAATAACCTACTTTGAATCAGCAAGGGCTAAAGTTTCCTTTTTTATCTATTCAAAATATCCGCCTCATTGGACTTTGAACAAATTGTTTTCTGCTGTGACCTTTATTTTTTTTTTTTTTTTTGAGTGTTGATGCAGAGCTCTAACTGCAATATCCCTGTGGTTTCCATTTATCTGCCGAATCAAGACAATTTATTGCAAACATCACTTGCACTGTCTGGGAGATATGTCTTTGTTAAACACCTCTCATAGATCATATTTGGCAGTGTTTTTCTGTTACAGATACAGTGCTGGACTTTCCTTGGAGCACTGGACTTGTCCTCTACTTGGTTATTCCCTTTTTCATGGAGAATTATACCTTAAAGTCTTACAGTTGTCCAGTTCAGCTCACCGCAATGAGGCCATACTGTGCTAATTATGAAAAGAGACTTACTGCGAGGCACTTAATTTCTTTCACTTCACTCTGACTTGATCTCAACAAAAGGAGACTTAGGGGGTCTTGAACAAGATTTGTATATGCTTAAAAGGAGATTCAAAAGGTTGAATACAGAAACAATTTCAAAATGAGTTTTGTCTCTAGATGGAGAATGCACAGGTAGATATTAGATCATCTGAATAAAGTAAAAATTCACCTCGGAATTGTATGGAATAGCTCACCAGGATCTATAGTAGGAACAGAGCCGTTGCACTGTTTAAAAGATTATATTTGGCACAGTGCTGGATGCATTCTACACTGAATGCAACTGTGGTAAATGGGTTGAACAGAATGTCCTAGTCATTCAGTTTTCTAATGCTATTTATCAATAATGGCAACATGAAAATGGAATTAAATGGATTTAATCTTTAACACTGGGTTGCCAAACATCTTCTTTACATATCTGCTCTGATATCATCCCTTGCTCAAACGTAGAACAATTCCCCTCTTGAGAAAAAGGATGACCATCACCTGCAGCCATCACTTACATTAACCGTGGAAATGTATGCTAGTATTGAACGTTTTTCCATGTGTTGCATCCTTTTATGTGGCAAGAAAACAGGAGGCCTTCCTATGTAGGGTCTGAAATGTCTACTGAGTTTCCCATAACCAGAATATAGTTGTAGATTTGTTTGTCAGATTCTCTTTAAAAGATTACTAAAAGGTGTGAATAAATGTAAACATCATATTTTCTGGATTGAATTAATTAGTTGTAAAAAAATTATATTTTTTAAATTATCTCTGCAATGCTATAAAGATTGAAGTATATATTTTATTTTTGCAGAAATAATCTAATATCTCCATTTCCTATCTTTTACAGCATATTTTTGCTCCTGTTTAGTCAGGGAGAAGAATAAATATGGATGGCAATGTATAAGTAATCAGCTTTCTCTAATGATAAGCATTCAAGAGACTGGAAGACCCCTGACATAGTGAAAATTACTGTCCTCAGTTTCTTTTCCTTTCACCTACGCAGGGTGAAAGGAGAATTATGATATGCTTGTATCCTGTAGCAGTATAATGGCCACTTGGTTGCTGTCGGAATGTATTCAGTTACAGAGAGTGGGCATCATCTGTCTTGTTGAGAGCAGGGTAATTTGTTTCTCTGCTTTCTCCAACCCATCAAAAGTTTGTCAGCTGGCATTCGCTTGGTTACATCGTCTGCCCCCCTGGTGGGGAAGCTTACTGATTGTGAAACGGAAATGACTTGCAACTTGTGTGGAAACACTGAAAATTAATAGTCACGAAAAAAAAAAAAACATTTCATATAATTCAAACTGGTATGCAATGCAATTTATTCTCTTTTACAGTCAATATAGGACTGAGCAGCGCCCTGACAGAAATGGTACAACAACCTTTAGTGCAGACTGGACAGGAATTGAAAGCCAAACGGTTCAGTACAGGTTAGCTAAGAAAATGCCACATTTAATTGTCAGTATCAACATCACAAACACAAAACCCTTTTTTAAGTTACCAGTTAAAGTGAAAGTGTAACATTTACAGCTGGTTTTCTTCATAACAGATTATATATCTGTGAGGACATAGGGGTAAGACCGTATCATGCTAGTTCTCATTCATCACGTGTTTGACCCAAACCTTTTTCATTACAATCTCCCTGCAAACAATTTGCTCTCTGTGTCTTTCCCTTACATAATTATGCATGTGTATACAGTGTAAGGTAAAGGAGGGGGAAGAAAATCAACAATTTACCAATAAATGTAACTTGCAAGTATAAGAGAAATTATGACAGCTTTATTTCTCACCCAAGGCTGAGACACATGCTGTGGGCCTGTCTCAGAGTGTGACAGCTTTTCTGTTTGATCCATTTTTGTAAATTGAGGGACTGAAATTTCTACTTGTTTGGGAGCACTTTTTTCAGTGTAAGAGAAAGTGAATCTGTATCCCACACTATCTTGTCTTGCACTGACCAGCTTTTTTTGTCCTTTGCCTGTTTATATTCTTCAATGACACAGAGATAATTTCTGGGCCTATACTTGGTCAGGCTGTGTATATCTGGCAGTATAGGGTAGAAACTCTGTGAGTGTGTCATTTATTTTTAGGTCCACTTGTTAATCAAATCTATTTTCTCTATTGTCACTGGAATTTAAATGAGTGTTTTGGGGGTTGCAATTTACAACTGAGGATAAAGGGTTATAATGTGGTAAAACATAGTAACGTTGCCATGTGAAGCTGCAATTCCCCCGCAGTGTGTGGGGTGTTACACAGAAACAAAGCACACATTAACTCCACTGAAATTAAGTTATTCATGTTTGTGTTCATGTTTGTCTCCTATTTCTCCCTCTTCTCTAACTCTGCTCTTCTCTTTTGCTGTGCTCTCTCTCTCTCTCTCTCTCTCTCTCACACGCGCACACACACACACACACACACACACATTTGCCCTCCCTGGTCCTGCATTATATCGGATTCTCCACATTTATGACTTCCATGTATTGCAAAATTTGGCAGATCGATGAGCCAAGGGCACAAGTAAAAGCCAAGATCTTCCTCTGTGACCCACTACTTGGTGCTCCAAATTTGAATGGTCACAAATCAATCACAGCTTGGCAGCGGCGCTGGGTCCAGGATGGGTTTATACAAAATGAACTGGACCAAGAAGAAAAATAATGCATGCTGTGTCATAATGTTCCCAGGGTGCACCTAGAAAAAAAAAAAGATTATACATTCCTGTGCTTCTATGTCCACCTCAGGAAGGGAAAGAGAAATGAAATTCTACTGTATGCCAACAGAGAATTGATTCACATTCTGTTGAGAAGAACAAACACACACGTATCATACTAACCATATTAAATCAGCCAAAGCAAAGGTCACAAGCTCTGTCGCATATTTGAAAATCCCACCTTCTTTGCAGTTTCCCAATAGTTATGGATCAATTTTTAGAAAGCAAATATTGCTTACTGACAGCTGACCTTATCCCATCCAGAAAAATATGAGCTATAGAACACTTGATCGAACCAAATTCATTTTGTGTGCTGTACTGTAATATGTTAAATTAATTTCATGTAAATGTCAGGTGAAACAGTGCTCTTTTTTCTCCTCTGTATGCATTTAGTCAACATACTCCTTTTGAAATAAAAAATGAGTGAAATCAATGTTGCGAATTCTAATGAGCTTTTATTGTGTTAGAGAATTATCTTGCTGATTTATGTTTTGAAATGTGTCCATCATATTTTTTTAAATCGCTTGCAAAGCCAGGGACCTGGAATACAAACAAGGTCTCGCTGTGAGCAGAGCCTGGCTCAGCACCTATTATAGCTAATAGGATATACCTGAATTGATCCTGGATTAAAGCATCTACAGATTCGTGTTTGATCCTCAATTCATACTCACTCCTCCAGTCAAATAAGACTGAGTCTGGATTTGCTGGGCATAGAAGCTTGATTTCCTCAAATTTAAGACAAATCAGTCAATTTCCTCCACTAAGTATACTTTGTGCCCGGGTTCAATGACATTTAGATTCTTTAACAACTAATTTTGTTGTGCCCATATATCTAAAATGGTTTAGAATCTTCCTTAGGTTTAGATAGCTGGTTGTCCATACCCTTTCATAAGAAATTTAACATAACAGCAAAAAGAACAGCCAATTACAATTATTACAATTATTATTACAATACAATTACAATTATTGTATGTTTTATTATATTTGAGAAACGCCAATTTCATGCCTGTATTCGTAGGCAATCTAAGTACATTAATTATGCATTAACCATCCTAGCTATGAACATCAATTCAGTATATTAATACATAAATATGATAACACATATAAATAATGCATGCTTTACTGAACATCTTCAATTGGGTGACAATCACAAATTTCAAAAGTTTTATGGTTTACTTTGATAATCATTACTCTTGCAGCATAATTATTGATTATAGTATGGCAGATAAATCACAGCTAGGAAAACAACCAGGTAGATAAATGCAAAAAAAGAACATACAGACAGAGCAATGGATCAACAAGCATTGAATTATAACCAACATGGTGAAAGGAAAATGTAGAACTAGTTTCTCAGTACAATAAGCACCACAATTTCCTTATAAGCAGATCATTGTATATGCAGGCTCATGAAGGGTTTAAAAGAGCATCGATAGAGCATATGCCGATACTCACCCTATGCCCATATTTGAACTGAATCTTGGGATAATTATGAATACACTTCTAAGCACAACAATTGGATAAGATTTTTTTTTTCACTTGTGGTTTAAGGTCATTTTTTTTAAATCTAGTCTTAGGATCTTTATGAATATGCCGCACACTCACAATCACAATTCTCAAATGAAAATGCGGTAATGAAAATAGCATGCAGTGCTATGTACTGAGAAATATGTTCTTCAGCCAAGAATATGGTTGAAATACCATTAATATATACTAATTCAAACCAGACATATATTGCAATACCCCAAAAAACAGCAGTAATTTATACATTTTAAATACATTGAATAAGATAAAAATGCATTGTAAAAATATATTTTAAATATAAATATTTTTTTTTTTGTATGGGTCTGGGTGGCACTGCTGTTGTACCATTGAGAAGGGCCTGGTCTGGAGCACTTTGTCCCCTTTGGGAGTGACTATTCCATGTGACACACATTCATTTCATTCCAGGGCCTGGGAGAGTGAACAAGGACAAACAGCCACTCTTGAACATATCATATTGGTGCCCTCACCTTCATCTTCAACAGAGAATGGGGCAAGCACATTGCTTTCAAGGAGATATTCAGACAAACTAGTTGCAAATTATGACCATATAGTATACAGCAGTTATTTTTCAGTGAACTCATTGACATTGCCATGAATTGGCAGCCTAATTATTTACATTTCATGTCCTGTTAGCAATGCATGAACTGTTTGCTCATAAAAAATGCATCGAGATTGTATATGTCAGTCATGATAAAGAAAATATCTGCTGCTCTGGACTTCTTCATTCAGGAGAAATGAATGGAAATTTGGCCTCTTCAAATAGACAGGACCATATGTGTGTAATCACTGAGGGTTCATGGAAAAAAGGATTTTTGTCACCATCTTTTTTTTTTTTTCCAGTAAATCGTGTTTTTATTGCTTGAAGCAATGTGAAAACCAAGACTATGCTAACACTAGTTGGCATTATCATGAGCTACTATAGATGATTGCAATGCCATTACAAAAACCTGTGGCTCAATATGACAAGCCTTGGAGAATGTTTATCAAGAGGTTGGATAAATGCCTACTTTTAGAATCACGTTTTAAGAAGCTTATGCAGTGTCACACAATGACACAGTTCTGCAGGCTTATGATCAAACAATATGGTGATTGACAAGGTAGAACCGATAACAGTGATTAACAATGTTTGCCATCACCATGCCGACATTTAGATATGAATGGATGTCATGTTAGAAGGCTTTTTATATGCATGTGCTTGATGAGTGTTCCTGAGAACTCGGAGGCTTGTAATAATTCCATTAACTCAGACATATTGTTATAACAGGTATTTAAGTAATAACATATTTCAATCTGCCATCAGATTTGCCTTCATTATCAGCAGCGCAGCAGACAAGAAGTGTCACCACCACTCTACTGCTACTGAAAACCCTAATTCGGCATCTGCCCCGACGATTACACAGTGTAATACAATGAGGTGCGGAATATATTCACATATAGCACCTTTGGTGCCTGTAGCTCCTAAGGGCACTGGAGTTAAAAGACAGCCCAAAAGATGTGGGCTTTGAGTTGGGATTAACTTTGGCAGAGATTCTAAAAATGATATTTCTGTTCGTATCATATTTGATGAGCCACATCCTGAGCTCTCTCCTCCACCCCACTCCCCCCAGCTTGAGGATTCTGCTCCATTCAGGGTAGACAGGAAGCAGCTTAATCTCAATTAGTATTTTGATAAAAGAAAGAGGAAATGCTCTCGCGGCTCCAGCTAAAAGATATCTTTATTCATGGGAGCTCAGCTGTGATTGGCGTTGCCTCAAGACATTCAACCCCATTCTCCGGGATGGCAGCCAGATGTTACTAATATTCACAATGGAAGAAAATTTGCATACTTGCGCTCTAAAAAGACACACATCCACTGCAGCATGTTGTACATCACACAGTAAGATGTATGTGTGTGTGCTTGTGTGTGTATATGCGTGCCTGGGGGATATTTATTTTAAGAACAGGCATACTTCTTCTTTCTCATTAGCTTAACAGATAATGTAGCTATAGTGTGTTGCTTAGGAACATAGCTGCAATATCACAGCCATTTTTATGGTGCATATGCACCGTATGAAATATGCTTCATGAGTGATTGCAGATGCACACATTGGCTCAGAGAGGCTGCTTGTGACTGGGAGAATATTAAGTGCATCTGAAATTTACCCAGCCATACTCTGAATTCAGTTTGCCTTTTGTTCAGAAGGAGTTTGGTGGATTGTTTTATTATGATTGTTCTGAAATTGCACTGCATATGCAGTCTGTAATCCATTGTTATAGACACGCAATGTCCATATATATGAAGAAAGTGTCAATGGGATAGAAAAAGGCTGCATCCGTGAATGTGCATGATGTTAAAAAAAAGTGACATTTCAGGAATAAACACCTGGTATATGCAGATCAGGGCAAGGTTCATGCTAATCGCAGTGTGCTTTGTACTTAGCCTGAAGAAACACATTTGAGCAACAAATGACTGTGTTTTTTGTTCATTTTTGTTTCCTGCACAGCAGAAAGATTTTAGTGGCTGTTGAAAATGACCTTAAAATGCTGAGTGAGAAACAGAAAAACAGTATGAGGAAAGGAGAAGAAAAAGACAAAGAGCACTGTGAGTAGATACAATCTGGCCGTGTGCCTGGAATGATGAAACAACATTATTCTCAACAAGTGAGAAGAACGTGGTGATGGATTCTACAGAAACCCCTATTGGACACAAATGTATAGCCTTCACTGCACACCTAAGCAGGTCTGACTCCTTGTTTCCTCAGCATGAAAACCTTAAACACCTTTTCCATCTTCTACAGCATCATTCAGGGCAGCAGTGAGCTCAGGAGTGGGCCTGAAAGTAATCATGCATCTATGTAGGCATCTGTTCTGTCATTATCACTCTAGTCTTCTGTATCAATTAGCTGAAACACTATTGCCTCTTTACAAATCCAGACCAGAGCCAGATAAAAGACCTCTTTATTAGTATTTGATGTTTATTTTACGTGTAGTATTGTGGTGCATTTTGGATTGTGTTTTAGCGACTGATGTATAGTAGCGTACTTGGCTTCTGTTGCCTAGTCAGATTGCACAAATTAATTTGTGGTAGGGATTAATACTCATGTTCACTGGTCTGGGAGTGTTGTTAGCCTGCTCTGACACTGTTGCTCATTCAACTTGAATGGCTACACTTACATTCTATTGTTCTGGAAGTCACTCTGGATAAGAATGTCTACTAAATGCATGTTATGTAATGCAATGGGACTGTCTCAATGCAGTACCCAAAAACTCAACATACTTCTTGACTGACACCAAACCTGTTGATGTTAAACTTTTAAATAGCACAGCACGCATTTTGCCCATGCATTGTTTTGTTACTGTACTTTTTCCTAAAGCTAAAACAGAGATATAGAACGCAATATTTTGCTAAACAAACACAAAAAGCTCTATGTCAGCAGGGAATGGTATTTGCATTTAATCCCCCTCCCCCACCTGCCCTAACCTGTCATAACCATGAAAAATGACTGTAAATGATGCCATTGTTGCGTGTCTGCTGCCCACAGCTGAAATAAGTAACCCATCTCAGACACCAGGCCGGCGCTACCCGACGTCCAGTTAGGACACGGAGTCAATAAGCGCTCTAATCTGGTGTTTTCCAGGCGGCTGTTTCACTCCAGCACTGCTGCCTTTTCCAGACGCAACTAAATTAATCCTGATTAATCCTCATTACACCTCGGGCATAATATCTGCAGTCTTTCAGGTCTGTCTGTCAAACTCCTTCCATTTCCTGTTATTCTTTCCCTCTAATCTCGCCAGCTAATCAGAGAGAGAAAATAAACTGGCTCTTTCAAAAAGCGTCTGTCATTTCCTGCTGAATAGTTGATTTTTTTTCTTATTTCTTTCATTGCAGTGCAAAAAATGGAACTTTTAAGCATAAATTTTCTCGCACATTATCAGGAGTTCACCTTAATGCGTTTGTTGTAGGTTCCGTTCAGAAAGCATCACGTCACCACGTGCCTCGATATCTGTCCGCGGTCTCTGGCATGACTTCGGAAAGCTCAGCCACTTGGCAGTGCAAAGCCGCCTCTTTTGTCTTTTTTATCCTTGGAAAAAAAAAAATCCCTCAGATATGATTGCTGCAGCTATTGCCACGCAGTATTGATTCATAACCAATAATAATATTATGCTCTGCAGTATTGAGTGACCAATTTAAAAGCAAAACAAAGCAGGCTTCAGAATTGTTGCACGATTTGAAATTCTACCCTGGGGAATTAGCCTAATTTCATTTGAGGAATTACTTTTCCCCTTAAATTTTGGATTGGGCTAACTTCCCCGATAGAAATCCCATCTGGCCGGCATAAGGCATTTTAAAGTGAGCTCCCAAGCCTGCAGTGGAAACATGTGTTCCTTTACTACTGTACATAGCGGTACATGTTCCCATACTGCAGTACTAAATGAAACACATATCCCTGTACCACCATACTTAACTGACACCAAATGTGTTTGGCCTCAGAGGCAAACTGTCTTAACACGCATATACAAGTCATTCTAACCAAGCATATCATGTGCAAATGTGTGCGAATTGAACAGGTAATGCTTGAACATAATCATAAATTCATATTTTTGAACTTGAGAATGTGAAGAAGAATTAAATGGGAGTGCTGGCCTTTGCTTTATTTGCAATACATCAGTCATAAACTTATTAATAGATGTGTATCATCTGATTTTAAACTAGTTTATGACTTTGACTTCAACTTGTTCCATTTGCTGACTTCTTAAACAGGGGACCGTAGTTTGTCTCACATTCGCACAGCCGGTTCCCATGTCACTGCGTTCTGGTTGCCGAGCCTTTATTGAAAGGGCTGTGAAACCTGCCGTGTATCTTCCTGCAGGTTCTGTACTCTGCAGGTGATGTCACAGGTTGGCAGCAGATCGAACGCAGCGTGGTCCTCGACGCACACGGTGGCGTCTCGGTCGCCCGCCCTGAGCGGAGGTAGTCATGCAGACGAAGGACTCACAGAGCGGCGTCTTCTTCAGTGATACAGAGCTGCGAGGCTCCGGTCTCCCTGCGGGGAAGGTAATGGTTCCTGGCTTGACAAATAACAGCACGGAGTTCTGAACTGGGCAACGTGAGCACAGAGATAGGGACTCCATGAGGTCACTGCCAGCACAGAGGCATGCCGAACTCCGGCATCTGCCTGCCACAGTCAGCCTGATAGACTGCAGAGACGGATAGATTTCAATTAGTGTCCGTTGCTTTCTGTCACAGAGTGGTGAGATTATGAGTGAGCTGAAAGACTTTGCGCCCGTGTCTGAGAACTCCATTAGCACTGGGTATGATGTCATCATAACAGGCTGAAACTTTGTCCTGACAACACATTATGTCCTTGAACATTTTGAGTGCACTGGAACTGCAGGTTTTCACAGCAAAATGGAGGGTGAACTTATTTTTAAATGCGAATGTATTGCCATGTGTATGTGTATATATACATTTGACTAAATATGGGATATATCTAATTAATTTAATTAATTAAATTAATAATTTAATAATTGATAGGAAGTGCACAGTAAAACTTAATTTTATCCTGAATTACTGAATGTATAGGAAAAAAATGATTCACTGAGGAAACAGGGCCATCACATGCACAGCATCCTCAGTATCCATCCATCACTAAACTTAACTCAATAAACTGGGATCACTACATAGTTTCCTGGAAAAAAACAACAATCCTCTATGTGTCCTGTCTATAGGTGCCGCTGCACACACAGAGCCTAAATCCCCACAGCAAACCTGACATTAAAAGACCCTTGTGTTGGTTGTATTGTCCTTTGCTGTCATGTCTGATGATAGATCTTCTGAACTTTCCTCTTTGACCTCTGACCCCCTCTCACAGGCCAGTACAAGAGCAGTTAGCGCTAATATATGGGAAGGGGGTATCGAGGGTCTGCGTGTGGGGGGTAGTTGTCCTTCGCACCCTTGGGGAGGACAATATAATTGGGCAGAAACATTGTGCTTGCATCGAATGAATGCTCGCTCATGCGTGCATACTGTAGCCTCTTGCTGCGCGTCCCTGTGGGTTTGTTTTCAGTAAATGTGCGCGCTTGTGAAATCTCTCCCCTGCTGGGACAGGTCAGCGGAGAAGCAAGTGATGAATTTAGCTTTATTTGTTCATGCAGCTCATGGCCGTTAATGCGGCCTGTGATATTGCAGCCTGTCCCTGTTTTATACAGACATTGCTTTCCGATACCCAGCGCAAGGTTTTTAGCGGCGATAAGGGAACTAGACTTGTCCTCAGAGGTTTCGGAGGGTTGGAGCTCCTCGTGCAGCACTGCCACTGTGCCTGAGATAGCAGAACCGCTAACTGCTGCTGGAATTAACCTGCTGGAGAAACGGGTCACATGAGGTTTCCCTCGATGATCAGGGTATTTTTTTTCCTTTGGTTTTCTGACCTTGGGATACACTGGTTTCAATGCTGGACACCTCAAAGGTAATTAAAGACAGGGGTTGTCCTGATGGACACGGTCTCCTTCGTGGTGCACTGACATGAAAGACAGGTGTGTACTGATGGACACTGATGCAAACTTTTTGCTGTTTAACACCACTAGGCAACTGACTCACCTCCCACCTCATCCCAAACAGGTCTCAGTTTCATGCTTACAGCATTTATTCAAGAAATGCTGTACTTCCTGGGAATAATATTTGAAATGCATCCCTCTCACACCTTATTTGTTTGCTTGTTTTTACTGCACATTTTTATTATTGCATGGCACTTAGTTTTCCTCTGTGAATTTTATTAGCTAAGGAGCAGAAGACATTTGTCTGGTTGACGTCATACTGGTTATTTGGTGCGTTTCGCAAAGATGGGAATAAATGGTCAATTTATCAATGTTAACAAACAAACTGCCTTGTGGGATAGTGAAACTGAAAACAAAGGGAGCATTCAACTGAGCAAAACATTTAAATTACACACATGATAATAATATAAATTTCCTCTGCAGGCAAAGAAATTGTATGTACAATAATATCTTCAAGAGAAGCACAGGGATGAGGGAACCGTTTACTCAAATTGAAGTCGTTGTGATCCAGCCATTATTTCTAGGCAGTGCTTGAAAGCCAGTGCGCAGAATTCCAGGAAAATATCCCCATTTATTCTGAATAAATGCTAGTTTCTGGAGTCTATTTATTTATTTACATTATGAAGGAACTCCTGGTAGCAGGGGAAGCTCTCCAGAGCATTTGTTAAATTAAAGCCATAATGTTTTCCATCGCTGTGACAAGGCTGGTTTGATGTGCTGACAGCCCCATTCTAAAAGTGAAAAAGGGGCTCAGAAAGAGCATTAATGCATTTTTTTTTTCCTTTTGGTTAGCAGGTACCCTTATCCAGGACAAATTCCTTTCACACTTTGCATATTGTACAACTGAGTTTTTACTCTACAATCCAGGTCAAGTAACCTGCTCAGAGGTGCAACAGTAACACCCCAGTAGGGATTCAAACCTGTTGGTCATAAAAACAAATTCCCCAACCAGCCACACTGATACCATACTTCTGTAATTGCTGCAATTGAAATTTGTTCCATAATGCTATCAGATTAATTCACACTAAATAAACTGCCACTTAATTGGTTCTTTTACCGTGAGTACATTTAGCGGAAATGGGAAACTCCTGCAAAAGAAATAGAGCTGTTGGATTCACTGTGGCTTCGGTTCTGTGCTTCATTTTTATTCAGACTGCCTCACTTTACTTGGGTTAATTGCTCTGACAACAGGTTTGAGGCCAGACAGTTCACAGGGACAGAACGTGTCTCTATTCCCAAGGCAAGATGTCAGGAACCGCGAGCAAGAATCAACCGTCTGCTCATCCCAGGATCACAGCAAGCTGGTGGGCTCACGCCACACCTCTGGAGCCAGTGAACTGAGGCTTCATTTGAGGCTCATTGCAGTTAGAATATATTCCTTTTCCGAAGTAGGAAAATGCTATTCGACAACAGTCGCAAAGTGTCCAATTTCCAAGAACAGATTGCTTTCAGCTGGCAAGTGGGGGAAGCGCTTGGCAGTAGCTGGAGTGGATGCGGCTTAGGTTTCGCTCGGAGGTAGGAGTGGTAATGAAGTTAGCCCGGACCACACCAAAATCCCATATATCTTCACACTCCTCTCCCTCTCTTTGCCCCTGTGATTTATGTTTTGGCCCAATAAGCTCAATTTTGAATCGGGGATATTTATGTCTTAACGCGCAGTTATGGGTTTTAACCTCATCCTTCCATGACTTAAACTTCATAAATGTTGATCCCGGGTAACTGTTTCCTTGGAGTCTTTCACTGCTGCCTTCCCCCAGCTCTTTTCTCCTTTTTCTTTTCCCACTTGGCTTTGTGTGTGACTGTGTGCAGACGGAAACTCTCACACTCTCGGTCTCTCAAAGACCAAAGTGTCCTGCATTGAGAAGACCAGTTGATGTCGGTATATCAGCATGAGCAAGACCCCTGAGGCCCCCCTCAATCCAACCGTTATGGCACATTTTCCTGACAGCCAATACATTTCAGTCATTTCAATGGCTGCCAAAGTCATGATAAAGTGTAAGAATAAAAGAAATGTAATACCTGCCTAAAACAAAGGTTAAGTGATACAGTATGTTTTCCATTAGGGAATAAAAAATGAATATTACCTCAGGGGCTCACGTAATGAAGTGAATAAAACATGATATTCTGCAAAAGAAAAGAGAAAAGTCTTCTAAACAGCTGGTTTAGCATAGCTGAACAAATGCATGGATAAATGAATTTCTCCTGCTGTGTGGCTTCCACATGCTCCTCTCTCAGCATGTCTACTTTTGGGAGAACTTTATTTTCCACATCTGTAATTGTTAGTTACGAATGCATTCCTCTAAACAGCAACAGTTACCCCAGACACAACTCAGCCAGTGAGAGTCACGGGAGTGAACAATGTGAAGAGGGTCTGGTTTGGGTCAAGAGGGTCCGTATGTTACCCTGCATCATACTGTGCCCCCCACTTCTCACTGATACCACATTTTCCTTTTTTTTGCTGAAGAGATGATTTAAATATTCTTGTTTTCCCTGCTTGTGTGTAACTAAAGGCTCAGTGCCACACAAAGAGCCAGAGAGTAGAGACTAATTTATTTTCTAAATTGACTCTCCATGACTGCATAAAAACAAAGGCATGACCTCCAACAACACTCTAGGGTCAGGGGGACAGAGGCCCTCAGATAGTAAATAAATACTTCATATTTCTGCCACTACTGACAGATAGGCTAAGACACAGAGAACGGGGGTGAGAAGAGAGGGAAAGATGGAAAGAGAAAGAGGGGGGAGATCCATAGAAGGAAAGAAAAAGATAAGAGAGCAGAATAGAGTAAAAAGTGAGAGAACAGAGAACGAATACGGAGACAGAGATGGAGCACAGAGCTAGAGAAACAGATAGGGAGGGATATTACAATATTCTATTTCAGAAAGATAGAAAATGCAATCCTAGCTTTATTTTTTTTGTTTGCTTTGACTTGCCTTCCTGACAATTCAAGCAACTCAGCAAATGACCCCTGGATTTAAATAGTTGAACAGAGGAAGGTACAGACATGAGAGGAACTTTGATGATGTATCATGCTCACAAGTATGTTCAATTTCATACCATCATAATGGTGGGGAGATGGAGAGACAGGCCACACACACTTAGGTCCCTGTCAGCCTGCACCGGGCCCAATTTCTCTAAGGATTAATCCTCCCATCCCCTAAGGTGACATCCAGGAAATTAAATCCCAAAATGAGGTGAGATGGCTTTGCATGCTTTGTTAAGGCTGTAGTCGCAATTCAAAATAAGGAAAGAAAGAGGGAGAGAGAGTAAAAGAGTAGAGGACTGAGACAGAGCCAGAAGCAGGGAGAGAGGGAGAGAGAGAGAAGGAACAATATTGCCTTACAGAGCTTAGGCAATCTGTTTTAGCAAATCGCACAGTCTGTTTCTGATGGGGTGGTCCTCTCACTTCATAGTGCTGACATTTAATTTTATGTTAATTCCTCCAAAACAAGGGACAACAACATTTAGAAATCTGACGAAGTATAAAAATCATTTCTTCTGATAATAATGCCTTTGGCCAGAATCTAAAAGAGAGAAAAAAGCCAGTCCCCTTCATCAGAACATTCCTGTGGTCAACCTATGGGGGCATGGCGTAACAGCGTGGGCCTGTTGAGTGTAATCTTAGCCACACCGCGGCTCATCACATCATGTCCAGCTTTAGCTATGATCAAAGGAGGCGGGGAACCGCCCAAAGGAGCATTGATCGCTCCCATGCATCTTGTGACAAGACCCTGCCCCGGCTTCCACTCTAATTAATCTCCAAACGGAGCTGTTCCTGGGTTCCTGCATGCTGCTGCCTCCACGACCCTTCCGCCTCTGTTTCCTGAGCAAGAGAAAATGTGTCAGCCCTTTAACATTCAATTTAACATATTGTCACCATGTCCGGTTTCATCACACTCACGACTTGCAACTTAAATTTCCTCTGGACTCGCTCAGTGTCTCCCTGATTGACTGACAGACAGCAGAAGTGTACCTAAAGCAAAACAGGGGGACAGAGGATCTCTTCAAACTCTGGAGGGAAGAGCAGGCAGTGGACTTCCACGCATGTCACCCGCCCTTGCTAACAAACTCTCATTGAAAACTGAAAGTCTTGAGAGAACACACCTTTTTTTTTCCAGGCGCAAAGGGCCTCAATAGAGCACCTTGGGAGAATCAATATCATATCAGCTGGATGGCGACGCCGGACAGTTCAATTTCACAGCGGCTTCATAAATCGATACCCTCAGGATGGTTCAGGGCTCTTTCAAAGGCTGGCAGAACGAGCAAATGCACGTGGTCATTACGAGGCCCGCATTATGTGACACCGCCACATGGCGTTGCAACAAGTGTCTTCACAGAGAGAAAACAGGCTTCTTCCCTTGTGTTTAAATGTTTAATGGAGACGATATTAAAGGACACCTTAATTCACACGCAACATGCTAAATTGTTCAGTCTCAGTTTTTGTTTGTTTTATTTCACTTTTAGAGACAGAATAAAAATGGATGGTGTGCTGCATCATCAGGGGATGACAGTGTGGTGTAGTGTTCATGGAGCTGGGATTAAAATCTAAAGTTCACAGGCTTGGTTTCCAAATGGGGCTCTGCACCTGTCTCCCGAGGAAGGTGGTAAACCTGTTTTTCTTTTAAATAAATGTGCTTTTTTAAGACACAGCACGTCAGTGGAGCCCAGCACAAAAAAAAAATGCAACACAAATACCACAGGGGGCCTGGAATCACACAGGGCACCATAAACACAAACACATCTCAAGAGAAGAAGTATGTTCTGTGTGTTCTACACTTTCCCTCTGTGGCTGGGTTTACGCTCTCAGCCTGTTCCTGCACAATCAGATGGGCTGGACAGCAGTCCAGAATGAAATAGGACTCCGTCTCACATTTTGAGTGGTCAGTTTTATGAATGAAAACAATACCATCGTACAGAGGTCCAGTAAGAGCCACCCGCGCAAGTATAATGAAATAAATCTTAAAATGATTGGGTTTATGCCATATGATCTTTCCTAAATGGCTAAGAGCATTCATTTTGATGAATAGCCAAAAAAAGGAAGACAAATTCTCATTTGAGCCCATTGCAGTTAGTCACTGGGCGTGCCATTTAGCTTGGAGAGCTGCGTGTTTCCATAATTTTAGTGTGTTACTGTTAAAATCCTCACAGCAGAATGCCAACATCACTGCAAAACTCCAAAAATGTTGCGAGAACCCCTGACTGGCTCTGTAACTTGCTATTATGTCCAGGGGCACTGCCTTGAAGAGAGGAACAGTGGGCTAGTGAGTCTGTGCCCGTTTGGAAATGCAATTGGAGCGTGGCGGTTCCCCCGCTCCGCCGCCTGTTTGGAGCACAGACGCTCTCACACAGTCACTCACACCCACACCTTAACACATGCTGTTGGGCCATGGAACCAGAGCTCCAGCCAAGGAACACTTCAAACGCAGTCCTCAGGCTTGCGCTTTGTGATTTCACAGGAGAACGAGAGTGTTATCTCCAAGAAGGCAGCCAACGCTGTAGGAAAAAAATGAGCTTTCTCTTTAATATTAAATGCTAACATGCCTTCCACACCGATGGGACATTTCTGCTGGGCAAAACAAAAATTAATAAATACATAAATCACATTCTGTAATGGTCTGTGATGTCTTCCATATCATCTTGCTCTTGTCCCATATCTATCTCCTGCTATGGGACAGCTGTGATTTGTCTGATTTCTTTCACACTACTTGATTACTCCTTCTCTAGGAATACCCATTCAACCAATTCATGGGTCTGTCCCCAGTCTCTAGGGCTTCACAATTACGCATGGCTTGTCGCAAGCAATTTTGGTTTGTGAGTCATACTACATGGAAAAGGGGAAAAAAAAAAACAAAGGTACCACAAATGAAGAAAGCATGAAAAGATGGAAAGATGAAAAGATGAAAGATGTTGCAAAGTGACTGAGGAAGATCTGGCCATCCTGGGATTAGAATGAACAGAGAGTTTTAAGAAGTAATTAAGCTGCAAAGACATGCAATGAAAACACACTCCCAGCATGCAATGGGCACACTGTCACACAATCTCACTCCTGTGTAATATGTCATGTATAAGCCAGTTAAGTCAAGTTCCACCATGAGAGCTTGTCCCTTGTGGTTTATATGACCTTCAGCATCAAATGCAGCACATGAAGCCATCATGTGGCACCCCCAAGGAAAATATTCATGTGACAGTTCCAGATCTGCATGATGTTTTGTCATTGTGTGAATCATTACTCCTCTGAGGGAAATTATTGCAAGAAAAAAATATATATTACCAATCTGCATAGATATTCATATGAGGTCATTTTGCACAAATAATGACACTTTTCTTGATTATTATTAATCAGAGAGCACTTTGGCTTAATGAGACAGTATAATATATATTATATATATAGTATTACCAAAATTATCAATATTTATTATCAATATTTATGGATAGATTATGAACTTGTGAAAACTTATGTGAATTTTTCAGAAACCCCAAATTACGAATTCATGGAAGATCTTTTATGTTACTAACAAAAAAATAGCAAGGCAAATTCACATGTGTGAATTCAAACTTGGACTAAATAAATATGCACACACCATAATGTTTTACACTCTGGGGCTGTTTGTTACAAACAAAGCAATAGATCATGTGTATGTCCCATGATCTTCATACCATCGCAGAGGAGTATTGTCTTCAGATGTTTGTCGTTAGAATAGTTATGTAGCTCTAAGTCTGCCGTATAGACCCATCCGCAAAGCCACTCACCGCCCACAGTCTACCGCTCTGTAACCCTCGCTGACACAGGCGTATCACTCTCTCTGCCAGGAGGGAAATGGCTGCATGGGTGAAGATGGATCTCAAATAAACTTCCTCAGCTGAAAGCTATAAAAGTGATGGTGAGCTTGCGGTCTGCCCTCGGAAACTCCTCCTGGGAATTTGTTAACTCTGGGAATTCGGGGCTTCTGGGGCTTTACTGTATGTTGCTGCGGAAGCCCGGGCCAGGCCGCAGATCCGTCCCACTGAGGTAGCCAGACCCGGTGGTGTGTTTGACTGTGCGTATGTGCTGGTAGCCCAGCTTCACAGGAGGCGGGGCTTTGTGGAGCAGTGTTCAGCCTGGACGCAGAGGCTTCCTCTGCAATGCAGGCTGGGTAGAAGGCATGTGCTACTCCCCCACAATGCTGTGTGGACACTCATCTTCAGCTCACCCCAAAACTCCTCAGTTGCTAAGAAACGCTCCGTCTCGGCGATCCTGACCACAGTGAGGGGTTGTTAGGATGATCACAACATGCATGCTGCATTTGCAGCTACAAGGAAGATGGATAGATGTGTCTGCTTTTATCTCCAACAAACCACCAGATACTGACCTACAGGGCACTCTACAAGCATGACACAAATTGCAATTTTCTCCAACTGGGATTAGTTATAATTACTGATCAACATGGGGGATGAATGAGATAACAGTTTGCCACTTTAGACATTAGAACTTCTCAATATCATTCCTGTTTCTTCCTGTCCTTCCTTTTCTAATAATAATAAAAATAATAATGACTGCAAGCAGTGGCCACATTAAGGCCAAATTAAAAGAAAATAAGCAAATGCAAAACACTGCAGATAAGTTATAATAAGCAAATAAATAATAAGCAAATGGCTTCATATAGACTTTTAAACATGACCCTGCATGGTATGCAGAGAGAGTGTGCCAACTAATGCAGCATCAGTTAGATTACACTAGTGTCACTGTACACCCACTGCTAAATGGCACTGGGGAGCTATGTCCAAGCTTTTACCAGAAACACAGATAAGTGACAGAAAAGTTTCTGATTGTCTATTACTCCTGTATTCTAAAGCAGCGTGGTGCAGTAGTATGAAACAGAGCTTGTAACTGGTGCATTACCTGGTGGGTGAACTTGGTTAACATGTTTGCCATCTACACACCCTCGGTGACCCTAAAACTGCTGTGTGATGACCTCCCTCCAGATCATCTCTGCTAGAGCCCCATTGGCACCCCCATTGGTCTCATCAGGGGAAAGCATTTAGCTCTGCCCTTACAAGTAGCCGTTTCGCCCCTGATTAATGACTCCTTGCAGTGGTCCCCCCATTTTTAATTAAAATAATTTATTTAAGAACGCTGCCAGCCATAGGCCAGTCAGGGGCGGGAGCGAGGAGAACGGAGGAGAAGTACAAGGGGGTTGATCGTTAAGAAGGAAAAGGGAAGCAAATGAAGCACCTCTTAATTGTCAAACCATGGTAACGCCGTGTCAGCTTTAATCCGTCTTTCTGAGTATGCTTGAATTAATCACCCTGTCCTCTGTCTAGCACAGATACAACCGGGTGATAATGCCACCATTTATTCCTTAAGCTAATTATCTGACTTGAGTATGCTATTTTACATAATGCTAAATGGAGTTTTATGGGGCCGCTGTGCAAAGTGTCGAGTGGTCACGTTAGTACTACAGGGCTCACAGCAACCACAAAAATATTGTATGGGACACCCTTGTCGCATTAGTACTATAGGGGGTACCTACATCATAGTTCTATAGGTGCCATACCCCTCAGATCTGTGTTATATGGGATACATCAGTCATGTAGGGAAAGCCCCTCTGAAAGGTAGTGAACTGCCAGTTTCTGCTGATGGCTATGGGAGAAAATTAGAAAAAAAATTCCATTTGATTTGAATCAATCTTCTGTTTCTGAATTCCTGTTGTGCATGCTCAGAACGGCATGTGTCAATCAACACCGCTCTGCCCACTCACAAAACAACCCGCATGGCGGAGGAGTGAAGTGTATCGGGCTTCAGAAGAGAGCGTTCGGATCTGGCTGTTTAAATCGCGGGTTTATTCATACGGGTGACAGAAAGGAATGCAGATGCATTGTGGGTGAGATAATGGTCATGAGCCTGTGCTCCTGGGAGTCACTTCATTACTATCAGCAGTGCAATAAAGCGTTGTGTATGGAGTGCACCAGGGGAGCCACAATAACAATGCCGTTTCTCTGGGCACAAAAAGGAGTGAGGGCTTAATGAGAGATGTCGAAAATCTGAATGAAAGAAACATAATCAGACAAGAAAATATGGCCTATCAGAGCAGATTAGTTTTCTTTTTCCTGGAGAGAATAAAAGATGTCTCTTAATAGAGCAAATGTTGAAAACATCTTTTAATCTTTTATTAAGTGAAGTGTTTTGCTGAGTTTCTGAGTGGCGCTCTAGTGGAAAACCCTTCACAAGGTGAAAACACAATGCTTCATGTGGTGAAAATGTTTATTTTTAAAAAACTGTAGCCCTATCTCAAACTCAGACAGTATGTGACATACGACACCGGTGGGGTTTGATCGTCACCATTACTTTAGCTGTTTCCATCACTCAGTTGGTCACTATACCCCACGTTACATTCTATAACGTAATTGTTTTCTGGTTCTTTTAGAACAGCTTGGCTAAGACAGGTCTTAGTATGGGATAGGTTGGGGCATACTGTACCTGTACTGTAAGATGACATTTTATGTGTGTATGAAGTAGTGACTTTTAAAAAATCATTCTTCATTTAGCTGTTGAAATATGAACTAAATCAACTGATTTTCGTGTGAGACTTCCAATAAGGACATCACCAGATTCTTTAAATTTTCACAGAGTTTAAATATTTACATCAAGATTTTGAATCATGAAGAGGTATAAATTCCAAACAGACAAACTAGGCTTGATTATGTAAACTTGAAATGATTTGACTCTACATCACACCAAAGGAAAGTACAACCTCCACTAAAGGTAAAGTTTCAGACAGTAAGCAGAGAAGAATGAATTGTTACATTGGTGAGCCATTTTTTCCAAAGACCGGGAGAGTTAAAGAGGGAGAATGTGGTGGCACCTTACAGTGCTGAGCTTCAGATGCTTTGTTAACACCAAAATGGGTGGAGCTATCGTTTGTTATCAGTGACTCGCCGTCAATCATAGTGTTGTTATGGTGAGAAAAGTTTGTTGATTGGTTCACAGGAGTCAGTGATTGAGAGCTCCACCTATTGTGGGATTCTAAAGCCTCACCTCCCAGCCCACACAGAATGGAACTGCGCCTTTAAACCCGAGAAGATGTCACACCAATCTGTGTGGAATGAGAAAGGTGAGTGGATTGTGCTGGGGCACAGCTTGTACCAATTTCCCTGGTTAATGGGAAATATTCCTCATAGGGGAGAGAGGTATTAGCTTTCCTGGGTCTGCACCGGCAGGAGTCCCATATGTTTTCAAACAGTGGAGTTCAAGAAAGGTGTGCTGCTCACTACCAGATGGAGTTGAGGGGGGTGAAGAAGGTAAAAAGGTCTCAGCAAGAGGGTGCCAATATTTAAGTTAACACCTTCTCACCCCTCTCCCCCATGGGTGGTAGATGCAGGTGAGTTGAGCCTCATATAGCCAGCTGCAGAGTCCAGTGAGTTCAGTTAACCAAATGAACTTCCTGCTGTCAAAGCAAACAAACACAGCGTTGCGGTAGAGTCATAATTCTTCAGTCGGCTGTCACATGTTCCCACGTTATGCATACAGACATTTCCTCTTTAGATAATCACAAGTAGGTAAGTCCTCTTACCACTTGCACACCATGGGTTTATTGCAGGCTTTGTGTCTGACTTAAAATTGAGAAATAACCACACTTCCTACGTACAACAAATCAGAGGCTCCACCCAATCCACATTTTGAATTACAGCCTTTGTGTGTCTAATGTTCTGCTAGAGGAGTTTGTGGATTTTTAATGCCGTGGGGAATTGTTGGGAAATAGACAGCAAAGCTTCCACCTTCGTCATGGCTGCAGGATGATACTAATGTCAATCATTACAGTTACTCTTAGATACAGCAGCTGTATGCAAGACAGACAAATCCCTAAGATGCAGTCAGTCATTAAAATTTAAATGCAGTACATACACACACGCCTAGGAACACAGATGAACAAGGATATTAGTATGTTGATGTTTGTTCATGTATACATATATACATATATATCAATTGCAATTAAAGTTCTTGTTTAATACAGTATTATGAGCCATGCAATTAAATAAGATATATTCGGTATAATAATACTGAATTAATGGTAAATGTTGCAGTGGTGCAGTAGGTGTAATTATGTATTCTAAACATGCATGCTGCTGTCAGTTGACTGGTAACACAGTAGACGTTGAACAAGTGTTACAAAAACATTACAGTGCTTCAAAGCTTTGGCTTAACTCATGTTGCAATTGAATCCTGGACAGTGCTTTTCACTTTTAAAGTAACACAATAATTTTGAATTCAAGAATTATAATGGGTTTGCGCTGATTCTTTTCCAAAGCTCAAATATGAACGGCAGTATCCGTGTTTTATTTCACTTCATTTCCGAAGTGTAATCGGAAGTGTAATCGCTGTGCACGCTGCCAAACACAGTGTCTCTCCCATTCCTCTCACAATTTCTGTTTGACAGAGAACAATGGTCAAATATTTGGTTAGATCAAAATGTTCTGTAATATACACACGCGCTTGGATGGTCATCAGAATGTTTCTGAATGATCAGGTGAAAAACGAGCTCTGAATACACCCAGTAATGCCACTCTGGCCTTGTGCAGAATGACATTTCAGACTTTATTGCCCCTATCGCTTCATCTTGCTGACTAATCCTAATCTGGGATATGGACACCTCTTATCTTATTCTGCGCATTTCCTTTTTTTCCCTTCAAATACCTCTCCTTTATCTGAGTCCTTCTGTGTTTTTGAGTCTGAGCCCAAAATTGTCCAGGTCCTCTTCCCTCCCTCCAATTCCCTGCAATGAGTGACCTTCTGAGGACTTTTAAAAGGGAGAGAGAAATGCCAGCGGCCTCTTTGATATTGGAGAAAGTCGCGGCTGACTAATGCGTCCGCGAATAAGGCGCAGGTTTCGATTAATCTTCCTGGCGATGCAGGTCTAATGGAGGAAAAGCTTAAGAGAGGACGTTGACCGGCTCGGCTCTTTTCCCCCAGGACACATGTCCAATGAGAAAGCGACGGCTTATTCTGGTTAGATTCATCTTTTTTTTTTTTCCCGCACACCATCACACCACCTGTATGTCGTAGTCATCTGCTTCACTTCATCTATTTTGTTGTCTGTGTCCAGAATCCATTATTTACACAGTTTCAAGCTGTTGTTTATTTTTAATTTTATTTTTAATTTTTATCTATTTTCTTTCAGTACAGCACCTCAGCTATTGCAATTGTAAAATTGAATGAGTAGAATAATTGTGGGTATCCTTCTCGGTACTCCACAGTGTGACAAATTCCTCCTCTGATCAAACCAAAGCAGGTATTTTGATTGATGGAATGAAGGTATAAGTCTATGTGTTTCCTTTTTGTCAAACAAGTCCTCCTAACTTTAATGGTTGGTTAATTAGCAGTGCATATTTTTCACAGTAAAATATTTTTCATTGCAGGGCACATCACATGATGAATATTAAGGAAATTGGAGTGTGCCTTTGGACTTGTATGTGCAAGATCAGCTTTGTGTGATATAGAGGGACACTAATGACATTTCTCACGGTGAGAAAGATTTAATTTCTGCCCGGCGTCCTGCCCTTTCATGTGCCTGGTGCACACAGCCGTCCCTCGTACCCGTGTCTCCAGTCACACGTCGTGCTGCCTCAGCAGATACAGGAGATGCGCGTGAATAGGTAACATCTGCCCGGGATGTCATGGCAGCTTCGCGGACGCCTCGGGGAAGGAGAGGCGCTTCTTCTGTTACTGCTTACTGGAGACTTCTGGCAGCAGAAAAGTGCAACAGTGGCGGTTCAGCGGTATAAAATTAATCTTATGGTGTCAGCAACCCCAGGTCTCTGGCCTCGTGTGGACATCAATGTCAGTGCCCCGGCTAGCCTGGGTGTCCTATTGTGCTGTAGAAGGGATAATATAGCAAGAGGTTCACATTTTATATTACTGTACACGTGATTTCATAAGGCCTTTGTAAATCATATATAACACCTTCATAAGCGCGCAGTTACAACTTTATAAAGCAGTTATAAGCAAACATGTTTTAAAGTGGGTTACACGATGTGATATGCTTGTATGTTATCATGTGCATTGCCTCACTTTTTTAGACACAATGTGTGCTATAGTACTCTAATCTGTTATCTAGTACTAATGTTGTTAATGAGCATATTATAAATTAGTCATGTCATGCTTACAAAAGTGTTGTGTATGATATATGACATCTCATGTGGTTATGCTTATTACAAAGTGTGACCCAGAAGAGTGATAAGCTGTTGTTAATGACAGGCAGAAATTCAATTGAATGACAGCATCAAGGAGCATTAAATTGAAGTAAACATACTGAATAAGAGAAAGAGATATTATTTCCCTCTTAAAGATTCAAGGCAGAAGATATTAACCTTTTTGGCAGGAATTTCCTGAAAACCAACAACAATGAAACGACTGGACACAGAAACCTGAGGGAGTACATTGCAGGGTGACCCATCTCAATGCCACAGTCATGGTTACTGAAATCCACTCCACATGGGTGTGGTGAAGGGTGAAGAACAAAGAATTGTTGTCCTGAGATGGGGCAGACAAATCGCATTGGCCCCAGTGTTCTTGTCTCCAGGCTAAACATTGTAAAATCTCCTTAAGTTGCCCTCTTTGAGATCTCACAGGCCTGAGTTTCCTGCAGTTAAGCTTCACTCTCCCGCCTGTTGCTTTTAATATGAGAGTTGGACACACTAGTTTATTCAATCCTGTTATGTCCTCTGTCTCATATCTGATTCTTTTTGACATTTTCTGTCTGCTTAACCCAAGACAATAATCCTGTCATCTCCCATCACTAAAGAATGTTCTGGAGGGTATTCACAAGCTGTTAGTTCTCCTTCGTTCTTTCTCTCTCTCGTACTTCTCACCCTCTTTCTCTAGCCCTTCTTTCCTGTTCCATCCCATACCCTCTCGTTCTTTCTCTTTCACCCTCTGCTCTGTCTCCTCTCCTTTCTCTCACTTGCTCCAGCTCCCTGCTTCTTCCTTATCATACCTTTCATAAGTGACTGCACGGACAGCTTGAAAGGCAGGATACTTTAATTATGTGATTTCACTGCTCACTACTGTAATTAGGCCATGCTGGCAGATGTCAGCGTGCTGGGTGTTGACCTAATCAAATATGATATCCCTGAGCTTCACTGTGGCAGAGAACTGGTAAGATTGCAGTTGTGTAGAAATATTTCCCGCTGCACAAATATTCAGGGAATAAAGTAAATGTGTGTGTGGGATTATCTAACCGTGGATTATCTGTGTGGTAAAATATGTATTTGAAATATGACTGAGAAATGTGAACCCATTACTGAAGCCTTCACTGCATTAAGATGCAAGACAATTTCACTTCTCAAAGGTGTGTGTGTGTGTGTTTGTGTCTGTGTCTGTGTGTTGTCTGTTCTGCATCAATTTAATATTGATGACAAAACACCATTAAATGTTATTTTTTCCTTTATGGCATTTGACGGGTTTTATTGGATATCTGTCATGTGCAGGGTTCTCATCATATATATATATGCACAAATAGATCAATTAACAATGGTTCATTTTTTCATGTGCTGGAATTGCCTTTAAGATGAGGTCAATTACCTTCCTAGTCTTCTTGTCAAAGAACATGTAAACAGCATTTCTAGACATAAATGGTAGATTCCTAGCAGCCCATGCTAATATGAGTTCATCAGTTAACATCATTTAACCATTCTAAGATATTAAACTGGTAAAACAGTAGTGTCTGTATGTAATATGCATAAGATTAATTTGTAGGAATATCATAATGGTATAGGAGTATAATTTAGGAATATATTTCTGAGTTTTAGGAATCCTGCATTTCGCTCTGGTTTTTTCCACCAGAATTCTTCTCTTCCCTCAGTTAGAATGTTTATTTCTGGTGGAATATTTTGTTCAGAAAAGGATAATCGGATGGAAGATCTGATTCTAGTAGAATCTGAGCCAAGTACAGAGTCACTCAGGACAACAACTTCAGAGAAGCACTTGGTTCCTATAGACCATTTGTCCTAGGGTGTTATGATAGGGTATGCTAGGCTGCAAATTTGTGGCTCACACTTTGAGCATCCACACACACACACACACACACACACACAAACGCACACATACACACTGTGCAGGCCAGCCTCCGCTTCTCAACATGCCAATGCCACCCCGTTACTGAACAAGGCATCTGTCATAAGTCAATATCATTTTTTTATTTCCATATCGCTAAAGAAATTAGCATGCCACCCCCTCAGCTCTGGCAGCGCCAGAGTCCTGCAGGGATGAGCACGGAGCCATGGAGGAAAACCACTAAAGCATGTAACCTCATTTTCATTTTCTCTGCTACGCTGCCTTCTTTAATTCCTGCCATCTTTACGAAAGGGGTATCAGCTGTCCCTTTCCGCAACACAGAGCTGGAAGTGCTTTCTATTTTTTTTTCCTGGTTTGCCTTGATTTAAGCCTCCAGTTAAAATGCCTCCTCTGCCCCAACCTGAGAGGCCCTGAGTGGCATCTCTGAGATTGAAAAGAAAAAAAAAAAACAGTTCTGAATGGCATTTGCCTTCCAACAGGTAATTACAGCTGTTTCTTCAAATAAAGGGGTTACAGCACATTGATAATTAAAAAATGCCAATTATGAATATAAAAAAAGCTATGACAGTAAACTAAAATAATCAACATTTGATGTGTCTGCACAGGAAGCTGCGATGTCAAACGCAATTCTGCCGAATCATCGTTCAACATCCTCGGCTTCAGGTTTGATCAGGCGCCGAGCCGGTGATGGGAGCAGAGTGTTGTGACCGCGGCTCCTCTCGCACCTCCACTTTGAATATTTTCTAGACGTGGGGATGATGTGTTATGCAAACCATTATTCAAATCTGACAACGTGCGGAGTGGCTACTTCTGAATTAAGCAGCGGTTCGCCTTGCGTGATGTTATTAATGTTGACAGCCACACCTTCTGAAGGCAGCGGATCGAGCCGCCCGCGGTGTTATTAATAAACACCAGGGAGAGAGATTTGCCGCTCACGTCTAAGACATGGGCACAACGAAGCAAATGCTCCGGACGTCATTCCTGGGCCATCACGTGTGCTTGTGATGGCCTGCTCTTACATTTAAATGTTTCTGATACAGAGCGTGCCCAATGCAATCAGAGAGTGCAGAATATTAGTATAATAAGCAATATATGATATTGCCATTGGCACGGCTTCAAAAGTGTGAAAAGATATATATATATATGCATTCCTTAAGCTGTATAAGGACTGAGAGAAACAACAGAGCATAGGGGTTTTAATATGGGGTAATGCAGGAGACCCGCTGAGTCTGTACATCGCATTGCGGGTCCTGGTGATCTACTGGGTCCACTGGTTTTTGTTCCAGTAGAGCTCACTCAATTAGGCCTCCTTCATCTATTGACTGAATGCTGATGTGAATTTTACATCTCTTGACAGTAATCTGCCATATGCTGCATTTGAAAGACATTGTGGTGTGGTTGTGTGTGTGTGTGTGTGTGTGTGCGTGTTTGCATGGCTGTGTGTGTGTGTGTGAATAACTCAAATTTTTGATCATTTACACCAATTAAACAAATTACCAATACATATTCTTAATGATACCGATAGATCACAATTAATTAGAAGTTAATTTAATTATATCAGTAATTGTTCCTGGCCGTACGATTGTAAACATGTTGGGTGCAGTTCATTTGGCTCTCCACTAAAATGAATTCAAAAACAAATAAATAATTAATCTCTATCTATCGCTTACACTCAGTCAAACACAATTAATCCACAGTCCAGTTGGACAAAAACACCTGCGAAAACAGTGGGCCCCTTGAACGCTGATTTGGAAACATATTCATGCCAGGGCCGCGTGTATATCCCAAAAGAACGGAAATGCTTCAGCCGAGCGTGTCCCGTCAACACCAACACGATAAAGCTCGCGGAGGGAGGCAGAGTTATTTGTATTACTTTCAGATGAGAAGCAAGATAATACATACGCAGAGCGAATTCGAGACTTCCGCCGCCGCCGTCTCTGGCCATGAATACAAAGGGAAAAAGGCGATGACAGGTAACTTGGTAGTCTCATTAGAGCAGATAGAGGAGTCGGAGTGTGGCACACGCACCCGGCTAACGCTCCTGTATGTCTCTCATCATCTCCGGCAGCTGAGGGGCTGGCACCCCCTCCCCCCCCCCCCCCCCTTTTACAGAACCTGATCGTGGTGTCAGGAGGAGTCTATTACATTTCTCCAGAAGAACCAATTCACTTCTGTCCTAGGAACAAAGGCTGTTAAAAAAGCAAGCGAGCGCAGAGCCGGGGCGAACAGAAAAAGGCTATCCCAAAGGCAGGAGCTGCAGTGAAAGCAGACAGGTCTAAGGAGTAGCGAGGGACTGTGGCATTAAGGTTGGGGTTAGTGAGGTTGTGGCCAAATCTATCTAGCTTGTCGGTGAGTAATACCCCGTGACTGATGAGAACTGTGTGGTTTATAGCTCACAGGCTGATTTCTCCATATACAGGCTGGTATATGGCTGCACAATGTTGCAATTAAAGTCTTGGCCATTGTACATTCATTCCTTACATGACACATGTCAAATGAAATCTTCTTGACAAGAAGGCTGCTCATTTATGAATATTAATACATGTTTTTTGCTCTTGAATTTATTTTGGACCTGGTTTTCAACACAATATTCCATTGCTATCCAAATGAAGGTGATCCTATTAATTCTATACTTCTAATTACCTCAGTGTCATCATTTTTAGCACAATATATATGGAAATGGATCCTCCCTCACTCTTTGCTTGCTAATACGTCAAGATCGAGAGACAGATGGATGGGGTAAGGGAAAGGTGAGCAAAAGAGAAGGAAAGAATATGGAAAGACTGAAGAGAGAAAGCTAGACAGAGAGGAAGAGAGAGCAAGAAGAAAAAGCAATCCCTCAAGGTCATTCTGTGCTCTTCAGTGCAAATTTATCCGTTAGCTGCTCGGAACGTCTATCACAGCGGTAATGCGATAAGAATGTGTGAGAAGTGCTTACCGTGGTTAACACGGCTTCAGTTCTGTACCTGACAAATCCGTCTGCAAGCCTACAGGTGAGAGGTGCTGTATTACGCACACCAGGACTCACACACCGTGTGCTCATTATTGTATAGGATATTGTGTTCTACCAACAGTGCACTTTCCTCTGTTTACCGTCCGCTGTAAAGATATTACCTTCTCAAATCACACTGGCAAATGAAAGTTATATATTCACATGCGACCACTTTTTTGAAGGAAAAAGATACCATGAAATTGGGATGCAACTAGATTTTGAGGGATTTACGAAGGATAGATTCATAAATGTCAAATTTTAAACTTACATAAGCATACTTATTTCTAATAAGCCTTATTTTCCAGGAAAATACAGGAAAATTATAAATATTTTTTTGTTGAATTGATTAATTAGTGCAGTCATTCATTCATTGAAATGTTTTTATTTATATATTATATTAATTTTGTTTATTCCATTTATCTCTCTTATTTTTTTGAGTATTTTCAATAGTTATAATTCATATCATTGCAAATGACAATTTTCACTTTTGAGTAACTACCTCTTTTTTTTCATTTTCAGCTACCTGAAAAAGAAAAGAAACCAGCTGACATGTGACACAAAAGATGAGCGAAGGCCAGCAGATACAGGTTGCAATATCACTAAACACTCACTGCCACCTCGACTGTGCACTCACTTACACTGCTAATGTTTCCGACCTGCCATTATACTACTGGTCACATCCAGATTACATGCAGGTGAGTGGAACATAGGAGCAGTTCTGTCTCCCTGTGACAGTGGCGTAGGCTGGCTCTGCATTTGTACTTAAGATTTAGAGAGGAGATGATGTAAAAACCTATCTGCTGTTATGACTGCAAAGCTGTGGGACAGAAGGCAGTTTTGAATGGGCTGAGCTAGGATGGCATCGGTCCGCGCAATTGTCTTGTTCCACGGCCCCAATCCGTCTGCCACAAACCGCGCATCTTAGGATTCGCGGCCTTAACGCTGATGTGAGGAATGCTGTCAGGGGAGGCGTTGAGAAGGTAACTGCTTCCCAGCTGCTGCTGTGATTCGCCGGCCTGTGGCAACACCGTCTGCATGCAATGAGCTGAAAATATCAGCATTCCTCTTAGGAGGAGTGGGGAGACAGCGGGCGTGGAAATTCGTCTGATTCCACTCCAGTACGGCCGTCTGTTGTCCAGAAATGGGCAAAATTGCTGGAACGCAGGGATGCACATGGGTCTGTTGTCTCGGTATGAAAGAGCCAACACATTCCATATAGTTAGAGTAACTACCAGGGATTCAAGAAGTCATTTCATTTTGTTATTTATTTCTTTTCTTTTCATTAGATAGATAATTTCTTCCAATAATAAAACATGTTGTGAAGAGAACACTTATAAAGAAAAAAAAATCTGTGTGTAACAAGGCTGTGATCCCCCCTCCCACCAACACCACCACCACCCTCCACCCCTCATAATGCTTCCCTCCTTGCTGTGAGCCTGTAGGGCCTGTAGGTTTGGGGGAGGGCAGAAAGGCAGGTGAAGTGGTACAGTGTGAAGTAGTGACAATGACTGTGGTGTGACGTTGTGACATAGAGATGCATGCGCCGCATGACTTTGAAAAGCGGCACTTCACACGTGAGTGGCGTTTCGGTGACATTTAGAGAGCGGCCCTACGATTACGCTCCTGCCGCATCCCGCCTTCGCAGTTCTATGTCTATGTCACTGCGGAACTGAAGTCCTTCCTCATGCCTGCCCCACACACCTATGTTGGGGTTGGTGTGCGAATGACAGGTGCTGTTCGCACAGAAAACAGTGCCATTAAGTGCTACACCTCTCAGCACGGACATACTGTTTCAAAAGCAGCACAACACAGTTAAAGAGGTGTGAGACTCTGTAGGAAGGAGATACTAAATGAGGTAAACTGCTTTGATGAATGTATCATTGCTCTCTATCTCAGTCTTTATGCGCGCACACACACGCACGCACACGCACACACATACACACACACACACACACACACACACACACACACACACACAAATAAACAAGTCAAACAACATTAATCATTCCCTCTGCATTTGTGTCTCCCCAATCAAAATCGGAAGCTCCATTTGTTCAGCCAAGTCAGGTCTTTCACTTCTAATTATCGCCGCATTAACAATGGTAACATATACGGGGCACATTCGTAATTAAAAAGTATACCGGGCAGAATAACTTTGTGGCTGACCCCTCTCTGTTCTCTCTAGCTAGTCCAATTAACAGAATGAATCCTAAATTTGAAAGGCAACCATCACATGCTGAATTTTTGAATAGAGTAAAATTGTGCCACAGAGAGAGACTGTTGTGCACTGTTGATAATGTTTCATAAAAGTATTTCATTCAGCACATTGTGCAAGCAGGGCTCTCACATTTGTTTGAATGTTAATTAAATTGACTGGAACACAACCGGGGGGTACAGAGGTCGGTGTTTAATGCAAATAACACATGGCAGCTGGAATATTTCTACCAATTCGTAACTATCACACAAAATCAGTCTTCTTAAAAAAAAAAAAAAATCCACTTTCTGCTCTGGATGTTGATGGAAATTGATCTAAATGTTCTATGATACAGAATAAATGGGGCAGCAGAAAGAGAAATTCCTGAAAGGGCAGATAAATGTGTGATTAAGTCGAATATTCGTAGGACGAATGTTGCATACTACTGCACATTCACACTGTGTAAATATTTGTACATTTAGATATACTTCAGCATGAAGCACGGTATAAATATCCAGTATTGTGACAGTTTGGGAGTGACAGGACATGGAAAGCGGCAATATGCAAATAACAGTCTTCAGACAGGTGTTTATTTACAGCGCCAGCAAGTCACGCATACATTGAAAGCATAAAATAAAAGATCTTTTTCCAGCTCCAGGAAAACAACAAATTAAAATAAGAAAGATGCCATAAACAACAAATAATAAACAATAAAGAACTCTGATGGAAAAAATAATGTTGCTAGTGCAGATATACAGTATTTACAGTATATAGTGCTAATGTTCTTACATAAAATTCTAAAAAAAATAGTAAAAATAAAGCTGAAGCAATTTAGGTGAATTTACTAGTTTGGGTCAATGAGCTTGAAAAAATCGTGTTTTTAGTTAAGTTCCCTGTGTGGTACCAAATGGCAAACTAGAGTAATGCTCTCTTTAGATTCATTTACAACTGTGATTCATTGAACCGTGTGAATGCACAGCTGTTGTGTTATTGGCAAGCTAACAATTGAGAAATATAGACTACATCCATTATCTCATCGATCCGATAGCATGCCAGACCGCTTGCTTTGTGATCCCGTGATCCTTTGCATTGCTTCCCTCCCATCTTCTGATCGTTCCCATTGGCACGGGGGGGGATACACAGTGCTGCATTGACACTGTGGCATCATAGTCCACTGGACTTGCATCCAGAAGATCGCAGGTTTGTTTCCTGGCTGGCACAATAGATCATGTGTAACATGTAAGGTATGTCTGACAAGCAAGTAATTAATATGATTCAAATTTGGTTCTGTATGCATGCTTGGGTCCAAAGAAGAGTACTAAACAAATACAGAGAAGACCCAAAAGTTTTTTTTTTTTTTTTTTTTGAGAAGGATGAGCAATAGCTGAAGATAATTTCCTTATGAAATAGAAGCACATGCACTGAATTGACAACATAACTGGCAAAAGGCCCAGGCGTTGCTGTCTATCCTTCTACACAGAAGGAAGGTCACTCTTGAAATTGGGATATCAAAGATGTGTTGTAGTAATAAAACCTCTGCAGAGAAAGGGGAATGAGGCTAAGCAGCTCAAATATGCTGTAGCAGAATAAAAATATACACCTGAACATACCCTCACACACACAGCTGGTTACAAAACACAAATGCTGGGGCTTGTATGAGAAACTACTTGATGTTGTTAATAATTGATATATTTTTTTTTATTTCTATGCTTTCATATTATCTATGTTTCATAAGAAATGAACCCATTGTTTGTAATCCAGTGCTATTTCAGTGTTGCATTTTGCCTGATGTCCTGGGGGAGATTTACACATGATTACAAACTGGAAGAAAACTGGCATTCTGGATTCCTGAACATCTGCTTGGATGTGTTGAAAAAAAAAAAAACAGCCTCTCATTATAATGGCTTTCGATGAAATCAGGTCGTTTCTCATACTATCCAATCTATTTATATCTGTGTAAAAAAATCCTTGCAGCACAAAGTTAACTGTGAAATGATATGAATACAATATCCTTTTGTGATGTTATTTCTGAATTGTCATAAAATGTGGAATAAAAAATGAATGGAAAACAAATGTAAATTAAATAATAAATTATCCTTTCAATGAACAGATAAACATGACAACAAATAGGCTACTGTAGCTTTCGCTTCTTCCCATTGGACTGTTGCCAAAGCAATCAGACTGAGAAGCCCTGAGTCCAGCTCAGCTAGCCTCTCAATACCTGAACCAGAGACCTGTGGGCCCCTGGGACCAAGTAAGAGATTTCCCCTTTGATCCACTGCAGCTCTTCCTCTGAGGCAAGGGCTGAATGTTTACTCCTGCCATATCAATGTTTTAGTTATTTATTTTTAGTTTACTTCCTCCGAGGCAGAGCAGAGTTTTTAATAGAGAATGCAATTCAAAATAGATATGCATTCAGCGTGACCCAGGACCTGAAACTCACTAAAGGGCCCAATGCTTAAAAAAACATTCAGAGGTGCATCTTATCCAATCAGACATTTCAAGAGGGGCACTGCTTTTATTCCCTTGAGCACAGAACTAAGTGCAACTATCCAGCTGTAAAAATGATAAAATATAAGAAAGAAATGTTACCCTACCGAAGGCCTCATGCCTAATAACAGTAACAAAACAGCAGCTGATTAATATAAAGCCCTAATATTTTCATGTTTACTGTAATGATATACCTAAATATTGTTTTCTGAGGACTTAACTCATTCACATTTCAGTGTAGACTGGAGCATCATGGGACAGTTATGATGAGTATTCCAACTTTCTTTTTTCTATACTTACGCAGAACCAGTACTTCTGTGGCCATTGAATGATATGGAGATAAGTAAGATTGTAAGAATTAAAAAAAAAGCAAAGTTGAAGACAAATTGCATTGCAGTTAGTTTGAATCTGACCCACCTTTCATGTGTTTAACCTAATGCTGAATGCTGAGCGCAGGGGGTGACAGAAGAGAGGGAAGGGTTTCCAGCTGTTTCTCCTCCCTTTGAGGGCGCAGAACCTCAAAGCAGAGTCTGTTTAGTTTCTACATTCCAAATGACCAATTACCTGCTATGTTTCGTTTTGTTTCCTCCATCTGTTTGGGCTTTTTTTTTTGTTTTATTCAGCTGCACGTTGCTGACATAGTGTTTCCACGCCGTCTGGTGGAGGCGGTTGCCATAGGAAACCCAGCGTGTTGATCAGACCATGGCAACAGGAAAATTTGGATGCAGAGAGACTCGCGAGAGAGCCCACATTGTTGCCATTTATTCAGATGCATTATCGATCGTGAAGTGGTTTTTATGGAAAAAAAGAGATTACACAACGGAGAGAATATTTTTAGCCAGTGTTAATACAGTGAGTGTGCAAAGCTTGGAGATGTAATTCAGGTTCCACTGAGTGCACTGAGAAGATGAACAAGTAGCTAACCTTAGGACCAAAAGTACAAAACACAAATACAAACATGTAAAAGGCTGTATGGCTGTCTTAAGCATGTGTTAACTTATAGCCTCTAATTATTTTTATTATTTTTTTACTTCACATTTTCCTTTTCCTTCTGATCTCAAAGGAGAAGGGGAAAAGATAAACAGAGCAAAGTTTATGTTTTCATGGATAGTCAGATCACGAAAAACACAGAGCTTCGCTGAGGTGGCAAATGAACGTCACACACAATTTGCGCTTTTCACAGACTCCGCCCGCTTCCCGGGACGGCGCAGAGGAGGCTCCAAAAATATCTTTATAGAAACAGCACCTTTTCCGTGCGCTTTTGCCTCCCACGTTTCACCAGAGGCTAATGGTGCCCAGGTTGGTGCGGGTCTTTGTTATTGCACTCATTAGATTATAGGAACAGATGCTTCTCTCTGGCGTCCAGTGCGGTTTGGCCGCCTCACTGTAGCCCCACAGCCCTGGTACAGTGATGTAAACAACTGCAATCCAGACACGTTCCTGTTGAGGAGATTAGCCTCGGTCTGTTCCTGAAGTTCGGGCCACGGAGACTGTCTGACCGTCTGCCTGCTGGACGACGCTGTGTTTGTGTCAGTAATGGCTTGCACTGCATAGAATGCCAGGCAGGGGTCTGTGGGGTCACGTGTGCTTGGCACCTCGGTGGATCATTTCTGTTGAAGGACAGCGACACCCTTCAGCAATGTGCTTCACCTGACCTGTGGCAATAAGTTAATCAATAATGTGTCAGTGATGCGATACACATGGATATCTGCAAAATGCAGCTTTAAAATAAACAAACATGACACCGTCAAGACCAGGATGTTGCCGCTCTATAAAGTATGAACCATCTCATGCAGCTAAAATGATATGTAAAACTGTGCACAGGAAAACACACAGTAAATACAGTTTAACTACTTTACGAAGTGGTAATGCCATTCTCATGAAGGTGTTATGTATGTTTTATAAAGGCTTCATAAAGGCCAACTGAGTTGGATGCCTAATACAGGGAAGCCTCTGATCTGTGTGGATACGGGTCAGAATAGGTGCAGAGGAATTAGAAATCATTTATTTGTTCTTGACCCAGGCTCATCTTGCTCGTGATCCACGTGTGATTCAAGTTACATCAAAAGTTTTAAATTATAGGGTTCAATTTTCCAGTTTTGTCTGTTTCAAAAACGCATTGCTAGCATCAGAAAGCTCTTTGTAATGGCTTTATGTAATACAATAGGTTAGACACCTTAAATTCCTTTTTTTAAAGCACATTGAAACGTACTTTGATATGATACTGTATAATGCTACAGGGCTCAAAAATCTGGTATCTTTTGGAAAGCTTGATAACTCAAATGCAGTTTTGCATCTACCCACATAACCTTTTAATTCTAAACTCCTGACATTCAAAGGCACTGTACTCTGTGTTCTCCAAGGTTGTCTGTTGCATATTTTATTTTGTTTTGTGATGGTCACACAATCATTGCAAACTACCCCAAGGTTGTGCTTGTTTGCTGTCCATTTAGTTGATGTTCTCTTGAAACACTATTGATGGCACCTGAATGAAGCCTTAAATCCAGTCATATTTCAGCTTTTGACTCAATATACTGTGTGGAATGGAGGTATGTCACCTCTCCTTGGATGAAGTATCTCACAAAATTGTTTGGAACGTAATTAAGAACTTTGAGGAGGACTTCTCAATGATAAGCTAAAACCAGTAGTCGCCATGCAGATTTAGTTCATAATGAATATTAAAATGTTATTAATAGTTGAGTCTATCTATGTGGTCTTACTTCAAACATTATGAAGGTATTAATATGAATAGGGAGTGCTGATTAATTATTGAAGGATTGGAATTCAGTCAGAAGACTTGCAGGTCAGTCTTTAATGTATGTAATTACTTTGTCAAAATTAAGTGTCTGCTGGATGTTGGAATGTTGGCAGCATGCCTTATCAGGTGAAATACTTCTGCTCGGAGATGTGCTCAATTCAACAGCGGTGGCTAATTGTACTTGATGTTAAGCATGGATTTTATGCAAGATTTCAGTTATTTTTTGTATCATTACTGAATATTTTAAAGACCACCAATTTTGTAATAATGGATAAGTGTTTGCCAATATTTATTTTCAGAAAAAATCTAATGGTCTCAATCTAATGGTTAGGAGGTGAGATTTGATGCCTGTTCCAATCATGAGAAGGTTACCACTACTACTGTACCCTTCTGTCATGACTGCGGCGTCTTAGCCGGTTGTTTTCTTTTCCCTGTCCATGTGCTTTTGTTTTTCCTTGTGTTCTAGCCCTGCCCCGTTCTCCGCCCACCTGATTGTCTCTACCTGCCTGCACACCTGCATCACATCTTGTCATCTGCCTTGCCCTATATATTCCCCGTTTGTTTCTTGTCTCGTTGCTAGTTCGTCTCAGTTTTCTGTTTCGCTACAAGCTATTTTCCTGTTCTGCCTGCCAGCCTGTTTTCCCGATCTTGCCCGTTTTCCCTCGACCGTGTTTTTGGATTTGTTTGGTACTGTTTGCCGTGTTTTTCTGGTTTTCCGACTTTGCCTGTTTTTGACTTCGTTTTTTCTGGATTCCCCGTATCGGCTTGTTATACTTCGCTTGGTGCACCCCATTCCGCTGTCTGCGCTTGAGTCCCCGCCTGAGTTGTGACAGTACGAACTAGCCAACTATGGACTCAGCAGACAGTAGCCAGCTGCGGTCAGTGTTAGACCGACAGGGAGCCCTGCTCGACCAACATCATGTCCAGCTGGAATCTGTTAGCAAGACCCTGGAGTGCTTCGCGGCGTGCATGGACAATCTCTCTACTCACCTGCAGCACCTCCAGCTTGCACAAGACCTCCCTGCACCTGCTCCGCAACCTCTTGCCGCTCAGCCAGGAAGGGAGCCCCGTCTGCCACCTCCGGAACCGTACGCTGGTGAGCCTGGAACCTGCCGCTCCTTTCTGTCACAGTGCTCTCTGGTTTTCGAGCTCCAGCCGTCCACCTTTCCCACAGACCGAGCACGAATCGCGTACGTCATCACCTTGCTCACCGGGCATGCCAGAGAGTGGGGAACGGCAGTGTGGGATGTCAGCTCGCCTGTGTGCTCCTCCTACACCTCCTTCTGTGAGGAGATGAAGCGAGTGTTCGACCGGTCCACCACCGGTCATGAGGCTGCTCGGGAGATGCTGCAGATCCGTCAGCAAGGGAGCTCAGTCTCCAACTATGCCATTGACTTTCGGACCCTTGCTGTGACTAGTGGCTGGAATCAAGAGGCCCTGTACGACGTGTTCCTCCATGGGCTTTCGGAGGAGATCAAAGACGAACTTGTCACCCGGGATCTGCCGGCTGGGTTCGACACCCTGGTCGGCCTCGCCATCCGCATCGACCACCGCCTGTCTGCTCGTCGGAGAGAGAGAGCAGAGTCTCGGGGATCAGCGGGGGAGTTTCGGAAGCCTTTGTCTGCTGCAGCGATGCCCTCTGTTCCGGAACCCGTACAGATCGACCGCACGCGCCTCTCTCCGGCGGAACGACAAAGGCGGATCCAGACCCGGTCCTGCCTGTATTGCGGCAACCCAGGGCACTTCGTCTCTAAGTGCCTAATAAAAGGCCAGCGCGCACCTGTAACTGGGGAGATACAGGTGAGCACAACGCCTGTTCCCAACTCCCCAATCACTCGCCCACTGCTGTCAGCGTCCCTCTTTGTTCATGGCCAGCCACAGGTGGTTGCTGTTCTCATTGATTCCGGAGCGGACGGGAACTTTATCGATGCTAGCCTGGTCCTGCAGCTCGGGTTGCCACAGGTCCCGCTCCAGACCCCCCTAGAGGCGGTTGCCATCACCGGGAGGCCGCTCGTCAAAATCACGCATGTTACTCCGCCGGTGAGTCTTCTGCTGTCTGGCAACCACCGTGAGGACATCGTGCTGCACATCATGGACACACCCCAAGCACCGTTAGTACTGGGACTCCCCTGGCTCTGCAAACACAACCCCTGGATCAATTGGGTGGAGAACAGAATATCGGAGTGGAGTCCGTTCTGTGCATCTCATTGTCTCAAAGACGCTCCAGTCCCCGTCTCTGCAGCTTCCACCATCGCCGATGAGTTTCCTGACCTGTCTGGAGTGCCCCCCGAGTACCTGGACCTGAAGGGAGTTTTTAGCAAGTCCTGCGCCGCCTCCTTGCCGCCTCATCGTCCCTATGATTGTGCCATTGACCTCCTGCCTGGCACCACTCCGCCCCGGGGCCGCCTGTATTCCCTGTCGCCACCGGAGACGGAGGCTATGAATAAGTACATCCAGGAGTCGCTGGCAGCCGGCATAATTCGCCCCTCGTCTTCTCCTGCCGAAGCGGGTTTTTTCTTCGTGGGCAAGAAGGACGGTGGACTCCGCCCCTGCATCGATTACCGGGGGTTAAACGCCATCACGGTGAAAAACCGATACCCTCTCCCGCTGATGTCTGTAGCGTTCGAGTCCCTGCAGGGAGCGAAGATCTTTAGCAAACTCGATCTGCGCAACGCCTACCACCTGGTCCGCATCAGAGAGGGGGATGAGTGGAAGACCGCGTTTAACACCCCGACGGGTCACTATGAATACCTGGTCATGCCTTTCGGTCTTACCAATGCTCCTTCCGTTTTCCAAGCCCTGGTAAACGACTTTCTCCGTGACATGCTCGGCAAGTTTGTGTACGTGTACCTGGATGACATCCTCATCTTCTCCCGCTCGCCTGCTGAACATTGCCTTCATGTTCACCAAGTGCTGCAGAGGCTGCTAGAGAACCACCTGTTCGTTAAAGCGGAGAAGAGTGAGTTTCATCGGGACTCGATTTCCTTCCTGGGGTGTGTTGTCACAGCCGGAGGGGTCCGGATGGATCGTCGCAAGGTCCAGGCGGTCGAGGAGTGGCTAACGCCAACTTCTCGTCGTGAGCTCCAACGATTCCTGGGTTTTGCTAACTTTTATCGACGGTTCATTCGTGGTTACAGCTCGGTTGCCTCTCCTCTCACCTCTCTGACTTCCCCCTCCAGACGCTTTTCCTGGCCCCCGGTCGCTGAGGAGGCATTCCAGGCGCTCAAGAGGCGCTTCACCACTGCGCCGGTGCTCGCCCAGCCTGATCCTGCCCGGCAGTTTGTCGTCGAAGTGGACGCCTCGGAAGTGGGAGTGGGGGCTGTGCTCTCTCAGGTGTCCGCACTAGACAACAAACTCCATCCTTGTGCCTTTTTCTCGCGCCGGCTTTCCACCTCGGAGCGCAACTACGACATCGGGGACCGGGAGCTGCTAGCCGTTAAGCTGGCTTTGGAGGAGTGGAGGCACTGGCTGGAGGGGGCGAGTATCCCGTTTCTGGTGTGGACCGATCACAAGAACCTGGAATATCTGCGTACGGCGAAACGCCTTAATCCTCGCCAGGCTCGCTGGTCCCTGTTCTTTGCCAGGTTCGACTTCGTTCTCTCCTACCGCCCAGGTTCCAAGAACGGCAAGCCCGATGCCCTTTCTCGCCAGTCCTCCCCACCGGAGGAGGCGCCTGAGTCCAGCACCATATTGCCCGCTCGGTGCTTGCTGGCTGCGGCATTATGGGACATCGAGTCCTTAGTACGCTCTTCTCAACAGGGCGACGCCTGCCCCAGTTCTTGTCCGGTTAATTGTCTGTTCGTTCCTGAGTCTGTTCGTTCCCAGGTCCTGCAGTGGGGACACTCCTCCAAGCTGGCCTGCCACCCAGGGGTTAAACGCACCAAGGCCCTCATCGAGCAGCGTTTCTGGTGGCCCGCCATGGAAGAGGATGTCCGCAGCTTTGTCTCCGCCTGCTCAGTCTGTGCGCAGAACAAGCCCTCCAACCACCCCCCTGCTGGACTGCTGCGCCCTCTGCCTATCCCCAAGCGACCCTGGTCCCACATCGCCTTGGACTTCGTCACCGGTTTGCCCGCGTCTGAAGGTAATACGGTTATCCTAACCGTGGTTGATCGCTTCTCCAAGTCTGTGCACTTCGTCGCGCTGGCAAAGCTGCCCACGGCTAAAGAAACGGCTGAGTTGATGATCAATCATGTGTTCAGACTACATGGATTGCCGGTTGACGTGGTGTCGGATAGGGGGGCCCAGTTCACGTCACGCTTTTGGAGGGCTTTCTGCAAGTTGTTGGGGGCATCTGTGAGTCTCTCCTCAGGTTTCCACCCGCAGACCAACGGCCAGACCGAGCGGGCTAATCAGCAGCTGGAGACGGTGCTGCGTTGTCTCGCTTCGCAAGACCCCAGCTCCTGGAGTCGGCTGCTGCCCTGGGTGGAGTATTCTATCAACTCCCTGCCATCCTCTTCCACCGGCCTGTCCCCGTTCCAGTGCTGCCTCGGCTACCAGCCCCCGCTGTTCCCAGCTCAGGAGGAGGAGGTTGGGGTCCCCTCGGCTGTGGCGTTCGTCCGTCGCTGCCGGCGTACCTGGAAGCGCACCCGGACTGCGCTCCTACGTGCATCTGCCCGGATCAAGCGGGCCGCTGACCGGCTCCGTTCCAAAGCTCCCCGCTACGTCCGGGGGCAGCGAGTGTGGCTGTCCACACGCGATCTTCCCCTCAGGGTGGAATCCCGCAAACTGGCCCCACGCTTCATCGGTCCCTTCCCCATCGCCCGAGTCATCAGTTCCACTGCTGTCCGGCTCAAGCTCCCGTCCTCCCTCCGGCGCATCCACCCGACTTTTCATGTCTCCAGGGTCAAGCCCGTCGTCCGCAGCCCACTCTGCCCAGCTCCGCGGGCCCCTCCGCCCCCCCGCCTGATCGACGGATCCGAAGCCTACACCGTGCGCCGTTTGCTGGGAGTCCGGCGCCGGGGCCGCGGACTCCAATACCTGGTGGACTGGGAGGGTTACGGCCCGGAGGAACGATGCTGGGTCCCAGCCCGTGACATACTTGACCCTTCCCTCATCGCGGACTTTCGCCGGCGGCATCCTGGACTGCCTGCTGGGACGCCCGGTGGCGTCCGTAGGGGGGGGGGGTACTGTCATGACTGCGGCGTCTTAGCCGGTTGTTTTCTTTTCCCTGTCCATGTGCTTTTGTTTTTCCTTGTGTTCTAGCCCTGCCCCGTTCTCCGCCCACCTGATTGTCTCTACCTGCCTGCACACCTGCATCACATCTTGTCATCTGCCTTGCCCTATATATTCCCCGTTTGTTTCTTGTCTCGTTGCTAGTTCGTCTCAGGTTTCTGTTTCGCTACAAGCTATTTTCCTGTTCTGCCTGCCAGCCTGTTTTCCCGATCTTGCCCGTTTTCCCTCGACCGTGTTTTTGGATTTGTTTGGTACTGTTTGCCGTGTTTTTCTGGTTTTCCGACTTTGCCTGTTTTTGACTTCGTTTTTCTGGATTCCCCGTATCGGCTTGTTATACTTCGCTTGGTGCACCCCATTCCGCTGTCTGCGCTTGAGTCCCCGCCTGAGTTGTGACACCTTCAGCAAGGCACTTGACCTGAATTACTTCAATAAAAATCCACCTATGTATAAATGAGTACAATAGAGAATATATGTCATAAATTGTGTGGAATGCAAGGGACTAAAAGAGGGGGGTCGTCATTTGTTTATCTTTAATTACTACAATCATAACATACTGTATCAGCAACAAGCCCACCGTATAATCTTCTAGGCAAATGGGTTTTGCCTAGAAGTTTTGGGAATATTCACTTTCATCTGAGACAAGCAGGCAGGCCTCTCTCGGGTATTTATATCACTGGAATAAATTCCCGTCAGAGTTCTGAATCGTGTCTCGTAATTCCATTCTCCTTTAACTAAAGTCCTGTCGCGGCCGAAAGTCACCGCACCAATGGGCAGTGTTTTGACACAGACTAATTCTCCCCCTGCCATCTCTCCCAAACCTGTAATTATTCAGCTGTACCCAGAGAATTCGGAGACATGTCTCGCCTTTGAACTCAGGAAGAATGTCCTCTTTGGCGGAAGGCACACGGCCTGCTGGGGCGCAGAAGGGAACAGAACACTGTGACATTTGTTTCGGCTTCTTCTCTGACACATGGGCGAAAGCAGCCCTACGCCAAAGTACACAGAGTTGGAGCTGAGTTTGTCTGGAATTTCTAATTGACCCTACACTGGCCAGATTTTACTGCCACGGTGATGACTGCATTGAAAACTGCTGGGAACTGTACAAGATTCTTCTGTGCCGCTATGAACTTCTGACTTTGTCAAAAACAGAGAGGGCAAGAAGGTTGGTACTTACTTGATAATACATGCACACATACATATACATGTTTGTGTGAGTGTGTGTGTGTGTGTATATATATATATATATTTGAATGAAGACACACATATTAAACAATCACTTTTATATTTTTGAGAAAAAAAGCCACATTGATTGTTTTGCATTCATGTGAAACTACCTAGTCCTCATTTGACTAATCTGACACAGTAGACAGTTGTATTTGTTTGGGAGTGTGTGGACCCATAAACCTCCTTTTGTGGCCTTAAGTTTGTAAGGGCAGTATGTCTACAACCATGCTTCAGGATCTCAATTCAGTCCAAAAAGAGACTGAATGAGATTTGAAACTTTTAGAGTTGTTCATAGCTGTCTGTTAATGTGATATTGTCAGCTACCCGAGTGTTTCAGCGTTTTGTTAGGTTAAAAGTTGACTGAGATTGGAATTTAAACTTATGGTTGTGTTTTGATTTTTGTAATTAGCTCATTTCAGCTGGAACTGCATTATTGCTATATGTTAAAATGTTTCAGGCCATGCTGTTGTTGGCTATTAAAAACCTTCTTGAAAAGTGTTCATATGAATGTTATTTTTCCAAGCTTTAGTATAAGCATGTATATTCAAAATTCATGCTTATTATTGACAGAATGCTGACTTTAATGTGATCATATTTTGGGTCCACCCACTGAGGCATCTTTATTATTGGATTCATTGCTTGCAGAGTATGAGGCTTCATTTGCCATTAAAAGAAAAAAGAACCTTAAGCGCTTTGAGCCAGACTCAAAATAATGTCAGGCTAATATCCCCATCTCTTCAACACTGTGTACTGAATTCAAAATAATGACAAGCTAATACTTCATCATTTCAAGTGCTGTCAGCCAGACTTGAGCCAATAAGTTTGTGTGCTGTGGGAAAGCAGAGGTCATCAACTCTAGTGGTTGGGTGAGTGCAGTGTTACATGTGCTTCTTAAAACCACAGGACTCTTTCTAGCAATGTCTTTGAATGCCTGTAGACCATGTTAGTGTGAATTTGGGGAAGACATGTTTGAACAAGTACCTAATCAGAGAGGTCATCAGTACTCTCTGCTAATTAGAGAGACCGAGAGTTGGCATAACAGTCCCTCTGCCACTCACACCTCAGTAAAACACATGATACACAAGAAGATACAAGTGTGCTGGTTGTGCAAAAATACCAAAACATAAAATCTATGCAAGATATGTCCTCCTTTTCATATATATGTGTACGTGTGTGTGTGTGTATTGCGGGCATTTTACAAGACATATTTTAACAGCCAATGACGAATATCAATTACATCTAAAACCAGTATCAATAAAGGCCGTCTCGTCCAGAGTGCTGTTGTGCATGAGTCTCCTCTTCAGGGCAAAGTGGGATGAAGGCTTTGTCTCTCTCCTTCTGATTAATGAGGTTATTTTTATGGCCTATTTTGTTAAACATACCAATCCCGTTCTCTCACTACCCCCCCCCCCCCCCTCCCCTTGCCTCAGCCATGCGAACACTCACACTTCAGATGCAAATTACTTCTGCCATTTCTTTCAGCATTGTTCACAAGCTGCATAATTCTCAGCTTATCATTGCTCTGTTACTATGGGAACAAATTATTATTTTTATCACTTTGTTGAACTTGGCAACATTTATTTATTTATTTATTTATTTATTCCTCTTTTTTCCCTTTTCGCAGACTCTCGAACTGGGTGCCTTAGGCTTAACGGAGAAATTATTTGTAACGGTATTAAATCACTCACTAAAATGTCTAAATGTCACACACTAATTTTTTTTTTTCAGTCTGTATTCATTAGAATCTGCTATGTACCAATTTTAATAAAATATAATTTACGGTGTGTATCCTATAGAACTAGTACACCGTGTGTACTTTAATGTTGTAAAAAGAACTGAATTATTGCTATGCACAGGGATTTTATAACCCTGATGATTTGTTAAAGTATGTCTTCCCACCCTACCTTACATCATGACTCCATGTCACTGTTCTTAAATATATAACTGCAGCAGCAGTTGTCTAGGTTTGGATTTCTGTTAAGAATCTGTTCTACACAGACAGAATGAGTAATGTCCAGTAAAACAAATGTCCAATGGCATGTTTAAAGTCATTCGAAGAACAATAATAACAGACGCTCCAAATATAGTGCAGATCTTTGGTACAGGGGCCCATGCTGGCTTATTTAGTTAGCCGTATTGTCGCGCCGTATGTTTCCTGAGAAAAACAAGGACAGTGTTTTGATTTGTACACTGAGTGTATTTTGCTGACAGAATGCCATGCAAATGAGAAAAAAAAACAGCTAACACATCCTTGGCACACAAAAAATGATAAATCCTCCTCATTATGATGAAAAATGGCAAATGCTGTCTGTTTCATTTGTTTAAAAAATACTGAACAACTGATCAAAATTTCTCAATTTCAGCACCAGGTACAGATATCTACTTTGTGTTATGATGTGGCTTCATATTGTATTGTGAATTAAGTACAGATGTCAAGAGTCTTACATCAACATTCACCCGTTTGATTTTGTGCCTGGTGACCACCATCACTGTCATGTCACCACAGTTTAAACATCAGTGTGCTTATTAATTCATCAGTTCAATCAGGGGGTGATCAAAAGTGAAGCATTATGGGTAATCAAGGTGTACTATGTTACATTCAAAGCGAGTACCTCAATTCACTTGCAGAACGTAGGCATATATGTGAAAGCAAAGCAAGTAGCAAATCAGTCAACTTTGTAAATTCATCTTTTATTTGGTGTAGCCGTGTTTATAAACATTTTTTTTTTCCAGGGGGGAAATAAATCATTATTTCCATTGGGACTAAAAATACAGGCAATGAAAGAAAAATAGGATGGCGGAAATTGGTCACCTGTTGCTGCCTGCTAATAGCCTCTCGAAAGGCCTAATGGGACTTGTCTCACCCTCTGAGGAGTGCTTCCTAAACGAGTCACGTCAGAATTGTTTACTTACAAATGGCAAAGCAACATAGCAAACGTTCATCTCCTTAATTGGATTTTTAGGTAGTGCTGGCAACGCCTTGGATTGGAGTGGGTATGCAAGCTGGTGTTGACAACCCATGTTGACAGTTGATCTGATTCTTCTGTTGTCTGTCCTTATTTGAGTGTTGGTTGTGGTCTCTTGGTGGGATGGATTGTTGTGAATTTCTTGTCGCCATTTCCAGCTGGAATGCATGTTAAAGCTAAAGCAATACAGTTTATATATACACAATATATATGGAATATATACCGTGTGTGGGTGTGTGTCCGTATGTGTTTTTACATTTACACGTATTACCACTGTTTTGGCCAAGGGGGAGTTTTGATGTTTATGTCACTTTCAAATGACATAAACAGTGACTTCTCTCAAAAGGCTGGCTGTATCTGTATATCAGTAGGGAAGAAAATGGACAAGCAACCACATGGTCCTCTACTGAAAAGATACACCTTACAATTAAAATTCTGTTGTTTGCATGCAGGGAGTTTTAGCTGTCCTATCATTACAATTCTTAGGCACAGATACTTGCAGTGAGTTTTGTCCTTAACGTTCAGCAATGAAATATATATATATATATATATATATATATATATATATATATACATGTATGTGGCTGTATGAAGACTGGAGAAGGCTCCACCACCCAGGTCGCCCGGCCAATAATGACCGCACTGGGGAAATTGGTTTAGGCGTTTTCTGCTCTGAGGAAAGGGCTGCCAAGCACTTGCCATTAGAACGAGGTCCAGGCTGGCAAGTCATTTTCAGCCGAGCGTTCTCATTACGGTGCTGCGGAGACCCAGTGCTGGAGTGTGTTTTGACATTTAATGAAATTGCCTTTAAGCACTCGGTTAAGGGGGCAGAGCCGTCATCCTGTGGCGTGAAATGCCTGCAGAAACGGAACGGAAAGAGCTCTGATTATTTATTTATTTATTTGGGTTGGGTTTTTTTTCTGCCGCAATATGAACTAACTCCGGTCCTACCAGAAAGGTCTACCACAGCAATGCTGCAGCCACACCTCTTAGAGTTTCATCTCACAAAAAAGTGACTATTACATGGCTCATATAATGACTACACCATATATCAAAGGTTTTCTTAAGATAAAGGACAAAAAGTTTTTTTTTTTTTTTATTCATTTTTTAACATCCAGCATCAAACAACTGAACAAGGAATGTTCAATACAGAAACCTTTGTGATGAATAATTGAATGTGATAATTAAGGGTTGCAAATCATTTGGGTAGTAATAATACCAACTCGCCACTGTCAGCTCTCTCTCTGTGCCCATAGCCAATTCCCTGAGGAATTTTTCAAAATGATCATAATTAGAAGGGTCAACCTTCCACTGGGAACCTCTATTCTAATTCCCAGTATTTAAACAGGATGGTATAGCTGTGTAAGTGATATGCATGCAAATATGGGAATGTTTATGCTGTTTATTATGCACACAAGGCTACTGTAACAAGAAAAAAGCCCAGAGGGCTTGCACAATATAAATGGTTGGCTTGCTTGATATAGCTGTCATCAGTCAGCTAGTATTATCTAATTATACAAAACAGTTTTTTTTTTGTTTTTTTTCTGTAAACAAAGTGATGATGTAGCGACTGGACTTGGGGAGTTTTCAGAAGTTCACTGACTGAGTATGGCGTTTTCTGAGATCCATTCCTTTTTGCCTTTTTCTCTTTGCTGACTAGTCTGTCCCTTTCGACATGCTTGTCTAACTGTTTGTCTGTCTGCAATGAAACAACTGTCCATCCCTCAACCAATCTGTTTATTGGTGATGCTGATTATCTGTAATAATTTCATAGCTGTCTGACCCAATGTTGGGCAGTATTATGTCTAGCATCTGCCTTCAACTGTAGATGTCAACTGCTGGTATTTTATCCCACAGTGTAGTCCATATTCTTATACTCAGAAAATATGTAGTAGTAGTAAGTCATAAGGACACAAGAAGTATAACGATGAGGAAGGCCATTTAGATGAGGTACATTTGTCACTCTTCCTATTGTCTGGAGTATCAGTTCTCACCATAGGTTATTCATGGCATTGTTTCAGTGCCATTGCAGCATGGCATGAGCTATGGATGAGCAAGTGATTTAGCTTGCTATGTGTACCACATGTACTTACACAACATGAAAGATACTGTATGGTACATGTATACTACGATAAACAATTATTCATTAGGCAAGTCATCAATACTAAAAAATGATTTATTGATGAAATGTTAAAGATTATGTAAATTAAGTAAAAAGAAATGTCTTTTTGGAGAACTGTATCAATATGTAATTTTAGAGGTATTTTAGCCCAACTTTAAAAAATGCTTGGCCTGCATGGCAGATACCCCTCACAGGCATAAAAATGCCTGTGGTCATGTCTTTGAAGACCACCGGTCTAGCATATTTGTACCACTATGTCAGTAAGACATTCTAACCACCTGTTCAGACTTGAATATGCCACCTTCAGTTTAGAGTTTGCCTCATGCAATTCATCACAGCTCCAGGAGAAACACCCTGCTCAGTTCTTGATTGAAAGCAGACCATGGACTCATGCCCCCATGTGCCAGCCACGGGGTGACAGGAACAAATTTGCTCACAAATTTAGGAAAGGCCTCACATGGCACTCTGAGTGCCAGCAGAAACGAGGTGACCCAAACCCACTTGCAGTAACATGGAGGGACTCCGTCAGGGTGCTGGGAAACTTGAAGGGGCAGGGCAAGTTTCTGTAGTGTCTCTCCTCCCCTCTCTGAAGCAGAGCCCAGTCTCACTCGTAATGCGCTGTTTAACGAGGGGCCCCTCAGGGCCACGGGGCCCCCTAACACAGGAAAATGAGGCGCAGTATAGACGTGCCACATGGCCAGCCGCTCTGATGGGCCTCGCTCTGGTGCGCGGGTCTCTGCTCATGAGCTGAAAGGATCTGAGAGAAAGTGCAGCACTGCTCCAGCACAGCCGAGTGAGTCTGGGACTAAAACAGAAGGAATTTCAGAGGCCTTTTTTTTAACATTCTGATTTATTTTCATAGACGTGCCCTGCTTCACACCGAGGGAAATGTGAAAAGCAGACATGGGAAGGGCTATTAGCTTCAGGTTCGGCTCTCCTTCGGTCCATGTTTATAGGTTTGGATTCTGGCAGATGCTACATATCTTAAAGCAACCTTGAGAGCTCTGAGTCATTGATGTTTCAACTATGGCATAATGCCCCTTCCCTCCCACCCCCCCACCACCCTTTCAAATCCACTTGTCCTTATGACATCAGTTTGAATTCAGTTTCAGGATTTTTATTACGCTGTTCAAGGATTATTGTGTATGTGAGAATGCAGAGTCTGTATTTATGACAAGGCAGTAATAAAATATCTCCTGATTTAACTATGGGCTTTTTCTGAGTCCAAAGGGCTGACTCAGATCAGAAGCTTGACCCAGCCAGTGTCTGGGGATCCTTTATCTGACTGCAGTCAGTGACAGATTCTGTGGTCAGGAGCAGGTTCATGGTGTGATAACATCTTCACGACAATTCACCAACATTGTCATAACATTACACGGACACTGCTTCACAGCCACATTGTGAGAGTGGTACTTGTCAGCTGGAAACAGCTGTCACTCATACCAAATAACCCAAGTGACGTGTGTGAAACTTGGCAACCTGAGATGCAGATATTATAATGTGAAAACGAATGGATTTCATCTCTAAATCTTTTTTCTCGGTGCTTGCTAGACTTGAATCAGGTAGCATACTGATTCTTGCTATAAAGGCTATGCTTCATAAGAACAGCTCATTACACTACAAGAGCAAGTCGTTACATTGTGAATCATTACATTGTGAGGTTTTAACAGGCTTTTAGTCCTGGCTATTCTTCTGTCTTTATCTTAAAAACCAACTTTTTCAGGGACATAAAGGATCCAGTCTTTCGTGGATGAAAAAGCTAATGATTGTATTATTTAATGACTCAAGTTTTCTGTCCTTAAAAAGTCATGAGTCATTTACACATACCATGTGGCTGGCACATTCAAATGATAACAGTTTGTCTTGTAGTAACAAAAAACCCACACACATATTAAAAAAAAGAAACGTATAAAACAAATCTTTTGATTGTATGACTTCTAGAAGGGGTTTACCATTTGAAATTTTTGAGTGTCGATGAGAATTTGATGCCGAAAATGATGAGTCTCTTACCATGCTCAGGCTCCTGCCAAGCACAATGTTTACGGGATTATTTTGCAGGGATTAGGATATCTTTCCTGTGGAAGGTAATAGGGCCAGAAACGTTAACTTCTTTTAATCAGCAGGAAAAATGAACAATCACTTACATCATGGAGACCTAGGGAGCCTTGGCCTGATGCACGTTGCTTATTTTTACAGTGTCTCGGGTTCGACCGGTTTATTTTATTTAGCTGAGTGAAACTCGAATGTCTGCCAACGAAGGCTATGCTGCTGCCCTCAGAAACAGATGTGGAGACCAAAGTTCCACTGCGATTTTAATTTTGGAAAAGGCTGAAGTGAAGCCATAGAGAGAAAGTGCATCACACAATGGCCCTATGCAACAGACATGAGTGAACCGGTCACTTGTTGAGTGAAAGATCATTTTATTTCTAATGGTTGCTTTGAAAGCTCACAAACAACAGGATGTTATTCTGAAGACAGTATGGGATGTCAAATTGTTACTCTAGAGGTCTGTCGGTCTGTGTTCGCACCAGCAAATATTAAAATTCGGTCATACAGGCAAACCCACATACATACACACACAGATATGTACCGAAACACACACACACACACACACACAGACACACACACTCATGCACCCACACATCCACATACATGAAGACATGGTTCCCCAATGGGAGCATGGTGCTGATCGCAGATTTTTGCATATTTTTGAATTGGTGTGTCCTGGTGTTCATTTAGTTCTTGATTTTCTTGAGCATGCATGTCCTGGTAGTTCCTCTTACTTGGATGTTTTTCCATACACGGCTCCTCTGTTCCTCCACGGAGAGATTTTGAGTATGTACGTGTTCTGGTGTTTTACTGGGTGTTTTTGATTGAGTGCATCCTTCTATTCTTACATTTTTGGTTGCTTTGTATGTATCTTGGTATTGCGATATTTTGCATTGCAGCATAGTTGGTTAGCACTCTTATCCAGGTACATCCAATTACATATCTTACATTACTGCATATTATCTATTCACACAGCTGGATATTTACTGAAGCAAATTGGGTTAAACACCTTTTTCAGGGGTATGACAGCAGTCCACCACCAGGGAACTGAAGTGAGAGTCTGAGCGTGTGTGCGGTTTTGCCTCAGATCCAGGCACACAGAGTCACTCCCATACCCACTGTTGAAACGGACCTTTAAAGTCAACTGCAAAGCAATTAGTGGTCAATTGGGATAAAAGTTAATGGATTCATATGAGCGCATTACTCCACATCAAAACAACAATGCCGCATAGCCATGCAGTAATTACACAATTATTGTGTCACATTTTTATAATAAGCATAATGTATGAAATACATGTGAAATTTTGATTGCTTAATTTGATTAAATTAAACCCTTCCTGTTTTCCGTAATTGGTCCTGGTTCAGTGCATGTATTAATGAGTCTCATTTTCTCTCATTAAAAATATAAAAGGAGGATAAAAGTCTGCCTATTTGTTTGCTTGAGCACTTTTTTATTTTTTGCCCCAATTGATAAGCTTTCTCTCAAGGTGTAAACATTAATCAAAAATATATAAGCATTAATTTCCTTTGCTGATGCATGTGCTACTATTTGCAATTTCCTTTTCTGACCTCCAAACATTTGTGTCCTCCAGTATCCTTTGAAAGTCATTGCACCTGCAGTAACACCTCTTCCTGAAAGTAGAATAATCTTGCAAGTGGGGCTGTGTTCAGTTGCCAGAGATATCTGCTAAGGCTACCGGTTTCAAAACAACAAACAGTTTCTTCATGGGAGTTAAACTTTCTTGCATGGCATTTTTTGGAGGAATGGTGTTTTATTTCTTTCCAGATAAAGGGCAGTGATACTTGCTTCGGATGTGCATTTACGTGGAGTGACTTAATATATGATGTTATATTTTCTGTGACAATTTTAAGTGCCCTGAGATTCAAAGCTGAAATTCTCTGGTTGCACATCTCTTCCCTGATTATCCAAAGTACCTCCAGTGTGGGTTTGTATGTGTGTAGTTTTACAGTGACATGATTCATATTTGAAATACTGCTATTGCTACTATCAATAATAACAATAATCAAAATTCAAATTCAGATTCCAAGGAAGAAAATGGGTTTACTCTCACGGTGTACATGAGAACTACCAACCTGATAAGAGCCAGGGAGTCTAAAACGGGAAATTCTGAAAGTTTAAACAGACACATTATGGGGGACAAAGGCTTAATCATTTAATCAAGGAGACGAGAACAAGTACTAAAAGGTGAAAAAGAGGAAATAAAAAGGCCGCAAGAGGTAAAACCTGAGAGAATACATTTGTTGCAGGGGATTCAATAAAACTTTCTCAAGCAGATTAAAAATGTCAAAGGGAGGATAAAAAATGGCCTAAATGCTACTTAGGTCCCTGTGAAAGGAACCAGCAGGCTAGCACATCCACAGAAACGACTGTGAAAAATGTAATTTCTCAGGGGCTTTTCCAGTGAAGGGTCAGGGATTACAGCACTGAGTGTCCTGCTGCTGCTACACCGTTCTCTCACTGTTGCGGACAGGGGAGCATTCAGACGGCCCTATTAAACCCACTGACTTATGGCGAATATGCCATTTCGGTGACATCTGCTTGGCACTCGCAGATCCACTAAGTCCATTCAGCGCTCTTTTTTTCTCACTCTCTCTCTCTTCCACCTTCTTTTCCTTATTCTTTTTCATTAAGGCCTGATGAGATGATATGCTTCTCCCATTATCCCGGGTGAAGTTTCTTTTCTTTCATTGTGTCCGGAGAAGTCCGTGGGCCCGGGGCCCGCCGACCAAGAGCGAGGCGGTGAAGACCCGTGTGTTTACGTTCGCCTGGTGCCACTTCCCACTGTGACATTGACGCGGTCTCTCGGCCCTGGACAGAGAAGCGAGGGGGACTCACAGAACGCGCTCGTCTGAGCCGAGACCCTCGGAGGCCAGTCGTCCCCTCTTTGTTCTCCCTTGAATGACGCTTTGGTACTTCACACCAAGTGATGTCTGGAGCAAATCAGCTTAACTCCTGCCTCAGCGAGGGCCCTGCTAGCACAGCACAGATGAACCGTACCAACGGGCACTTCCCCTCGCTGTGATCTCTGGGTACTGCACAGTGTGAGGAACACGGGAGCACTTTGATTTGATTGTGGAGGTGTGAGAAGATTTCACTCTCATGGTGTTTAAGGGTGTGTGAGAAGATTTCACTCTCATGGTGTTTAAGGGTGTGTGAGAAGATTTCACTCTCATGGTGTTTAAGGGTGTGTGAGAAGATTTCACTCTCATGGTGTTTAAGGGTGTATGAGAAGATTTCACTCTCATGGTGTTTAAGGGTGTGTGAGAAGATTTCACTCTCATGGTGTTTAAGGGTGTGTGAGAAGATTTCACTCTCATGGTGTTTAAGGGTGTGTGAGAAGATTTCACTCTCATGGTGTTTAAGGGTGTGTGAGAAGATTTCACTCTCATGGTGTTTAAGGGTGTGTGAGAAGATTTCACTCTCATGGTGTTTAAGGGTGTGTGAGAAGATTTCACTCTCATGGTGTTTAAGGGTGTGTGAGAAGATTTCACTCTCATGGTGTTTAAGGGTGTGTGAGAAGATTTCACTCTCATGGTGTTTAAGGGTGTGTGAGAAGATTTCACTCTCATGGTGTTTAAGGGTGTGTGAGAAGGTTTCACTCTCATGGTGTTTAAGGGTGTGTGAGAAGATTTCACTCTCATGGTGTTTAAGGGTGTGTGAGAAGATTTCACTCTCATGGTGTTTAAGGGTGTGTGAGAAGATTTCACTCTCATGGTGTTTAAGGGTGTGTGAGAAGATTTCACTCTCATGGTGTTTAAGGGTGTGTGAGAAGATTTCACTCTCATGGTGTTTAAGGGTGTGTGAGAAGATTTCACTCTCATGGTGTTTAAGGGTGTGTGAGAAGATTTCACTCTCATGGTGTTTAAGGGTGTGTGAGAAGGTTTCACTCTCATGGTGTTTAAGGGTGTGTGAGAAGATTTCACTCTCATGGTGTTTAAGGGTGTGTGAGAAGATTTCACTCTCATGGTGTTTAAGGGTGTGTGAGAAGATTTCTTTCTCATGTTTTTTTTTTTTTTCTTTTTTTTTAAGAGAAGAGAAAGATTTCACTGTCATGGTGTTTCAAAGACTGTGAGAAGAAGATCTCACTTTAATGTTGTTTTATAGAGTATTTAAGAATGTTTCATTGTTCTTGTCTCTGAAGGCCTCCTTACACCAATCCAACACCCCCCGTTGAGCAAGGAATGGCGATCCTCTGCAACAAATTACCAGTGATGGAAGAATGACAATTTATGAATACCAAAATGGATGGATTGATCATGTGTTACCGGTTACAACAACAAACTAATAACTCAGGAACTGCAGGTGGTGGTGAAGCGGCTATTATTCACACTCCGAGATAAATAAACAAGTTCAGGTCAATCTTCATCTATACTTCACACTTTGCAAACAACAGATGTTATTGTAGGGAAGGGGGGCCCATTTTAACAACAACATTAGCCTAAACGTGTTCATATTTGTGCATTAGCATATAAGCCATGCGAAGTAATGGCGACTTTAACTGATGCACAGAATGTTTGCTTCATTTAGTTTTTGAATAGTAAGTAATGAAAGCGATTTCTGTGCTGCTTCTGCTAAAATGTTTACTTTGGGCAGAAGGCGCAAGCAGCATTCTACTCACTGATTGGCTCAGTGGTTGTAAGGTCTTCCCTGTCATCCAGCCTACACTCTCTATATAGAATCATTAAAGACAGCTCCGAAATACTTTCATTCACAGTAACAGAGTGAAGAGATTTTTTTTTTTAGCTGGCCGCCTTGGTTCATTTTGTACATAGTGGCCTTTTGAGTGGAGAAGGAGCAAAATAGAGGAGAGGATGATTTCACTGTCATGGTGCCATAGTTTCTTGATTTTTCAGGCCCTACCCCTTATTCCAAATGCCATGGACTTATAAACTGGTCCGAAAGTGCAAGATATGATCTCTCATGGAATGAAGAAGGATGAAGACATTGAGTTTGTTTAATACTGTGATTATAATGGCCGCTTTTTTTATTCATGAATCCAAATTCATGAAAACACATCATGTTGTTTTTTCATAATTTTTCATAAAAATAACTTTGTATTTGCATTCCCTAATGGTAATGAACAATTTAAATTTTCTATTTGTCCTAATATTTAATTTTATATGACATTAAACCCCAGCAGATTTTATTTATTAGTAATGGTTTATTTATTTGTTTGTTTATTTATTATTCATTTAAAATTTTAAATTTCTCTGTTCTTACTGGTAGTGTATTTCTGTATATTCATGCCTTACTGTTGTTCTACATTTGTTTATTATGAATACATATATGAAGGAAGAAAACAAAAACTGTTAATTCAGCAAAGAAACACAACAAAAGTAAAGGAAAAGGAAACAAACCAGTAGAAAGGGACTACTGTAGCAGCCTAGCACCATAGCAGACTTTGAGTTCCATGGTGCACCGCGGACACAGATTCATGTTAGTAGTACATGAACTTGCATGTCCACTTGCTCACTTGTGTGTGTTTGTGTCTTTGTTTTTTTTTTTCTTTGTTTCATATGCAGATCTCAGCATCCAACATTGGACAGTTTTTTAAGGGTTTTGATAACATGCTGGGGTCGACCATCACAATGACCGGGAATTAATATCTCCAGACGGTTCCCAGAAGCTCTATCAGAAGTGTTGTTTATGTTTAATGAGGGCAGTCTGACACTGGCTCCAATGTACTCTTTGTGACCAAAAGAAAAGACCGTACAATCTCTGGATTTTTAGATACATGTATTAATATTGATTTTCCTTTGCATTAGTTCCTATTAGGTGACTGATAGACTGACTGAAAACTGAGGCAGACAGAATTCTAAAAATCACGCACTGTTATATATATTTTTGCTAATAATAATAATAATAATAATAATAATAATCACAAGAGTCATAAATGTGAAACAAACGTTTTTTTTTTTTCAGTCAAATATACGTAGTACTTCAGAAAAAACTCCACTCTAGTTGCACACATATCTGGTTTTGTCTGTCCTAAATCTTCTAGTGGTTATAAAAAAAAAAAAACCACAACTTCATACTTTTTTAAATTCAAGAATTCATATTATTTATAATTGTTTTATTTATTTTATTTCATTTTTTACTTCAGCAGGACCTGTGACTGCATACATATTTACACAGAAGCACAGAACTAAATGCATTTGCATTATATATTTATTTCATTTTTGTAATGATTTGCCATTGAGGTCAACCGTGGTTTTAAATGATAATTACAATCCACACAATTGATGAAATAATAATAATAATAATAATATTTCTGAATAATGAATAATAATACTTAAAAAGAGAAATCTCTTTTTCTGGTCTGCAATATGGAACTGAGATCACTATCTTTCAGTGTTTTAAAACGTAAAAAGTGTGTGTGCTTGTGCATGCTTGTATGCAGTAAGTTAGAAAAATGCCTATCCAGAGTTCTACCCATGAAATATAGATCTAAGATACAAAAAAAAAACAATCACTAAATAGTGAAATGTATTTTTATCATCTGTTCTCATAAACGTATAGTTAAAAAACAGTTGGCACATACAGCACATCAAAACAAAGGTAGCACATTTTACACAAAAAGACTGAAATAATAGACATACAATGCATGAGCAGAAACTGGTTGAGTTATTAATTTGGTAATTATTTCCAATAAATAAATTTGATTATTATAATATCCTTTGCAACATATTGGTATTTTAATGTAATTAAAATTAGTTTAACCTACGTTACAATTTAAAATGGTTTCATCAACAGTGAAATAAACTCTGATTATTTGAGCAAATACAACGCTGAGATCGCCTTTTTATGTCCACAGGTTTCCACTGATTCTAGAACTGATTGATATAATTGTATATGGTAGACCACACCGTGGTTCATAGATGAAAGTTGAATGCCAATATTAAAATTTCAAATATGAAAATGAAGTTCTGGTGGGGGCTTGACATACCATCTGTGTCACAAATGGCAATTTAATACAAATTGCAGATCATCCACAGATTCAGCAAAGAACCAGAGAGTGTTGCTTTGGGAGTGGGAATGAAGGATCATTGCACCACAGGAGCAAATGGAAACGCGTATCCTGAAAACCCAGGGCACAAACTGCAGAAGTATCAATGTCGCTTTTTTGAGGCCCTGTGTTTTCCTCTGAGACACGTTCACTTGGAGACCTAACACAGCATTTTTCTTATTAAACAAGCTACTCAAACAAACATCGGAATACATGATCCCAACGGATAATTATGTATCAAGACCCTTCCACGTTCTCCACCGAAATCCATTTCCAAGTCATGCTTTACAACACAATCATTGATTCTGAATATTGGAGGGGTTGGGGGAAATACTGCTGAGTGAATTCCCCGCATCTTCTAATGTGTCACTGTGTCCTTTTAATGTAATAAGGGACTAAGGACAAGCCAAGTGATTACAGTTAGTCATGATTAGCTGGGATTTGATGTCATTAAAGGATAATGGGACAGCTAAATCTCTCAGCCTCTAATCCACAACAACTGTCTTTCGAAGGCGCATCTGCATTTCAATGCAATGCAAACATTAAAAATAATAATAAAAAAAATAATAAAGTTAATAACTATGATGTTGTTGCCCGTACAAAATGCATTGCAGGCAATTACTTTACCTCACGTTATATGGAGGAGACCATATGCATTTTATATTTTTTAAATATATATATCTTAAAAATATACATTTCAAACCTATCTTCAAATTCACTATGTGTTGAGTTTTTATTAATATTTCTAATCCACACAGTTGTTGCCCTATGCGTTCTCTATCACTAAAAAATAGCTAAGCATCAAAGTTCATTAAATATATGAAATAATTTATGACGATGATCAAAATGAAGTAATTTTTATCTGATAAAGCAATATTTGAACATTTAATTTTAAATAAAACAAGTGAAACAATATTTAAAAGTGTTTTTAACCATGTATTGTAAGTTTTGTATATATAAACAAAGTAATTGTGCAGTGCATGTTATTTGTTTAAATTTAACAAAATTCTGTGCAATTTTTGACATGCAGAATTATGCAAATGTTTAATTTTTTAACTTTTAATTACTACAATAAGTTATTTTCACTAATTTCACTAAATAGAAGTATTTGGTGATATTTATCACCGTGAAGCAACTTGCAACTTTAATCAGGCCTCTACAATGTATTAAAATCAAATCAGCATTAAAATATACTGCCTCAATGTGTTCTACGGTGCATAAGAACTGTATGTATTTTTATATGAAAATTATCCAATGATGGTCTGCCATCGAACTATTCCATTTTAAAACAAATTACGCTTTGCAGGCATTTCAATGCTTTATTCATGATGCATTCTGTGACTCATGTGTATCAGTATTCATTTTTTTTTTATTCATCTGAGAGAGAACAAAGGTGAAGCAGGGTTCAGGGATTTCAGATCCATTAGACAGCAATATCAAGCCCCTCTGAGATTCATTGTGATGTATAAATCTATTTCAGTTTTTTTTTTTTTTTTTTTGATGAACAGATTTGTATTAGAAGGTGATGGACTGAACTTTTCCCCCCTTTAGAAACTTTTGGGCTAATCCAGATTGACAGAGAGGAGTGATCAGCGATGGGGGCATTATCCTGCTTTTCGGACGTAATTTAACACACACAATCCCCGGCTGTCTGCCACAACAGCGCCCGGGAGAATCCAGGCAGGGGTCAAGGTGTCGGGATTAGACCTTAGGAAAAAAAAAGAAAAAAATCCCACCCTCCATCAGAACTCAGCAGCTGCTGAATTAAAGCAGCTAAAGAGATACTGATCTAAAAGGGCTTGCAATCAGACAATGTGGCCGCGAGATTACCGCGTTGCGGCCAAATGCCGCCGCCGCGGCTGTCTGTCGCCATCACTCCGGGGGCCGCTCTCGCCAGAGCTGACCGTCAAAAGTGGACAAACAATGAACGACAAACTGACAAAGCAGGCATTCTCAAACACTTCTGTCTTTGTTTGGGCGCAGAGGAGGTTGGTTCTGACAGAGAGGGAGAGAGGAAGGGTGAGAAACGTACCGAGGTGTCAGGAATGTGATGGACAAATTAAAGATGAAGGTGCAAGGGTAAATCGTGTGCATAAACATTATTGTGGGCACACTCGGGGGGCAGGCGTGGGGTGAAAGGCCTGCATAATCACCCATGAGAGGATGTGACAGTTTTGGGGTGACAGAAATGACCGCGAGGCAGAAGGACAGACGGAAAACTGAGGTGCTGCTGGGGGTTCAAATGCAGGGCAGGGCCATGGGAGGACAATTTACTTCACCTCCCCACCCCCCACCCCGCACCACCCCCACCCCCATCCAGCCTCCGCCTTCCCAATTCGCTAATTGCTTTCTGAATGATTTGGGATTTTCTTTTTTCTTTTAACCCAAATAATCTGAGGGCAGACTGAGGACACTGCAAAATCCAACTGAGGCTTAGTAGGCACTTTGTTTAACCCACTTTCAGTTATTTCTTTTCAATCAATTTTAATTAGGTTGAATAACTGCCACATTTTTGCAAGACTGTTTAATTTAATATCCTGCCAACAATATCTAATTTCACCTGTGTCATTTTGTCTTTTGTTGTAACTAATTTAAACAAATAATGGATGTAAGTGTGTGTTTGTGCATGAATATACTGTATGTATATGTATATAAATGTGCATATGTGTTGAACAATGATTTGGCGGTAGAATGTGTTTTTCCATTTTCAGCGACCATTGAACTTGAGATGGTTTCTAAAAAGAAAAAAAATGTAATAATAAACTAATACCTGCTTTAATGTATTTTTGAAAGTCAAGTCAGTTTGAAAGAAAAAGCGAGTGAAACGGAAACTCACCCCCTTCTAACAGTGGAAGTATCTGGATAACATGTTTTATCTGTTATGATTCTTTTTTTCACATCCCAGTATGAAATATTACGATTAAATTCTTAGTGTGAACTTAATGAAAACTGCGCATCTGATTGCTATACATTATCAGCAATGTCATTGCTCTTTGTAATTCTGTGTGGTCTATTTCATCTGCATTTTGTTGCCTGATCTTGAAATTATTTTATCTCCTGCAGTCATACCAACTTGGTATTATCACAGAATTGCATGACTACGGTGTGGAAATTAGGGGACAGTAAAGTAAAGGCTTACTCAAAACTGAATACAGTCATGACCCTGTTAGGTAAGTTTATTGCATATGAACGTTTTCCAAACTGTTTGCCTCAGATGCTACCTTTCTGTTAATGTTGTTCTCATTGATATCTGGTGGTCCAGAATTTTCTCTTTGTTGTTTTTTTATTGTTTTTCATAACAAGCTGATTCCTTTTCTTTTTTAGGTTTACTCAAAATTGTCCTTTTTATTTATTAATTTATTCAGTAGTGATAGCTGACAATAAGACAATGATCAGTTGTACGTAGTAGTTATTTTTCAGACTTTTGATTTATGTGACCCTGTGTTGCTTTTCATGGTTGAGATATTTTGAGAGTCATTTTGCACTTGCTCATTTACCTTCAACCTGTCAAATTGGTCAGTTTACAGATACATAAACAAATAAATAACTAACCAGCTAACTGAATAAATAATTTACAATATGACTTGGATTCATATCTATGATGGGAGAATCTATTTTTTTCCTGAGATTTCCTCCCGTTTTTTCCCTAATTTTCTTCCACCTTATGGCTACAAACTGAACAATAAACTACAATAAATAATACCAAAAAAGATACAGCAAAAGAGTTTCTCATACCCTACTACTCTGAGGTTCCTGAAGAGAGGCAATAACACTAATGTAAATCTGCCTGTATACTTAATAAAGATGCTCTCCTGTTGAATGGCGCTGGGGGAGATACAGGCTTTTGTGGTTCCTAAGTAAATTCCACATCTCCCACAGCCACGACTTGGCCGCAGTCCCAGACCCCCTTCCATGATTACAACTGCATAATTTGCAATACAGAGCAACTGTCCACATTCTGCACTTTGGAGAAAATAAGCCTTCCCAGCAGGCATTTTCTGATGGAATAAAAGTTAGTTAAGACAGAATAAAAGTAGTTGAATGTTTGCAAGACAGAAGACACCCCCCTCCCTACACACACACACATATATGCATACACATACTGTACATATACACCTGCATATTCTGCTTTTCACATGAACAAAAAAACAATAATTTTATTTTACTCAAAGCCTGCTTAAATCTGGCCCTGAGTGAACCAATAAGAGATATTCCTGCCCAGACACAGCCAATGAGATGCCAGGTCATCTGGAGTTCACTATGGTGCCCGTTCTCTTTCGGTCATTCTGTCTCTCTCTCTTTCCCTGGGATTGAGTCACCCTGGCACCTGATTGGATGGGAGGCTGAATTTTCCTGTCAGATGCTTAGTAAGTATATTCCACATTAATATGGGACTCTTTGAACGGACTCAGTTGTGTTATTGGTTTAAAAAATCAGTTTTGAAATTGAAATGCTTGTTCAGTGTTTAATGGTCAATCAGATATTAAGCATGATGTGCCTGTTTATCACTTGGTATAATGATTAGTTCTTGTGATGTTTCAGTCTTCTGAAAAGCATACTAGTTTTTTTTTTTTTTTACATTAGAAAAGTGCAATGCAGACCACTCATATTATCCATGCATCCTGAATGTACATGCACCATAAAATGACTTGATGTATACGATGGCTCATGTCAGATGGAAATCAATGTAACAACTCTAACCTTTGCCCTTAAATGTAAGTAATAGTGCCAGCTTTTTTTTCCTTACATTTATATTTTTATTCATGTCAATTATCACCAAACCCGTGATAAGGTAAAATATATCATTTTTTTGTGATGTAGCATTATATAATGTAATTAAAATAGTGCACACTTATAAGTGTGTGGAACTGAAAATAACTGAATGTGCTGAGACACTGTGTTTTCCTCCTGTGGTATAATTAAGAAGGTTGGAGGAAGCAGGGTTACATGTTGTGTGTTTGTTTTATTCTCGGTTTAAAAGCGTGAGTAAGAGCGTGAGCTTTCTCTTCATCCCCAGCACCGAAATCTGAATTTTCAACAAGGTCTGGGAAGCCTTAAGCCTGTGCGACCAAAGATATTTGAAGTAACATAAGATCATTCTCTGTACAGTACAGTCAGCAGCAAATTTCCTGAAAGGACTGACATTTTTGTTTTAAATTGCTGCTTTGGAGTGCTGTGTGGTTCACAAAAATCAAAAGTCTGACCTCAGTGTGTATACACTGGCCCAAGCAGACTTCATGAGACATACAGAGATATGGTCATTATTTCATCTCTTTTCAAATATAACCATTTTGTTGCTGAGCTTCGAGGGTTTATTTGATCTGCGTTGCCGTTTGACTCGGTGCAGTGCTTCTAGTGTTTATTTGATCTGGCTGCAGTACATTTTCGACAGACGGGCATGGTCCAAGCATTACAGTTTATAACTAAATATTAAAAAAGAAAATAAAATACACTCTTATTTTTGTGTGTGTGTGTGTGTGCGCGCACATTTGTGCGTGCTACTTTCACTGTGTTGTTACATGAATGTTACATTACTATTACACAATTAAAAATGGACCCAGTTCTACAAGTATATCAAAAATATCAAAATTGCAGTAAGCTTATTTTTTCAACAAAAAAAAAAAACAACAAAAATATGGCCATTTTTGCTCTCTGTGAGCTTTGAGGCCAGTTAGATCCAAACCAGTGTGCCTGGCCAGGTCTGCAATCCCAGCACATTAAACAGCTCAACACCTCAAGGTCAACACACGCCCGTTTACCCCACTCTCTGGCACTAGCAGTGAACCTTTCTCTGCACACAGTCCTATGGTGTAAAACAGGAGGGATTCAAATAAAACAAATAGTATATCTTTGGAATCGCGTGGATTCATTTCTCTATTCCTGTGTTCATTACCATCTGGGGTCCTGTCAGTGAGTACTGAACTGTTTGTAATAGGAATCTTTCGTCATGTTAAATCATAAAAAGCGTGACTTCTACACCTTGTCCGTACAGCTGGATTTTTCTGGTTATGTGCCTTTTTATGTGGTACAATGGATCAGGACAAGGCCTTCAAGTAATATTTGTCCTTGACTTTGTCTCACAATTATACGTGTTACTTATTTCTTCATAAAGATTTCTTGTGAGCTCAACAAAAACCAAAAAGAATTATTAATGGTGAATGTGTTTTTTTATTCATATATTCAATCATCGTGTCAGTATCTTTGAGTATGTAAGCATTTTTATTTGGTGCTCAAAGATAAAAATGTTGACTGAATCAAGGCCTAAACCTTTATTCTCAGAATATCATTTGAAATGTAAATTTACTGAATACAAGTATTATCCATTACTTATCGAGGTCAGGGAAAATCAAAGCTGATATTTTTCAGATTTCTTATGTCTTAATCTTTGTTTTCCTTGAAAAAAAATGTAATCTATGGTTTCATGCACTTGTACCTCTACTAGCTAGCTTGTACCTTGCCTGGCTAACTGTTGAAATTTGGTCATGTCCCATTTCTAGTATTGTTGACTCCTTATGTGGCTATTTGCTTGCGTTGCCTCACTTGTGAGTCGCTTTGGATAAAAGCATCTGCCAAATCAATAAATGTAAATGTCTTATTCATGTGTCTTTGTATGAAAGTACATCACATGTGTTTGAATGGGAAGATGCAAGTTCACCCATGTTCAACAAAACCTGCCACAAAACCACAAAAAGCAGGCTTCAGATAGTGAGTTAGATCATAATCATTTTGACCATAAACAGTAGAATCGTCCAAGTTCTCTGAAAAGGACAATGAGCTTGCCTGCTTCTGAGAGGCCCTTCGCCTGAGGTGGAAATAATTAAGTATTTTATTAGGCAGCCTGCTTGTTCAATACCTTTTGCTCCAGTGGTTAAACAAAATAAAATTTAATCGAGATGTGTGCGTGATATTTCAATAACGATCTCCGCTGACAAACTGAAGGCGAATTCCTATTGTTCCCAATCTGCCCTCATGATATCCGTATCTGAGCTCAGAGCTGACAGAAATCATCAAGCTGTTATGTGGATTTGCTCAACATAGAAAAAAAAAAGCTTTAAGCCAAAGAGATATAGATAAATAAATGCTGGGTTGAGTGTTCGGTCAGCAGATACACAGAATCTCCTCCAGTGCCACAGTCATGTCACATTGGAAATAGTCATTACTTGTTTTTTGAGCTAACGTGGGACGAGTGTGCCGTCTACTGCACAAACTCAGAACACAGACGACTCTGGATGTCTCTGACCCAGAGGCAGGGGTGCGCAGCGGAGAGAGGCCTCCGTTCATCTTAACAGACCTTGTCCGCAGCTCTCTGTTGCACAAAGTAATCTGCTAATTTTGTATCAAGTAATACAAAACACAACTGTCTATTGCACAAAGTAATCTGCTGATTCTGTTGTCTGTCACGTTTTGTTGTTACTGTTTCTTGTTTATGTCGTCATTCTCTCCATTCAGAGACCCCTGGCGATATTCTCATTCATGGATCATAGTAAATTGTACATAGTCCCTTTAAATATCTTACATTTTATGAAATGGAAAAACGGTACCACTTGTAGCTGTACATAATACATTTTATGAAAAACTGTGTTAAAATGGCATCCCGATTTTAGATTTCTGGTTTTTTGAACTTTCCAAAAATGAGTAGTAGTCATTATTTTTTCTTTCTTTGATAGTATGTTTGCTCGTTTTGTCATAAAACAGCAATCTGAACATTTTTAACAAATTACAGATGAAACCCTTTACCAAAAAGGGGTACAATTGTTCATTAATAACATGATCTGAAATTAGACCAGTGCCATTTTCATCAAAAAAAAAAAAACTAATTCCATCATTGCATTTATCATTTTAATTAGTGTTTCTCGTCAAGCAACATTAGGCTAATCTATTTTAAATACCCACAGCCTTATTGAAGAAATGGCCTGCAAGAATTTTTATTTCAAAGAAAAAAACAAACACTTGTACTATAGAGAATACCCCTCTCCTTCGACTAAAATTATGTTTTATTTCTGTAATAGATATTTCAGTTTCTTTCATCATCCATAGCCATTGCAGTATATGTTAGGATGAAAGTAACTGCTGTCAATAACAATTTAACTTGACATTCCATAATTAATACTAGTGGTCTGTAGTAAAATAGTAGAATTTAACAGGGAATTTTCACCTACCAAAAATTCACTTTATTTGAATAAGCTGGTTTGGTCTACAGTTGAAGATACTGAAAGATTTTAAAATATTATTTCCAGTGAACTACTTTTGCTTGCCCTAGTTTATGGATTAATAAATATAAAACAAGTGAATAGAAAATAAGTGAATACTATGAAATTAAAATATATACAGATACATATCTGTATATAAATGCATGTATCTTTTAACATCTCTCTAGCCTGCAGGATAAGGAAAACCATAGTTTGAAATATGGTTTTATGAATTAAATACATTAAGAATGAATGAATAAATGTATGAATGTGCATGTCATAAAAGCAATAAAAGAGTCTTGTTAACATTCAGCTTGCAGGCTGAGGTGAACAGTATCTTGAGATGAGAATTATTATACATTATATCACATTCTGAATCATAAGTACTGACTCTGAAGTCTGCCTCTTTTTTTATCCACAGTCCTCAGCACACTGTGAGGACCGGAGGACTGGATGGAGAGGTCAGATGTGAAAGGCCACCAAAGGTGACAATTCACAAGCATTTGTGCCTTTCACCTCTCCCCCAGAGGGGGTGACAGCCAGGGCCTGGGGGGGTTGGGGGGGTGGAACTTCGTGCCTTCTTCCAAGCGGATAAGCGTACGGGTAAGTCAGGATGGCACTCCCGCAGATGTCAACTGAAACCCAGCGGTGTTTCGGAGAGGCCACCAGCAGCAAGCCGGGGACACTGCAGAGTGTGATCGGGAGCTCCGCTCTCCAGTGCCTTTTACATGGGAATGCAGTAATATGATATGATAAAGTTAAATTAAATTAAATTAAAAAACCCTTGATGTGCTTGATCAGTTAGCCCTCGCAGATTTAGCAAATCCTATGGCGAAGCTTCCACCACTTCACTGGAGGGCAATCCTTCAGGCATCCTCTCTGTCTAAACAAAGGAGTTTTCACCTTGGGAGACATTTTGAGTGATAAGTGATAGGGGCCTGCACTCCTTCCTGGATCACAAACATGAATTTACACTTCCAGGCAGAGCACACAGAGAGTCTGCAACTCCAGCAGGTGTTTTGTATTTAAGGGTCAGAACTGTAATGCGGGTTTGCAGAGAGCCTTGGGACTCTCGACCACTGGCTCGCACCATGGCTGACTGAATTGAATCCACTGTAAGAACGCAAGGAATGGTTACACATATAAGAAAAATGCGCTGCCAGACAACGTGTAAATCATTGCCTGTTTGATACAGAAATGTGATGGTGGGATTTTGTACAAGTTGGGGAAAAATTGGACAATTTTATACATAACTTCCAAATATTTGGCCCATCCATTAATTTCATCAATATGCGTGCAGCTTACTTAACACCATATATAATGCAAAATGGCAGTCACCCCAAACCCCTAGTGCAATATTTGTAGCAACATTGCTATCGATGCATTATGTAGTACGTGGTCTGGGATGGTTAGGTGGTTCGACACTTCTGGGGCTATATACTGTCTACGCTGTTCAACTTCAGTTAGCCTTAAATCCTACATGGGGCTCACTGACTGATGATACTTCATATAGCTTTAGACTTGCTCAAAACAGTTGACTCTAGCTGGGTTAACAGCAGAGAAAAAGGTGTATCCTCCAATTTTGACCACTACAGGCATGTTAATGTCAAGCAAATGCAGTCCCTTATATTTGAGAAATATTTCTACTCTTAAACAGACTAGTTATGCTTAACAAAACACACCAGATATTGTTCAAGCATGAGCTGGAATCTCATTCATAAGGAATTGCTTTCGCCACAAGACTGATCCTCTGACTCCCTAGTTTTTTTATTTGTAAGTGTGTTTAGTACAATGCAATTTGACTGTTTGCATGCCTCTTCTTTAGTTGAAGAACAGCTTTTTCCCCAGAGCTGTAATGCGGCTCAACACATCTCCCCCACTCCACCTCCCATAGAAGGTGACTGCAAACCATGGGCATGTGCAGTAATGTCATTATTATTTGCAATGCAATGCAAATCTTCCTCTTGTGCAATAATATGGACACCATGTACACCGCACTTTAATACAGCACAATGTTATACAATAATATGTGCAATAACAAGATACTGTAAATCTCTGTTTCACACGTAACAGCTAGAAGTACTTTTCCTGCCAATACACAGACACTTTACTATTACTATTTATTTATGTCCCATACTACTCTTCATATTCTATACATCACACATTTTGTATTTTGTATTTATTGTCGTTGTCTTTAATTCTTATTGCATGTTGTCACAGCACTGACACCGGGGAGCAACCGTAATTTTGCTCTCCTCAACAATGACAATAAAGCTCTCTTAATAAAAAAGGTTGTTTGTTTTTTTTTCTTTTTATTTCTCTTTTTTGTCCCTTTTTTTGCTGCGCATCGATTGTGACTATTCTCTTTTTTTTTCAATTTTTATTGAGAATGATAATGAATAAACATAATGGTCACATAAAAAAGAAGTGTCTGCTCAGGGTGCATTCAGCATAGTCAAAATCCACTTTCAAAAACACCTGTGTGTCCTGTGCCTGTCCCACACCCCCACCCTGCATACTGGCCAGCCAATGACCCCCCCAAAGGGACAGGCAGTGTACCTCTCTGCTAAAAGCGAAAAAAAGCAGGCCTATTTTCCTAAACGCTTGCTTTCCCACCGGCAAGTCAAATAAAACTTTAATACTGCAGTGATAATTGAATGCGAAGCACAATTACTCTCAAGACGTTCTGCTTTTTTAGTGTCTCTGATCTCCGTTTAAAGTATTCTCAAAATGCTAGTAAAGCAAACTGAAGGGCCGGTGTTATATTTGGAAATGCGTGCTTTTGCAGCGATAAGACTTTAAATGAACGGCCAGGAGAGTAATCACTTCATGCGTCTGTGTTTTTTTTTTTCCGCCTCTGAAATCACACCCTTTGAACCAGAGTATTCTTACACCGTAATGTATAAGTGGTCATTTTCTGCAATCAGCTGCAATCATCAGTCTGTGTTTTAGAAGCAGTCGGAATGTGGTAAGAAACATATACCAATCAATAAGACCATCTCTGGGATCACGCATATAGTTCAGATTTATTTTGGTGGTGTGCTAGAAGGACATAGTGGAGAGGAAGTTCTTTAAACGGACGCACTACTTGTCAGAATAAAATTTGACTGATGGAGTTACACCAGTTTTTCAGTGCATAACTAAAGCGTTTTAGGTATTAAAATGTGTATTTTAAGGTTGAAACTAAGCTCCAGTCTTCTTGTTAAAGTGATTTGATGTGAAGTCTGCAAAAAGATGTAACGACATCTCATGTCACAATTAGAAAAAAAAGCAATCAGCAGCTCACAGGTGATCCTTACTTAAAGCAGGCCTAAAGAGCATAAAGAGCAATCAAAAAAGGCTTATGAGGGTTATCTGTTTGACGGTACATTCTCTACCTTCTCTGTTCCTTGTTCATGGCATGCCACTGAATTAAATATCCTTAGCTCCCTTTTAAACACTGAGTGCTGTATACTTCAGAAAAAAAAATGGATAAAATACTGAAAGGGGAAAAATCTGCACAGTTAAAGTGATCATGTAAAGACATGTAAAAAACAAAGGTGGATTTTTTTTCCCCACAAAGTAAAGTGTGTAAAATGAAACAAAACTTCAAATAACAGTTGATGTACATGTTTGTGATTTTATCTTTTTTTTTCTTTTTAGTGCCTTAATTATTTTTCTGTTCACTGTTATGTTCAAGATTGTATGGTAATGGTATGCTTATATGGAATGAACTTGAACTATATGAACGCTTTGTATGGTTATATGGTATGCATGTTTTTTTTAATTTATTCATTTATTGTGGGCCCTTGTAAAGTATGATTCATGATTGAAGTTCACTCCTCATGTTCAGGAAAGTTTGTATAAATGTGCTGACAAGCATTTGTCATATGTGTAACTGAGATTTTTTGTTTTTGTTTGTTTTTTTTTGTGTGTTGGGATGTAGGATTTATTTTATAATGTTAATTAAATCATACCTTTATTTCCCGTATGGTTAGTGATATCTTGAAAATGTCTTAAATAAAATTGTATGCGATAAACTGATAAATGATTACTGAACTAATTTAATTTCAAACCAGCCCATTATGACTGCACTTCTTTTTTATAATAATCACAGTTTACCCCTTGATTTACCAGAGCAATTTCTTCTGTCCTGTTGAGCAGATTTCTGTTGAGAAATTGTTCCACATAAGCAAATAATATCACAATGTGAGGGTACCTATCACTGAATGTTTAATATGTTATGAAAAGTATATTGTGATAGTTTATATCCAAGCATGTTAACATCAAGCTAAAATAGGAGGCAATAATAATATAGATATGAGGTAGAATAGTAGGAACTACTCCGGTACATTTGCCATCTTATGGTTCCAGTATCCAAATTTTTGAGCACATACACACAACAGTACTGTCCACATCTTTCTTTATATTCCGGGAAATCTTGCACACTGCTGCAGATGCAGGGTAACACAAAGGACGCATTGCATGATGGGAGAGACACCGCCCCGATGACACGGGTCCTCCACCTGCATCACGGACATCCCCGGATTTCACCCCCGTTTACATAAACGCTCCCGTGCAGCTCTCCCTCTCTCTCTCCAGGGAGAGGCCAGACAGACGCAGGCCGCGGTGACTGTGAGCCGACCTGGCTTCAGGCGTCACTTTGCCCGTAATTACGCTCCAGAACTTTGCGTACTTCACGGAATCCGGGCACATGCTGACCTACATAGAGCTGATTGAACTAAATGAAAATGTGTCGACTTTTTTTTTTTTTTTTGTACTGGAAAGCTGATACACACAGTAGTGTTTTTCTTTTTTTTTTTCAATTTAATTTCCTCTGCACAATTTTACAAAACCACACGAATGGAATGCGATGTGCTTCAATTTTCTAGGTACGATTGTTATTTGTTTTCTTTCTTGATGATAATTGCTGCCTTAACCGTACAGAAAACTTAAACTCTTCACCTAATATGCTTGTAATACTATTCAAAATAAAGGCTTCCTTTCCCTAATTGCAAAATGATTTTGTCCTCTGACCCCTCTTTAAAAAAAGTTTAGCACTTCGGTTTAGACATTTTACATACTGCTAAATTTCAGCGTGACTGTTACTTTCTTCTGTTTCTGTGTTATTATTATTAATTCAGTGAGCGAAGTTCAGGTAATTGCAATTCACCACTACAGTGACACATCTTTACCATATTTATGCTGAGCTGTAAAATGCAACCTGAATCATTTATTCAGTTTTTCCAACAGCACAAAAACAAGGAATATGCAGAACACAAATACAATAAATAAGGAAATATAACAAATACCGTTTCTAAATAAAAGTGTTGCTTCACTTCTAAGACGCACATTGCACTGCTCACCTTTAACAACCTTTCACATAGACGCATGAAGCATTGCCAGGCAGTTCTTATGTATTTCAAGCAAGTTGCACTGTCTGACAAAATGAAATTATATTTGAACAGCTCGGCTTTATTCACCAGTAGCGATTCCACATCTTATTGTGGTCTCAACCATGCAAATATGATAGGAGTCAAATATATAGAGTGTGGGTATATGGAAGCAAAATAGAGGAGGACAGAATATAAAAAAGGCAGCTGACAAAAGAGAGAAATGTGTATTTGGAAAAACAAAGAGCTGTATCATTCGTGTACATACAAGTCTCTAAGTGTGACATACAGTCCTTGCGAAGCGGGGAAATGAAGCAGCTTCAGTGTACATCTGAACACTTGACTTGTTCATGCACAATACTATGCATCTTCCTGTTCAATTGATTTAGTGTAACTTTTTCATATTCAAAGAACAGCATGTCAACTCACAGCCACAACAGAATTTCCCTACAAAAGCAGGGAATATGCAGAATTCTGCTTTGGATGAAGACTTTGACTACCAATAGTACTAAAAATGATGAAACTTTTTTTATTATTATTATTATTATTATTATTATACTTTGTTTTAGTATTACTTTGTTTCTTCCAGTTTGTTAAATAATAGCCATTATCGATACTATTTTATGTATTTTTTATGCCTATGAAGTGAAAAGGTACAGAAACCAAAACAGTATCCAATGACAGCACAACTCTGTGAGAATTAGGTCGGTTCATCATAATGGAAGTGAACTTTTGAACTAAGTGAAAGTAGGTCTTGTGTTCCGATTCAGACTACCATCCATCAGGAATGTTTTACACATGTTTGATGGCCGGGGGCAGAATCAAATCACTGCAGGAATGGCATAGACTTATGTGTATGGCTCTGTATAATTACTGAATTTGGTCCGTTCCTTGTTTTTTTTTTTTTCCCCATGGGTTACTTGAAAGTTGAATTAAAAGGAAATACAAGCTTCAAGAAAAAAAAGAAAAAAAAATTCTTTACCTCTTGTGTATTCTCAATGGTAGTGTAATGCAGATATACAAATATACAGAAATACAGGAATTTTGTACGGTGAGAAGTGTTTTTTTTTCTCCCCACACTTGTTTGTTAAATGCATCGCATCATTCCTTTCTCCACAAGAGAAAGTCAGCAATATGGAGTGGGAGAGATTTTTGTTTCTTTCATCACTACATTACTCGGAAGCTGACCTGATTTTTCCCCTGACAGAACGCCTCCATTTGAGCCTGGGTGCTCACTCACATGTGGAAGAGGAAGATGGCGGCGCACGGTACCTTGCGTCTTCACCCCGATTTCGCTCCCTGTGTCAGTAGTGTGTGACCAACGCCGTCCCTCGCGAGGCTTCGACAGGGACCGCAGTACAAGAGGAACAGCCCGCCTATTTCAGTTACAAAACCGTGCCGGATTTCTGGCGTTCGCTCCAGCAGTCAGAGAGAGAGAGAGAGAGATTAATTACAAGATTGTGGAGTTTGTTTTAAAATTATAGAACAAACTAACGAAGGAGCCGAGATCCGTATGGCCTGTGTAACGTTTGTCCTCCCCCAGCCGCCCCCACCCCCCCATCCGGCTGCTCCGTCTCTTTCGCGAGCTATTTCCAGCTCCCTCTACGGCGTGGCTCATAATATCAGCTTGCACAGCCTGTCTGGGCCAAATGTGAATTTTATACTCTAGTGAACACAGGCTTTACACTTTCATTAGCTCACATTCTCCTCAGCAGTGCAAATGCCATGTCCTGGGACAGAGAAGCCACACGGAGTGGAACTGACGGTTGGGGGGGGGCTGTGGGTGAGGGGGGGGGGGGGGGGGATTGGGTTGTAAATTGGCTGGATGAAGGCACAGTCTGTATTGTGGGTACAGGATGAAGGAAGTTCTGCAGGCCGCAGTCTAAATATATCCCTTCCATGCAAACACTGAATAAGAAGTGAATTTCTGTTAAACACATGATAGTTGTTATCATTAGAATAAATTCCATTAGGACTGTATTTTATGTGTACGTGTGCAAATGATTCATGATTAAGAACTTTACAAGCAGTATTTTTCAATGCTCATCAAACAATTGTACTGTAGCTTTGTTTCTTTGTGTGTGTGCGTAAACACAAATAACTGTAAAACACAGTAGTAATATTGACATCTTAAATAATTTGGAACTACTCTTATGTGCAAGAACTTGTTAGACTCATGTCGTGAAAATTATAAAAAATATATATTTATAAAATCATATTATAAGTTTCATGTTATTCATTTGTTGCAGGAACAGCTACTGTGAAGTGTGCAACCTGAATTCAGGATTAGAATTTCAATAATTCAAATTTTTAGGTTTTTCTTGTTTTTTTTTTTTGCTAATCCTCCTCTATCCCTGACTTGTTTTGTGAGACAAAATGAACAAAACAAATTGAAACAAGAGATGCAGGTACATAAATGTCCTTGGATAAAAAGGCCGGGGGATATGGGAATTGTTTCTGTCAGACCTCGACTTGAGAGATAAAATCGAATGCTGTATCTGTCCAGATGCATTAGGGCAGGAGGTGTTCCACAGTCTCCACTCTGCTCCCAAAGTCTACTGTTTTAGCAGAGTACCTTCACAGGAATTAAAGACTTGCAAAAGAGCCCTCTCTGAGAATTTAGATCATCCTGTTCCTGTTGATAATGGGATAATGGGAAATAACTTACTTCGACAATTACGGCATTCTTTAGGTATCGACAGCATGCTACAAACGATCAGTTTTGTCCCTGTTTTTTTTTAGAGGTGGTCTAACTGAGGACAGTCAGCTGTTGTGTAGTGGGAGGTTCGCTGTAAGCTTCGGTTCTTTTGTCGAGCACACACACCATTGAGTTAATGCTGATACAATTTCGTTTTCCCTGTCCGTGAAATGATGGAATGGGATGCACGCCGCAGGGCCGGCATTCGGGTGGACTCTTCCCTCCATTTGAATACAGGCATTTTAAGCCACAAGCTTTGCTCACATTTCCTCTCTTTTTTTATTATACGCTCTAGATGCTGTTGAAAAAAGGCAGGGTCACTGAAAGTTCAGTGAATGCTAATCTCAATGAAGCTGCAAAGGGCCTTCTGCCCGGCATGCGCTGACCCGCTGCTCTGCACTCGACTAGTTGTCCTGCCACCATGTTTCTTGGTGTAAACTGGGAAATACACTTAAAGAGATATCACGATGTTGTCAGAACCTTGTAGACCCATGAGGATATAGTAATATATTATTATTATTATTATTATTATTATTATTATTATTATTATTATTAGTTGTAGTAGTAGTAGTAGTAGTATTTTGTTGTTGTTGTTGTTTTTCCAGTTTTGTGATTGTACGAATTGTAACAAAAACTGCAGAGAAGGTGGAGAAGTTTCCGAGGGAAAAAGGCTGACTCTTTAATTACTGTTACTTTTACTTTTAATTACTATTACTAATCACATCACAGTTTTGCACGCTAACAAGTTCTAAAAGTGATACTTCGGAACTTATAAGTGTGTGGACCAATGGCAGAATTCTGTAGATAGAAACTTATTTGTTTAATTGGAATAAGCCATGAGCAACCCTCAGAGCAGATGATAGTCAATTCTATTTTAAGCATTCCCCAGATCGATTTTAACTGTTTATTGATCGATCCCCTTAACAGATTCATTCAGCCTGAATAACTATGATGTCCAATGTCTACATTGTGAAAGGATCTTTTAAAAGCAACATCTATATTTTGAAAGCAATCAGGGGATGTGTTGACTCTCAAATCAGTAATCTGGGTTCTTTGACAAACCATGACTACCCACTACAGCACCACACTGCTAGATTTATAAGGTCTGACATTATTCATCTGTATTACTTGCCTATAAAATAATGCACTACATAATAATATTACATTATGTAAAGTGCTTGCAATTTTTAGTGTTTTTGATCATCACCAGCACTTGCATTTCAGATGCGATTACTTTTCAGTCAGGATAGTTCGATCACAATATTGTTCAGTTGTATCATCAGAGAAGCACACATCTGGAGCCCTGGAGCTAAATTATGACCGTTCCATACTGCCTCTATGAGAGGTCTTAAGCACTCCAAGCTGCAGATATGGCAAGTTTAGGTAATCCACAAACAAGTGCTATTACAGTGCGCTGCATACGTACGCAGTGGTGAGCGTAATATTCAGGGCAACTGCGATCACAAAGATGCAGTTGAATTCAAGTTAGAAATGCAACACAATAAACAGATTTCACCATATTGTGGCATGAGTAGGTGAAACAGTCAAGAGTTGGTCAGCTCTTCTCAGTTGGTGATGATAATGGAAATGGGAGAAAATGATAGAAAATTCACGCAGGAAATCATCTGGCTCAACTTGTTGCCAAGTGATCAGTGAGGAAAAATTTGATAATGATAATTTTGATAAAAATGTATTATCATTTATTGCCTCCCATTAGATGTTCATAAGTTTATCAAGCTAATGCGTTGAGAAGCATGTTTGACTTTGGCACTCCTGCCCCTATTTTATTTTTCTATGGGGCATGTTCATGTATCTAGAATTGTTTTCTAATGAAACGGGCTGGCTACTATGTTCACAATGGCAATATAAGAAACATTATAGCCTATATTCCATATACAATACAACTGAATTTAAGACAAAGGTAAGGATCTGTTATTTATATATACTGTATATAAGTATATGTGTATATTGTCTGTGTGTGCACACTCATCAGTTATGCATTGGAAGTAACACTTACCCTATGTAAAATCATCTGTTCAGGAAATAAAACACCACATAAATGTATTCCTTCTTGTGAGATTCCAAGCACTGCATGGTCATGTTCAGATGTTTGTTTCTTTTTATTTCTATTGCCTCTACCATAAACTGATTAATCAAAACTGACTGTCAAATAGAAGCCTATTTTAGTACCCACCTATCTGCAAGGCACAGAGCAAACACATTTTAGGGATAGAACTCTCTGTTCTTTTTAAATCTAAATTTCAAAAAAAAAGAAAAAAACATTTAAATCACCAGTGTGTCATTGGTATGCTGCTAATACCTGACATACAGTTTTCCCAAATTAGCTTTCCACCATTTTTAAAAAACAAGTTGGCCTCCAACACTCGATCAATTTACAGCATTCTTATAGCATATAGAAATGATTTTATCTCATTTTCAATTGGATCAATCAGACCAGTTTTGCACTGGTTAAGGCAATTAGCGTTAGATTTGGGTATGGATATTATTTATAAACATTATTAAAAATGTGGACAGTATCAACACTGCTCAGTGTGTCTCTTGACAACTTTGCTGGGATCCAGAAATAATTTGGCTCTGGGTTTTCTGTGGTTTTTTTACCCGTCTTGAAAATGTACTGATCTTGTTCAGCACTTTGTAACAAAAGGACCAGGTAGTCCTTTATCAAGTTAATTAATAAGACCTTTGTAACAAAAATACTATGGACACCGGAGCCGATCAAACTTAGTATTTATCTAAATATATAAAGTGTAACAGTTACAGTTACATATGGTTAAAGTTTAACGGTTTTGTAGAGGGAGAAAGGATGTATCTGTTCAGTGAATTTCATGTCAATGAATTGTGCTCCATGTAGTCTGTGTGACTCTCTGGTGGTACTACCTAGCTTTAAATTAATCATGTATTCAGAGGGGCAATTCTGAATATTGCACAGCCAAAGTCTGAAGTTACAGCATTGCTTCAGCAGCGTTTCTTGGATTATTAGAGGAATTCACATTAAGCCATTGCATTGCCTTTCTTAGAACTACATTAGTCCTGTAGCTGATGTAACATTAAAAGTAATGCAATTTAATTCATGCTCATGAAATGAACCAAGCATGTTAGCTTGCAACTGCGAGCATGGGCCACTACACCACGCATGGGAAATCCCGATTGAACAAATGTTGTATCATACAAAAGGCAATGACAGGTAAATGACTTCAGGATCAATTCATGTCCAAGAATTGCTTCATTTGCTAATTCACTTAAACGGAGGAAGAGCAAAATGTATTTCCACCAAAACTGCTGAGCCCACATCATTCAGTTGTGAGCTTAGCAGAACTATTTCCTTTACGATATGCACAATTTTTGTAATTGACACACACAATGGTTGTATGCATTTTGATGTAATTTCAAAAATACATTGGTAATTTGTCCCCTCATATTCAAATATATTTGTGCAGGCTATTCACATGTTGACAATCCGGGCTGAATTCCTGACCGAATCCTTTCAAACCACATGCATGTGTATACTGCCCATTACTGATCCCAGTGCTTTTTAAACAAAAATTGTTCATCCTCATTTCAAAGTAAACTTGGATCATTGTAATATTATAGGGATACCAGTCTGCAGAGTTTTAGAACAATATGTAACTGACATGCACAGACATTATGCATTTGGCACACTGTATACCTTAGCAATCTAGTGTGAAATGGTCCTCATAAAAATGTTACAAGGAACTATTGTGCACACACTGCTGTAAATATGCAAATGTATTGCAGTTATGAAAACATGGGGCAGCTCTTTATATTACACACAAAACTAATTTCATTGACATTATGAACGCTTTATTTTACATTTCCAAGCAAATCAGCACTGGGAATTTTGTTTTTGATATAAATATAAATACAAAAATAAATGTACTTTTTGTAGGGATGCCATGTCCTCATGAACCCCTTTATACCTAACATCCTTTCTTAGAAGCAGCCAGCTGAGACTTCATATCAAAGCACTGACCCCAGATCTGACCTCCCGTTTGAGGCACACTGATCAGCACCTATCATTTCACTGAGGTACAGTGTTTGTGTGCTGTCGCTTAGTTACAGCTTAATGTTATTGCCCCTGTATCGCTCAGACATAACCACTATTCAGACAGGAATTCTCTGTGCATTCGAGCATATCAATGCCATCCCAGCTCATTGTGGTAACAGAGACACTACTGCACAATGGCCTTGGCTACTGACAACATATACATTTGCATGTAATGGCAGGTTGTGTAAGTACGAAACTCAGTAAATAAATAAATATAACTGAAATAGTCATCATCGTTATTATTATTATTATTATTATTATTACTACTACTACTACTACATGTTGTTGCTATTGTTGTCCCTATTGTTGTTGTGAAGCTGTGACTGTATGATAACCAAGTTATGGAAATGAAAAGCCTTCAAAAAAATAGGACCTTGAGTTTCTGAGAATATAGCTGCCCTGATATGAAATTTGTGCAGTCCAAATGTGAAGCAGAAATACCATAATTAGAAATACTCGCAGTATAGTAAATCAGTCTAGTCAACAGGGAAAGCGCATTTTAGGAGGCATTTAACCAAGCCAGCAGTGAGAGGGAAAAAAGTGGAGTCACTTCTTACCAATCCTCTGACTGATTTCCAGAAACGTGAAGAGACAGAGAGGTTTAAACATTCCATGAAGCCCATGTAATAATGTTTCCGAACAGTAAAGACAGTGTAGTCTATCCCAGACACATTTGTCTAAACAGCATAATGAACCATCGCTCTTTGGCGGCCTGGGACCCAATACAGAGTTCACTCTACAGTAGCTCATTTGCCTCTGTTCTCGCTACTTGACGTTTTCTGCACAAAATGGCCGCCACACAAAGTCTCACACCACGACTCCATTAGATGGCTTCCCTGCTGTGAGCAACCTGCTAATTCAAATGTAACAGGCATGCTTCTTGTATCCCTTTGAAAATATTAATAATTTCCATACCCACTCCTGCCCCTCAACCTCACATCTTAAATGCTCTCAGTGCAAAAACGTACATTGCGGTATGGACATGTTTGCATATACTGCACATGAAGAGACTGCTTGAGGGGTTAATAGAAGTGCCTATAGGTGGAATAACCACACAGGAAAGAGCCTGACTTGCTCTTGAAGGAGTTGAGATGTGGGTCAGATGCTGTCGGTTCAGATCCGTCAGCCTCTTCCATTCCGGCAAAATGGGACGAGGGGTTATTTCGGGGAGGGGCAAAAGAGGATGTGGGGCTGTGTCTTCCTTGCTTTCTCAACAGTACAGTAAAAAGATGGCGGCGGGGCCTAGAGAAGCAATCGGTCGACGTGCCATGTTAAACTGCTGGAAGTTGACCCCTCCGGACCTCTGGGTGCTGAGGTGGAAGAGACGAACCCTTGTTGTGACTTCGCTCCACAAACACAATGTCACACACACACTAGCGCCATGCTCTGCTGCCGCAACTCAGAGCCAAGTTTGAGCATAGTTCCATTCATCGCATTTAAGCACGACAGCAGATCTGCGGGGGGCGGGACAGGGTGATAGGGCAGTAAAGTTAATAAAGGATATTCGACGTGACAGCTCGGGCGGTGATGTGATCGTTCAAACAGCCCCCTCTTGGTCTGTTCATAATGTAAGCTTGAAATGTTGTGATTTTTTGTTTTGTTTTGTTTGTTTGCCTGTTTTAAGTTGTGTGGTCAGAGATGAAAGCATACACTCAGGGTGCATCAGAATCAAAATTAAGGCCTTATTAAGCTCAGGTGAAAGGGGGCCCCAAAGCCGGGCTCAGATTCCCCCTTTCCTCAAGGACTGCTTATTTTGTGGCTTGATCCCAATGTAAACTGGAGGTCACTGCCCAAGCTGATGTGCATCCGAGGTTGTGAATGTTATTGAGATGATGAGTGGGATACACAGAGATGTGACGGCAGCCTTACCACTTCGTAACTCTCCCCTGTCTGAATGCAAATGCTAAGTGGGCCTGTGGTTGGTTTATACTTCGATGGGAGACCTCCCGGGAATATCTGACTGCTACTGGAAGTGATGTCGCAGAGTTAGAAGGGGGCAGTCTTCCCTCTGTACTTAAGAAGGGGCTTACCTCATCTTTTCCTCACTCTTTCATATTGTCTCATGCTGCCTCGCTCTGCTACACTTGAATTATGTTCCCCAAAACACAGCATTCCTACAATAAACTGTATTACACATGAGGCTAGTAAAAGGGGACTTTTCCTAGCAGCCAGTTTGGTCAGATGTCCATTTCCCACCAGCCACTGCTGCAAAAACCCAGACATGCTCTTCCCATCTGAGATCTCTGCCCGTGGCTGTAAGAATTAGCAGGATGTGTTCTCTTAGGCTGAATGATCTCTGCGGCAGTGCTGGTGAAAGGAGCCCCTGCCGCCGAGGCTCCCCTGATAGAGCCGCACAGGCATTTTGATGGGCGGCAGCAGCGGCGGCGGCGGCGGCCTGGCCGAGCAGACCGTCAGATAATGAGCATTTTGCTCCCTTTCAGCGCCATTTGCCGCGCTGATTGCTGAGCCGAATGCAAATTGAGGCAGCCAATTCCACAATGACATATGCGCCGCCGGAAGATTATCGCTCAAATTGTTTTAGATAGATTCTCAGGCAATAAAGGCTCTTTAAATGGATTGCTGCTGTTTTACCACTTTGCATTGGGAGAGATCGGTCAGAGATAACAACAATGGATCATTACCACAAAAAGAGAGGAATCTGTGTAGTGTGACTGATTACATAATGTATTTTTTTCCATAATAATCTACTTACACATTTCTCTTTTGTGGTGGCTAGTTACAGTGTTGTTTGATGCTATTTGGTACAAATGAAGCATGTATTTGGGTATCCCATATGAAAAAGTTCTGTAATTTTCTCTAAATAAATTATGTTATATTGTATGTTATATTATTATATGAATAAAAAATGTATCTATGTATGTAAAGAGAGACAATATGTTTTAAAGAATAAAAAAGAATCACTTGTAAGTCGCTTTGGGTAAAAGCATCCAAATGCCAAATGAATAAATGTAATGTAAATGTAAAAATAAATTCCTGTGAATATAGGAACATATGTACATTATTGCCATTTTGATATATTGCAATATATTCTGCTTTGCATTAATATATTTTAAATGCATTTACAATATTTCATTGGGCTGAATATCATATTTTCAATATATTGCACTATATTTCATGTTTGAAAGGGAGGAGAGGCAGATAAAGACCTAAAGATCAGATATACTTCAGGAATCGGGGGATTCACCAGAGCTTCAGCAGTGTATTGAAACCACAGCTGACTGTTAAACAGTTAACAGCACAATCCCACGGCAATGACGCTGAGGTTGAAATGGACAATAAGTGAGAGCCGTAGGAATATTTCCCACGGCTTACAAGTTTGCAGCCACTGCAAGGAGAACGACACTAGGAGGAGACCCTGGGGAACTCAGGCTGGAGCCACAGAAAGGAGAGAGACACCATGAGGAGACTCTAGGGAGCTCTTTGAGCACACAGACACGCAAGACCATCTAATACATCATCACTGACATCGCTTGGGGAAACTGGGATCCACCCGTGAGCACAATTTTCATCATCAATGAAATATACGTCATTACTGATCCTTCTTCTTCATGGAGGTCCCTGCACTGAATGATTCCCTGAAAGTCAGAAAGTCCTTTGAATTTTGATACGGCAGTATGTACCATCCAGCCATCTCACATCAACCTCTCCAATCCACTGTTATTTTTTTGTGGCAGAAAAACACTAAAGGATATGAGGATGAATTTATAATATGACTGAAAATGAGCTAGTAAATGCACTTTCATTTTGCTAGTGGTATGATTTCCAATATGTCACACGTACCAATGTGCATATAGCATAGTTAAACATTATTTTAGCAGTATACACTAAGGATTAAGATCCCAGGGGACCATATATTTTCAATATAAGATAATAACATAGAAAAGAAAAAAAAATGCTGCACACTATGCCCTACTGCTCTATGCACCAAGTGCTTGATTGTAAGCGCTGTTGACAAGTTGTGGTTGTTTTGATTTGCACAAGCCTTGCCTGGCTTTCCTAAGTCAATATTGCACAGCCCAGGATTAGCCTTAATCAGACTTTGAGAAGGAGCTGGGCCAACCACCCTGGTGAATGTCTGAGGTGGGGTTAGTCTGTGGCATCTCCCAAGAGTCCTGAAGCAGGGCCAGGCCATGTTGTTCTGTGTGCACCCACCAATAAAAGGACCTTCCTCGCCGTACACTTACCTGCAAGTGAAGCAAACTACATTCATCAGCCCTGCAAGGCTAGATGTAGCACTTGCAAATATTTTGTCTTTATGGCAGAAAAATGAATCTGTTTGTTTTATCTCCTGGTCTCATGTGACAGGTGACAGCTCCCTTCGATACACAGACACACAGCGGCTTGGAGGTGTTAATTAACTGTGTGAAAGATGTGGATTAAAGGGCTCACGAGGCAAAGATCTGTTGTTTGGATTAGGTGCTGCAGGTAATATTTGCACTGATTTGCAGGGATTACGATACCCACAAGGCCAGAGACAGGGCTGCCAGGTGGGGCAGATATAATGAGGGCTGCTGACACAAGAGACGCTAGTCAAGGTTGTTTAAGCACACTGCTATCAGATCTCTTCCCAGCGACCTTTGAGTTCATTAGCAAGTGGGAAGAATTGGACTTGAGGTCAGAATGCTTTAGGTCCAAAACCAGGAGAGGGAACCACTGTCATACTCTTGAGCAACGGATTTAATGTAATTTGAATTGCATGAGTGAACACCAAGCCCTGTGTTTAAAAAATATAAAAAATATAATCTGTGCAAACTGACAAAGAACCTGGTAATACTGACATTGCCCCATTCACTACATTGTTTTTTTGCTATTACTGCATTTATAATACCTCTTTATTATATATCAGTAATTTATATTGCAGAGCAATCTTAGTATGTAGCTAAATCATATTTAAAGTACAGTCACATAACTCATGAACACAAACGTAGATTGGTGCAATGGGTAGTCCTCTTGCGTCAAAGCTCCAAGCATGTGTATTCAAGCTTTGAATTTACCTATTTTTTAATGTTAATTTATTTTAAAATATGGATTACATAAACGTCTCCACTGTGATACTGGGTTGGGAACATCAAAGACCTGATGCAAAACAACAATAACAACAACAGCAACAACAACAATGATGACAAAATCAGCATAGACAAAATGCTTTATGTTGAAATCATTCATTCATCCTTCCGTTTCAAGCCTCTCAGTTGACTTGACCTGAGTTTTCAGGTTAATGAGACAGATGCTGGCTTAGATGCTGAATAGCAGAGGTGAGAATTTGTGAGTCCAGTTAATCCACCGGTGCACAGAATTGGCCGGGGAAGCTGCCCAATCCCCGTTCCCTAAGTGAGTGTGAAACCTCGTTGCCCGTGGCAACCACCTGTGGAGCCCGTGACTTAAAGCGGTGCCATGTGGCTCTTCCCGTCTGTCACACAGGGGGGCTCAGCGGCTGCCTGCTTACTGTGGGCCCAGGCACATGCATGAATAAAGGGTGCTTGTTAGAGACCGTGTTGGCTGTAGGCTAATGATTGAAAGGACAGGTGCAATGGAAGGGAAGGCCCTGAGGCCCGCCTGGAGTTACTCAACATTGGTGCCATATTGATTTTCACTTGCGGTAACCTATTGTGGGCGTCACTGGCAAATTAAGCATGAACCATGCTGGGAAGGAGGAGAGCCTTCACCTGTCTCCAAACTCTAATGTCAGTAATAATTGTATTTTACGCTTATGTTAACTGTTTTGTGTTAAGGATCCTTGTTTTCCATTTAAAACTTAATCCATGCCTGGGCTCGTTCAATCAATTCCTTCGCAAACCAGTTAATTGTAATTGTTTAGTGGTCAGTATATGTTTAATCATGCATGTGAGGCCAGCCATGGGTTGACAAGCTTCACCTGCCATTTAGTAATTAGCCTGGGATTAAAAAGAGAAGTGAGGGTGGGTGACAATTTTTCAGTGATTTGTTTGCTGTGTCACGTGTGTTTTGTGATGCTTTTTCTTAAATCAATGTTTTTTTTTGGAAACATGTTGTGCAGAGTGTGCGTGTGCGCATGCACATGCGCACAGTGTAGTGCGGTGCGGTGCACTGGCCTGCACCTAGCAACCCCCACTATTCATAAAACCACAGTATTGTTTAATTTGGGCTAAGGACAGAAGGACAATAGCACACGAAGAGAGTTGGAGTGACTATTTTCCGTATTTTCGTAAATGTGATAAAGGAATGCATGTCTTGCTCCATTAAGCTTTGCCTTTCCTGCTTAGTGCCACAGTGGATTGTATAAAGAAACCAATGTGCATGGATTTTGTGACCTTTTTAGCAGGTAAATATTGATTCTTAGGGGGTAAGCGTTTGTAATGCCAGGAGGAGCTTTTTGGGAGTGAAGATATGCAACATTTTTTTTTGGCTGCTGTCAGTCATTAGGTAGTCAGTGCCACAGAGGCTCCTGCACAGCTGGGAATGATTGCTAATTAGCCCAGGTGCCACTTGCTGCCTTCATCAGGCCTGTAATGAAGGCACAGCCAGCAGTGTCTTGAAGAGGAAACTCTGAACAGAAACACTATGCATTGTGTTTTGTCACAACTTGTTTTTGAGGATGTTTTACATTTTTTTGGCTTGGGTATTTTCATTGGTATGCTTTTATTTGCTATTGAATCTGGTCCAAAAGCAGGAAAAATAAATTGGCTATTAGACATATCCATCTTTTGATGTCATGTTCTTATCCAACCACTCAGCATGGCAGCCACATTGTTGCATGGTTATAATGTATGTCCATTTAAATCTGTACAGTACCACCTTTCTTTGGCCTTCTTTGTGAGCATTTTATAGAGCATTTCTAGTTACGTTTGATGTGCCAATCATTGCAACAAGAATCAAGCAATTTTGGAACCATCATTTCAATTGATGATGTCTGCAAATTCAGGGTAGTCATAATGTAAATGGCATCTGTACCCGCTTGACTGTATAAAGTGAGAGGGGAGAGTGAGGCAGTGTTTGACAGCACATGGTAGCTCCAACTATCACTACATTTATGAAGAATCACTTCCTCATCACTGTCACATTTTTTTTTTTTGTTCTCTCAAAGACATAAACCTGGCTGAAGTTCCAGTAGCCTTAATCCTCAAATGTTGTGGCATTCTTTGGCACCTGTTATAACGTCCTCCTAACACACTGGAACAAGCTGGGACTCGGCCAGGTGTTACGACGTGGGTCTTCACAGGCCATTAAACTAAAGGGTAGGGTCTGCCATAAAGAAAACTTATACCCTGAAAGCCAAAGGAAAAATAAACAATTTTTGATCCAGCAAAAGGGGCCCCGATGCCGCAGATACGCTCCTATAGAATGTTCTTGCCAAATGCAGTCTTGAGCACAAAAGAAGCACTGAGGCAATTGCTAAGACTCCCATCAATCAAACCTTAGGGACGAGTCACTGCTCTCTCACAGGTAACAGCTTTTAGCTAGTTTGCTGCCATGTATCAGTTATTGCGGAGGCGGGAGAGGGAATAACCTAATCATACTTCATTACAGTGGACTTTGTGACCTATAGTAATGGCTGATACTAGACACACAACACATTTGACATTGGAAGTTTCTCAAATCCAATTAATTGTGTAAAGACCTGCATTTCTCAGACAAAGAGACTGCATCTACCAACCAGAAATTTTCCTGACCTCATCCCCTCAGCCCCCTGTACCTGTTTTATGAAAGGAAAACATCCAGATAACTTGTTACATTCCCCAAATATGTTCATCTGAAATTAGACATCATCACATTGCTATGGTGAAAGGTGAAAGGGTGCTAAAAACAATGGGGCTCTGCTGGTTTCCCACTTCCTGCCACATGGCAGCTGTGAAGCCTTGGACCACTTCCTGTTTAAAGATGTGCCCGTGACCTTCCTCGTCCCTCTCCTCCTCCTCTTGTCAAATGTCCACCTTGTGTCACTCCATCAGCAGTTGTTTTGGCATTCCCAGCTTCCTTGTTTTGAGTCCTGGGACACGCTAGCTGGACATGTTAAACACAACATCAGGGTATTATTTCACTGTCCTGGAGAATGAAGCTTCATTTCTCTGAAAGAGAGAGGAAACTCTAATGTGGCTTCAGATAATGTGCATACCAGCAGGAAGATTCCGGAGAGTGGTGTGACACCAGAAATGGTAAACACTAATACAGTGCAGACTCCAGTGGTTCTGTAAAAGATGACAAATCGTCACCCAGAAAAGAATGGATGACAACAGCAATAGACTCTCATAATATCCTCTTCTACATAAGTAGTACCCTCTACATTAACTGTGAAACAATGTATTTGTCATTACCGGATATTATTTACTTGTTAAAACATGGTCCTTTCCAAGATGTCTTGCATAGCTTACATTTTATTCATCCATTTACACAGCTGGTCATTTGCTAAAGTAGTTCAGATTAAGCCCTTTCCTCAGGAAACACCTGTATGCTGCTTTGTGGTGAAACAATGGTTAATAACTAAAGAACCTTCTCCATAGGAATAACCTTTAAAAGGACATTGGTCTCACTGAGTGTCCAAAGTTAGCATTTATTGGGGGAAAAAATATACAGTTTTAGAAACCCAAATCCTGAAAGAATTGCTTCACACAGCAGGACATGTCTGGTGAAATGAATGAGGTCGCTCGTTTCAGCATTTAACAATCCACTCCCCAGAAGGTGGGCATGGCTGTGCCTGTCTGCTTCCTAAAAGCACTTGAAATTTCGTTAATTAACTCATGCCATCCTTGACATGTCCCTCCTGTCTGTCGCTAAATGATTCCAACAATGTCCTAAACTGCTTTAGTAGGACCTTTATCAGGGAAATGTCATTGCTATTGTTCTATTGTCTATTGTGCTATTGTCTCTCAGAATTTCAAAGTTCTTCATTGACTACTAAAAAAATGACAGAGCGCACAGGTGCAAAAATATTCAGTTTAAACAATGATATTGTTTTAATGTTGTTATTATTATTAATATTCTTTTTATAATGTGACAACATATAATATCTCTACTAGATTTATATTATATTATCATATTCAAAGTCAGTGTAAGTTTCTTGTGCTTCTTGTGTGGTTTCTTTCCTATAACAACTTTGATCACCTCTCTCCTGTTCAGCTGCCATGGTGCTCCAAATGCTCTATGATGGCAATTTAAAGGCAACTTGCCCTTGACATTTGGACTTGTTCTTGGAGGAATGGTTTAATGCAGTGTGTTAATTAATGCTGGCTGTGTGCCTTTATGTACTGTATGTCTGTGCATCTGTGAACCTTACATTTAATTAGCAAATGGACTAAACGTTGTTTAAGCTGTTAGCATTATACAAAATAGATTTTTTTCGTTGATTTGACATGCAAAAAGATACTGAGGTGCTCGCATAACCAACATCCTATGTGTCCGTTCAGGGATAAGGCTGATCCCCTTTCCTTTGAACTGAAGCCTTGATCAACCAACTGTTATCTGACAGGGCAGAGACCCATAAACATGACAACATGTCTCCTCCTGCCTTATCGATGGCTCTTTTAGTGTCCATAAATGACAAGATGATTGACGTGTTTGGAATTAACCCCAATTTTGACTGCCGAACAGGCCCGCAAAAGGATTTTACAGGACCCCTAGTGGTTGTTTGAGCCAAGAAAACCTCCCTTTTTTCCTCAATCCATTCATATCTGTCAAGAATCATAAATAAGACTTTATGGTTACCATCAAAATTCAATAAAAAAGGTTTACTAGGCCATACAGACAACGACTTCCCATGCACCCTTGCAGCTGAGAAAAAAAGAGCTCATTCTGTAATGAGAATGTCATTTGATCTTTAACTTGTAGCAACCATGTAATTACTTTTCAAAGCAATTATTTAGATATGCAGGATAGAATGAGAACATAGTTTGCCTATAACCCTGCCAGCCACATACAACAAACAGACAAATTGGCATAAAAAGTACAGTGGACTCTCAGAAGAGAATCACCTGTATTCTTACTTTGATGATCTCAGCAGGTAGATCCTGGCATGTCGGAGGCCTAGCGCTTTACAGACCCAAGTCTGCTCATCTCTCACTTTATTGACCGGCCCAGTAGGACTATGATCACTGGTTCTGCTGGGCTTTTCCCACTTCGATCCTATTCATCTTAGGCCAATAGGAGCTGTTCTGGGCAACTGGCACCTGAGCCCTTCTTTGTTGGTCATGTGACCTGTGGGACACCAAGAGCAGAGTCCACAGGCACTATCACTGCAGTTCCCTAATAACCCAGACTTCTTCAGAATTCCGCAACTTCTCTCATTTGTTTTGGCTTTGGCTGTAACTCTTTTACTCTTTTTTAATGAACAAAATGTTTCTTTTCTTCTCTCCTCCTGACAATTATGTTTGCTGCAGCTTGTTTTTAAATTAGTTGTAGTTACATATCACATATAAGTTTTAACTTTTTTCTTTTTATTTTCTTAAAAACAGTCTGCTGTTGTGAGCAGCTTCTTCAGACTGTGATCAATGACTTACTCTGGGGCTTTCTGTTTTCAAAAATAGCATACATTTAAAATACATATGCGCAGACACACACACACACACACACACACACACATACACACACGCAAAGGCACGCAATTATGTATGTATTCACCCACCAAGTTATGCATGGCCTTCTAAAAGCGAAATAAATCTTAAGTGGGGAAAAAAATCAATTTAGAAAATTGCTTGAATTCTGTCAGCCCTGTTTCATGGACATTAAGTGACCACAGAAGGAAGGTGATTAAATTAACGTCTCATATTTTGGGGCGAGATTTTACATGATTGGCTATGGGGTGTCTGAAAACCAGTATGGCTCTTGTTCTTTTTCTTCAACAGTTCCACACGCCCTCCGAAGACCACTTTACAAAAGAAATGGTAATTACAGTTGTCTGACTAAACTGAAAGCCCAACAAAGAGAGACTATTTCTACTTATGTCATTTCAATAAATAATAATGAATAAAATAAAAATATTATATACATACATTCACACACACACACACACACACACACACACAAAACAGAAGCAGAAACCAAACTGACCCCCTGCCTTCAGTGGTCAGTCACGCAGCCAGCTCTCGCAGCACATCTAAGCTGTCAAAGCAGTCGCTCAACATTTCAGCAGCGTTGTGAAAACGTTGACCCTGCTTGTTTTCCGTGCTCTTTCCCATGCGCCCCAGGACATGCTGCGATCGTGTTGCGCCCCGGAGTGTGTATGATGGGGTATTGGATCTAAATCTGATGATGATGATGATGGCTCTGGAGGGCCGCGGTGCAGCTCTGTGCTCCCTGCTCCCCTCTCTGGACGAGCTGTTGGTTGACAGCTTGTTCTGCTCCTCTCCTCGTCTGTTAGAAAGCTCGCTCGTTTCCTTCTGCTCTGTATTTACAGATGGTTCTCTCTGCACAGAGCAATTGGCAGTTTGACACATTAGACCGTATCTGATAACACTTTTCTTTCAGCTGGTATTTGTGACAATGCCTTTCAAAGTATTTTACCAGACAAAAAGTGCTCTGAGTTGCTACATAAATAAATTCATGGAAAAGTGTCTTTGATTATTGGGCGGACCTTGATTGGCCACACTCTAGTATTAGCATTAATTGTCATAGTGTTGTATTAATTCTAAGTATAAACCTGTTCTTGGCAGTTACCTAATTATTATCAAATGAAAGGTAATAAATGTATGCTGAGTAAATTACCATGGATAAGGGTGGCTATTGAGCGAATAAATGATAACAAATGTGCTACATGATGGGGTGGTGTAGTAATAAATAACATGGTGCATAATCAAGTTTAGGGTTTGAATCCCAGGTGAGATCCCCCCCCCCTTTACCCTTAATCAAGGCAAGCCTAGCAAAATGAGTATCTGACAGTTTGCTTGGATAAAACAGTAAATATCACAAGATGATGCATGAGTACAAGCAGTCTTTATATGATTCCCATAATGTAGGTCTTCATTACAAAGGGACGGAGTGTTTCAGTGCAATGCAATTAACAACGAGAGTAAGGCGTGTGCCGGCATGATAAATTCCAGAGCCACTGATACTGAATTAAAGCCCCTCACTGCAATCAAGCGGATGCAAGCGCCGTGAGCGCTAACGAGTACCTTCTAATTACAAACTCGCCGGGGGGGGGGGGGGGGGGGGGGGGGCGGGTAGAAAACAAAGACCGAAACAAAACAAACGGGTGGATGAACCTGGAGGAGGAGGGTGATGTTGGCCCGAGGTTCGAGCGAGGCCGTTGAGTGTGCCCATGAGATGGTGGGGAATGATTCAAGGTGTATTGTCTCTGGAGACTTTATGGTCGAGCTAATGAGTGTACAGAGGACTGCGAGTCTGTGAGTCATAACTCTCCGTAAATATGGTTCACTCTCCCGGGTATACTGTGGCAATATATCTGAAATCCCCCTCTCCTCCTGAGTGCTGGGGTTTTACTGGTGTCCACAGGGATTGAGGCTGAGTGATCTGGCAGACCTGCTTTTCTCTCATTGGTTGATCAACAATCCATTCAGTTAATGTTGTTGCAGTGGATTCATTGTATGAGTTTTTTTTTCTTGCTGAAAGGATAGCAACTTGAACATTCAAAGTGAGACTTCAAACTTTTCACATGTTGGAGGCACGGTAATTAGCCTATGCAAAGCAGCTTGGGAACTCTTCACTGTAAAAATAATTACCATTGGGAAGCCTTGGGAATTAATAAACGTAATATGTAAATCATTTGTGGTGGCATCAGTGTGGGTATTCATGTGTTTAAATCAACTAGCAAGTACAATAACCTGTGGCAGAGGCATGCTGGTTGCTGAGAAACATCAAATTCTGTGATTTCAAGCCTGTTCTTAGTAGCTACTTGAGGTTTCATTAAGAAAGCGAATTGAACATAAACTTGGGCAGCCAATTAAGAATGAGGTGTGTTTCACAACTGAATTGAATGTTTTATTGTGTATGGAAACCACGCAAACCACATAGTTTGCATCTTGAAAAATGTCTCGAGACACTTCAGGAAAGGTATGAATATGCAATCTTCTCTAGGAACATTTATTATTTATATTTTATTCTTGAATCAAAGCAATCAAATGATGTTGCTAAATTCTACAAAGGACTTTTTAAATGTATTTTTATACACACAGGTTCCATATAATTGGCAATTACATGACAATGTTGAACTTAAATGTAGCTGTATTGCACTAAATTTCCTTTTTCAAGCACATTTTTGGAGGTTTTGAATCAAACACCTGAACAATTCATGAACAGCTCAAATTGCCAGTGCTCTAAAATTCATGACATTCATGCAATAAAGGCAACTGCAGTGAGTCAGAAGGGCTTTCAGTGAGTCAGTGGTGTGATGCTGCTGTTCAAAAAATACCCCACCTTCCCGTCCCTGCTCCCTGCTAAATCTGATTCTCATCATACAGGCACCATGGTGATAGAGTTTTTTTTTTTTTTTTTGGTAGCCTAATCTATGTGTGCTGAGCGCTGGGTCGAGCTTGTTAGCCCCTGCTTTTACGCAACATGACGGAAATCAGCCACACGGTCCAAAAACGTCAGGTCGCGGCCTAGATTTTTTGTTGGAGCACATTACTTAATGAGCGGTCGGGCTTTATGATGTCAGGCAGAGTGAATTTATGGCTGCTGAAAAAGGGTCCTGATAGGCTGTGCAGATGGGCCATGGGTTTCTGTGGCCGTAGAACAGGAAGCAGTCACAAATCAGATAGGGATACTGCACATCTTCCATGTCCTCTTATGAGAACATAGAGTTTTCTCTGATTCTATGATCTGGCGTTTCTTCACCTGTGATCAGTAAAATGTCTTCTGCCTCTGAGTTATAATATGTTTCCATCAATTGCATTTTCAAACAGGTTTTGTATAATTATTGTAATTATTTGTTTAAAACAGCCATTGGTTAATGGGCTACACCTGCCTGATTAGCAGGGCTTTAAATGCAGGTATGTGGCTGCAGAGTAGAGGTTTTTTCTTTGAGCAATTTACCTATGTGCTCAGGGCTTGTTTGGATTTGGTTGGTATTTTATTTTTAAATAAATTATTTGATGTTTATTGCAGATTGTACTTGCTCTGAATATTGCGTGAGAAGCATCGGCCAGCTTCTTTACAGATAGATTACCAAGATAGATTACCAGCATTGATCCTATCACATTGGTCTCTATGGCAGGACCAGCAATGTATTTTTATGAGTTGCTAATTAATAAGGTGATGGCAACTAACGATTTACACGTCCAGATACCAGGCGGGTTTATGAAAGCAGGCCATCGTGAACACGTGTCTACATAAACATGGACACATTCCAATACTGAAACTGTTCATACAGCAGTTTCCACAGACTCACAGGAAAATGGATATTACCCCTTGTGGGGGACTGCTAGATGGATGGGTGGCCAGATAAGCATCATTACCTGCCACATGTATAGTATACTGAGAGAGGAGTAAAGACAGGTAATAGACAAGTGTGCAGAATCACACAAGCAGAGAATGAAAGTGCTGTCTCACAAGAGGAGCTGAAACCATGCCAACAGACCCCCAAACAGCACAAGTTTGTAGGAGCAGTGTTGCAATTATTACACTTCATTTCTAAGCACCAGCAGCTGCCTCTTAGAAACGTTATTTTGGTAGAATGAAAGGAGTGAATGATCGTGGCAAAAGACAGTTCATTCAATATCCGTGCTGACCAAGAGAAACAAAACAGCAGATATAAACCAAAGGTGTTAAATTTAAATCCCTAAATCCTTGGGAGATCTCATTTTTATTAATGAGGGTCTGTCTAACGATCACTTAGGATGTTAATATTCATTGATTTATGCTGGCCTGTGCCGTTGAACCTGGGGGTTTTAGTGATGTATCGCATTTATGAATCACAGGGATCTATTGTTGGGTGGCATGCTGTCAACCTGGAACAACACAGTCGATCTGGGATAAAGATGCAAGATGTCTTTGGTTTCTAATCTTACGGGAACAGTGCTCTCAATCACTGAGCTCTTCTTGAAACATGGTGGATGGGGCTAATTCTGTACCCTATGGGGGAATGGAAATTTTAAAAGATCTTCTATTCCAAAAGAGACAGAAAGCAATAGAAACAGAGAAACAGGGAAAGAGTGACCACTGATGCACCAGACAAAAGGTTTACTGCAATAAAACTGGAGTAATTATGAAATAAAGATTACATTATGTAAAGACTACATTACCTGACAAAGCAAGAATTATTTTATATTGTTTTTCAAGAATGATTTTTACATCAACATTTCTGTTGGCTTTTATTTTAGTGAATTCATTATTTCATATTCATCCATTATTATATTCATGCCAATGAAGTATTTTGAATTAAAAACTGAAAGACAAAATGACAGGGAAACTGCCACTTGATGCTGTAGTGAAATCTGCACCTCAGAAACGAATGGCTTTCACGTGAAACCCGATTTCACCCTCCTTGCTTTGTTTACGACACATTTTCCCTGTCAGAGATAGCAGATTAATAACTGGGTGCGGCAGGCATATCTGCATGAGCTTCCACCCCATGCTGTTTGATCTCGATGACCGCAGTGATTCATATAGTATGCGGAGAGGTGATAAAAATGCAATTGGGCTGGTTAAATCGTTTCACAGCTCCGGAAGGGTTCATCCGGAAGTCATCCCTGAGCTCACATCATTTTGATGTCATACTAAAGCAGGAGCGCTCCCGGTACAATGTGTGTAACGATAGGGTGTGATGAGATGGGTGGACATTCAAATCTGGAGTCTTTACTGGTGCCCCGAGCTGTGTTTTCCTGCTGCTTGCAGTGAAAATAATTAGCTGAGGAGTTTCAATGTTTCTGTCCTGTCCACATGTCAACTAATGCTAAAGGAAATGTTGAACCTATTTTTCACTATGCTCATGACAGGATCTTGGTTTCTGATTTTGGTTATTTTATTCAGTGTAAATATGTATATAGCTCACACCACGCTTCCCACATTGGATATAGCTGATGGTAATTTGGATCTCTCAAATTACCCTTGTGCCTGTGCCTGTGTTAGAAGTTAGAAGTTAGAAGTCTTTGTTGGTGTGTAGATAGAAGTTTGGTTGTTTTGTTTTGGTTTTGCTTACCCTGCCCTTTGGTTTGGGTATTATCACATGTTTTCTGCCACCTCAGGGCTTGGCCTCCTTTCAGGTTACAATATGTATTTCTAAAATTTATGATATAGTGGTTGAAACAATGTATATCACCTATACCACTTCTCTGCTGAATTGCTGGTTATACCCATGCTGGCCCCACAAGACTACCGTGGACCTGTGGGATTGGTTTGAATATTTTAGCATACACAAAAAAAGGGCAGGATAAAATACGATAATAAGTTACGGATGTACTCTGGAACTGAAACATGAACTTTTCTTTCATTTGAGGCACAGTAATATGGCAATAGTCGCAGACTGTTTAGACCTCAAACCCTTCAATGTGCCTTTGATCTTAACAGGAAAGAAGATTTTTGATGTTATAAAGCTCGATGATCAAACCGTCTGCCAGCACAGATAGGCTAAGAAGACAGCATCTGCCTCTAGATGCATTGTGTGCAGGGAGCACTGCGCGATAAAGAGGAAGATGTCGCTAGCCCTGAGAAATAAAGATTCCCCTCTACCATTTCTTTTTCATTTGTTTGTTGGGGGAGCAGTGGTGGAGTGCAGCAGAGATCACAGAGGGGAATGATGTCTGGCTCCTTACTATTTCCTTTGGCTCCAACATCCCAGACCATAGTCTCCCCCCAGCACACACACACACACAGACAGACAGACACACACACAAACACACACACACACACACACACACACACACACACACACACACACACACACACAGTCATTTGCTCAGCAGACCGGTCCATGGTTGCTTTACAGTGCACACAAAGGAGCATGCAGGCTTGAACTTTTACTCCGGGTTCCATAGAGGACAACATGTCAGAGAGGAGTGCAGGAGAAGGGAAGGGAAAAGGCAGGAACTCAGACACTCAGAGTCTGATGGACACATGAGGTTAGCCGGGGCAAAGCAACAGAAGCAACAACAACATGGACCATGACTAATATGCACTTCATTTCTTATCCATTATATGAACTGTAAAAATATATTGCGTGTCCTCACTTTCCTGCTGGTGAATTTTACCCATTTAATTTCAGTGAAAATAAACAAAAATGGCTTAAATTGTCTTCTTTTTCCTATCCTATGAATAGGGTGTGCAGTTAGAGGCTTTTAATGGTCTGATTGAAAGCTCAGAATAATGTGTTTTTTCTTTGTCAAAGATGCCCACAATACAGCCATCTTCTTTTCAGAGTGAATGTGCTACCAACCCCTGAAGCCACTACTGTAACCTGTGGAGGCTGAACATATTAGAAACACTTAAAATATATGGTCCTTATTAGTCTTAGTAATGAAATGAGGAATGACACACAGTTTAGGGCTCAGAAAAGCCCTGCCACTTCCCTGCTGTCTGCCTGTTTGGTTCCTGGTGTAAGTGTGCACCCTAGTGTTCTGTTTGTCATTCTCAGCCATCAGAGAACACACACTCTCCCTAACACGCACACACACACACACGCACGCACGCACACACACGCACACACACACACACACAGAAACACATACACACCCATACATGCCTACACATAAACACACACACGCATGAGTAGAAACATGCACGCATACATGCACGTTCGAGAAACCAGTTGAGATACGCGACTGCCTCCTTCACTGCCCTTTCAGCTGTATATGGATTGAAAAGCATTGTGTTTTCAACTTTTTTGCTAACAACTGTAGAGGTCATATGCAATCGTTTCTATTGTTTTGAATATTGCAGTGTGTGTGTGTTAGATTCTCTAACATTCAATTCCATGTAGCCTACCTGGCTTTATAACTCTAGTGAATTAACATGCATTCTCAACAGGTTTCATACTTTCTAATTTAATATGACCTTTCCAGGAATTCATACCTACATCTGAGAGTGAGACGGGGGAAGAGGGATTTTTTTAATAGTTTAGATTTAAAGTTTGAAGGTTGTAATTGAAAGACTGCCTGGGGCAGAACAGAGAAATGATTGGATATTCCCTTCTGCTGCGGTGCCCCCCTTTGAGAAACAGCAATGGAGACATGCGAGGACAGTGTTCAGAACACCGTTCAACAAAAGCTTTCTTTCCCTCCCAGATCTCGCTAGATCACAGGGACACAGACAATGTTCGGCTTCGCAGAATGAATTCGTAATGGTCACCTAATCCCAGATTCTTTGTTCTTTAACTGTTTTATGTGATTATTGTAGCTGGTGAAGTGCTTCATTTTTTTAAGCATTTAAGACAGGCCACCCCCCCTCCCCTAAAAAAAAAAAAACAATGAGATGTGAAAAGTGATGCATCATGGGCCTGACACTGGCTAAGTCAGGGGATAAATGTGATTACCAGTCACCCAGATCACCAAGCCTTTTTGAAGATGATTGCTTTCCTGTGTTCCTGGTAGGAGAGACGTGTGGCTCTTTGACTTCTGCAGACCCCCCAGGTGAGAGCCCCCTGCCCTGCTGTGCGACCTGGCGACCATTCGTCATCTTATCCCTCTCCGTCGGCTGACAGATGTCACTTCCTGCCCCCGGCGCCCTGTCCCACTATCCCAGGACAGCTGTTTTCAGGGCAACTCTAATGCAGGGGTAAAGCAATTTTACACCCCTGAGACTGCCAGTCCGACTTGAAAGGGTGCGCTTTGGTGCACGCGGTCATGTCAATAAATGATGGATGAGTGTGGCTTTTATAAACACTATCCTCAGCAGCTCATACTGCTTGTTTGCCATGCAGTACTCATTTATGCAGGTGAGTATTTATTACATTACCTTGCTGAGGAGTGCCAAGTTCAATGTCCCATCTGGGATTCAAACAACAGCATTCTGGTTACAAGTCCATAGTCACAGCCACTATGTCACACTGACTACACTATCTGTATGCATGTGGCCACATCCTATATATTTGTTATACTTATTTGACTACCTTCAAACAATAAGCCTAAAGTGAATACTAGAAAGAACAGCAGATGTGGGTAGTAAACTTGTAATTATGTTTTGGAATATTGCGTATTCATTTTTTAACATATAACCTTTATAGCGGTGAGACATTTCTGAGCACCGTGTCTTACTGTATGTCCTCTGCACTGTATGTGTTTGACGCTGAAAAGCAGCAGGTCCCAGAAACACTGTGGAGCCATGACTGGAAAATAATAAGGAGCATAGCAGAAGTGGAATGCAACTCCTGAAAAACACAAAACGCAATGATGAGCCTACAGATGGGTCAGCACAGACTGACCCTGGTGTGCTTATGATTCGTAAATGGTTGAATCTCCAGGTCCCACCCTTGCAACTCAGCCACAATTTAGGTTCTATAATGTTGACTGCATTTGGCACCACTGAATGTAATTTTTTTTTTTTTTTATAATAAAAAAAAACACACTGAGTGTGAGCATTAAATAGTGGTGTCAGGGTTGGATTTCCTGCAATTTAACTTTTAAAAAGTTTAACAACAATATAGGGAATATAGTATGTATATGTGTGTTTGTGTGTGTGTGTGTGAGTGTCTGTGTACTTATGAAGCGGAGGTCAGGGGTTGAAGTGAAACCATTCACTCCTACCACAGATTTGGACAGCTTATTGAAATGGGGTTTAAAGCATCCCCTCCACACACACACACTCATTGCTCCACATGGATGAATTACTCTAAGAGGGGATACTGTGACGCCTCAAGACTAAATTGTGCTGTATCACAAGATACAGTGAAAAAGAATGCTGCCGCTGCTCCAGGAACACAGGAGTGCAACTCCACAAGGTGACTTTGTGGACCAAAAAAAAAAAAAATTAAAAAAAGGCAGAGAGACAAACAGCCACAGAGGAGGTCAGCAAGGGCAGCATCCGTGGATGGAAATTACTACCTTTGCTACTCTACAATCAGTGACTCACATTCTGAAACAAAATCTCGTCCGCTCCATTATAAACATAATTACGATGTGTGTTTGCGTATGCGGGCTTAGTCAACTGTGCCATTGTCCTAATTGTGCTGGAGGATGTGATGGGCGGGTTGAGCTAGGGATGTGAACATACAACCCTACCACACACACAGTGATGAGGTACTCCAGACTAGTCAGTGGCTTCCTCCAGATGACAGACAGTATGTGAATGAAAGCTTTACAAAATAAGTTGTGATTCATGACACTTGCTGGCCTCAGAAAGGGGAACAGTTTTTTGGAAGCGGGGAGGGGGGGGGGGGGGGGGGGGGGGGGGGTGTGGTAAAGGGGTTTTTAAGGTGTACCAGATGGCAATGAATTTTAATTAAGGAAATGAGAAGGTTGTTTATAATGTGGGAAAGTGACGGATCCGTTGACTTGCGCCACGCGGTAATTTAAGAGAGCACATCCATTCTGGCGGATATTAGGGGATCCATTGGCAGACAAGTTTGGGAGGGGTGATGAATAGCCCGCTTTTCCTCGTCCTCTGTCACATGACTGTGTCTGACAGAGACTGGGCCAATCTGCCATTCATGCTCCCTCACGGAGCAAAGCGGCTCGAGACAGAGCTGCTTCATTCCGGCTATTATAAATGTCTGTCTTCATTACTGCATCCTCACTCTGCACTCTGCAAGGGCCAAGCCTCCCTTCTCCCTCCTCCTTTAACCTGTCCACATTTAAGTACTTCACACATCCGGAAAGGTTACCGGTTACGGCTCAACTAAACGGTACTGACAGATAAGAACAGACAGATAAGAGCAGTGTGTGTGTGTGTGTGTGTGTGTGTGTGTGTTTGTATGTTTGTGTGTGCATGCGTGTGTCTGTGTATTTACATATGTAGGAGTGTGTGTGTGTGAGCATGTGTGTATTTGTGTCTACATACATGTGGTATATATACATGTGGTATATATACATATACAAATATACCTTGTATATATGTGCATGCATGTGTGAGTTCGCGTGTTTGTGCATACTCCTGTTTTCTGACATTCACAAGACTGATTAATGTGACAATCGTATCCACAGCACATTAATTATTCGCCTGTGGGTTTGAAAAGCTCATTTATTACACTTTAATGTGTTGCTGAGAACAACCTCTATATATATTCTTTGCCAAAAAAGGATTTTAAAATCAGTTGCTGTGCCAAAAATGCTAGGTTGTGCACTCCTACGAGGAGCTATCAGGGACCCGCATTCACTCACATTATGGAGTGAGGCAGGATTTTGTGGCTGGTGGCTTGCAGAAGGGCTTTTTGGTAATAAAACGAGTGTAAAAGTCATGTAATGCCCTTTTATGCTGCATGAAATAAGTTTTTTTTTTTTTTCTCCCTGGACAAGCAAACAGTTTACAATATGTATGCCAAATCAATACAATATAACAACATCTCAAAATATTCCTAATAAAATCTTTAAAATTTGGAATAAAGAGATAAGAAGTATATAAACAGAATCAATAGGCTAGAAGCAAAAGCAATCAGTAACAAAATCCTCCTTAATTAAAAGTTTAAAGCCTTCCAGGGGTATTAAACAGTCAAGTCGTATTTTGATTTGTAGTTGTTTATAAGTATAATAGGTCTTAAAAACAACAGGACTTCACAGAGCCAAAAGAGCAGTTTAATCAGTGTCCAACTTTAGCATGCTGTGATACAACAACGTGAAAATGTTGCAACAAATATGAGCCATTTTGTGTTTTTTTATTTTTACTGCTTAATTTATAATGTACCTAGCTCTCCATCCATTAAGCTCTTAGTACTCCCTCCCCTCGTTAAGATAATGTGAAATTAAAACAGTGCTTAAATGTTATGAATACTAAGTGCAATAATTAAATGGCAAGCGCGCAGAAAGCAGGCCAAATGTACTGCGGGCAATCAGTCAAAATCACGTAAAAGTGTCGTCATTCTGCCTATTAACATAAAAAAGCCGGCTCCTTGCAGTGCAGTTCGTAACATGTCAGCGTGGAGAGACTGTGTGAATGCTGCGTCCTTTGGAAGCAAATGTGCCTAGGGCCGAATAGGCCTTTGAGAGGTGAAAGTCAGTCATTCTCACCTGGAGTGTGATTGGGGAGGACAGGCAAATAGAGAGCTTAACATGCGAGTGCTGCCCATACGAGGGGTTAATATCAGTGAAATTCCTCTCTATTGGGGTCACTCATAGTGCCACCCATAAAACGCCAAGCCAATCTCATAAAGACGTGGACCTATAGGATGCGAGAGGTTCGGCTGAGTATGCCAACCAAAGCCCATAAGCTCTCTCTAGGGGAATCTGTCCTGTCTGCAAGTCATTGACAAAAAAATTATTGAAAAATACCATGGGACCATAAAACTGAATTGGGAGACTTATTTTTTATGCACATCATGGGGAACATAGTGCTAAAACCTTCCAGCCAGTAGCACGTTATACTGTACAACTACAACATTAAATGACACGGACAGGAATGTCACATCTTTTCTACCCCATGCATTACAAAAGTGTACACATGCTAAAGCACCGATTTGAAAAAGGGAGGGAATGCATATTTCAATATGTATTTGATGCTAGCCATCACTAGGCAATGGACAAGGCAAAACTTTAAATGCTGCCCCGTAAATGCTGATCATCACAAAAGTTTTGCTTTATTTTCAAACTGAGGACAGTTCCCATATCAATGTGTCCACCTTCCTGCTACTAAGTGTTCTTGCTGCTCAGCCACAAAATGTCTGATAAATAATTCATTGTAGGCTTACTGTACACAGCTTGCTTTCATTTATGTGTTTTGTTTTCCTTACATTGTGCTCAGTTTGTGTGATTAAAGCCGGTGAACGGCTGATGGATTTCTCCGTCTTTGTATTTTATCTTTGCGTTGCGGCTCCCCCGCCGCCGCCAATTTGCACTTGTCTGTTTAGCCTGCTTCGTCTGTGAGTGTTCGTGGCCAAGAACCGGGGATCTTGAAAGAACCGGTCAGGAGGTTCCGAGTACATTCGAAGGGCAGTTTTCTTTGAAATCCCCCCCGTGATCGCGACCTTGTTTTAAAGGTTAATGTCCTGTAAGCCGGCGAGAATCTCTGCGCGGTTCGCGATACCTCCCACGGAGACGGTTTCCCTGCGCGGTTCCGCTGCCAGCTGCAACGCCATGCAATAAATCATCTCTGGGTTTTTTGGCGCGAATGCGCATCGCCTGAGCATGTTCTGGCATTTAGCGCTGCATCGTGTGTCCCTCCGGCTTTGATGGATCTGTTTTAAATGGAGGGGAAATGGCCAAACTGGCTCTATCATTAAATTTGGTTTCCGGTCTGGACATTTCACTCGGTTGTTGCTCATAGCTGCCCTGTGAAGTGGAAACGCGTTTGGCATCTGAAAGCAGATGCCAAACGGTTGGATTTTTAGACAGAGACTTAAAAAATAGTTCAGATTTTTTTTCTCTTACCTTCACATACAAGACTAATGGTTTCAGAAGAGTCAGAGCTTTGCAACCTCGTTTTGAGCTCCATTGTAGTGGTCACTGTGGTGGAGTGAGGAGGACCACAATCATTTCAGTGACAAAGGGCAACAATGTAGTCAAGGAAAGTGAAGACAGATGTGGAAAGGCACTGCCCAGTACTCCCCAAGACTCTCCACCATTTTCTGTGCCACAAAGCAGCACACCTTTCAGGTAGGACCTCAGTCGTCCATAGCTCCAATATCCTCAACCCATCTCTTTTTAATGCTGATTGCCAAGCATAGAGGCAATAGGAGCTTTTGCATATTTTACGTGTACTGTTTACACAGGGGCTGTCTTTGGTATGCCCCTACTAGGCAGACAGTCTGACCTCAAGGCCACTGACTAGGCAGAGAAAAATCGTTCGGTTATGCAGCCAATAGCCAACAAGGTTCATGGTCACTTCTACTCTTAACGTGTATGCAGTATTTACTACCTGTTGCCATTAGGAGACTGAAGTAATCATTGCCTTTTTGGTATGTATGTGTATGTGAATGTGTGTGTGTGTGTGTGTGTGTGTGTGTGTGTGTGGGAGGGTGAGTGTCTAGATCTAGATTTACCCCTGGATTTAATCAAAACTACCTGATTTTTAAATGACAAAGGTATTAAATCTCCAACCTCCTGAAAATAGATAAATAAATAATATGGTGCTGCATACAAAAACTGCCTTGTGCATTGTGACTGAATGCAGGGTCAGTTTACTGCAACATAGTTGTATCTAGAAGATTTATTATTATTATTATTATTATTATTATTATTATTATTATTATTATTTCTTGTTACCTATTCTTGGTCTGGCATTGAAGATCTACATCCAAGCATGCCTTGGCTTTCTGCACCACTGACTTTTGGGCCTTTTTTTTCCAACTTCATTTAGCTGCTTCTGAAGTAATAATTCACTCAGAAAGCAGTTCATTCTGAATCAAGCAATCTCTGAGTTCTTGTTAAGGGCAAGCGGGCATTTTTTATTTTTTATTTAATATCTTGTTCTGTGCGGGTTCATTTTATTATCATTATTACTTTTTATTATTTAATCAATCCCGTTATTTTCATGCCCGTCCACGGGCCACATGAAAGAATGCTGAAAATAAATTTCACAAGCATCCGCATTAAAGAGCCAGTGATTGATGACACATTGATTATGGGGCTCTGAGCAGACAGCGCTATCATCAATTTCTTTGGACCCACACCAAATAGCTTCCTAAACTTCTTTTCTCTTTTTTTTCTTCTCTCCTGGGGGAAAAAAAAAAGAAACTTGCTTGTTCACTCGAAGCCGTTGTGACACATCGTTTTAGACTAAACTTGGACGTGTGCAGCTTTTCCTCACAAATACAGGACATTTAACATACTGTATTCAACACTCTGCATGCTGCCATTAGTGTTTTTTTTATATTTCTACTTAATGGTGCTTTTACAGTTACCATGCTATTTCTATGTCAGTAAAGTAATTATGCACTGCTGTGGTTGCTGTTCCGGTGTTATTAAGGCCTTTCAAATTTCTCCACGGCGTATTCTCCTGCGGAGGGCTCCCCGATCACCCACCCTTGCGCGCCCCTCTCCCCCTGCCATTTGGAAAAGTGCATTTTTAGAAAGTAGATGAGCAGTAAATTACTTCTGCTGAGATGACATTTCTCTCTAATGTGGAGTTTGAGGTAAGATTGCTGTCATCTCCAGGTGGAGAATGGTGAAAAATGAGCTTTTCTCCACTAATTCTGCCCCCCACACCCCCACACCGCCACCACCAACCCACTCCATCTCTCTCCCTCCCTGTGTCCTTTTCTATCTATTTTCTCTCTCTCTCTCTTTGCAAGTCTTCCAGCCATTATTCCTTTGTCACTGACTCTCCCTCCCTCTCTCTCTACGTCACATGCTTCAGACCATTTTGACTCATATTTCTGACTGCAGCAGGTATCCGAGGCCGAAGGGCTGCTGCCCTTTTTCTCAATGAGAAGAGAGGAAGAAAGGAGGCCTTCTGACAGAGGAAGGTGCTGAACGAGTCTGCTGGGAGACATTGCCCTGCACTCATATTCCCATAATGTATAATGTATAATGTGCCCCTGTGAGAGGCACTTTTATAAATCACCTCAATGATAATGATGATGACGATGACGATGATGATGGATGATGATAGTAATTATTATTATTATGATCACTACTACTACTACTACTACTACTACTAATAATAATAATAATAATAATAATAACAATGATAATAATCGTAGGTTGCTGAGTGGTAGTCATAATATATTTCTCAGATGTGTGTAGGAATACGGATGCCTTCAAGGCATATTCAGGTGAAAGCCGCAGGTCACCAGGGGCTAGCTGTGTTTTGTGGGACCTTGTGCCAGGCTGCTCTCCAAACAATAGCGCCATCTTCTCTTCCAACGTCCTGTCCAACTAACGCTGTCGTTCCGTCATTCCGAAGCGTCCCCGTTTTTTGTCTAGTTGCAATCAGCGTCCTGTCGCCTCGCCCCTGACGGTGTCCTGCGGCCACCTTGCTCCGGCAGCGGGCTGTCAGTTCCGCTCAGAGGCGGAGGGATCAGAGGGAGAGAGAGTCCCAGAGCTGAGGGATCCAGGGGCCATCTCCCTTCAGTGCCTATTAATGGAGGCGGATGGCCCAGACACTGAGATAAAAGGGAGACAGAGGCACCGTCCCCCCCTGACCGCGGGGGCAGAGCTATCGTCTCAGCGAGGCTACAGCGCTCACAGAGGAAACGGGAGGGAATGTTTCAAATAGGGTGCGTCTGCACACTCGTATATGTGTGTGTGTGTGTGTGTGTGTGTGTGTGTGTGTGTGTGTGTGTGTCTGTGTGTGCGTGCATGCATGGTTTTTCTATATTAGTAGGTAAGAGTGCATGCTGAGTCATATTAGGACAGATATGCCTCTTCACCCCTTCCTGAATAAAGTAAAATCAAGTCAAACGTGTTTACACTGTGGCTGCTCCAGTCCATGGGCCCCAGGTCATGGCTGAAGCAAAGCAAAGCTGTCGGACTGAGAGAAGATGAGAGCTCCTCCTCCTCTCACTGAGTTACACTGTCTGTAACCTGCACTCATATGAGACAGCTTGCAGCAGAGAGGCCCATTTTTATCATTGTTACAGGGACAAACCAGACTGAAATCAGAAAACACAAAGACACACAGTAAGACAGAAGAAATCTTCAAAACTCATGCTGGTCTACCTAACAATAAGGACCGGGAGCCCTTTCACACATGACATTCATATTGTAGCCTATCAGCCTCTCATTTATCACTTGCTGTAGCTGTGCAAAAAGTGAAGAAATTTCCATTGGGAATGCATTTCCCAATATGCGAATACCCCACACAAGAATCACATCCTATGATTAGCTGAAAAATGAAACTGCCAAAACTCAAAAAGACCAATTTCAGACCTGACTTTATGCAACTATTTTCATGTGTGTGGGTAAGCATGATGCCACTAGGTCGTGCTGCAATATATTTACGTTTTTTCACAAACGTGTGACGTTGTGTGACGTTGTGCACACACAAACACGCGTGCACACACACACACACACACACACACACACACAAGCAAACAAATAAAAGTTCACTTATGAAGCACTGATCATCAAGCATGGGCTTAATGACAGGCCTAAATGGGGCTCAATGAACTGAATGAATGTTTCTTTGGTTAAAAAAAAAGAAATAGAATATAAATGTTTATAAACATTTCAGCTAACATAAATACTGTTTTTTATCCTCAGACATACAGTATGTCATACGTTTTGATTACTTTTTGATTTGTTTTGCAAAAAATCTTGTAGAGATATTTATAATCATTTTTATGTCATTGGAGATGTACATTACACATGCAATTTACTAGAGGGTGCAGTGCTGTTCTTAAAATAATGACCTAGTTTGTACCAAGGATAATTTTGTAGAACGAGAACTGAAAAATGGTCTATAAAGATAAAGTCTTTATTTTTTTACCAGAGTCTTACCTGCAATATATTTTGGGCAAGTGGCTCTCTGTTGAAGTTCATTCAGGTAATAAAACCAACTGTAAAGGGAGGCAGAAGAAAGTCAAGGAATGGTTTGCACTCTTACGAACTTGCAAGGGTAGCATAACTTAACTTTGACAAGTGCAACCCGAGGACCTGAAATAGCCTGGAAAAGTCCACCGCAATCTGGTGTATCTCAACAGATACGGCATTGATATGCTCCTGCATGCTCTCAAGATGTTCGTCTTAAACGTGCGGCCTCAAATAACCAGCTCAGCCTTTGATCCGTGCGCCGTTTGTTTGCCAGAGACCGGTGCCGTTGCACCATGATCGAAGTTTGCTCGAGCAGCCGTCTCTGATGGAGATTGTCTGGGAAGCCCACACTGCTCTAACTCGCAGCATAAATATTTATCAGGGGAGTGAGCGGTAACTCAGCCATGGGAGGTGTCAGAAAGCATATTCGTCCCCCTCTCCTAAAAGCTCCGAACCACGCAGTGACATGTATTCACAAACCCCTTCGTGTTTCTAAAACTTCCCATGAAGCTCACATGCATCAGCTATATTCTGCTATTCTCCAAACTCATACTGTGAGGAATGCATCAGACCACAGGTGAAATTCAGCATTGCGGCTTCACAGCAAGGCATTTTTCATGTTCTATACAGGGATCTTTCATGCTTCAGAACTAAAATGCATTTGATTAAAATGTATTTTTCATGCTGAACATAACTTGAAGAGGAAACAACTTGATTCAAAATATGAGAGGTGGACTGGCACTGAAGTCAGCAGGGGAAGATGCAAGAGGAATTAGATTTAATCATAATTTGGCTGGTAAATTTTACTTTTTTCTCTCCATGATACCAACAGTTTTCATTAATGTAGGTGATTATTGAACCTGACAAACTTGTTATGAAGACAGAAATAATTGCATTTAATCATGAGTCAAAGTTAAGGACAAATGGTTGAATATACCCAGGGGTAAATGTGATAGGATGTACTCTGGGCTGCATTTTAATCAGACACATGAGAGATGTGCTTCCCGTACAGCAGATGTGTCATACCCTGACAACGTTTGTTCCAAAATATAGCGATCCCCAAGCAACATAAACCACGCGGGCAACACACTCTCGTAAAACTCAAAAGCTAATAATCAGAGCTTAGGGCAAAAAGCCAGAAAGCATGGTAAGCAAAACATCAACATGACACTATGAGCTGACCATCATTTTTCACTAAGGCCTAGTGTTGTGTTGTCACCCCCAAGCCCTGGTAACTGCACCTGCCGCTCATGATCATATTGTTCATTCTTACATTCTCACATGCTTCCATACCAACATGCGATTTTCATTGTGTCACAGTGTGACAATGTCTCAGTGTCACCCCAATAATGTCTTAAACACCCCCCTTAATCAAGGGTAACTGAAGAGAAGGAGAAGGGAGAAGGTACCCAGTCAGGGACATGGAACTGTGCAGTTCACAGCCTTCTAATGTAAAAATGTACATGAATCCATATTTAACCTTGGCAGTGTATTTTCTTCTCAACACTGAGTTTTGAATTGAAAAAAAACCTTTTTTTCTTTTCTTTTTTTTTAAGTTTTGCATACAAAGTAGATTGTGTTTGACAGTTAGCAACACAAGTAAAGTGGAAATGTAAAAAATGTGCAGAAAAGCAACATCACATGCTTCAGTTTGTCCCTGAAGACCCAGGACAAAACAAACATATTAGATTTAAGGTGATCCCTGATGAAAAAGGAGGTTTCATCATACTGTCGGTGTCTTTGGCAAACTCATACTAATTCTTGGCCATTAGACAAGCCTCGGTGTGCATAATACAAGCTCACTTTCTGCTGCTCCTTCCCATCCAACCTCATTTTACTGCCCGGTATGAAGAGTGTGTTTTTTTTTACTCTTCAGGAATTAACATAGATGAACATATAATTTCAGAGATGACTACATGTGGCATCGCATTAGTATAAATATTGTGATAGACCCATAAAGCGGGGGACATAAAAAAAGATGAGAGCATTGCACTCTGTGATTCTCTGAGGAATAAGAGCACTTACCTGCATTTCACTCTGTCCTCTGGGGAAACAAAAAAGAAAACACAGAAATCTTTCTCCAGCACTTAAAAAGGAGAGCACTCCAAACAGCATACATACATAGAAGCCATTGCCATTAATGAAATTGAAATGAAAAAACAAAAGGAAAAACAAAAATACTGAAAAACACACAGCATTAACTTTCAAAACTAAGCCAAAGTTTGGCCATATATTGGCAAAATGACCATACCCTACACAGTCTAATAAACAAACACGCCAACAAAACTAATAAAATAAAAATATTTACTTGATTTATAGAGCTTAAAAAGGCATTTGACTCAATTTGGCACGAAGGTCTATTCATTAAACTCCTCCAAAGTGGAATGGGGAGGGGGGGTACAGTATATGACATCATAAAATCAATGTCCTCAGAAATAAATGTGGTGTGAAAATTGGGAATAAAAGAACAGAGTTCTTCACTCAAGGGCATGGAGTGAAACAGGCTTGAAGTCTGAATCCAGCACTGTCAACATCTATATCAATTAATTGGTCACAGTATTGGAGTAGTCCTGCAGCCCCTGGACTCACTCTGCATGACATCAGAATCAAACGTCTGCTCTATGCAGATGACTTGGTCCTGCTGTTACCAACAGAAGAGGGGCTTACAGCAGTACTATCAGACACAGGCCCTTACAGTAAGCACGGACAGGACCAGAGTCATGATGTTTCTAGAGAAAATCAGATCTCGGGTAAATACATATGACTTAGCTCTAGGCAAAATTAACCTAGAGCACATCACCAGCTATGCATACCTCTGTCTGTTGATTAGTGCGTTTGATCTGACATTGAATGAATGGAAGATGAGGGCATACAGGTGTTTTTATGCCATGAAGAGAAGGCTCTATATTTGAAGCACACCTTATAAATTTGGTTTAGAATAGAGTTTAGCCAATTGTTCTTTATGGGACAAACACCTTACTGAAACCCTGAATGTATAATTCTACAAAACCAATTTCAAATTACAAAGAAAAACTCAAGGCAATGCATGGAAGGCTAATTAGGATAAAATGTTAGTCGTACCACGAGAAGGATTCACAGCCACACAAGCAGCTCAGTACGTAGTTACAGGTCTCTGCCTACAGGACACACTGTGAGCGCTCCATACTGCAGGTATAGGAGCTACCAGTGGACAGGAGATTACATATACAGTATCAATTTATATCACATAATACTTTCTCTGACTGCCTTTGCTACACTGCTGATAGCTGATTCATGTTTGTAATGATATAAAAGTCAGAGTCTACTAATCTAAATCAGCATCAAAGTTGCAAGTCTCAAAAATGAGCACCTGATTTCCTGAGACAGCCACAGATGTTTCTCTGACATTGCTGAACCCTTGAACTAGCTGTCATGTCCACTTACATACTCACATGCATTTGTGCACCATGGTTGTCTGTTTCTCTCTCTCTCTCTCTCTCTCTCTCTCTCTCTCTCTCTCTCTCTCTCTCTCTCTCTCTGTCACACACACACACACAGGCATGTATGCACTTTATACACATATCTACTCAACAACATGTGGAATGCAAACGCAATGCTAGGAAGAGGAAGCCAATCCATGCATGAACAGCAGATGTGTAATAAAGAAGCAATGTAGCATTAAAATTTCAAGTGGGTGGGGGTGCGGGCTATTTAAAAATAGAGTGTACAAGTACAGGGTGTCATCCGGTACCATTAAAAAAGGTATGAATCTGCAGTGCCATTACTTTGAGAAAATTGTTTTACTTTTTTATTGCAGTTTTGGGGATCCTGTCACTCTAAATCTATCTGAAGGTATGCAATGCAAGGCTAGGCTGTTTAAATTACTGCTCCTGCTCTGCTGTGCTCTGTATCCCAGACTTATCAAATTGCAAAATGTCTGCAATTTTTTTGCCTACTCCGCCCCATAACCATTTGATGATGGAATAGACAGTGAAGTGGAATGGATTCTGAAAAACAAACTGAATACCAAACAGCCCACAAACTGCAATAATAGCAGGAGACGAGACCTCTGTTCTTATGGGGCACATCGGCTGAAGTCCTCACAGAAACCGGTCATTTGATTGGCCAGATAGAAAAGTCATTCATTTGAAAGGTTTTAAATGCTAAACAAGTGTAATTCACAGCATGTAAAACATTAACCATAATATTATGGATAATATTTCAGGCTCATTTAAGTTCTGTTAAGTGCTCAGTAAGTTAGGTTAGAAAAAAATGACTTTGCTCTAATTGTCCTCTCTTCGTCATGCAAGATCTCCCCTGTTACCTTTGTTTCAGATACACTGCTCTCCTAATGAGGCCACATGGACATGAGGGAGGGTGAGGTGTATCGCTGTCACTGTTAGATTCCAAGGTCAGAATGCGGGTACTGTTGGCGAGTGATAGCATCATCAGCACCAAGCAAAGAGCAACGCGATCCACCAGTCAACACCATCCAACAATCACTACTGTGCAATAAGCAAAACCAAACTTTGAGCAACTCCAACCAAAACTCAGCCTCAGCTCTGCCTAAGAAAGTGTGCTGCCAAAAAAAACCCTTTAGAACTATCTCCGGCCAATAATAAGCAACACTCGGTAACAGGCAATGCCACCTTATACACAACACAGCCCAGCAAACAAGACTACTATTTCTGTCTCTTCTATTTCAAGCTCAGAAACCTGTAAGTGATCTACAGATTGAGATAATGAGACTCAATGTATACAGTTATGGACAAATTAAACATAGCATTGCTGGTGTTTGTGATCCTAAAAAAATGAGAGAAATTAATCACTATATTTCACTACTTAGGCTGGATGACACTGTTAGTGTTCATGGTTAATGTATTTCTGATGGAAAGGGCCATCTACAGTAATTTCTTTATGTTGCCTTGCTGAGTATTCTTAGTACTTGTGTGTAAAGAGAGCTAATCACTTGAAAAATATGCAAGAACCATTTCATTTCTGTTTAACTTTACATTACAAAAAGCTTAAAAACAACACTGTAGAAAAATCCACTGTTGACAGCAATGTGCAGCATTGTGCTCTATGATTTATATCTCATATATTTTCCAGTCACGTTTACTTGACGGTCTGTCATATTATTAAATTGCCTTATGTAAGCCTAGACCCTGCTTGACTCTAAGTAAGTTACCGTGCAGTCTGAGCTAATTACATTGCATTCTTGCGCTCTGAAAAGCAAGGCGGTATGAAGATGCAACAGACGTGGCATCCAGAAGACTCTTACCTGACTCTTACCTGAGTTAGTTTTATGTTGGGTACAAAATCAAAACACAATGACAAAAAAATGACTGAGAGTTTCAGACCTCGAGTCAGTGAATGTCCTCAGGTCAGTCCTCTTGTTGCTTTTTTCTGATATGAAACACTGTTGAAGCTGGTGAATTGGAAAAACTGGCCAATCAGAATCCCTGTCCTTTCAGCAGCCTACATAGTTGCTTTGTGTTTAAACCTCACCACGACCCTTGATGATGATGATGATGATTAATAATAATAATAATAATAATAATTATTATTATTATTATTATTATTATTATAATGCAAGCTAATTTAAGGTAATATGAAATGTTATTACCCTGAAACATGGCAGAGGTAGAGTTCATGATATAATTAACAGTAAGTTAAGACTCCTTTTGGGTTTGGATGTTCCATGGGATTTTACAGCTTGTGATTACTGTGTGGCATTGAGTATCATTACAGACAATCCAGAGAAAACAGGGAAGGGAAAGTTCATCCATGAGGTTTCCTAGATGAGCAAAAAGCCAGATGTGAATGTCTCGACAGCATGCTTCAAAAAGAGCAACATACCGCTCCGGCTTTCTGAAAAGACATGTCGTTTTTAAGTTCCTGTCAGGCTCATCGCCTTTAAAGTCAATTTCGTTTTGAAGGGGAAAACAAAAAAAGCAACATTGCCGTATTTTGGATTGTACTTGAACGGAATGAAATAAAGAGTCTGGAGCTGATGTGTCATTTCTGTTCTGTCAAAATTCAGAGGCAGGAAACGTCAGTCACCCACAACTCCTTGCAGGCTTTTCCCGGAACTCACGGTTGAATTAAAATGACCGCGGTGACCCCCAGACCAGCTCCACATGCTGAGCCTGACCACTGGTCAAAGATATGTCAGGATAGACAAAGTTATGCATCACTACCCAGTGTGATAAAACACCAAATCTTGCAGTTATATAAGTATGGTCAAACAAATGGTATTTCTGTAAATGTGTGTGGATTTAAGGTATACTATGCAATTTTGTGCAAAGTATTTTAAAATTTGAATGAATAGTTAAAAATTCCACTGTCCACTGCTCATCAACAGTTGGAAAATGTGTGACGCAAAAGTCATTAATTTGCTTGTATGTAATTTTTGATTCTGCTTGAGCGCCTGCTTTTTTGGTTATGTTTCTTCTGGTTGTGCAAGAATAAATAAGTACAAAAAATAATGATTGCATCATGAGTAGATAAACCACAATTTGCAACATGATGTGGAATTAACTCCTGTAGAAACAATAACAATAACTAAACAAATATATAAAACATATTTATTAAAAAAACAGAGTTGCACAGTCATACACAGCTGAAGACTCACGGAACTTTTTTGCAAGGTAGAAGTATTTTTCCTTGTCATTGCAGAGGTTGGCTGGCCCACTCCATTACCTGCCTGCTTCTGTTTCCTATGCAAAGCAGAAGCAGCCCATTAGTTGCTTGTAATTGTAACATCTAATGACAGTCGCCCCCAACGACAGCAATGGAGTTGCCACTGGCAGCTTTAATAGGAAAATCCCAGATAAAAGGAAATCATTAAGCCATTTAATTTTGGTATTCACCCCCCAAAAGATGTGGGGAAAAATCAATACGGAGCGGAATGGGTCCTTTCAAGCCTTCAGCAATGCTAGGATTCATTAAACTAGCTTACTTTATCTCTGTATCCTGATATGTAATGAATATTTCATAGCATGATGTGTTTAATGCAGAACAGCTTTTTTGTGGAGGAAAGAAGAAGGAACACAGAAAAAATAAACATGCATGCTATGTTTGCACTGTGGTCTTGCCTCGTTTTTACTTTACATAATATGCATATGCAGACACCTTTAACCAGGGCTAGATGTATTTGACATATCGTGTGTTTATGCAATTCATACTTACTGATGCAATTTAGGATAAGAGTATTTTTCAATGATTCAAACCAGCAATCTGATGGTTATCCGCTTCGCTCCTTAACCATATAAAAATTAGGACCACCACTTTAATGGAATCATTATTTTACTGAGTCCAAGGCCAGGGTAAAGTGACATGTTTATAGCCTATTTATCCCGTCAGCTCAATGAAAGTTCACTAGCGTTTGACCCTTGAATGGTGTATAACAGTAATGATAATGACAATTCAAACTTCCTATAATCTTTCTGGAGGAGGAAGCTGCCCATTCTCCTCATTGGCAAATGCAACAGAGTTCTGTGGTGATAGTCTCACTGACATGTGGGATAGGTCTATCCTTGAGTGCCTCCTTTACGCCCACCCGCTGGGTATAAATCTTGCACCTTGTGCATCAAAACCTTGAAGGCAATGTGCATTGCAAACACTGGTTTTATGGTGAATGGCTTGATGTAAATCATGCTGTAGATTTATAGAGCTGTACGCAGTCACAAACAGAAATATCCTCGTCAGGACTGGGCTCTTTGTCAGCGCAGGAGGACGTGAAACAGCAGACCAAGCCACTCAGCTTCTGCAGGAGGGGTGGACAGCTCCACTCCTCAAGTAAAAGATAAGTTTACTTGGCCTGTCTTTCGCCACATTAGCCGGTCTTTTAGTTCACACTTACCAAAAGATGTTTCTTTGTCCAAATATCATTGACAGCTCCCATCATTAACTAATACTAAGCTAAGGAGTAACTAACTTGGTGACCACAAAGGGAGTTTAAACAGCTGCTTTAGTAATTGGGAGCTGAGGCTATGCAATGTAGAAGTGTCGTTTCAGACCACTGAAGTGTTCATAATGTCAGGGGGGACAGGGCAAGTTATCCGTGGAGGTGAAATATCTGAAACGCACAGCAGGAGAACGAGAGGCCATGGTCCTCAGTGCTGCACAGAAAAGGTGCTTTCAGGTCTACATTTTCAAATCTGGCCCCTCAGTGAACCAAGACACTGTAATAATTACTACTTGCAAGATATCTCAGAGTTCAGGTAGGTTCAAGTTAAGTGGGGATTACTGAAGAGAGTAAGTGATGATAATGAGGCAGGCAGCAAAGCAGGGCAAATAACATGAAAACACTATGCAAACACTCAACAACACAACACAAAATGGTTATTTGTAATCCCAATGTGCTGCAGAAAAGTAATGTGCCTTAAGGTTCCATTGTCTGTTAACTTATTAGAATGTTTAATGAGACTCTACAAGCCATCAATATTCGTTATTATCAGGAACAACACATTCCTGAAAAATACTATGGCTGTGTCCAAAATCACACAGTAGCATACTATGCAGAGATTGTATCAACTACACTTAGCCATCTAGTATGTTTACACCTGATAGCATGCATAGTGTACTGTAGCATGCTTGAAAGTATCTAGATACCCTGCTACAATTGCCAAAAAAAAGGTGTGCATTGGCCACATGCTATCCAGGAAGTGTTTCATGTTTCCTATCACAGGCTGAGTTAATATATATATATAGAAAAAATGGCGGACAATTCGAACAGCTGTGCGTAGTCTGTATAAAAGCAGTGCGTAGTCAGCATACAAACACCCAGAACCCACCTACTGTGATGCAACATAGTAGTGGACACATTGGGCATCGAGACCAAAAGCATCCTACCCACACCACCCCTGCACTGGTGCATGGATGTGGGATTTTGTACCAGTTACCAGGACTAAAGTGCTGCACGTCCCACTTACTGGAACATGCTGTAGGATGTCAGTGACAGGCCTCACACTAACTCCTCATCTCAGTTGTCGTCTGAATTGATATTCAATCAGGAAAAAAGCCCTCCAATACCTGGCTCTGAGGTGTGCTGAAATCAGAGAAAGAGCAGGAGTCTGTATTCCAGTGTTATATTACAAAGCAACAACAGATAAAATAAACTTTCAGTGAACCCAAATTTTTAAGCATACCATTATGTACTGGTCATTAAAGTGTTAAGAATGGACAGTTTCATAGTATGTCTGTAGATCTACACAAATTATATCATTCGTTTTACATTATGTTGTGTTATTTATGAGAATAAGCAGTAAATAAAAAGCAAAAAAGAAGAGATCTTTGATTTTTGTTAGAATTTTTGGATGCATTTATTCAAATTCACTGGATACAACTGGTCCATCACTGATAAACAGATGTTTTGGAATCACAGTTCTGCTTTCCCCATTACCATTTGTGTGCAATGCAGCGAAGTGGAACAAAATGTGTCAAAATACATTTAGTAATTTTAATAAGATAGTGAATGGAGTCCATGAAATGCAAGTTCAGTTAGAGCTCTAAAACTGTGCCATGAAGCTGGCCGGTATGGAGGAAAGGCAATGCATTCTTCTGATTCTCAAACACTCTCCACTGTTCAAAATGAATTTTAGCATCAATAGGTTACAGGGTTAATTACTGTGCACCCCTTTGTTTCTCTGTGAGCAGAAAATGTTTCAGCTGTCCCTTCAGTGAAGGAGGTTTGAAAACCTGTGCTTTCACTTACTTCCACAATAGAGGGTGGGATGGAGTCAGTTTTTTTCAACAACACAATAGCAGTCACAACATTTTTTACTGAGGCAGTGGGAAAGAGATGGCGTGCTTGTTAATTTGGCACGCTCATTAATTTTACACATTTATTTTTGATGCAGCCGGCTTGGACCTGATCCATTGTCTGGCGCCATTTTTTTCCCCAATTTTTAGTAATGCCATTATGACAACAGTGACTAACGGTGGATGTTTGGCCATTTCACCATCGTTAACAGTGGTGTCGCACCATTGTGAGCTCTCGGCGAGTGCTGGTTTCTCATCTGGAGAAATCAAAAAATATTTATATATACCAAAAAATACTTTTAGTTATATCAAGAGTGCTTAAAAAGTCAGTTTAAGAAGCGAGTGGTCATTCAATTGCATTCTTCTCCATGACACGGTGATATATAAGGTTTGTTTCTTTTTGTGCATTGCAATATTCATTTGTCTACAGCAGAGCATGTTCAGCTTAAAGACTCATCCCTTCCTTTCAACAGGGTGAATTTAAAAACCTTTGATTTCCTGGCTGCAGATGGAAGGATCTCTCCTCCTTTGTGATGGCACGTTGCTCTGAAGATTAGGCCTGACCCGAAATCAATGGAACAAGCTGCTTGCGCTAATGCTAACTGTTGAGCCGGCGATGGATCATTTCCTGTTGGTGTAACAGAGAAAAAAAAGGGTGACTGAGGCCACGCCTCACAATGACACAATGGAGCCCAGGCTGCCTCGACACCATACAGAAACAGACTGAAACACACAACAGGGCAGCGGAGCCATGCAAATGAACTGATTACAAGGTCGTTCAATCCCACATCATTGCGGCACCTCGCAGGCCCACCACCGACCCTTATTTCAATCTGTCTGCTTCAAAGGCAAGGGCAGCCCCATCGATACCAAATTATCACAGAGACAAGACTTCCCAGGAGAGATCGATACCCATGCCTTTCTTTTCAAGGATTACCTCAGGCGCTGTCATTGTGTTCACAGGCAAACAGCAAACGTGGTCTTCCTTTGCAGAGGAGACTATGAAAAAAGCAGGAGGCCAGGCTTTTTTTTTTGATGGATGGATAAACGCAGCCGTCATATTTTCACTTCATCACAGCTTTGTTACTGACTCAAGTTGGAACAGTCACCTGACCTGCAGGTGCTTTAGATCTAAAGGTCAGGCCAGGCTTTATAAAAGAGCGCTGACCTATTTTTATTCATGGACATCGGGTTTCATTAATTACATGACCAGCGTATTGTTGCATCGCCCCAAGGGAGGGCAACGGCAGTCGACCCCTTGAGTAGGCATTGCACCCAGAGTCCCATGCAGGGCACCGAGATCAGGTCTCACCCACACACCCATCACAGTAAAGTCTGGCTTGCTTCCATTTAGCTGGAAGGTGCACATTTGTTAAAGCAGAGGACAGCTGCTGTGAGTGGCTCTGCCACAGTGGCTCTCCAGTCATTCTAAAACATGGGACATTGCTGTTGTCCCTTGTGCTGTTGTTAAAGGTGATTGTGCAATTCCACATAGCCAAGCCTGGAGAACTTTCCCCGTTCCCTTCTAATTTACCTGATGTGCTTTAAAACTAGAGTACAGGAAACCTCAGGGAAAGGAGTAATCAAAATCTAATCAAATTGAATTTATTTGTTATAGAGCATTTTTGCAATTCAGATTGTCACAAAGTGCTGTATGAATAGCAAAGTAGATTTTACAAAGGTGGAAAAAAAGAAAAGAAAATCCAGGCCTGTTGGGACCGGAAATTATTCCCTGGCCCCAGGAAAAGGCAGTCAAAAGACTCTTAGAAACAGTGGAAATATTAACACAGGGATAACATATAAAAGGCATCAGCTCTTCTATTCTCTGGCAAGTGAGGTTGACAGGGGATGACATGGTGGCCTCTGGTAGGCTTGAGTGGGGATCCTCCATCTGACAGTAATAATGCACCAATCAATCAGTCAGCCAAATATTCCCTCAAATTCTAGATAATATGATGACCTTAACCAAGTAATTGTCCCAGAAAGTAACAGAGCTCACAGCAGATAAGCAATGAAAACAGACAGTGAAATTTCTATTATACGCCTGACGTTTATTTGCTCATAACCCAAATTACTCCCAGCGTTTATGAGAGACTGGCTACTGTTAGAGACAGGGGCTTAAATGTGTCATGTTACAAAAAGGTGAATTGTGAAGAGAAAAGAGAAATCATGATGGGTGGAATACAGGTAGGTCTACCATTGGTTGACAAGAACGCATGACGTTTCAGGCATTAGAACGAATTTAGCTCTCTCTTACAGCCATAACATTATGTTTTCCATTCAGTGCAACTGTTGCACTTTTCCTTGTATAATTTAAGTTTAAAAAGCACCGCACCTCAGTTATTTGTGCACAATTTACCCGATACCAGAAGGCTACCAATAAAGATTTTCACCTTTGCATATTTTTTTTAGCCTGTATTGTCAGATTATAGTCTATGAAATGAAAAACAGAGAGCACATGAGGACCCCATCCTTTCAGTTCGAGTTTCCCATAATTCAATGCTTTACACATAAGGTGCCATAACAAATGTTTTGTGAAATATTTTCCTCTATTTTCAAAAGGCTTTGAATCTGATACAGTGTTGCACTTTTCAACAAAGGTGTCAGGGACTTAAAAAGAAGAAAAATCACAGAGGATGGTAGCTTTTTAAAAAGCTCTACCATAACATGAGAAGAATAATCATCACTACCAAAATGCAGTTTCATCCCTGGCCACTTGCTGTTTAATAGAAGTTTTATGACAATATAGAATGAAGAAAGAACAGCAAAGATACAATGAACAAATTAGCCAACTTGTGCTGGTTTGTAAACAGAGATATACCTACTACCTAATGCACAACCTGCTCTCCGGGCTGACATTTCCGAATAATCTCTGTCTTCAGCCAGGATGTCTCATTCCTGAGGGCCCTGGCCTCTCTCTGACCTTGAGCCAATCACACTGTGCCGGAGGCGGAGTCAATGCTGAAGGTTGAATCAGAATGAGTTTTTTCCTCACCTGAAGGAAAAGGAGAGAAGTGCATTTTGAAAGCAGTGGAAGGTGAGTTCCACCAGTGCTCTGACTTCATTTCAGTCATGTAGGGCTGGGGGGAAAAGGCTTTCGTTTAGCTCTGAGAAGGACTGTCGTAAGGTCAAACTTGATGTGGTCAGCTGATTAACCAGTGTCTTTAACCAACCAACTCATTCACTTGGGCACCTCATAAGGTGAAATTTTGTGAGAAAGACTTGAAAGTATGAGGTTTTGCCAATGATTCAGCCATTTAGGATATTTCTTTAAATGTCACGACTAAAAGAGGAAAAAAGAAATTAAAGGCAACATATTTATTTTGAGTGATGGCAGATCATGACGCCCTGGAATGTGTTTACCAGTATTTTTGTGAGTGAGGCTTTTGACTGAAAGAATAAAAGGAAAACAAAGTTGCACTGCCATTTCTTAAAAGAGTCATAAAATAGATGATAGAATTGACAGAAGTGATAGAATTTCTGTAGAGTTGAAGAAGGGAATTGTGTCTGAAATCATCCTTAGAGAACACTTGAGGGCTTCTTTCTGCTCAGGGACTGATTTTTGTTTTTTACATTGAAAAAATATACGTCTTAAATTTCTTCGTAGAAAACCTTGCCATGCTTCTCTCAGTGAGCCCTTGGACTCAAACATATTCCAGCAGGGACCGCGCCCAGAGTGGGGAAACCGACCCTCCTAACCCTCATCCTCCAGTCACCCCGCGATTGCTGCGGTAAGCCCACATAAATGCCCGCTCCCTGCGTAAGCCACTGCTGCATCTCTTGATGTTTCACTTGGCTGCCTGTGGATTTCGCCCCTTTTATCTGTTCCCTTCTCACTCGGCGTGACCTCAAAAAAGAGGTCATTTTACCCTCCATTACTCCCAGCGCTTCGCAGCCACGGAGAGCGCTTCTCCTCTTTTATCGAAAGCTCAGAAGGCACTTCACGTTCTCCTGTGACACCGGCCTCGCGCCACACACCTCGACGCATTTCTCTCTCTGTTTTTCTGTCCTTGATCACGGGGAGCTTTGAGACACTCGCAGCACAAAGCTCTTTTCCCTGTGTTTGAATTGTCACCTCTTGAACTGTCGGCACCTTCGTGTACCTACAGTATCCTGACATCACTGAATTGCATTTATGTTGTGCCTTTCAAGGATCTCAAGGCACTTTACAGTGAGGGTTGCTGGAGAGAACACTCCTTAGCCACCAGCAGTGTATAGCGACCACCTGGGTGATGCGTGGTGGCCATTTTGTGCCAGAACACTCACCACTCATCAGTTAAAGTGGAGAGGTAAGCATTTATCCAAGCCATTACAATTAATAAGCCAGACTGGATTTTTGGCCAGGATAGCAAGGTATACCCTCAGGGGTTCATCCTTGACCCCCATCTCATGGTACCTTGAACAAGAGCAGTGAGGCAGTACATTGATTTAATGTCTCATCCTAAAGACGGCATTTCTGATTGCACAGTGTTCCCATTACAGTACTAGGACATTACATTTATTATCAGTCCCCCAGCGGTCTATAAACACCACTCCCAGCAAGAACCTAATCTCTCCATCAAAGCACAATCCAGGCCCAGTCCCACTTCAGCCATCTGGCAGTAGAGGGCTGCAGGCTGGTTGGACTGCTGGCCAATGACTGAAACCATGTTTAATCACTCCCTGCATTGCAGAGGATAATCATCACATATAAATCAGAGATAATGATATTAACCTTATTGTGAAAAGCATTACATTTTACTGAAATACACACAGAGGGCAAGCTTTCCCATTAAATGAAAGTGCAGTATGTATGCATTTTCCCGAACAAGAAAAAAAAAGACAGAAGAAATACGCATATGAATACACATATTAAAATCCAATTTCATGCTCAAACAAGAAAGTTTAAAAAAAAAACATTCAATAAACACTCATCTATCACGTTCATATTGCGTCTTATGTGTTATTGTTTGTACCGCTATCAACATTCCAATCACTGAGAGTGTCTGAGCCGCCCTCGGGGAAGACAGCTTGACCCTCCAAATGTTCCTGAGTGGGACTGAACCATACAGATGACGGTTAAAATTCAGTGTGAAGTGTCACTTCCGTAGCGCCTGCCTCCCGCCACGTACCGCAGTCTTCACACTGTGTGCCGCAGAGTGCTCTCAGCGGCAAAGGCATCTACACGGCAGGAACACAGGCAGATCTTTCACCGGCCGACATGTGGTACCGATCTTTATAAGCTGTCATGTGAGCGCAGGGCTCCCAGTAGTCGCATGAATGCGGGTTTCTGACAGCTCCATAAATCACCAGCACCACCCCGAATAGGTACCAGTCCTGTAGTTTGTCTCTATATTGAAGAAGGTGTTAATGTACAGAGATGCCAGGGACAAAAGTATGTTTGGGCCACAACAATATCCAGAAGACTCTCCTGCAGACTTCATCTTATAAGACTTATGCTGTGCCCCCCAGATCACTCTTTATCCAACCTGGAGTTCTAATACAGCAGGAAAATGAAGACGGAGAAAAAGTACAGGAATAAAATCAAAATGTTCAAGGGTCGGGTATTTAATGTGTTTCAATATGAGATTGTACCCCAGATCTGTTTAAAGAAGGTGAGATGGTACAGAAGTTAATGCTTGTAATGACTCAGACCTCAGGGTCATTGTGGTTGTTTCTGTAGGAACCCCCTCAAAAGGTCTTATTCATAGTGCTGTATGTGTATGCGTTATGTCCTGCCAACCCTTAACTTGTCAGATGGCATGTCTGACATCCAAATAATTACATAGTACGGCAAATTCTGCTGATAGCTTAGGTTGGTTACTTCCAGATGGATCCTGGATCAGGGTTTAAATGACATACATTTGTAATACACGGTGACCATAGGTGTGCATACCTCGTAGAATGCTTAAAAATGCTTTGAGGGACTTAAAAGAAAATGGCTTTCCCAGCTGTTGAAGCTAATTGCCAGCATATATTAACTTACGTGGGTTGCATCTGGATGCTTGCACCTCTCACAGTGATCTTTTAAAGCAGACATATTCCTTGGCCACACATTAAAGTGCTTGAGAAGATGTACGAGAATATTGTATTTCACTTCATAAGCACTGAGAAAAATTGCCAGTTCTTTAATGAAATCCACTGGGGTTCTGTAAAGGCAAAGACATTGTATTTCTTTGTATGTGAACTTTTTGCTCATTTTATTTAATTCATTGTTTTGTTTCTCACACAGTACTTTTTGGGGAGAAATGAGCAGTAATTTGCATAACACGTAAATTAATCTCCAAATAATGTAAATGGAATGATACAATATATCACACAACATACCATTTAAAGCACTTCACATAATGTGCAATATTTTCCATATAGAGTTGAATGTAGCTCACATAACACATAATTTAATATATTTCAAATATCATACAATGTGTTTCACATAACCTATCATTGAATGCATTTCACATAACACATCATTTACTGCGTCTCACATAACATATCATTCAATGTGCGCAACGTATCAACACAGTTTACAGTGAATTTAGAAATGCAGGAATGAAGGTGTTTATGTTTAAGATCAACACACTGGTGGTCACTGGCCCTGTGGGGTTTGGGGGGGTTGGGGGGGGGGGGGGTGTATTTCTAATAACGGCGAGTCGAACACCGTGCGGATGTCATGGAAACAGCGCACGGAGCGGGATGGATGTTTCCACTTCAGATGCTTTTTGAACAAGCGCACATATACGCTGTGACCACCTGATCACGAGCCACAAGAGCAACTCGAGGAGCTATCGGCGCTGTGCAATTTTACCTTATTTCCTTCACTTACAGCACAACAACAGGAGGGGAGATGAAGCTGGCGGAAGCTCACAGGCTCACTGGTGCACACAAAGCAGAACTCAAAAGAAGCAGCCCTCCTCAGAAACTCATCAGAAACACCCCTGTGTATCTGTCTGAAAGCTATGATGACATCATGGATATTTGTCTTTGTCATATCATTAAAATCATCACTTTCTGAGCATGAGCCTCAGAATTTTGCTGAGCAACTAGCTATGCTGTTCTCTTAAAGCTGAGAAGAAAAATAACTTACATCTGAAATCATTAGCAGTCCTTAATGTGGATGTCTGTACTGAAATACACTGCAGATGTTTTTTTTTTTTTTTTCTTGACCAATTTCACTCATCAAGTCATACACCATTCCACTCATTTACGTGCTTTACATTTTGAGTTGCATTTCATGTTGCATTGGCCTCAGTGTTAATGTGCAAAACTAGCTCTGCTGTGGTTCCATCACATTAGAGGGTCTATCAATACCAAGCCTTCAGCCTTCAGTGCACAAATTCAGATTTTTTTTGTGTGTGGGTGTTTGTTAGAATTCATTTATTCTCAGTTTTCCCTGACTTCCTTGACTGAAAATGCAGCTTTTTTGTATATTTAAATAAACATGTAAGAATAGTGTAACATTTATATGTGATCCTTCCAGGATGAAACCCACCCCCCCCCCACCACCACCACCACCACCACCACCACCACTAGGCATAAAGGTACTGTTACCCAGCATCTCTGGCTGACAGTGAGCTAAGGGCAGGAGCTGCCACTACCCCATGAGGCAAAGACAAAAAAGCAGGTGGAGGCTGAGGTGGAGTAGGGATTTGCCAGTACAGCAACTACAATGCACGCATTGGAATACATGTACTCACCTGTACATCACGTGACAGTGATGGCACTATCTGATGCCTAGCAACCCAGTGATTGACCTGCCTGGTATAGCTTCTCTCCTTTTTTCAATTGGGAAAAAATGAATGTCATGTGATCAATTTGCTGACAGCTGAATGGTGCCTCCCACACACAGTAAGCAGTATAGATGAGGGTGAGGTGCAGAACAAGGATGAGTACACTGATTAAAGAGGACGCCCTTTTGCTGTGCAGGGATGCTGTACTGTCAGACATGTTGGGTGGTGTCAATTTCACTCCCCAGCAAGTCCTTCATAAATGGGATGAGAACATCTCTCAAGAAAAGCAGTGTGAACACTACCATTGGCTGCTCTCTCCTCCAAATATTCAGCTCAGGTTCAGGAGATGGAGGACACTGCAGTGAGAGGTCAATATACTGCTTTGCTTTATCATTGGGAAAAATGATTATGTAAAGTTACACACAGAAACTGAATATTTGTGTGTGTTATGCACAGTATTGCATTGAAATACTGTTGAGCTGTCGAAAAGCAAATGGTAACATTGGATTAGGTAATTATTATTATTCTGTGCTGTATGAGTTTTGGTTATTATCATATTATCAAATCATTAAATATGTTTTCTGCAAACAATATTCAGTCATTGTGTGTTTAGTGCATATTAGGTCAGCTTAACCCTTACCCAAGACCAGCTTTAAAAGCCAAGCTCAATGTTTTTTTAGAAGATAGAGCACTAATGTCGTTTTTTTTGGATTATTATAAAGCACTCAGGCTTGGTCCACCTGAGTCCAATGAAAACCATTATTAGTCCAGTGTGGATAGTGCTAAAGCCAATCAGGCTTGGTTATTACTAGGAAACAGCTGGCCATGTGGAGTGCCCACTTCAGCCATGAAAGCAGCCTTAATTCAGGTACAATTGCATTTTAATGCTGGGCCTCATATGTGCAGGCCATCTGCTCACAATTATGTTTTTTTTTTTTAATCCAGTATTGAATGAAATGAAAGCATGAATTGATTATGGGAAATGCTGTTGCACAGTTGCCCTCTTTTGACCCCCCCCTCCTCCATCCCACCCTAACACACACACCCGCACCCTTTAGCAGATGGAAATTGCAGTGGAAAGAGTGGAAGCACCGAGTAAGTATGATTTGTGCTAGGGGTGTTTTCAGACGGCATTGTCTCACGGCGCGATAGCCTGTGTGTACAGCAGTGTCATCGAAGTTGTCCTTCCTTCCGTCTTGATAAAGGCTACACGTCCTTCACTTTTTTCGTCCCTCCGCTCCACCGAAATATTGATTCATCACTGTTTCTTCATTACCACTCTTGTCATTAATGTCAGAAGTATACTTACTACACTTTTTTTTCTGGTCTCATTTTCTATTCCATCAATGAGTTTCTAAAAAGGTCTCTATGAAAACTCTGTCCCTACAGCCTTGCCTGGTTGAAACCGCACTGCTGTATTACTTTACACGCGTATGAATGACAGGATTGTATTGGATACTCAGTTTGTCCTCAGGTTGACAATCTCGCCTGACACATTTTTTGATTGCTGCCTTTGGAATAGCTGCAGATTTTTTTTTTCCCATCTTACACAAAGCACATGCTTCGCTGACCTGAACGTGTTGTGGCAGGCGACTCCCTCGCAATCTCGATGGGGGGAGGGAAAAAAGACAGCGAGAGGCCGGGATCGATAAACTATCTGAGGAGAACCTGAATGGAATTCCCCAGTGGAAACCCTTCCAGCGTGCGTTTTCGGACTGTGATGACTAGTGACTAGCATCCCTGCCAGCGAATGGTATTCACTGTGATTGAGAGAGCTCGTCTTCTCTTGTGGCATCAAGTGTTGGGGCACAGACTGTTGTGTGGGTAAAGGGTTCATAGGGGAAGCTGGGTCCCACCTATCCTGGGGCACCATCCAAAAACTTCCACACCACCCCACTGGTCAAGGGCCTGGAGGGGGAAGCTCTAACAGAACAGTAATAGGCTTTGGGTTCAGCACTGTGTCGTTGTGGTCACTTGCTCATTCTCAAACTCACCATTCTCTGTGCCTAGCCTCAGTACATTAGCATGTCTCAGACAATTTAGAGGTTATTGTCATCATTACTGATCATGCACTGGTTTATTGGAACTGCAAGGTCACCTTCGAGGTTGAAACATACTGCACCATAGAGAGGAGTGTAATAATTCAGTCATTCACTCTGGGCTTCCTACTGATGACAACAGCCATATTTACAGGATTAAAGCAAATATAATATCCTGTTGGAAATGAACAAAGAGGGGAAAATTGCTGAGCTTTTAAGATGTGATTTTGGTGTACATGCAGTTTTCCATTTTAGCAATAACAATCGCATATATGGGATCCATACATATGAGTTATACATTTGAGACATTTGATAAGTCTAATTATTTGCATTCATTACAAGATGATATGTCCAACAGGAAAAACTCTCCCTTAACTTCATTACAGTACCTGGCAGTTCACTGTACCCAGTAGAAACATTCTTATGTTCTCACAGAGAGTGCTGTAAAATCATACAACGGTTAAACTGATAATGACATTCAACTGAATCATCAAAAAAGTCCAGACTCATTTCTATATTTGACATTTTCACATTTCACATGGAACACTTGTTTTCCTCGAGCATGGTGGTTTGTGAAACTGTCCCAAAATCTTCACGTGTATCTTCCTCTATAGCCGTTTTGTAGCTGACAAGACCGGTCTCCTAACTGCTTTCCACAGGGAATCTGTGTTTGTCTGCAAACACCCAAAATGCACTTTTTTTAATTAGGAGGCAGTGCTATCGACCAGCCAACAAAAGGATAAATTTGCAATGATGATAATTCCTTCGCGTATACAGAGTGGAATGTGTGTTTTTTTTCCCTTTATAAGACGGGAAAAGGCCCTGAAAAGAACCAACTCAGCAACAGAGCTCAGTGAGGTGTGTAATGGCACTGGCTCGGCAGGGTGTCCTGCCTGCATGATGATGATAATTCTGGGAATATGAATAAGATCAACACACATTCTCTTAATTAATTATCTCCCAAAACCACTCTTTCCGCCCCTCGATCCATTATCAACAAATCTCAGAAAAAAAAAAAAAAAATCTAAGTTGCTCAATATGCTTCCCTCAGCTGCCACAGCTAATTGAAGGGGTAAAATGGTAGGCTAATGACAATTGGTAGATGTGTGATTTACATAGATTAAACCAAGTACACTCAGCAAAACAGTAAAAGTGCATCACTGCAGAACCTCATCCATTAAAAATGAATACATATTGTAGATAACTCCAGGGTGAAGTTTGTTAGTGAACCTAAATGGACTTTTTAATTAGTCTTCTCGCAGATACAATTTATTCTCTTAATAAAAACAATGAAAGCAGTCTCCACTTTTTTTTTTTTTTTTTTCTCATTTAAAAGTTGGAACTGACTTTTATGCTAGCGATATAACTCTTACTTCAGGTTGGTGAATTAACACCTGCTGAACAGAATACTCCACGTACACACATACATATACACGTACGTGCACTCTCACACACATGCTTTCACACATACATATGTAGGGGGGGGGGGTCTCTCCCACAGCGACTTGGGTGAAATTCAGTATGACCTGTCTCACAGGTAATAATGCATACATACACAGCATAAAACAAACAGACACACCCTTACCCCCTCCCCCTCAAAACCACCAATGTAATTTTCCCAGTAATTCCACATCATAATACTCCCTGTCTTTTCCGCCCTGGAGCACCTGAATTCCTGGGAGCAGGATAGAATTGTTTTCTGTGAGAACGTTCTCTGTGAGCACTGCTTCCATTGCATGGCATCACAGAACACATTTGTCTCATCAGTTTTACCCTCACCAGCCACTTCATCTCGCATCACATCACACAGGCACATCAGACAGAGTGCTGTGTCCAATATATAGATTTTCTTTCTATGGCTGAGCAGCTACCTGTATTTCCATGCACAGTAAGCACTTAATGTATACGAAACACAGGTTGAAATAGAATAAAAACAAAAACCTCCTTTGTGATTAGAGTGTAATTACAAATTAATTTATGTTACTGGTACAAGGACGAAGGAATATTTCTGGGTATTGTTGTGTTTGCTTTTGTTGTTGCTCTAAGTTAATCCATTTTCAGTGCTTCGATTGAATTCTGAGATCATAGTTTGTGGCTGCCTGTTCTTGGTACTTTTTGTGTTTTGTTACTTCAAGGTAACTGTCTATGGTAGTTTGCAGTAGCTGCTGTCTGTGGCACTTTGAGGTAGTTTGTGGCTGTCTGTGGTAGTTTGGGATAGATGTCTACGGTACTTTGTGATAGTTGTGGCTGTCCGTGGTAGTTTGGGGTAGCTGCTGTCTGTGGTACTTTTAGGTAGTTTGTGGCTGTCTGTGGTAGTTTGGAGTAGTTGCTGTTTTTGGTACTTCAAAGTAGTTTGTGGCTGTCTGTGATAATTTGGGGTAGCTGCTGGCTGTGGTACTTTGTGGTATTTTGTGGCAAAGGGACCCCTTTCCCTTCTGTTTTGAGAAGTTGATTGTGACTTTTGAAAAAAAAAGGCTGCTCAGAAATGCTGTCACACTGAGCCTTAATTACGTATCAATCTGTCAAGCAGAAAAAAACCCAGTGTAATAGTTATGATTTAGAGGTTGCCATGGATCTTTGTCACATGAAAAATGCTGGAGGCTCCATTAAACTAAGACGAGTCGTTTTGAGACCCATTCTTTATCATTGCTTGCCTATTTCTCCTGTCATTTTTCATCCTGTGAGACACGTATTTAAAATTTCCTCATTCATTTATATGTTTACGTCTGCACTTGGGTCTGCATTAGGCCGACAATGATTGATATCACTGTACGAGAAAAACTTTGGATTTTGCTGTCTGACCTTCTTTTATTAAAGAAAAATATTCCCAGTTATATGCTTTGTAAAATGAAAATTGATATTTTGACAGTCTCTAACCATAATTCAATGTGGTTTGGAAGACGTACTTCAATTTCGTTGTGAAATGACTAAGGGGTACAGATTTATATCGATTCATACTGAGCTAGTTTGCGGATTCTGATACTTTTTTGGTAGGTTTGACTTTGGGTGAAATTGTTCAACTCATAAATCATTAAAAAAAAACATTAATGAATAAATATGAGCTTGCAAGGGAACAAAATGATGTTACAATTTTGATGAGATGAATATCACTAATATTTTCAGCCTCTTACTAACCAGAATTTACCAAAGCCAGAACATTTGGCTGAACAATGAAACACTTGTTCTTTATTGTGAGGAAGGAAACTTTTCTCAGCTGATAAAAATGTATCCATCACTGACAAACACACAGTTCTGTATATGGTATAGTGGAGGGAATGTGTACTGCTTTTGACAGCTGTGGACTGAAGGCATGAGGATTAATGTATGAAGACTGATGTGTGTGTGACTACCACCCAGTACATGAACACCACGATTTCTAATTTCATTACATTTAATACAAATAAATAATTTAATTACATGTTCTCTTTCTCTTTTATAAAACAGTGCATTCAAGATTATATTCATCAGCCTATCAGGATATCAATGACATACAACCTCATGTCATAAGAATTGTACATTTGCTATGCAGTATGACACAAGGACTTCACATTAATACAACGCTCTGGTTTTAAGAATGCACTGAACACCCACATCTCAGTCACATGACAGTGAAACAGCATCACACCATTTCACTCTGAGGATTTCAGGTGAGTTTGTGTCTCAAAATAATGCGGGAGGCATGTGACAGTTGTTTTTGGCACAAATCTTTTTTTTTATCATTCCAAAAAATATGAATCTTTTTTAGCACAAATCCTCCAGCTTGCCCACTGATTCAGTCAATCACCATGCCAGTGACACCTGCTGACTGCCCTGTTTTTCTGCGAGCAGAGCATGGTGAACGGCATCACTCTCTGACAGGTACACGCCACAGCTTCCCAAATCACCAGGGGATGTTGTCTTCAACTGTTATGAATGTGCCACACAGCTGCCTACGCCTGGGTTCTGCTTCCTTAAGGCCCAGCTGGGTGGACATCCTGAAGTAGAAAAACTTGGCTTGATAAATACTGCAACCGTCACACCTGATCAGGTAGCATTGTTCAGTTTTGCTAGAATTTAGTTTTGCCGTGGTTCATTGTGGCTTTTTGGCAGCTCTGAACCTTAACTTCTTAAAAAGGTAGTGTCAAAGCCCTGTGGCACAGAACACTATGGTTTGATTTTTAGATGCCCCCTTCCGCCGTTTAAATTTGCATTTCATTCTTATAGGATATCATCCAAGTGTAATATCGTGTAGCCCACATTACATTACAGTTATAATGATGGTAAAAATGACAAGGCAAGCTTGTAATTTTTCCCCTCTGGTATTCTTATTTGTATATATTTTGTATTTGTTTATTTATTTATTTATTTATTTATCCGTCTGTTAAATGGAATCAGTGAGCAGGAAGAATAAATGTGCTTCTCCTCCTGAACATTGTCATCCATCACTCTGGGTGTTCCGCCACGCTTGGCTGTCAGCGCCAGTCTGTTTGGCTCCAGGATCCCTCACTGTCCTGTGCGTTTTCCAAAGAGGAGGGTGCTCCGGTTTCCAGTCATTTGGGGCCCAATCGCTCGTGCTCCCACCAGCCTGAACCACGGCTGAGTTGTTTTTTTTTTTTTTCCAATGGAGAAAAAAAGATCCACCCGGGGAGAAACGGAGAACATCCCGATAGATGACACTCTCCCTCTGAAAGTCCTCCGCTCGGCCCAGCGCGAAGACGCTGCACTTCTGCGTGAAACTTCTAAAACTCTGAAGGCGTCACCTCCTTCAGGTGACCTTCTCCACCAGGACCCCGTTAATGTGATTGAATAATGGATAAACGGTGGACATTTTATAACCGCAATGTTTCATTTCAGCCAGCGAGCCCTTCCCGGTCCTGTCCTCTCCTGCTAAGAATTATGCACCCAGGTCAGGCCGGAGTTTCAACTTTTGCATTTCCCCGCTCCTGGTGATCCCAAAAGGGACCTAGCAAACTAAAACTCCAGAAACATGACAAACGCGAAACACATTAATCTTTATTTTTTATAGATATGGCCAGAAACACCAAGGTCATTCTACAAAGCCGTATTCTCTCTCAAGACAACTTAGAACATGGCACTGGTCATTCCTTTTCCCCCCTTTCTTTAATACAGTACATTCGGTTTGCACTCACAGAAATATGAATATTTGATGGAGGGACGAGACGAACCCTGGTAGAGAATTTCTGGCTCTGTTTGTGTAATGATGTTTTTTTGCCGATGAGGCGGAAACCGAGATTGCACTCGGGCTGAACTTGGCTTTGAAAACGTCGCAATCTGCTCTCGCCTGAATCATTTAGACAACCGCGGTTTTAAAAGCAAAGCGGAAAGCTTGCCATGAGCTATAATGATCCCGAGGTCATATTTTAAAACTTCATGCTGTAGCGGGCCGGACCTCTGTGCTAGATGTGCTAAGTAAATCATCACACAGGAACGCTCGGGTTATTGTACGCGAGGCATGCGTTACATACATCAACCTAATATCTCAGGTGGCACAAAGGAAAGCACCCGTCCAATGCTGCATTGAATCCATTGATATACAGGCAGCTGTAACATGCCAGATAATGAATGCACTAACAGCACTGCACTAATAACCAATAATTAATTACTGAAGGGATTGATCTTACAGCTCTGGTGTTTAAGGAGGCATGTGAAAGAAGAACTTTTGCAATGCAAGAAAGGGAACACTGCAATGAAGAATTTAAAATCAGTAGACGCCTGTTAATCTGTCAGTAATGGAAATGCATTCTGACTATCGGTATATCAATATGAAGAGGCCACACTGAATCTCAGGTCAGATCAGATAGACTAGATAATTAGAGACCCCACTGATCTCCAGTCAGTTTAAAGTGTCTCACCTGCTACTCGGTCTCCTTTGCAGTGATGTACAGGAAGGAGGCAGAAGGCTATAGTAACTCAGCATTATCTCAGCAGTAGTTCAGCCGCACCTTAGCAGTAACTCAACATCTACTCATAAATTACGTGCAGCAGTCTGAGCCTGCGGGAAACGTGAGTGGAATAAGATTTCCCCGCTGTTTATCTTTCTTGCTGTTTAGAATTCTACCTGAGCTTCCTCCTCATCATCATCATCATCTGCCTTGGGGCTTACCCGGTATCTCTGCTCATCAGGCGCCAGTATGGCTGCCTCTCCGCATCCAGGCAGCACTCTCATCCTACGGGGAAGAAATCTGTTCATAGCAGGCCTTGGGCCAAGAAGAATTAAAAGCAGATAATGAAACATTTGCAGATCCACTGAGTCCTAGCTCATTTAGCAGAGAATCGTTCTGCCTTTCGCCCCGGGCTGAAACAAAGCCCTGTACCCTCAAAAACCCCAGAGAGGGTCACTTTACCACACGCGCCCGGGGCAGCATGTTTACGCAGCAGGCCCTGGGCTGCTCCCGGTGGTGGGAGGGCAGTATAACAGGGGTCAGAGCTGATCGTACCCAGAAGACCACTCACTTCTTTATGTTAATGGTTTATTCTCCCTTCAAGTCACGATGCCTCCGGCATTCAAGTCACATGACACAAAATGGTTCTAAGGGGGCTACAACAAGTGGCTGATTTCAGCAACCAGAGCTGGGCATTTGTACCTCAAGGCCAACATTTATATGGATATGATTATGTATCATTGCTGTTACCTGCTTTCTGTATGGTTGTATCTTTTGTATTCTTTTAATATTGATATGATTGTTACTCATTGTTCTCACTTGCACCAAGAATGGAATATTTGATTATATATCATTGTTTTCACCCCAGCACTGAGGATGGATGATGGATTAAATTTTTTCTCTTTTTTGAGGGAGGTACCACAGGGTTTCTTTGGAATTTGTGTAAGAAATGAGCCAACATCATAACATAAGACAATACACTGCACACATTTAGGAGAATACAAGAAAAAATAGAGTACAAGGACACACACACAACACACTCATATGTACAGACTGCACACACACACACACACACACACACATACAGCACAAACTCACATGTGTGCTTGCGAGCAGACAGGATCTGTGCATTTGCTGTGCACGCTTGTTCAGCTGTACAACAGTGGGGTGGACAGCAGCAGTCACCACAGCAACGCTGCAGGCAGTCACCACTGCAGCCCATAAGGAGCAAAATAAGCTCCCACAATGCATGGAAACCACTCTTTCACTATTAAACCAGCCGAAAAAAGACACAGAGCAACCTGCCACCCACCGTCGGACACGTCTGCAGTTAAATCATTACCCCCGTACTGGACAGGAAGTTGACTATTCAGGAAATGCACTTGAAATTCATTACGCCCTGCCCCCTTCCACAACACACACACTCCACCTACCACTTACCCACCTACCCAACATCTACGTCATGTACCCAAAGGCTAATGAAATACAGAGAAAGGTTCTGAAGAGGCTCTCTAATGAAGACTGATCTCATTAAAAGATAGAGCCCAAATGCAAGGAGAGAAAACAAGCAAAGACAAAAGATGAGACACTGCACGTTGCGGCACAGAGGGTCTGAGACACCATGGACTGAATACCAAGAAATCAATGTTTCTTACAACAGGGAGCATTTTTCAACTTCAGAGCTCAGGGTTAAACAAAACTGAAAGCTAATTTGTTTCAGGGAAGTGCATCTTTACTGTTGGACAATGACAAGGTGGTCTACCACATGTTTACCGTTGAAATGATGAGACTAGTCCTGGACCAAAATAAAACTGATGAGATAACCAAATCTTTGCAGCAAACAAATCTTACAGAACTAAAGATTCAAACTGCAGTAGATTTGAAAGAAAACTCCCAAAAGCAAATTTATTAATGAATAAAATTGTTTTAAAAATCTTTTGAAGGGAAAAAGGGATAGTAGTTAAAAAATAAACAATAAAAGCCAGTTCTGTTCAGCAAAATAGCAATGCGAATCGGATTTTTGTCACTCTTCATGATTCCTTTTGTCTCAAATTTGGCTGATGCTGCTCAAAAAAAACAACGTGACACTACTTACTGCTGTGAATTTCTAATATGAATATTCCTGAGAAACCAATATGTTGATTTTTTATGAACTATGAATGTCACTTTTCCAAGCAGTACAGTTTATGCGTCTCCGTTTCTTTGCCTCGGGTGGAATCGGTTCACCGACAAGGGTGCAGGTTTGCTTTAAATTCAGCCAGACCGGATTAAACTATCAGCTTTTTTCCCTCTCTCCTTCCTGGAGTTTCAGCGTTTTTCTTTACCCCTTTCTGAAATGATGAAAATAAAAGGCAAGGGAGGTGTCTGGATTTCCAATTTCTATTTTCCTCATCTAAGCTTTTTTCATGGTGCAGTTGGAATACAGAAGGGACTTTGAGTGCTCTTTACAGAACACAGGGTACAGTTAGGTCCAATGCCATAAGATGATGAGTTGGAAGTTGGAAGTTAAGAGGGGGAGAGAGAGATTGGGGAGGAGCAGGTCCAGTAGTCACTCACCTTCATCAGCAGCACCTGGATCTGGTTAACTGGGCTAGACCACTGTGGCACTGAGGGGTCCAAGTAAGAGTGCATGTGGCTCCCTCTTTCCCCATTGCAATTCATCCTGTATCTGTTGGTGGGCTTCAACATTATGCTGTATGTCTGAGTTGTTTTCCATGCCTGTGTGTGTGAGATGGCAAAGAGCAGAATAATCAGTTGAGCCATCTGCAGCACAGACAATGGGGGCGGGGGGGCTGGTAGCTCTTCAGGCCAGAGAAGGACTGCAGAGCTACCAGAGCAGACCCCGCAGAGCTTAGAGCAGAGCTGGATGGGGCGAGTGACTGCCATCCTCGCAGCCACTGAGCTGAATAGACTCACCTGTTCAACAGGTGCCATCCATGGCTGGAAGGCAGGGCAGTGGCACATGGATTCTGTTCCCAAAATCAAAACTGATGACCCATTATCCCAAAGCAGAAAGTGCAGGGCATTTTGTTGCCATTTTTTCTGTGGAAGAGATTCTTGTCTAGCCAGTGTACTCAGCAGCCAAGAAACTATCCTCTCCATAGTTGTGTTTGTGTGGTCAGCATGTCACAAGTGTGTATATTACGGTCACTCCCAACGTGCACAAAAAGGGGAGTGGGTACATCGTAAGGGTGCAGTGTGGGCTCAGCATTCATGGTGGATATAGGTTATGCTATCTGCTGTATTGAGTTGATGTGTTACTTGCTATAGTGCGCAGCGTGAGTGTATGCTGTGTGTGGGTATATGGTGGTATAACAGTCCTAACCCAAAGCGGAAACACCAATGCACACATTTCTTTAAGTTTACCACTTACCTGAAGGGCATGCATCCCTCCTCAGTCTGAGGAGGGTAGGTAGAGGTTGGCCAGTCTGGGGTAGGAGTGACGCCAGTATGGTTGGTTTAATTAAAGACAAAAGACACTTGCATTAATATGCAGGGTCCATGTGTTTTATGACAATAAACCGTATGTGAATACCTTGCAATAAAGATGCGTTTGAACAAAACGTACCTGTCTGTAACCTATGGTGGGGCTGGTGGTAGATTCTCCTGTAGTGAGGTGGGGTAAGTAAAAACCTTCTTTTAGTAAGAGACCCTCACATTTGCTAAACTTAAGAAACATTTAAACAAACTTAATAATCTGTTTCCGAGATGGATTTCACGTTTTTAACACTCATTAGGCAATGAATGTGACCTGAATGGCAAAAAAACTGTGAACTATGTTTTTGAACGCTGTGAGAGTAAAAACAAGGAAGCTATGACTGCAGGCCTTGGTTATTTTCCCTCAAAGAGCAGGGACATGTGGCCTTGTCTTTGGATCTAAAGGCTGTCATTGAAGCAGTGCCTGTCACTGCTATCCCCAGTCCTCTCCACAAGTGCTCATGTGCACACACACATACGCACAACCACACACACACACACACGGGCATCAGAAACACTTCAGCCTAACTGGTCTTTGAAGCAGGTTCACCATTCGTCCTGTGAGGACTGTTTTAATTCACAAAATGGAATTGGAAAAAGAGGTCAGGTCTCTCGGCAGTGAAAGCCCAGTACGATTTCCCCATGCCTGTTCCTTAGCGAGCTGACAACACGTTCCAGTTTGTTTACTTGACACTGCCGTACACTGGGGTCAACACGGAGTCTATTCATTTCTTTCCTTTTGTGAATTAAGTAAAGCCTGTGCAATAAGAACCTGGTAAGGTTCAATAATACCACAAAACAGGAATGTCGCATGTCAGAGTTAAACTTTTTGGAAAGGGTTCAGCCATTTGCAAGCAGCACTTTCACCACCTCGACCTCAATAGTATCCCCAGCTCAACCTCAGAAGTTTAACCATCTCAACCTCAGTCTCAACTTTTTTCTTCTCACCTCAGTTAATGGCCAAAACGTAAGTTCCCCTTTTTTCTCTCTTTCTTCTCTTTTTGTCCATTGGCAAGGTCTGAAGGACACTCATCAACATATTATATATATTACAGTATTTTTAACTCATTCACATAAACATAAATCATTTTTAATGGCGAGCTTGAGCCAAGTTTGAATGGTTAGAGACATATTACAAAGGGAGCAGTTGTTCTGCATGACCGCAGCTCTGATGGCAGCCGAAGCATATGACGTTGGGATTGGATGGTGCCAGTGCAGAACACCCAAGCCAATGCTCTGATTGGATAGCAGCAGTGTGGAAAAGCAAAGCAAACACTTTTATTGGACAGCACCAAGAAAAAATGTTGGATGTGAAGAATATTTCAGACAGCTTTGAAACGCTACTGTACACCCACGCTCCATACACAGCCTATATTTTAAAAATTTACTCCATCTGAAACCTACTGTGTGATCTCTCCATTTTCTTCACATCTTTATAACCTTTCAGAAAGGGGTTCAAAAAATGAAAATGCACTATGGTGGACATAGCTTGTGAATTTACAAAAAAGTAATTAATTAACAACCACTCAAACCCTAATTCATGTCAGGTCACAGAAAAACCAACTAAAGCCATAGGTACTTTTTAAAATGCCATGGCATCATTCAGAAGATTGGAGACATTGAACTTGGTGGCAGAGATTTGACCTATAAACGTAAACCAGAAGACTGAGGAGCATAATATTGGAAAATGTGGTGCTTACAGTGTGTCTTTAGAGTACACCTAAGGCGTTTCTTGTTTTTCATTACTGATGCATTATAATGTTGAGGTCCCAAACATTTTTGACTAAACAAAGTTGCTTTGTTGCTATCTCTCTCTCTTTCTCTTTTTTGTCTCTTTCTGTCTCCTACTGTTTTTTCTTTTCTCTCTCTCTTCCCATCCCTCTCCCTAAGTGATTGACAGAGGGGAGTTTTTGCATTTTTGGATCTGTCCCCAGGTCTAATGACAGGTTCCACTGCATTAATCCTCTTTTTGTGCACAATGATGTGTGGTTCAAGGTGCCAATCACTCATGCCTGCGACAGGTATGAAACCCACAGTCAGCTTAATGGAGATGAGAGGAAAGATAGATATAATGTCAGGAGTCCCAGCCTCCCAGTCATCCCAGACACTCAGGTTTTTCACCGAAGGCCTGAGGAAATACTTCCGTCAATGATTTTTGTCATTTAGTTTTTGTTTGTTTTGTTTCTTTTTTTTTGGTGGGGGGGGGGCATAGATTTCCTCAATATACAGAAAAATTGAAATGCTGTGTCTTCAATTTTTTTGAATGATGATTGGAACAGAAATGGCTGGATATATTTTTTGCCTGTTCTGCGGTGTGACTAGGAACTGTGGCCAACGTAAACCCAGCATATCCTGGTGGAGTGAAGCCAATTATGTGCCGCGCTACCGGTCATAAACGGCTAATTATGCAGCTTAGACTTTGGGATGCACCAGCTGAGCTGTGAGGCCTGCGCTCCATGGAAGGCCCTTCACTGACTGAGCCTTCACTGACAGAACCTATTGTCCTTGAGAATTTGCAAACTAAGAAAACATCCCCGTGTTTGTATTGTGTTTGGTTAGCAAACCGTTATCTTTTGTTTACCCCCATCCCCTGTAGAAAACAAATCTGAAATACACTAACAAAATGAAAAAAAAAAACTTTAGCACAAATCTTTTTTTCGTGCTAAATCTCCATGGAAGTTTTTTTGGCCCTTGGCCCTCCAACTGCTGCTTCTGCTGTTTTGCAGTGTTCTCCCCAACCGTTTCCAGCCAGGCAAGAGTCAGGTCACATGAATTTAGCAGATGATTTTATCCAGAGAGTCTTACAGGTGAGTACATATAAGAGCAGTAGATGAATAGTATTGCAGCATGGATACAAAAATAATCTCATAACACTGTTGAAATACAACTGTACAGAGCAACAAGGTCAGAGACTCCATCCCTGCCAGTGTCTCCTTGTTAAACAGTTTGAGACTCTCCCCATGACCAAATGGTCTAGCTGTCATAAGTTAACTAGTCACATAGACAAATAAATGGCATCAAAATGTCACATGAGAATTGTGTTGCTACTATTAAGAAAATTAGTGCCACCAGTAAAAAAAAAATGTCTTTGTCTCGTCTGACAACAGAATTGCCATTGGTTAGGAAATGGCAGTCACGTGTAAGAACCTGACCGTCACTAGTAAGTGACCAAATAAAATGAACACAATGAAATGACAAATAAAATAAAATAATAAAAGAAATAAAAACAAATAGTAAATGGATGGTTTCTGTCACTAATAAGGACCAAACCATCACTCGAGAAAATGGTATTGCCACTAGTGAGATGGAAAAGATGGTCTCCCTAGTTAACTAGTGCAATTAAATGTAAAAACTGCTTTCCCCAAACACTCTCACACACACACACAAAGTCACTTTCAACTCTAACATCTCTGTCAGCTGTCAATTCCAAGTTTCAGAGATGAAAACAGAATGTTGTACTAGTACGTACTGACGGTGAACTGCATTTAACCTTCTCCTAATGATTTAACTGGGAATGTTTTTCAGTTTTTCTTTTTTTCAATCTGAAATTTGTTTGGAGTGGGTCTGTCATAAACATTTGATTTCATGTGTAAAGTGGAAACCTGCAATTTGATGTCGTCTGTGCTTTACTCTCCCAGAGTCATTTGTGGCTATCTTTTGTGTGCAGTAGGGCATGAATGCTTCCCTTTGCAAACAATCTAATGCACTGGAGTTTTTCTTTTTCCTAAAAACAGTTGAAAATTGCTTGGTAATACATCTTAAAAAGTAATATACTTGTTTAAACTCCAGCCTATAAGGAAAATGTGTCATCTTAAAAGCTTCAATCAATAACATGAAATATGAAATATTAACTATGTAATGCTTTCGTCCTTCATGACCCCCTGTTGCAAAGGTCTGATTGAAAAGGAGTTCATGCTGAATTATTGAGGGAAGTCGGAGAAAAGCATGTGCATATTTTTCCTATTATTAAATGTTCTTGAAGAAGCATGTCCCTTTAAAATGTCTCTGCAGATTTTTTTTTCTGGTAAATAATGCTTGCCCTTACCCAAAGAAAAACAAAGTTTTATTATCAAAGGATGTCTCTCATAACCTATAAGATATTGGTCCTGATCTCTCTAGCATGGATTGTTATTCCTGGATCATACAATCTCTTTCTTTTTGATGAGTTTTTGAGATCTTTTCACCTCAAGGCCTCTAGAATGCATATTTTTCTCCCTGTGACAGCAAGGGCCACCAAGCCATATTATACACATTATGAGCATAACTGATGTCAGCTGCTGAGCTGTTGAACAGGGGACTACCATTGTAGAGCAGTTCTCCTCCAATAGTGTTTAAGATGAAGGAAAATATACAGTACCAGTCAAAAGTTTGGACACACCTTTCTTTCTTCATTCTTACCATTTCCCACATTTTATAATAATAGAAAGACATCAAAACTACAAAACAACACAAATGGAATTATGCAGTGACCAAAAAGTGATATAAACGAATCAAAGCTGTTTTGTAACAAATGCTATATTTTAGATTCTTCAAAATAGCCAAACATTTTATTACTTGGGAGATCTTTTTTTAAAAAAGGATTATCATTTGCTTATAGCAGTACAGTGACTGTATACTAGAGTTTATATACTATAGGCCAAGGATCACCAACACATTTTATTCATTCCCCAAGGAATGCCAAGAGTTAGGCAAACATAAACCATTAGTGACTAAAAGTGCTTGGGTGGTTTAATGGAAAAAAATACAGTTTGGAACAGCTAAATTGCAGTTGGAAAAGGTAAAAATATTGATTATCCATTTCAGGATCTTGTCTTGGTTTGCAAATCTATTGTATAAGTGCTTATGATGTTTTGGGCGAATCTTTCACAATTCTTGGTAATTTCAATATAAATCAGCTGACACTAAAATGAGGGTAGCTATTTAAATACCTATTTCAAAATCCCCGCATATAAATGATGCAAGCGGCTAAAATAAATTATTCACTAAAGTGCCCTGGTTTGGAGCTTTGGAACTCTGGTCCTACCCTCTGGTAGCCGTAGTGTGTTTTCAGCGCATCTGTAATTTTCCGGCAAATACATACTTGTGTCATGGCTTGCCAGTTCGTTAATATTTCATCCAGGTGACATTTAAAAAGTGCTCCACAGCTTTTTTTTCGTGGGCACGGCGTGAATCCAACATAAAAGGAGAGAAGGGCGAGACTGCGCGGAGAACGTCGTTCCCGCTGCGGTTTAGATGAGGCTCCTGTCTTAGAATTAGAGCGCAAAAATAGGTCGCTTTGCGTGCAGAACCGGCTCATGTGTTATTCACAGCTAATCCTCATACTAATGGCAAAGCATTGAAGGCCGGGCACACTGTAACGCTGGGAACAGGAAGGACATAAACTTTTAATACCATCCTACTAATACCACTCTAATACCACGTAACTAATATCATTTAAATATGCCATACATGGAATCATTTTTAATACCCACATATGGAAAAATGTGTTCTTTTTTCATGCTGTCTGTTCCTAATTAATATTAAAATCACTCAGCCGCATCAAAAGTCATAGTGTTCCCAACACTACAGAACAGGAAGTACAGTGCGTTGCTGTATATTAGGATTGATTCCCACCACAAAACCAGTGCTGGCCCAAACTCTTCTAGCTTATTCCTGCGTAATACTCGACTAATAGCATTTTCACCTTTCACAACCAATGACTCCTGTCATGCTGTTTAACCAATAACAGTTTTGTGCTGTACAATACCCTTTGAAACTGTACACTTAATATTATTCAGTACTGTCTTTCAACAACAACCCAGATTTCAATGATCACATTGCATCATTGAGTACAGTTATCCATGATCCTGAGCTTCTCATGTTTCCTATTTCTCTCCTTCAGTTATCCCAGCCCTCCCTTTTCCTGGGCTTGCCTACTTCTCCCTAGCTGTATCATGAATGGTGACTCTTGTCTGTGGAAACATGTCTTTTTTAAAATCTATTTTATTTTATTTTTACTGCATAATTGCTTAAAGTATATCTTTGCCCAGGGCAATGTCTCTGTTAGCATATTTACATATTTATATATCTGGATATGTTCAGATTACAAATTCAGATTGCATGCCTTGCTCCAAGGACTTCACAGCTGAGATATGAAGCTGCAAGATTCTGGTGCAGTGCAGTTCTTTAATTACATTACAGTTTGTTCATACTTAGATGCTTACTGCATTAATTTAGATGATGTACCACGCTCTGATTTAAAGCTATGACCATACAGCAAGAGTCTAGTGCCCCCTGCATGAATTTAGGACTCCATTGCTCTGTTCAGATTCTGTATGAATAAATTAATATGAATTCTCTTACTATCATGGTTTTGGATTTTGTCAGTTCCTAATGAATGGTCAGTTGGTGTTGAGTAATGTGTTAGACTAATTCAGTGAAACACAGATATTCAGGAACCAGTTTGTAACCTTCCTTTGGGTCTTATTTACATGGCTTGTACTGAGCAAGGCACTGTTCGGGCTCTGCTGAACTGTGGGGCCTATACATGAACCCATCACCACAACTCTCTCACCACAAACACTCCCTGTCTGAGATTCATTATCTAAACCACTGATTCTAAATCCTGCTCCTGGGCCCCCCCTGCTCTGCACGTTTTCCCTCTTTCCCCAATCTACCTACCTGACCGAACTCATCAGTGGCACTTTCGATTAGCTGAGCACACCTGATTTAATCAAGAGCATGCTATAATTTCAATCAGGTGTGTTTGGAGCAAGGCTAGATAGAAGATATGCAGGACAGGGGGGCTCCAGGAGTAGGATTGATAAACACTGATCTAAATGTGAAAAAGGAAGGTAGTATGACAGAGTCGGTTCCGGAATGTGTACCTGTGCAGCACTCCAACGGGGGTCTCCTTCACCAGAATCAGCAAGCAACTGCCTCCAAGAGATATTCAGCTCACCACGTCAAAAGAGGTAGGCTTCCAGCTTGGGAATTTAAACTAACTCTAAATGTAGTCTTCAGCGTATGTCATTATCTTCGGTAATGGAAACCCATCACATTAAACAAGCTCTATTAAATGTATCGTACACACAGTAGAGGACTGCAGTTTACAGCTGTCAAACAACACACTGTGAGGCTACTGAGACTGAGAAGAGTGTGGCAAAGGATTTGTATTGACAGACTGTGTTTCAGTTTGTAGGTTTGTACAACTCTCCCCATCCCCACATGCAGTGGCAAAACATGTGACGTACTCCTGCAGTATGGCTTGCATTGTGTTGTAATTAAAAATGGTTTTTCAGATAAGTGTAATTACCCCTGAGGTGGAAGTAATGTAGCATCATGCTACATTACCACAGCAAAAGTTACCACAGCATGACTAACACCGAGGCTTAGCCACAGCTAGGCTTTGAGAACATCCTGAGGTGGAGAAAAGAGATGGAGAAAGCTATAGTGAGTAATATCTCTGTATATTTCTATACTTACCACGTGGACGTATGGTGAAGTGTGCAGCTGTCGGAGACGAGCTTGAGGATTTGTAAACAAGATCAACAGGAAATGGAGGGGTGAGACAGAGGTTACACTAACATTGTCCCCTGTCAGATTCAGGACCTGATTTCCTCTAACAGTGCTATTTGTGCTAAATAAGATTTGGGGTTTGTGTTTAGTATGACAAATGTCTTTGACATAGTGAAATATTTGTGCAATGGAATTTAAAATGCAGTGGTCATACATGAGGTGCCGTTTTTCAACGCGATAATTATTTTATGCACTATAAAACTACTGCAAGCAACATGATTCACGATGCCACAATTTTTTATGAGGAGCTTGCTAAGGACTGAATGACTTTTGGTTCATTAACAGCCATGTTTGAAAAGTCATTATAATTGAGTAGACACTGGGGTAAAAGTGGCTCTGCAGAGCATGAAAACTGATGTCATCCTATGAGCACTCTTGTTAGGATTTTGTGACATTACTAGAGTAGGTCTTAAGTGTTGGACTCGTTTTCTCCTGATGGCAGTTGCCTCATTGATATTTAGAGTCTGGATTATTAGCCATAATGAAGGAGCTTTGGCATTTAGGCTCTAATGAGGTGTGAACCCTTACCAAAGAACAAAGGGTACATAAGAAAGGACAATCTCGTCTTTAGCGGGATAATGACAGAGATCTCTGTCTGGAGAGAGCTCATCAAACACACATGCATAACCCTTACATTAGCAGGGGTCTGGCATCGTGGCACAAGGGATAGAGGAGACATCTGACTGCATTCATCGCAGTGTGTTTCCATCTGTCAGATTATTCTACACGGGCTCTCTGGTTAAAATCTATATTCTCCATTTAAAACGAGCAAATTGCCTAGCACTGACCATTAAAAGTGCATATTATCAAGAGATTAGAGATTATGGCGCTGTAACAGAGAGCTGGCCCAGGGATATTTTATTACCTTATGCCAAGTTTTAATGCATTTGAAAATTACCTTTAAAAATGCTGCCGCTGAGTGATGAATGGTTTTCATGTTGTTTCTGTAAGGCAATGCTCTGGGTTTATTTGCAGATAGAAAATCACAGGTCCACACGCCAGAAGTAAGAGGTATTGATGGGGCATAAATGCATGGAAATGATTTCATTTCCTGGGTAAGAAAAAATAAAATGAAGGTGTGAGATTTTCGCTCATTTTTCGTTCATTTTTGGTGCTCATGTCTTGCATGTCTCATACTGGTTATGCGATTCAATCTCACTTCCTCTCTCTGGTAATATTTGACATTTTTTGTATTAGGTATTATCAGCACTTGCTGGATGCATTTTTTTGAGCAAGGCACTTAACCTTTGTTATTCTGGTGGATGCTGATAATGGAGGAGACTTCATGCACAACATAATGTGCAATCAGTGACTGATCTGTATGAACCAATCAAACAACTTTCTGCACAGCACAGCACCTTGATTGGTTTACGTCCTTTATGGCACATCATAGCTCTACCCATGTTGGGGTGCATGAACACTTACTCTCCAATTAATAGTAAAGGAAGCAAACCTAACTGAACAAATGGATAATAGAATGTGCAAGGAAAAAAAATCTGAGGTAAACTGATATTGAAACACCTAAATTATTATGCTGAATATATTGTTATACTAATCTCCTGCCTTGAAGGAAGATGAGATGTACTTACGCTACCTATGTATTTTCAAGCATTAATATCTTGCACTGTTAACATGGAAGTCACTGGTTTAAAGTGGGAGCCCTACAACTTGAAAAATCCCTTCTGCCTACTTTGACATCAGTCCTTGCTTTGTGAAGAAATACACCTCAGTACTGCAAAGGGCTTGCTCAAGCCAAAACCATTCTCCAGATGTAGTTGTACTGGGATACAGTTTACAAAAACACTAGGTATTAGCATAGTTAGCATACCAATTTTCCATTTTCTTAACTTTCACCAAAACAAACATACTTGAATAGGTGCTAACATGATTTTGAACTGAAACCAACCCAATAACAGACATGAATGCACCCGCAACTGCAGCAAAACATGCATTGCTTTGAAATCAATGTGAATGTGTAGGAGGAAAAAGTGAGAGAGTTCCTCATTGGGTAAACAGGTTGCTTCCCTTTGACTCACGCTGTGGACGGCTCCATGAAAATGAACATAAAGGCTTCACTCTCTTGGAGGATTTCTCTGTAGGTTCTGCGGGCTGTGCACTGAGCAGTAACTGTGCCTTATTCAGGAAGAGAACAGCACCCTGAGTAATATCTCATAAAGTTCCTCACAGCGGGGCAAGAGTATCATTTTCACCCTTCCCGTCAAACACAATTATATAGCTCAGAACGGCAAAGTGAGAAATGAGCCTCATGCAGGTTTGTATTAGTCTCAGGCCTCTTCTGTGGTATGTTTGGGTGGTGGTAAGTCAGGTGATGGCTTGTGCTAGAGGGCATTACATCATTTTAATATCTGTCACAGCTGGCTTACAATGCGTGCATTGACACCCTATACATTCTGTAACAAATTTATGCAGTCAGTGTTTATTGGAGTTAGGGTACACTCCACAGGATCTGAATCCACAATACTTGGGTCACGAGTTCAAACCACAACTCCGCACCGCTGTGGAAGCCCTCTGTGCTACAGAGAAGGTCAGTTCTGAAATATGTAGCATGCCGCTGGTGTTGAGAGGGAAACAAAATGTTCTGGCCGCTCAGGAGCTCACCTGGGGATTCCTGGAGCTCACCCAATCGACGAGGAACAGCATGCTGCGAGACCGCCCCAAAACGGAATGCAGGGGACAGGACCGGCCCCGTCTGGGAAACTGCAGCGTCGAGGAGTTACGATGGAGAAAGTTAAAACTGGAGAGGGGACAGGAAAGCGAAAAGAAGGTCTAAGCTGATGATGTATGAATGTGCATTACTGGTAAATGCTACGTGAGAGCAGGGGGGGTGGGTGGGAGAGAAAAAGGAGGGCAGTAAATAAAAGTAATGGGGTGTTGTGAAGACCGACAGACACAGAGGGGTGTCTGCAGCTGTTTTCAGCAGGGAAAGAAAAATACCAACCAGCATTAGTCTGACGGCGGCCACTGAACGTTTTGACTTTGCTCGTGAGATACAGTCTTGTATATTGGTTTTCCAATAGAACAAATACTCTTTCTGGCTATCTATGCTGGGAGGATTTTTCACATGAAGGCTTTGATGTATCAAATAACTTTTCTGTGCCAAAGATATTCTACAGATAGAATAGATGTATACAGAACATCTATTCTGTGTAACTGAGCCAAACTTGCATAACCTCAGTAATTCATCATGAAAATATTAAACCTCCCTCTCTTCCTTTTTTATTTTACACACTCGGAGAACACAGAGCACTTGCTTCATTTCTTCAGTGTGATGCCCTTCTTGTGCGTTCCTGTGTTGCTGCCAACATGCCACAGCTGTGAGCCTCATCCATCAGTTGTTTTGTTTTTTTTTAGATGCTGTTGAAGTTAGCGAAGCACACAAAAGACATATGTAGCGCTAACCCCCCAACCCCCAGCCAGCATTCAGCTCGTGCCCACTCGCTGCGGGGAGCGTGCCGGCATCGATAATCTGCGATCCCGCTTGGTCGATGCTGCGTTTGCAATTGGCCGCCACCCCGTGTCTTTATGACAAGAAAGCTAATGCCGCGCGGATCGTGCCGTCAGTGGAGTGTGATTGACGGGGAAAAATGGCCACGGGAGAGCTGGAATGGGCGAGGAGGAGAGGGTGGCGCGGCTGTCCGTCAATCCGAGGCAGCGGGCAGATTGTGAGCACTGAGCCGGCGCGGTCTCAAAACACAGAGCTAATGCACACGAGAGAATCTGGGCACCACTTCACCTAAAATCAGCACGGGAAAAGTCGAGCCAGCCGATGCGCTGTCCGTCGCTTTTTTCTCTGCCTCTCAGAGGCTTACAGATGAAATATTTGTGTGTGTGTGTGTGTGTGTGTGTGAGAGAGAGAGAGAGAGAGAGAGAGAGAGAGAGAGAGACAAAGGAAGAGGGGGAGAGCAAAGAAAGAGATGAGTGCCCCTTGTGTCTTGACAGGTGTGAGTGGAGACGAAGCCATTATTTTGCACATCGATTGAGACCAAATTGCGCTGAAAGTCAGGAGAGATGTATCGCCTTCACAATGTGTAACTAGATATGTGTCATCTACCCCTTTGGCCACTTCAAATGGGTTTTCTGCTTGAGGCAGGAATGTGAAGGTTTGGATGTCAAGCAGGGTAATGAGACAGCCCTGCTCTGGTAGAGACAAATAAATAGGAGTGAACGCCTCCCTGACAAGAACCTTGGTTCCAATCATAAATGAGTGATCAGAACTTGTCTGGTGTAGGGTGGGATTGGGTGGGGCCAAAGTGTTTCTTTCCCAAGAGAGGAGTAAGTCATAGTTATGCCCTGGAGAAGCCAGTCTCCTCACGTGTCCCCATTGGCGTGTGAGACTTGCAGGTTTGATTCGATTGTCAGAGCGATGCCTCCAAGCCATTCCTGTTGTGGTTTTTTTCTCAGGTAGTGCTGAAGCAGAGGACAGATGGTGAGAGAACAAGGAGAAGTGAGTCTCAAGGTCGCAGCATTTTGCAAAAGACAGATTTAAAGCCCGGTGACTCATCAATACCAGATCAATAACATTCTTCACACACCAGCGTGTTATCTTTTACTGTGTTAAAAAATAAAGACTTCTTTCCATTATAGTCAATGGTGTGTAAAGCACACCCCCATCTGTTGCCATACAGGCTGTAATTTGTTTAGTTCACTTTGTTGAAGCTGTGTCTCTATGATTCAATCACAGCAGGGGACTAAAGATACAAACACTGTGCATTAACCTTCAGCCCGAATGACTTGGGAGGACCGTCTCGAATGACCTTGGGTTGCAACCGATTCTGTCCACATCCCATTGCAATTTGATCGTCGTCTGAGAATCCACTCATGTGGTAACCGCAGGGGCATCCAGTCACGCATTATCAGCTCACTCCCAACTGGTGATGGACACAGCGACTCTGTCAACTACAGGCCACACTCAACCCCCCCCCCCCCCCAGAGGGGCCTGGGGGCCACAGGTGCAGGGGGTCACACACCCCACAGATGGTACCCCCTCTGTAAGCCATGTGCCACTAGCCGGGCCGACCCACCACCTGGAGAGACCGAGGGACTGCGAGGCTGTACGTTTTCCCACAGACCTCATTCTTCACTCTGATATTCATTCCTCAGATGTATGTTTCCTGCCGCTCCCTGCCTCTTTCTGTCTCTGACATTGTCGGGGGAATCCTGTGCACTTGTGCTGTGTGTGTGGTGTCATCACTCTACCGGAAGACTGCCCTGTCCTATATATATAGATAACAACTGACATCAAGCTTAAGATAAAGCTGCTTGCATAAAACCAAAGAGTCTCTGATACACTCAGAGTAATGCTCACCTTTAAGTGTACTTTAACATTCCAGAAAGACACTGATTCACTTTTTTTGGTGGACCTGACATTAAAAGATGAAATGTTTTATTCCTCTGATCTGAGTTAAAATCCTGACTACTTTGAACAAAAAAACAATATAGCAGAGGGCTCCCAAGGGGCACAGTAGGCATGATGCTCATCTTGAGAGCTGGCTGAGGCCTATGGCCATGGCTCAAATGGCTGTCAACTGCAGACAATCACCAGGAGCTTATGGTGGGCTGAGTGTAGGGGTGAGTAAGTCTGCCAGTGTTGCCTTGTCACACCACTCCCAGCAACCTGCGACTCCTCAGTGTGAGTTGCTCCGATGACACTAGAGAAGCAACAACTTGCCCATTTCACTGCAGTGCACTGTGGGACTGTAAGTGTGAAAAAAGATGGCATGCACACCTACAAGTACAGAGGTTGTCATGGTGAGACAAGCCTAAAGTAAAACCGTCAGAGATTAGAAAAAAGTTGGTTGAAGGTGGGGGGGGTGTTAAATCCCCCCCCCCCCCTCAAAAAAAGTAAAGTTAAATTTTAATTACTACATTAAGCTTAATAATTACTTTGACTCATCTGCGTAGATGTCCGTTGTGCTTCACATCCATTAAAACATTAAGATAAAAATATCAGTTTGACACAAGCTTTTTGGTTAGAAAAGTTTTGTTAATTAAATCAGGAATACTTCAGATTTTAATCATGTACAAGAAAGAGGAAAAAAAGGGGAAAAATGTTTTTTTCATCTTCATCTTTTTAACAGAGCGAGATAAAACAGTAGTTTAATTGCTTGGAAGAGTCTCTTCACAGAGACACAAATAAGGGGCTGAAATATTTTAAATTAAAGATGCTGTGTTCCACCTCTTAACTAATTTATCCATATTTTACAATTAATTATATTACTCCTTTCTAAATTACATCTGCCAAAAGCTTAATCAAGTGTTAATGTGTAATAGACCAAAAAAATGAAAACTATTTTCAGTTTTAGAGCAGAAAATAAATTATAATTGAAAACATGTTTTAACTTCAATATATTATGTGTTTTTAAAACTATATTTCTACTCTGTGGAGCAGTAAAAATCTAAAATGAGCCGGGAACTCGGAGTGGTGAATGTATGGTCTACTTGCTTTTGATCAGAATTGAGACAGCTCGCAAGGACTGACAGACGGTTTGTTTTCTCAACCTTAAGAGATCAGAAGAGCCAAATGGAGGGAGTGAATTCCACTTTCCAGAGGTACGGCGGAGGCCACCAGACGCTGCCAGTCAGCGAGACAGATTGACATGCTGTGATGTTGATGTGTGCTGACAGCTCGGTGCGGCTTCTTGTGACTGACAGTGACCTGAGCGCAGCATAATTATGATTGGTCCTTTGCCTGTGAGGGTGGGGTTTGGCGGTTGCTAGTGGGTCCAGGGTTTGTGAGGATAGATTATTATTCTGATCACAGAGCAGCAGATGGACCACATCTTCTGTTTCGTGGTGGAGTTTGATCGAGGCTCTCCCCACCATTAGGAAACAGCAGTGATTTCCAAGGCAATGGCAATGCAACGAGAAGCTGCTCTTTACTCATGTTCACATCTAAATAGCGGTTGCACATGCTCCAGCATGGTGATAATCTCTCAGACAAGCAGTGAGGGTGTGGTCTCACAAGTGACAGCACTCCTGTCTGGAATTTCTTGTTGATGAAGCACCCCAACCGATAGCCAAAAAGGATAAATGAAATGTTCACAGATGAGCTCCACCCAAGAACGGTTTCCTAACACGTTAGTGAAAGGAGAACTCTCATCTCAGTTCAAGAGTACAAGGGCAGTGTAATTTCACTATTCACTGCTAAATTCTGTGTATTTCAGGTGAACTAAGGTGAATGATAGGAAGTCCCTGGCTCCTTCATTTGGTCTGGAACAAAAAAACAAGACAGACCTACAGCATTTATCTGAAGGTGCGATTGAAACACAATTGAACACACTGTCAAAACAACTGCAAGTGTTCTGGGAGTGTTTTTTTTTTTTTGTGGAAAACACATGGGATTCACTCGATGCGCCTGGTCTTGCCCGCTGTGAAGGAACAGGACACGATCGCTGACCAGGTACACCCACCACACCTTCCCTCAGAGATTAAGTGCGCCGCAGTCTCCATGGTTACAAACTAGGCCTTGCATCCCGGGAAGCTTAACAGTTCTCTCTAAGCATCAAAGCCCAATTATTTTCTAGGCAACAGTCTAAAAAAATGTGAAAAGTAATGCTTGCTCCAGCCGTATTTTTTCATGTATATTTTACCACGAAGAAAGGGACTGAAAAAAAAAGTTCAATCTGACATCACATCCTTTAATTCCCCTCCATCCTTTTTTTCAAGTAGTGTTCATGCTTTCATCTCCTGAATGTGGCCCTATTAAAAGTCTTTATCATCCTTCCCCCTGTTTTACAATTAGTCAGTCAGAGAACGCACTTCATCTGCATGAAGAAGAAAAAGCCCTGAAATACTCTGTCTAGTCTCACCCAGGGCCCCATTAGAACTGTTTGATTATTGAAAGCTTCCCTCGCTGGCACATTTGAACACCGCCCTTTACCTGTGCTTTAATTTGACATATGTGGTATATATGGAGCAGAGGGAGAAAAAGTATTAAGAGGACTTTTCAGCTCAGAGCGCAGGTCATCCCTCTCATCTCTGAACTGGGGTCCTTTCTAAGAGTAGTCAATTGTAGGAGTGCTCTGCTATTTAACAGCTGTAATGATGAAATACCCAGTACAATATCAGCTTGAGGAAAGCTGAAGACATTCCCTATGAGGAGTGACGGACCCCTGAGCTGCTGACCTGTGCCACTCACCCCACACATCTCACCTTTCATTAGCCACCATTACTGTTGCTCTCCGGCATACACGGAAGGACCATTAGTAAACAGCACTGCACACAGGCTCTGGTTCTATTGTGTGGATTAGGCTGTCTCGCTGCTCAGGGTTTCTTATACTTACTATGTTCAGCTACATGCAATCTGAATATCCATAGGTAACAGGCATTCTGGGTAAAAATGACATGCACGTCAAATATTGTTGAAAATACAGCACACCCTCTTTTTCAGTGTTCTTCAAAATGGAGGTGAATTGTAACAGCGGAATTGTCTATCGGCGGCCCGTTGAAAGCTGGAGACTGCTGTGGCAGTCATTACAGTCATGTGTCATTGGATCTGTGTGTTTAACAAATATGCTTCTGCAGTACTCCTGTCACACCATGGCAGTGGAGCAACTGTTAGTCACCAGAGGGTTGTGATTTTATATCCAGTTTGAGCTACTCTCGTAACCTTGAGCGAGAATCTTTCCTTTAATTGGTCCACTGATGAAAAACCATCTCCATAAATATATCACAGAATTATATATGATGCATCATTGAAAGCTTATTATTCAAAGCCTTTTAGCCAGGATGCTCTTTAAACGCCATATGTTTCTGCCCTGTGTATTGTTGTTTTAGGACAATATCTGCAGAGGTATTCCAGCATGACCGTCTGTCACGCAGTAAGCGACATCTCAAAGCTGCGCGTGTGCACACTCACTGAAATACATATGCATTCATTGCGCCCTGGAGATGGAAGCATGTTTCTCACACGCACACGGTCTCAGGGTGATTGCCGTGGAGACAGCGTTATCAGCTTTTCCATTATCCTGCTTGGTCTCCAATAAACAGCTAAATCACCACAGCGCATATCAGGACAGGGAGCATATTGTGCTGTACCTCCCATCCTCCCAAGACTCACCCTCATCACACACACGCACACAGACACACACGCGCGCATGCACATGTACACACACACACACACACACACACACACACATTATCAAATATTATGTAATGTTTACAGAGACAATACCCAATAACCAGCTTACTCAGATGTCACAGATATTGTATTCAAGGGGTCCCTACATAAGTGTTATGGTTTGAAAATCAAATCATTGTCCTGTACTTCCTGAATGAAAACAACTTGCTGTAAATCTTGTGAATAATTTGGGTAGGCTATATGAGTACTATAGATTTGTCTATACTAAATATAAACAAATACAGTACCAGAAATATACTAAATATATTTTACTAAAATAAACTTATAGACTTTTTGAAGTGTACAAAGGGCTACCACAACAACAATGCTAACAACATAATAATATATTACAGTACAGGCATTGATCAGATGCTCTTATCCAGAGCAAGTTACATTGGTTACTGTTTTTTACAATTCTTTTATGCAGCTGGATATTTACTGAGGCAATTCTGGGGTAAGTACCTTACCCAAGGGTGTAGCAACATTACCCCAATGGGGAATCAAACTAGTGCCCTTTTGGTTAAAAGTCCTGCTCCTTAACCACTATGCTACACTGCTGTCTCTGTATGTATTATAATAAAAACAGTACATGTGAAACCATCATTATCCTATTTCTGGCACGGCATGGATAACAAATAAGCAAAATAAATGCATTATATTCTAAAGCACTTTGTTTAAACTCACACATGGTAGCAGCCAGCAAGAGAATCGTGATATATATTACCACTTCCAATTAAAATTAAATTGTGTTTTTAGTTTATTTTGAGGTAAAATTGATACAATTCATAAAAAGATAAAAAAAAACACTGAAATTAAAGTCGCCCCTTTGATCTCACAAGTAATGGCATAATCAGTGAGAATTCAAACAGTTTAAATTAAATTAAACTGGCAGTCCTTCCCTTGGAGGTCTCTGCACTGTGAGACTTCACAAGAAATACACCCTGCTCTGTAATTGGTGGTGAATGAGTAGGAGCCAACAGAGGTCTCGCACACTGTTGTCCTTGGAGGGTTTGGTGCTGAAACCACATGCTGACGGACATCCAGGTGGCTGAACCCAAGGCAGGCCAGCATGTCAGTACAAGGGTTTTTATTTCCCCCTGCCAATAGGGGATCGAACATAACCTAGCTGACGTCACTGTGGACCTCTGTTTAGATGAGAACACCAGAGCAGCACAACGTTCCAGGAATTATAACAGTCCAATCAACTTTCAATGAACGATTTTTGCAGCCAGGAATGTCCAAATAAGGTTACACGTGGCAGGGGATTAAAACAAGAACGGTCTTCTCTTTACACCAGATAAATGTCAGTGAAAGAAAACACGTACTCAAATAGGTCTTTTAACACAGCGACATGTTTTGCTTTGGCATTAACCAAGCTAAAACTGCAGAGAATTTAAACTGACCTGTGACCCCCCTTTAAGGGGCCTGCCAAAATATCAGGCCAAAGTTAGTGAAGGTGACATCGTAATGGAGGCTTTAAAAACGTCACTGTATTGTTTGTTAACAGGAAATGACGAGAGTGGATGAGGATAGCATTTTATCCCACAGAATGGTAGGAGGGAAGGACACAACATGAGGTAATGGTAGATCAAACTTATTTTTGCCTGGGGGGGGGGGGCATTACAGTTTTTGTCTCCTGTTTGTTGTTTCACAGTTTCATTCCTAGGTACTTCATAGTATGAAGTAAACCTAAACAGAATGATCATTTGATGATTTTTTAGGAAAGGAGGAAACCTGTAGGAGTGTTGTTACACTGAAAATCTGACATTAGAGGGTAAAGTAGTGGGAAAATGCCTTCTGTGTTCACCCACATGCCTTGGGGCGAGTGAAACTCACGCCTGACCCGTCTCCAGTGTCTCCTCCACAGAGAGCACACAGTGACAGCCATCCCAGGGCATACATCACCCCTGGATATAAGTAACATCTCTCACCCACAGGGAAAAAGGGCCATTACTTCAGAAACCCATTCCCGGTTGTCTCCAGAGACAAAAACATCTCATCTGAAACTCTTTGAAAATGAGTGTCTGGTGAAGGCCTGTTAAGAGTATAACTCAGATTATGACATCACAGAGCACAGTTAGGCTCCGTGGGGTACCATGGTTGGATGTCATTGGCCAGAGACCCAAAGTATGTCACCAGAATAATATAATTTATATCACCAATCACCTCCAGCAACTGTAGATGTTCTAGATCAATTTTGATAGGTATGTGGCAAATGAAGAGGTTAGACTTTTTTACACATGGTTCCAGGATCAGTTCCCATGTTGGGCACTGCTGTTGCCTCCAAGAGCTAAGTACCTGACCCAAATTGTTCCAGCACAGATGCAGCTATATGAATAATATCTAAAATGTAAGCTGCGTGATTGCCTAGAAAGGTGGTTGTGATTAAACAGTTTAGTAGGCAGAATCTTGAAAGGCCCCATCATACAGAAAGTGTTTAGAGTTCTAACATTCCCTCAATAACTCCATAAACTCTCACCATCAAACAGAAATGTGTTTGTTTAGATGTTGTACGCAGTGGATTGTAAACACAGCTGTTGACAGACATATTCTTTTTACCAGCACAAGCATTGCAATGCCTCACTGTAGGTGAATTATATGTTTACAGCACAGTTAATCACATCCGTGTGATGAAACCAAGAAAGCTCACAGAAGTAAAAAAACAGGACTGTGTGACTCACACATGCACACCATCAGAACTTACCACCGTGTTGAGGCTGTAATTAGCAAAGGCACTCATCCCTCAATCATCCCATGGCAGAATCCATAAACCTAATAACATCTGAAACACCAGCCGGGTGGTGCTGACAGGTGACGAACACCAGAGACTGCGGTCGGGGAAGGACGCAGGCACTTGACCAGAGTCAGCATTCTGTCTGCCCCAAAAACTTTCATCTGAAATAATCCAAATGTACAGCAGTCACACAACAAGTTTTAAGAGATTTTTATTACAGAGATGGAAGGGATGCTATCTGTCAGGTTGGTGGTTGCATACCCCACATATACAATATACAATCTACATAAGCACTTTGGGGTGCTGAGGTGTGTCAGATATAATCACAGTGACACAGTGAGAGGTATGACTCTGCAGACATTTACTGCAAAGGATCAGACCTTTAGCAGTATGGGCATTTAGCAGACATGACTTACATAGATTACTTTTCTTTTTTCACCTGTTACCCATTTACACATCTGGATATTTACTGAGGATATTGTGGGACAAGTACCTTGCCCAAGGGTACAACAGCAGTGCCCCAGTGGGGAATCGAGCTGGCAATCTTTCGGTTATGAGTCCTGCTCCTTAACACTATGCTACACTGCCACCCACACACATAGAACTGTGCTACAGCTTAATATGGCCGCACATCTGAAGCACGTTTCCTCTTCATCTTTTCCATCTTCATTTCCTTGCTGCTTTGCATCATCAGAATTGCCCAGCGCCTCTAATAATATTTCTCACTGTTTGTTGGTTCTGTCTGGATGGCCCGATACATCATATTCAGCCTGTAACTGCATCTGTTCATTGTAGCCTATTGCAGATTGGGGGTAATACAAATTACAGACACTGCTCCCTGTGGATGAGATAGCAAGGCCACAATGTTCCATCAGGGGGATTTATCTTTATTAAGCCTGAGGAGCTGTTAGTTCATCCGGGTGCGTTATGAATTAGCAAAAATATCCAGTGCAGCAGAAGCTGTTCTGCATTAAAATAGTTCTCTATAAATTAGACTTCTTAATGTCTTGAAAGAAAATGTTTTAGGAGTGAAAACATATCTCTAACCATTGACAGCCTAAATTTAATCAAATTCAGCCCCTGTAGCTATCGCCTGCCCATTGTAAGCCATTGGCTCCTTCAACTTATTAGATATAATGGCTCCTTACCATCTAAAAATATATATATAGCAACAAAGTACCCTTATCTGCAAACAGTGATGTAGTTTCTTCACTATAGGATGTACAGGATGTCTTCTATTGTACAAGTACAGTACAGTGTGTCCCATTCTACAAAGTTAGTTCACATGATCTAGTTTCTTAAGCAAGTAGAGCAAAAACTAGGCAGCATCCAATTGGCATAACGTCTTTTTATTGTGTGTAAGGTAATATACAAAAAATTGATAGTTTATTTGATATTTTTCCTTGTATTCCTTTCCTTTTCTTGTAAGATTATTAATACCTGTGAATAAGCTGTGCTAGCACAGAGAAAGTGTCTTTGTTATAAATCACACATACTCCTTTAGAGTAATGGGAAATGTTGATTCATAAAATTCACTTATGGCCCGTCACAGTGCAAACCTCACTCTCTCCTGGAAAACTGATGAGGAGCAGAAGGACCAAATTCCAATGAACAAAGATGCAGGCTACTGTAGAGAGATTAAAAATAGAAACGAAATATGTAACAATGTATTGTTGCAAATAAAAATCAAATCTGGAATGTGTGGAACTTGAAACCTGTAAGAACAGCCACCAACAAGTTGGATGTAGTCTGAGAAATCACATTCAAGTGTGAATGTCTTTTATGCTGTTAAACAGATAAACAGCACTGTTAACAGGGCGTAAACAGCACACAGTAATTGTTAAGAGTAATTGGTGGGGATTCCAACACCTTCACTGTGGGGGCATGCAGAACTCAACAGTGTGGATCCCAGCTATGTCATGATATATATGATATTGAATTTTTTTATACAATTTGAACTTTTTGATACAATACTGAATTGTGGAAGGCGATTTTCTCTTTATAGGACTGTTTGTGTAAATAAATTTGTGTAGGTTGTCAAGTTTTTCTAGCAACAGCACAGTTAATAATTAACATTTGTCTGTTGTTTTTCCCCATAAATCTTACAAAACTGTAAAAATGTCACCTCAGAGATTTTTTTTTCTAATTTTTGTTCATCAAGGGGGCAAGCAAAATCCAAATAAAAGTGAAAATGTCCAAGTGTTTGAAAGGAGAGCACAGAAGAGATGAAATGTCCGTCCTCTAACTCCTCATTTAGATTTCACCCGTCATTTCTTCATTAGCGCTGAAGTGCTGAAGAAAGCCAAACAAATCAAAGGTCTTCTTAAAAAAACGTGAAAGAACGAAAAAAAAAAACACTAACACAACTTGCTCCGCATGCGGAAGGAGAGTGCATTTCATTCCGCTGTTAATTACACTAATGGAGGTTTCTTTGTGGCCCTCAGTGATACCAATCTGTTCTTACTGAAGGGAGATTGCACTCAGTACTAAAGGCCCCATTGTCCCTGTAAGCCATGTTGCAGAAAATGCAGAGAGCTGGGGCTGTAATTGGTTTAGCCGCTGCACTCTGCTCTGAGCCAGGAGGGGCTTCACCCTGGCGCAGTGAAAGGTGCCTCTTCAGGGTTCTCATGTCATGACAGAGGCGGCCTGACTGTGAGGTGCAGAGCCAGGTCAGGACCCAGTCCAAGCGCCGGAGCCCAACCACAGAAACACAGCAGGCCAGAGCTGATCAGTGAACCTGCGTCAAAAAAAGGACGAAGCCACTTTGTGTCTGATGTTACAAAGGGTGCCTTTTTTTTACCCTGACACTTAATACAGTCAGTTTGCCAGTTTTGTTCTCAAAGTGCCAAATCTAGTGAAAGGATCTCTCATTTTTTTAAGGGGGTGGGGGTTAACACCTCAGTGAGCTGCCTCAATAGGTCTCTCCCGACGTTAGGCATTTCTTCAGCCAGACCCCCGGTGAATACACGCATTCTCCCCTCCTCCTCCTCCTCCTGCTTCAACCTAAAAAAACCTCTCCAGTCTAATCAGAGGGCTCAGAGTCCTGTGAAAGCTAGGCCTCAGAGTCCTTTGTGAGACCTGACCATTTTGATTCCACAAGCATTTCTGGAGAGATCCTGAACCCAAGGGCTTTTTAATTTGCTCCCCATTGACTCTGCCTAATTGGGTCAGTTAGCTGGATCCAGACTTTCTCTCCCAAGTTCAGAAATGTTAAACCCACATTGTATTCGCAGACGCACACAAAGGCTCCCATGGTCCCCTGGGAAGTCTACAAAGAGACTGGGGGGACAGAGGGAGAGAGGTTATAGATTTGATGTAGAGGAGCTCAGAGCAATTAACTGGCCAGTGTTTTAATTTGCCCCGCGCAATTTTCTTTCACTGCTACTGTTAACACAGTACACCACTTTACAAATCAATGCAACCAAGGATCAATGGAAGAGGGGGTTATGTCTGAGTTTCAACTCATCTTGTGACAAATATCATACAAGTCAAGACACTGGGCCACAGCACAGAGTACAAAACGCATCCCTGGGAAAGGTAACTGCTGTAAATGGCCTGATTCAAATGGTCAAGATAATTAATTCAGTGTCCTTTCCATTTCTCACTGGTGTTCCTCTCTCAGCCCAAAAGAGCCTCCATTTCCACTCCATCCATCCCTGAGTGCTGACTGCCACTGTCCCAAACCATCTTAAAACCGCAGAGCAGTGCTGGGGGACATTTTGTGAACGCGGCATGCCCCACACGGAGCATCGACCACTGGACGTGACCCGAGATAGTCTTCCAATTCTGGTTTTTGTTTCTCGATCCCTAGAACCATGGCCCCGACAGCCCGAAAAGGGAAACTCGTCACGGGCCCGGTAACTTGGCTGCGCTGCTCCTGGAAGCCCCTAGCAGCCTCAGTAACGAAGCAGCGAGGATTTACTGCTAGTGTTTAAGTGTGTAATCAGTCTAAAAACCTTGTGGGAGCCGCAGACCTGACGATAAACCCCACCTCAGGCCATGCGTGAAATGCAGACTGTTGGAACCGCGGTGTGGGAATCTCATTAGGACCGGCGCACGTCGATGGCGCTTCAGCCGGTGTTTTTCGGGGAGCGGCCCCCTCGCCGCCCCCCACCCTGGATAATGGTATTGGTTTCACATCAGGCGGAGAGGCAGAGGGAAGACCACAGATCAGCTTGCCGGGGCCTTCTCCTCAACCCCCTAATTATTCCTTAAGCTCACCTCCCCGGCCGAATGAAAAATAAAATTGATTTTCCCATTACGCGTGGCATCGCCTCTCCCTGCATCCAGCGGGGCCAGCGGTTTTTCTCCGGGAGCTCCTGTGACACTGGCAGTGTCGTCCTATCGATGGCTTCGCGCGCTCAGCTTCCCGCTACACAGAGGGAACGCAGCCATGCTCCACTCTTGCCCTGTTGCGGAGAAACAGAGGAGACACATTCACGCGCTGGACAGGCTCCAAGGTGGAAAGAAGGTTGGGAGGAATTTGAGCCTGTAAAACATTGTATTAAAGCAGAACGCTGATATCAAGGAATGCTGTTCTCTTGGCTGAACCGTTGCGCGGCGTTCCATTATTTATGACATGCTGAGGGAAAGAACAAGAGCCAGAGATAAGGCAGCATGGCAGACTTGTCAGGCTGCTGACCTGTTGACCTGACTCCCACCTTAAGGCCTGTCTGCATGCTTTGTCTGCACACCATCATACAAGCTAAAAATATAGAGCTGTGTTTCCGTACCCCATTTTTTGTGTTCGTCAAGCTGTTGTTCACATAAAAAGCCCTCGGTCTAAGAATAATAATGAGCTAAATCTCTAAGCATGACTTCCTGAACATCGCCACATTATTCAGTGCCCCCACAAAACTGAGCATAAATGCATTTGAATGAACAGGCAACATGCGGTGAGGGCAGGGGAAAGGTCAAAGGTCAATGGGCCAGCGAGATTATCGGCTCACGCTCTCAGACGGGCACAGTGCGGAAGGGCACCAGCTACTGAATTTATTCATGTGTAGTCTGGCAACATGATGAATTTTAAAAAGTGACTGTGATTCAACAAAGCAGATCTGTCCTGTCAGAAATCTGTCTGGTATGGATGTGGCAGCCTTGATATTACCGGTTAAATGCCCACGATAATCACAAATACAACAAATTATGTCCTCAAATGATTTCCCATTTCTGCATCTCCAAACGACATGAGTGAGATTTGGGAGATTTGGATAACTATGTATGTGAGAAATATGTGTATGAGATAAACTGTAAATTCCCTTTCATGTGTATGATTGGCACCCCGCTAGATATTAATATGAATTTTCCCCTTATCTGCAGCCATTCTGTGGGCAGTACTATGTATTTAAATAACCATACTTAAATATGAGATGCCTCAAACAGCCAATAACTAGGCTTAAAAATATCTGATATGAGGCTCTGCCCCCCGCTGGGGAGTGTGTTATCCTTATTAACAGTCCAAAGAGCGCTGTCTGAACATCCAAGCCTGGCACTTCCTGCCATCAAAGTGTAATTTCACAGATTTAATTAATTTCTGCACTTAGCAAATTTGTGTGTGTGTGTGTGTGTGTGTGTGTGCGTGTGTGTGTGTGTGTGTGTGTGTGTGTGTGTGTGTGTGTGTGTGTGTGTGTGTGTGCGTGCGCGTGCGCGTGCGCGTGCGCGTGTGTGTGCGTGTGTGTGTGTGAGTGTACGTGTGTGTGTGTGAGTGTGTGTGTGTGTGTGTGTGTGTGTGTGTATGTGTGTGTGTGTGTGTGTGTGTGTGTACGTGCGTGTGTGTGAGTGGTGGGATGAGCCATGGGTGGGTGGCAGGGGTACTGCAGATTATGTTCCCTGTACTGAGCGTGTGCAGAGCTGATACACTAGTCCTCTGTGCTGCTGGATCAAATCCTTGTCAGGGCCTGAGTGTGCCGCCTTAAGGGATCACTTTATAAAACCCATAAGAAGTAAAATCATGATACAGTTACACAGAATAATGGCATCTGCTAAGCAAATAAATGGCATAACTGTATATTATAATTATTATAGTGTAATAACACTATTTCCAGAGCTGCATAATAGAATGTGTCATTTTACGAAGCGTTTGCCTTTTTCCTTTCCTTCAATTTTCTATGCAGTTTTACGCAAGGGTATCATTAAAAAGGGACCTGGAGTGCTTGGAAGCTGGGATTTTGGAGTGGTAAGCCTTCCACTGTAGGCCAAGCTGTAATGGCAGGAGGAGGCGTATGAAGTGTTCCTTTCACCCTGTCAGAAATAGAAATCAATGCGGCCACAAAAAAGCCCTTTCAAATAACAAAAAAATTTTTGATTTTTCTCTTTTTTTCTTTAAAAGTACTCGTTTCCAGTTTTTTGTTCTCCTGTTTTTTTCTTTTTATTTTGATATTACTTAGGGAGCAACAGCGGTTTGGAATGGGATCAAACACTAATCAGCTGCATGCTCTTGTTTTTGAGGCTCTTTACATTATTTATTTGCTTGGTACAATGCTTTATTCAGCATAACATGCAGAGCTTACATTGTACATATTGTCTATTCATAAAGTATTTACTGCAGTAGCTCAGACTGAGGACCTTGCTCTCCAGCAAGGTTTCAAACTTCGAAGCCTTGTAGTTGCTGCATAACCATTGACTTGTGCTAGTGTGATGGCCCTTGGATAGACTTCTGACCACTGGTCTGTTGCTACATTTACTCCAGTAGTAGTTGCAGTGGTCACTACAGTTGTCACTGAAGTAATCACTATGGTGGTCACTGCAATGGTCACTGTAGCAGATAGTGACCAGGTTCAGTATAGTAGTCTCTGAAGTAATCATTACAATGGTCGCTGAAGTGGTCACTGTAGCTGTCAGTGTAGTGTTCAGTATAGTAGCCACTGAAGTATTTAGTACAGTGGTCACTGAAGTGGTCACTATAGTAGCCACTGAAGTATTCACTACAGTGGTTACTGTAGCAGTCAGCACAGTGGTCACTCAGAAGTCACAAGCAGTGACTCTGCTTGTCATTGACGTTGTCTCCATCCGTTTCTCCTTGACGCAGCTGCCGACTCCAGGAAGTCATCCAGAAATTGTAAAACAGTTTTATCTACTTAAACATTACCGCACTGTTAAGTTAACACCTGTTTTCTCTCTTAAGTCTTAAGAGAAGAGTTGTGTACGTAGGATAAATCTGTCAGACGGTAATTTGGCAGTCCCGGGCATTCATTTAAACCTTCCCTTTTTGACTTTGTGATGTTAGGACACAGTTTAATGTCTTCTTTTCTTCAGCTTTTTCCTTCAACCGTCGTGATAACCTCTCTGTCGCTGTGTTGTTTGTAAATGGTGTTTCGGTGTTCCTCCCTAAAGGGATTTGTGTAGCAGATTAATCATTCAGGAAAAGTCTGTCTGATCTCTGGGTTACAGGTTCTTACTGTGTTATCTCCACTTGTTTTGCTGAATAAATTTCATTCTCCCTCTCTCCCTGCCCCTCTCTCTTACTCTTTCTCTCTATCTCATCTCTCTCTCTACCATTGTCAAATACACACGCAAAGATGCAACGCCTCTGTCTAGCACTAGCTCCCCCTTCTGAACCATGAATCTCCGCCGGGTGCAGTCTTCTTGGTGTATTACCCTGAGCAATTACGAACTGAACGGGGTGCGTAGTATATTTGCTGTTGATTTAATGTGCTTTTGTTATTTGATTTTCTTAAAGCACACATAAGCGTGTGCACACACGCGCGCGCACACACACACACACACACACGCACACACACACAGATTCACGAAACGCAGAACTTAAATCAGTGAAATCACACTTTGATAGTAGGAGCTTGCAAGTGTAAGGCTTTGATGGGATGTTCTTTTGACAGCACTCTGTAGACCGTTAATCAGTGTAACGCACTCCCCAGCAGGGGAGCAGAGCCTCATATCAGATATTTTGATGCCTAGTTATTGGCTATTAGAGATCTTTCACTGCAAGATCTAATTATCGCATAATGTATTTGCCACACTTTTGCCCTTGCCAGGGTGATTTAGATGGCTTATACTTTTTACAAACTATGACTTATCATGTTGCAAAAAAGCAGGAAGTTAAGTACATTTATTTAAAGAACTCAATTAAATTTACATACAACTTGCAGCACATAAAAGCCCAACCATGAGCCAAAATGAGACCCATCACAAAGAACACGAAACACCAAGTATGGATGGCTGTCCATGTTGTTTTTTTACTATCTGTAATATCCACAGTGTCCAACATGGCAGCTCTTTCCTCACCTCTCTCACTGGGGCTACAACTAAGGTCACGGTTCTGCACATTGCATTTACATTTACATTTATTCATTTAGCAGACGCTTTTATCCAAAGCGACTTACATAGGTTACATTGCCATCCTTAGCATTTTTTTTGGCAGGGGAGAGAGCCTGGCCTCCCTGGACCTCTCCTTAAACTGCCCGGCGCAGTGCTTCTCGGAGTCACACTGCTTCTCGGAGTCACGCTGCTCATGCCCCCCCCCACCGCATTCCGCTTCAGTAGGCGATAACGACCTTATGCGAGGCCCAGGCAGAGCTGGTTACCGTCGGAGCGGCGTGCCTGGTCCTCCGCCAGCGACACAAACTGTGACGGGCCCCTCCAGCCTCACGCCCTGACAGCGCTGCATTTGTTACATTTCCCTCCATCTGCGGCCTTAATGAAGCTGTCAAGAACCTGTCAATCACTCAGCTCGCCTCATTTCCTCTCGCAACCCCCCCCCCACCCCTCCCTCGCAGATGGAACATGGAATAGCAAAAGAGTTTGGTACCTTGAAAATAACCGTATGTGCGTGTCTTATGTTTTTTTTTTTTTGTCAATGCCTGTTTCCAGCAAAAGACCATTTCAGCGTCTGCATTTGTCCATGCTGTGAGCCAGACTGAGACAGTACAGACAGCTGAAGGAATCAGAAACATACATACGCACTAACAAAGTAAGAATTGTATTAGTAATTCTATGATCATTGTGATGTGCATTGAGTGGGGAAAGGAGTGAGTAGATGTTCACAGATGAAGTCATGGAATCACTGCTGGTAAGTCTCGTGCTCTGGGATTCAGATGGTTATTTCACATGTTGTAGACACCCCTTGAGAATGTGTAGCTGGCTACGTACTGCTTCCTTTAACTGCACTCTGTTTAACTCACCACTGAACCCCGGTGTCCTTACTCATCCTAATATGTTACAGTATGTGTGTGTGTGTGTGTGTGTGTGTGTGTGGGTGGGTGGTTGTGTCTGTTCAAATTGTATCCAGACAAACTATTTTTTTTTCCTTTGTTTTTTTTTTTGTTTCTAATTCCCATTATTTCATAAATACCAAACTGCAACACTCATTATCGTGGGTAATATGTTGCTCAGCCCGGAGACAAAATGAAAGAATCATTCTGGCTGACACGTAACAATGAGTAGTAATCAATAATTAAGTCCTAAGAGGGCAAAGACAAATATAATTGTATCACTGTTTGGCGCTTGGCAAAAGGGGGACACGCTTTTCCCTTTCCCTCTGAAGTTGCTCTGAAGGGGCTTTTTGAGAGGCACCTGTGCCAAATGATTGAGTCAGAGGCCCATGATTCCAGGGTTTATCCCGGGTCGCCAGGGACCGCAGCGTGACTGCCCGGCGCTCCCTCTCCTCGGGACCCCGAACGGAGCCAGACCCACAAGGCAGCCCTCTCACGCGCCAAATCTGACGGATCGGGAACAGGGGTCTTTCACCTTCTCCTCTGGGAGACCGAAAACCACCGACTTTGAGATTCATTGCTCAGGACTTTAATTCACCACAGGCTGGTTCTCCTTCTGCAGCTCAGCTCATGTCAGTATGTTAAACCCATTAAGTATTATTCACACACAGAAACTGGGGGGAAAAAAAAGAAGAAAAAGAAAAAGGGGAAATTGCACTGAGGAAAGTCTGCATGCTGAACGACATTTACTTTCCTTCCCATTAAATGAATGTATGAATAAAATAGTTTTTTTTCTTTTCGTGTCATACTTTTTTAATCCCCCTTTGAGAGAACACTAGGCTTTCTTCTGGAGCTGCTGTTCAAACCCAGTTGGGCCGTTTCAACACACACTCATCAAACATTAGAGCACTGCTATGTAATAGCGGTGGATTTGGACTTGGGTGTGGGTTCAAATTCCCTTGAGCACCATACTCACTAGCACCAGTGAATATCCAGCGTAAATGGCCGATGCGTAAAGCACAAGCATTGTGCTTTGCCCCGGACAAGGGAATCTGATACACTAACAAATAAAGATCAAAACAGGATTTTAAAAAATGCATCGCTCTCCGTGGACACTGTTAAAACCCGCGCTGCCTTTTAACAGAGAGGCTCTTTATGACCTTGTTTCTCGCTTGTGTTTACTGTGCGCTCCTGGCCAAGTCTGATCTAATCACCCAAGCCCTTTTACAAGCCCGGCGCTCACCTCGATGCGCGCAGCGTCTGGACGAGGCTCAAAAGATAATAGTTTGTAGCCGCGCCGCTGTCAGATCAGGACAGATTTATTTAACTTATTGTCTGAGGCTGAGGCCAAAGGATCATCGCTGCCCTTGAATGTTACCCTCAGCTCTGTGGCGAGGTGAAACAGGGGAAAGAGGGGAAGGAAGCCAAGGCCGTCCGAACGTCAGACCTGTGAGCAAGGCCGCAGCCGGTCCGCCCCAGTGTCGGTTAACGGCTGCTGTCTTTGTGGCTGAGGCGCGAACATCTTGCTGGATATGAGTTACATGGTTTAGATTTGGTGCGCCGTGTCTGTATTCAGCCGGGACCTTGTACAATGCAACAGATGATAAACTCTGAGTGACTCGGCAGCCCCCTGCCTGCATTCATGATCCTCTACTGCCCTCTGTTGGTAGATTGCTGACAAAACGCATTATGAAAATGCTTCAAGGAGAGCAAACAAGTATATGTCAATGTTCTTTTTTTTTCTTTTTTTGTGGGGTGGGTTGAGCTGTTAAAAAAGAAACTTTTTTGTTAAGTTTGTATGTTTTTATATTGTCATACTGAAACAGAACTGTGCACACTCAGCCAAAGGTACACAGAGCAGTCAGATAAAACACTTGGTCCGTGTCCTTTTCCACAATGTGGTTATATCTCCCCAGTGTCACTGTTTCTCTCTCCTGACTTCTGTTTGATCCCAGACCGTGTTCCTTTTCTCTCCCCTCCACCAGCTGCATGTCATCACAAGAGGCCCCCCGCCCTCCCAAACCCACACCTGCAAGACACAGACATTGATGTGAACCGTGAGCGAGGCGCCACATGTTGCTGTGTCCATTAAACACATTGTTAGTATTCTCTGTCCTGTCAGGGTCCGTGGATTCACAATGAGCAGCAGTGCGGCTCCATACTGTCGCTGTGCAACCAATCGATGCGCTCTTTGTCAGGGTTTTTTTTCTGCCACTGGGGGGGATGGGGCGTGGGTCGGTGGGCTCTGAGGGCCCCAGCTATTGTGATCTCTTTCAAGTCTTTAGCCCCCTCCTGAGACTCAGGAGGGGGTGTGGGCTCGGCACTCAGCACTCTGTTCCATTAGAGCCCAAAACACCATAATGCCTTCCTCGTGATTCTGATATTGCTGAATAGTATGAAGATGACCCAGACATTGTCTCCCACTTTGTGAAACTGCCTTCCAGCTCAGGTCAGGAGCATGTATTTCTAATGTCTCATCTCTTTAATGAAAGAGAAATCCTCACTCCACTCTTCTCCCTTTCTCCTTCTCCTTTCACTCTCTATCACAAATGCACATGTACTCATATGCATTCTCTCTCTCTCTCTCTCACACACACACTCACACACACACACACACACACACACACACACACAGACAGATTTGCTAAATGCAGAATTAGACTGGTAAGAAGTGTAATCCAGTGATGGTGATGAGGCAAATTTCTTGTCCTGGACCTCAGTGATTGTCATGCAGGTAAATCATGCATCCCCTCTCTCTGGACCCAGACATGGTGTGGACCCAGAATGCACTCCTTTCTGCGTGCTCTGTAGAAACTCTCACTCTGGTCCTGTCATCTGCCAGTACTCTAACACTTCAGGAGACATTGTGGGCTTTAAATTGCTTCCTTTCAGAGCAGGAAACTCTCCGAGTGATGGATTAGAAATTCAATGAATGAAGTGATAGGTTTTAAATTTGTTTCATTTATACCAAACTCTTACCTCCACTAGCTTTCTCATTTTTTTCCTCTTCCTTCTGCCAAAGAGAAAAGAAAAATCTTTCAATGCAAGACAAAGCTGCCAATGATGGAAGTTGTATTATTTACTCCTCCGCACTGGCTCGAAAATTCTCAGTGTGGGGATTAACATTCTAGACAGAGTGACAGAGCCTTCATTGACCTTGCAGGCATAGAGAAGAGAGCAGTACAATTATAAATCAACTACAGACCAGAGAGAAAGCTAGAGGAACAGCACTGTTTCCCAGACTAACTTCACAAAGTGAAGAAACATTTTAGCCTTGAGAGTGAAATATATTGACCACAAAAATCAGGAGAACTGCTGTTTCACAAAACAAAGAAGGATAATACGCATAATATTAAATGTGGTGTACAGGTTAAGAGGTACATATGTGCCCAGAAGGTTGTGGGTTTAAATTGAATACGATCCATTTACTGACTTTAGTTTAAAAGAACTCTCAGAAGCATTTGCAAATCCATGTTGGTCCTTTCTGTGTCTCTGTGGTTATTGTTCGGGTTATAATTGCTGTTTGTTAATGGGTATTAATGAGTTATTTGTGCTGTGTCCCCTCAAATATGTACATAACTATTTGTGTGTGTGTGTGTGTATGTGTGGCATACATGTACACATGTACATACCTACCTTGTTGTATTTAAAAGTTTATATTTGTGACTGTAGGATAAATAGCTCTTAAATCACTGCATAGTTGCATTGCATAATCATTGCAAGTTTGGTCCCACTAAAATAAGATGGGTACGTAATTGTCATAATCCTGAATCTTCATCCAAAACTGTCCATTATATTTCTTTGTAGCTCAGGTTGTGCTCTTTGGAGCTTGGTTTTTGCTGTTTCTTTTCTTATATGTTTCCTCCTTTTGGTTTATTTATCGGCCGCATTTCTTGAATCAAGGTCATTTTCCCCTTCTCCCATCAAGTATTGATGCAAGGAGGCTGAAGATCTTGGCAGCTAAAGCAAAATCAATACCCTCGGTGCTGGGTGCTAGATCTCTAATATCCTCTACACACCACCTGCCAAAATATTTATGTTGTATTTAAGCTGGAAGGTTTAAAAAACAACAAAGGAAGAAAGAGTAAATGCTTGGACTGTAACAGAAGACCTTGCAATTTCTGTCACCCACTTTCTGTATCACTCAGACCAGCCATTTGGCTTTTCCACCACTCTGAAAGTTCATTTTATGAGCTCAGATACAGGTGCTATTCTGCTAAATAACATGCGCTGATCGGAACTCCATCAATTTTTGTTCTAACTTAAAGTGCAAACTGTCACTTTCCAGAAGCTCAGCGAGCCCATGCATGAGGCAGAGTTACGACAGAGGCTGGATTTTAAAAAGGGAAAAAATGCAGACAGATGGCATGAGAGTCACCTGGTGTGGAAATAGTTTTTGCATGAAAAAACAGTGTCAGTTAGAGGGAGGAGGTGTGTGCAATAGGCGCGAGGGTGGGGAGTGTGACTTATGACTGGTTTTACACACTTCTGAAAAACTACCCTCATTCTTATGAAAAAGGCCTCATTCTTCACCTCACACAATAGACGACAAGGGGGGCAGCGGCGCTCGGCAGACGCCATGGCTGTTGTCATCCGTGACACGGGCCACGACAGAATAGACAGCCGCAGTGGTAACCAGGCGCTGGGGTCAGATGTGAGATAATTCAGTGTCATATTAGTTGTGATGTCCCGTGTGTGTGTGTGTGTGTGTGTGCGCGCGTGTGTGCTGCTTGGGTCCGTGCAACCTCCATCTCTGACCGGCCACAGCTGCACTCCGTCCCGCGCCACAAGACCACACCCACCCACTGAAGCAGTTGAACTGAACCCCTATCCAAAACGTCATCCCCAGTTCATAAATCTCAGACGGACATGAAAAGAAAACGTGGAGGAAAAAAAGAAGTCAGAACTGGGTGCTGATGGGAAAGGGAGGGAGCGTGACAAAGGGGAGACAACATGCATAAAAAGGGACAATAGATTTTTTTTATGATTTATATTATTTTTTATTTAAAGCGCCCAGAGGAGGTAAGATGCCGTCATAGGTCTACAATACAGTCTGCTTTTGGGAGATTGATTGGTCTGGCATTTGATCGTGTGGGATAAGATGAGGAATGAGTTGGAAGAACTGCTTAGATCTCAGATCTCTCTCACGGTCTGATTGTATACTATCCTGTAAATGTCTTTTTAAATTTAAATGTGTTTGTTTTTTTTTAGTTTAATGAATTACTTCAGATTTATATTGTTTTAGGTGCGCAGAGGGAGCCTCTGGGCACGCTGTGTGATATCCTTTGCAGTAAAACTGTCGGCTACTGACAGCCTGCTATGATATATCATGTAAATGTGATTCGGAACACTGTGGTGTCTTTTTTGGAAGTCCCCAGGAATGAATAACTGCTCCGTCATCCTGATTCCCTCATCATGAAGGTCAGTGTATGGCCATAAAGCAGAGTGCTCTGATTGGTCCACTCTACAGGTTTGTGTAAGATGGTACATCAAGCCACTGAATGCCAATGCTTTAAAATAGTCTGTAAAATGCAAATTGGGCTATGAGACCCGTCTGGTAAAACCAGTATACCTGGAGAGATGTCAGAGATCAAAATGGAGTGTTGCATCAAGAAGCAAGCAATTGAGGAGGTAGCAGCCACCAGTTGAATTCTCTCCACCTTACATCTATACCTGGCAGATATGCTGGTCCACAATCTGTTCTCTTAAAGGGGGACATTTAAAGATCTGTATGTATGCTTTTTTGCAACCATTGGATCAAGTGAAAAAATCTATCAACAAAGCAATTAAGAGGGGATTTTGTTTTAGATGGACTCCTCCGAGACCCCAAAAATCTAAAAATGGAAAAATGTGATAAACCATACAAAAGGATTACAGCAATGCCTTTAATCAAAGTAAGGAAACAACATGAAATAAAGGTTTGAATCCTGAACATTCTGAGCAAGATCCTGGCCACACTGCACTACTACTGTTTGACTAAACATTCCATTTTTCTTAAAACAAAAAAAGTCATTTTATGGGCACTTCGCCAGTGATGTGGTCACGGATGTAATAAAGCAGTTGGCACTAACAGCTATAATTTATCCAGGCCCTGGATTTTTGAAAATTATTATTATTCAGTTGAATTCAGTATTTTTCATTACTGTAACTTCACTTACTTTAGAACTTACAGCAATTACAATTATGCACTCATTTTAATTCCATTATTTTCTTATTTTGCCTGCTTACACTTATGAAAAGCTTGGAAAACATTAGTCAGTTCTTTCTGTGAATTACAGCAAATTGCAGTTTATTCCAATAAAGTCAATGCCACTCTACCCCCTTGATGGAGAGTTTGTGTCATAAATGCTATGTTCAGGGAAGGGTGGTTATAGTATTGTCAGTTACCATTTTTACAAGAAAACGCATGAAATGAAATTTCATATCAATGCAGTTGCTCTGTTTTTGCATGACATGGATGACCTAACCACATTGCAAAAGCCTATCAGAAATGTTGAGATGTTGGACTAAATTAATAAGCAGCAGTACACTCTCAGTTACCTTCAGGACCACACTGCCGCCTAGTGGGCAAGGCAATACAATACTATAGAAATCCCAAAGCCTGAATTTGGAGGCGTTCTACCAAAAATAGTTTCTTGTACTATTGTAACTATTGTAGTACTTTTGTTGTTTGTCTGTTTTTTTTTTTCAACTGGTTTTAAAGAATTTAACATTCAGCAAATGCGTGAATTCTGACTGACAGCCTGACCGAGCACTGAACATGGACTCTGACTGAACCCAAAGCATTACAGGGTAAAGAGGCAGGGGCCCAGAAAGAGAGTAAGACTTGCATGGTAGCAGACAACAGTCTTGGGTTCAGCTGGGCCCAGGCCAATTCAAGCTGGGCTGAGCCGGGGAAGAATCTGAGGTCGCTGGAAGTTCATCAGTGCTATAATAGCAGTGGTACATTTGGTAGCACTCACTGTGTGTTCAGTATGATACTGCAATGTTGTGACATTGTTGCAACAATGCGTTTAAACATGAAACGCCAAGACAAGACAATGTGATACAGTATGTTTGCCGCCATGTCTGTCTGAGCGATGCTAACTGTAGGGAAGGTGAGAAACACACATAGTTTTCACATGGCTGAATTTCCTAGGAGACTGCATACTTGCTATGCTCTGAGGAATGTCTGTTAACAGTCTCACTGGCAAAGGCTGCATGGTAACATACTGCGTTAAACAAATTATTTTACATCAAGAAATGTTGTTGTTGTTGCTGTTGTTTACATAGATTTAGCATTCTAAGGACCGTTCTAAAAAACCAAATGATCAAATAATCAATAAACTATTCATCGTATTGCTCTCTGAAAGCAATTCTTTTCAGAGAGAAATACTTTGGAGGATGAGAAGGCAGCAGCAACCACCACAAATTCCCTCATAGATCTTAATCTAAGGTTGAGCTACCATACTCAATGTTTCTGTTTTATAACTGTATAAATACCGTGATAGGAAGCTAAATGCTAAACCCAGAATGTTAAAAGGGATGCTAGCTTCGTACTAGAACTGTTATATACGTGGAATTTGGATTTAACAATAAGTTGAGGCGTTCGTTGTGAAGTGTCACAGCATTATAATGTAACTGTTGTGGTGGTTAAAAGAAAACAATCTGGAGGTGTGGCATTCAGAAGCATTTATTCACCAAATCACGATGGCTATCTACCTACCTTAATGCCTACCCTAATTTGATTTACAAAATGAAAGCACGGAACCACTTGCACATTCGTCGGTTTCTATGGGACGTATTAAAGTGTAACACAGCAAAACAAGTATGGCGTACGTGGGGCATGTTTGAAGCCGTGAATTTGAAAGTTTATTATTTATCAGGGTATAAGACCGTTTCTGCAACGATGTGTCTTATACCACTTACCCTTGCAAATTAAACGCACATCATCCTCTACAGGTACCTTTTGAAATGTTTCGCTTAACGTTATGCGTAACTGTTGAAGTAAAGCTAGCTAGCTAGATGGCTACAGAATATATTTGGCACACAAAGTCTAACCAACTTATAACAAAGATAACAAACCGTAGCTGTCAGAACTTTAACATATCATTTAAAAGACCGCGAACACAGAAATAACCGTAACCGAAAGCAATTTGTCAGTAGCAAATTAGTGAAGGACGCACAAATTGGTGCTGTGATCAGTTTGTCCTGGTAAATGATGCTAACCGTAGCGATAGTCTGCATTTACAAGACTTCATTCATTTTAAGTAAATAAGTATTTGAAGTTCTAACAGATTCTTATTTGTAATTACCATCTTTTCGCGCTGTAAACAGCCAAGATATGGTTTGATTTATTTTCAGTGTAGCCATGGCAATGTGTTTTCTCACCCCTATATCTGCAGCAAATGCATGAACACCCCATAGAAGCATAATAGAAAATACGTTCCCTTGCTTCGTAGTTGTCCTTAAAGAAAATGGAAGTTATACGCTAGGCCTGATTTTAATCGTACTATTTGTGTGAGGGGCATTAAACCAGGCAGACTGCAGTCCTTTTTTGTTACATCCAGATCTTTTGAACATTAACATTTTTTTTTCTGTTTAGCAGATACTCAACAGGGGTGAGCTAACTACATAGCTTACATAACATGCTAAGAATTGTATTGACATGTTTCATCAAATAAAAACACAAACCTGGTATGTGGTCGTGAGAAAGCTTCATGGCTCTGGTTCTACCTCTTCCTGCTTGTTTCAGTATTCATGTCCTGTCTTTATTGTTTTGCAGCATCCATCTCTGAGGAAAAATGACAGTGGTCCTCCGCAGGGCTTTCTGCTTGACGGGCCGGGTTCCGCTACAGCCAGAGGCTCCATCATGGACTGCGTCCTGGCGGTGTGCCCACGCTCTGGCCTCCGTCCAGAAAGTCCTCCATCTACCGGAGAAAAAGCTCCAGGGCCTGCTGTTCCCCTTTAGCGAGCTGGAGGGTCACCTGGCCCGTGGGGTGAGCCGGGCCAATTTCCAGCTGTTTCATCCGAGCTTGGAAGATATTGCCAGGGCTGAGGCGCTGTTCGTTCCATCACCTAAGCACAAGATTGACTACTACACCTCGGCTGTGAGGATGGATCACGCGCCCTCCATAAACCAACCCGAGGTCAGTGGGGCAGGGAGGCTAAACAGGGTGGGATGTGTTAGCTGGGGAAAGGAGGGAAAATAGGGGGTAAAAATCAAAATGAGTAAATTAGTATTGCTTGGTCTGGGCTGTCATTTGTATGTGAGTGAGCCAGGTAGTCTAATTCTATATGTTAATGTGAGTGGTCTCCTGATTAATCAACATTTTGTTACTATATAAACTCGGCGTTCCAACTTTTTTTGGTGTCATGAGTGAAATTGGAAGGCCTTGCAGGTGGCTCTGAAAATCTTGAGACAGCAGTTTTCAGTCAGACTAAAGTTTTAATTCAATGGGCCGGTGATTTATTTTTGGCCCCCAGGGAAAGAGGCACTCATCCAGTGTGTAATTTACAACAGAAGACTGACTCCAGTACCTCTGATTCCCCCCTGGGTTCCCCACTGCAAAGAACTGACTGACAGTCTATTAACCTTTCCCTCGTAGAAAATATAGCGATTATCCTCAGTCTTCACAGTTTCATCCTGCAGTTAGATTCACAAATCCATTTCAGCAGCGAGAATGTATGCCTTTCCATTTTAGCAGTATTCGTGGGACCATTTATTCATTTAAAAATACTATCACGTTATGAATGGGGTCTGCTGTCTGAAGAAAATTATCAGGTTCGTATGTTAGTAATTGTTTAGTCAATATTAATCTCAAGTTAAATTCCATTTGCAGCGCCCAGAAGTTTTAATTCGACCCACAGGATAAACAGTAAAACAAAAGAAATTTCTAGAATGTGTCAACAATGTCTGGTGTTTTGCCTGATTAGCCTATTACAGAGCTTAGTGCATTTTCTGTGATGAGATATTGACGGCTTCAAACGCAAAGAGCCCTGGCAACTCAATAAGACTTAAACCTGTTCATTGATCTTGTAGGTTAACTCTAATTGCATTCACACAGATTTTAGATTAAGCCTCCATTCAGTACCTTGAAAGTGCTTCACTTTTTACCTATTTTGTAAGTGTCAGTTGTATTTAATTTATTTTCGCAAACAGAATCTGACGGAGTGGCTTGACAGCATCTGAGCTGAAGCAGTTCACTAAGCGTCCAGACAACCTCCCTGCTACAGTTTAGTATGTGAGATCACACAAGGTCCAGAGCTCTTAACTGCTGCAGTACTGAGCATGAGTCACAGGTATAACACAAGCTCCAGAGGTCTTTACACATACTGAGGAAGGGACAGAAAGAATATTAGCAGAGGATGAGCGGCGTTAGCAGCTGGAGTTAGAGAGAGAAGGGGACAGAGGAGACGAAGAAAAGGTTTAGAGTAAAAGATGAAGGGAGAGGAGGTGTGTGTGTGGTGCCCCTCTGGGCAGCGAGGACTCTGGGGAACTCCCACTTCCCTGTTTGTGTTCCTTGGATATGCTGTACACACTGAGCCCTCTGTGTGTCTTCCCCAGGTGTGTTTTTTGGGCAGGAGTAATGTGGGGAAGTCATCTCTCATCCGTGCCCTATTCTCCCTGGCTCCTGACGTTGAGGTCAGGGTCTCCAAAACTCCGGTGAGGAAAGGCTGCGTGAGAACTAAGTGTTGGTGCATTTTGTTCATGTTCTTTCTTTCTTTCCTTTTCTCCTTCCATTGATCCTCTGCTGGGGTTTTTTTGTCGGTGTGTGTGAATTTCCAACAGGGCCACACAAAGAAGCTCAACTTCTTCACAGTCGGGAAGGCTTTCACGTTGGTGGACATGCCTGGCTACGGGCACAAGGCACCCAAGGACTTTGTGGACATGGTGGAGCCCTATCTGTCGACAAGGGCAAAGTATGAGTGACTTCATTTCCTAATGCCCTGCAAGCTCTTAAATCTGTTTAACGGTTTGGTTTAGTTTGGGAAACAGGAGCAGAACAGATTCAACTGACATTCAAGTATCATTAGGGCTTTAATTATATTTTGTTCAGTGGAAGGTATGTAAATGCACCTGTTTCACTGAGTGCAGTTACCATGGGGACATAACCGTGAAGTAATCCCATCTTGTTGTCCAGTCTGGTGAGGACGTTCCTATTGGTTGACGGGTCAGTGGGAGTGCAGAAACTGGATCGGGTTGCCATGGAAATGTGCGAGGAGCTTGGACTACCCTATGTGGTGAGTGAAGTTGATGAAATATGCAGAATGTGTCTCTCTTTTTCTCTGTTTTATCATTTATCATTTATATACAACATATAAAATTGTTCTTGTGAAGATTTGTCATATGTAGACATAACATTGCGTTCATTTGTATATCACTGTTATTCATACCTTCAGAGCTGGTTAATTGTACATTCACATTAAGCATTTTTCTGTCTTTTTGAAATGGTACAAGTGTAAATGCACGTTGTTCATTTGCATCTTCTCAACAGATCACACACAAAGAGCACATTTATTACACAAGTGTTACAACTTCAAATATCCCTGACATATTTCAAGGTTGTCTCATTAAGAGACTGGATCCAGTTATTATGAAGTTCTCTGTGTTTAATGCATTTGCCTAGAAGCGATGGTTGCTAAGCTTTGGAAACGACTAAGACAATATCAGTTGAGTAAGAGTTGAAGCCATATTTTCAACCAGCGGGAGATTTGGACAGAGTGCTGATACTGATAGACAACCATCAGCCCTGTGACATCATTATGATGTTGTACTGCCTGTATTACTGGAACTGACCAGCAGGTGACACAAAAATACTGCACTTTTGTCATAAATCAGTTTTTCCAATTCTGGTCCCGGGAACCCACTGTGAATGCTGGTATTCATTCCACCTGATGCAAATAGAAGCTAAAAGCAAATATATGCTGTCTGTTGGCATTTACAGATATGGATTTGATTGAAATATACATTTGTTGTAACAGAAATGTACATGTGCGACAGTTTATTTCAGTCTTTTTCAGTCCCTTCAGCAAATTAGCAATACAGAACAGTATTCACCATAATTGATTAAGAATGATAAGACCAGGTCAGAAAATTGAAAAACAAACTGTAGAGCTGTACCAAAATTGTTCAAGGGACAGATACTCACAATTTATATTCAACTATATATTTCCATCTTTGTATTCATTCAGACTCACCTGTAACATCATATTTCATTCCCAAGGAATTTATGTAAGACAAAAGCTAGAGATATAAATAGATGTATTCATTCAAATGCGGATGAGTACTCATTTAATGAAAATGAAAGTTGGGTGAAAACATGAAGTAGAAGTCGCACGGCAGAAGTGTGGTTCTCATTTCCATGTCATCACGCAAATCAAGTCCTTCAGTAGGATGAGTTCAAACTGCATGCTGGAGAAGCCCACAAGACACACTGTATATGAAATGTATTGAGTCAGAGACCTTAAAGACCTCATGTGTGTCAACCCTCTAGGGTGAGGAGTTTCACAACAAAAATGGAATGCTTGAATACCTGCTACTAATGTGCAGGCTCCCACCTGTTTTGTTTTAAATAAATGAAGATGACAATGTGGAATAATTTTGCTAGCAGTTTCCTAAATACAGTATGTCAGAATGTGCACTAGCAGTTGGCAGTGCCAGTGGTTTCCCCCCATCTTGTTGTTCTCCCCTGTTGAGTCTTGTTTTCGGTGTTGTATAGGTTGTTGTGACAAAGATTGACAAGCGCAGCCAGGGGGCGCTGCTGGCCAACCTACTACAGCTGCAGGAAGTCATCCAGAAGCACACGGAGGGGTGTTACCCACAGCCGTTTCTGGTCAGGTAAGAGGGACACCGTTACTGGTTGGTCAGGACACGCTGCAATCCTGTACATGGAGGGAACCCAGTGTTACTGGATTTCAGAAATGATTAGCGTCACATTTCCACTCCTGAAGTATTATTAGTATTCAAAAATGAAGAAAGAATAGCCCAGGAATAGTGTTTGATTGGATGTACAAACACATCAAGAAGATGTCCTTCATAGGGCTGATCTATAATTGCTGTTCCAATAGGCATGAGACAATACATTCACTCACAATATAAGTTCACGACACAAAATTATCAAAGATATGATATTCCTCAAGAGGTTATTCTGGTAAGAAAGCAAAAACGTAACATAATTGAACAAATTTTCTTTGCTTTGTCTAGCTTTATATATATATCATTATCACTGCCAGTATTCATAATATACCACAGGTTTGAGTGTCACATCACCTTTATAAAGTGGATCAATAATCAGCTAAACTTAAGGTTAGCTAAGTGTCTACATAAAGTAAGAAGGGACTGAATTTAACAAGTTGTATGGATTACATGAAACCCCCCCAATGAATGTATAAACTAGCTTGTCCAGACATCACTTGATGGTGCTGCTGGATTCGCTGGTTAGACAGCGCATGAGCTAGCTAACAAGCTGACTTTGGAGTTCAGTTGCTGGCTAACTACAAGAACTGCTAACTGTTTAAATGGTAAGTTAGTAATTGTTAATGGTAATCTTTAGGAATTTATTTTACCTTTATTGCTGTGGAGTGGATCACTTTATATGTTTTTCAATGTTAAATATTAAATATGGTGTTAATATCAATATTAAAATGATGTATGAAAATTCTATTTACTGGTGGTACTTCAGTAAATATTTTCATGACGGAAATGCAGGCTGACCAGCAGGAACAATGGACTGGAACTAATTGCTGTGTAAACTAGTTTTTGTCATAGCACTGTTGAGGAGTAATGGACAGAATGAGTAACGCGAGAGAAAACTGCACTAACGTGATTTTTTTGGGGGAAATTTTCATTTAAAAATGTAATTTATTCTAACAAGTTTTAATATGCGTGGGAATTTGATTTCACAGCATGTTCTCAGGGCCACGAAACATTTCCTCACTGTCCCATTTCACTAAATTTGATTTCGTCCCATGCCCTCTGTCAGACTAATCACAGGACTACTTAGGATTGTCTCCTGTGGGCAGAACCTCAGGTGGTGTTAAAGTGATTCAGCTTCTTGCCTTCATAACTCATTGTAACACAGTGGTACTTGGAACACACCATCATTTAGGCAGTTATCTGTTCCTGAAATCAGATAGTCTAACAGATAAGATAGAGTTCACACGTATTATGTAATCTTCCAGGCACCAAACTGTAAACTGACAGTACAGTAAGATGAGACATGGTGCGATCAACTCTATATAAAAAAATAAAAACCCTATTGTGCATAAATAGGTCAGCTACAGTGAGGAAATTAATTTTTGTCTGCTGATAGATTTCTTGTGGGGCTCAGTTTCGGAAGCAAATGCCTCAGAGATAAAGTCCTGATAAGAGAGAGATGCTGAAGTGCTACCTCATAGATATATACCCCCTCACAGACACACACGTATGCATACACACCCACTCACACAAACCTCACAGCCATACACCCCACCTCTCATACACACTGGCATACATGCCCACACACTTGGGCATAGGCATGCATGCATGCACACACACCCTGACTGATGCATGCCGTCTTCTAGACATGCACAATCAAATGCGCTGTTGCAGGTATTAACCTTAAGTAATGAGTAAACAAGGATGAACTTTCCCAGTCTTTTAAACGTGCTTTAAAACTTTGATTTAAATATGATTAATGTTAATGTGCCTGTTCGTATTTTGCTTGGAGGAAAGCATCATTTGTGTATAGCCTGACATAATGTGTGTATGGTTTTTTAAATAAACCAAAACTAAAAGCAGAATTGTTGAATCCAAATCCATATCTGCACACCAGTATTGTGGCTGTGCGCATCTGTAACTATTTGACTAATAATCTAAATAAAACACTATATTTTTCTGTACTCTTGTGTTCGTATGAAGAATGTGATATGTATATAAAATATATAAAATATTCAATACAATGCTAAATGCTTTTACCATTTGTTTTCAAGTAGTGTGTTTTTGTCATTGAAGATAGTATGTATATCCTTGTTTGATCATAATTAATGTAGATTTTGTTTGCACATGCCTGTCTTTATTTCCATCCGTATTTGTATGTATATGTATATATGAACATACACATCTGTGATTCCTTTGTGTCCAGCACTGTAACTATTGATTGCATTAGCAGTTTGTATGACAGCGGTATGTCTTGTCGAGGCTTCTGTGTATATCAGCATGTGCGGCAGCCATGACCGTCTTTGAGCGATGCTCACACCAGTCTCTCCCCAATCAACAGCTCCACGCAGTTCCATGGGATTTACCTCCTTCGCTGTTTCATCGCCCATGTAACCGGGAAGCTTCACCTTGCGACATCAGCCACTCAGAGCGGTGTAGAGAGGGTCAGGTGACCTGTTTTAGGACTTGCTCACACAAGGGTTACTGTAAATATTGTAAGATGTGTATCATCTCTTTAATAAAAGAACTGACACAAACAAGATTGTGGATACTGTTGGTTATTTTAATGGGAGCAAGACACCTCAAATGCATTTAAGAATGAGCCAAATGTGTGTGCACGTTAATGACGTGACCAGCTGAAACTGGCCTGGCATTTGTGATTGGTATCCCAGTGGTGGAACAAAATGGTTTCATTTTGCTGTGGTGTAGAGCTGGGTAGGTCAAACCTTACTTGGCTTTGAGCCTCTCTCAAAATGGCCAAATCCATTATCAAGTTTTAATATGTGAACTTTGGGTTAAGTGTGAGATATGCAAGCCTCTTAATGGCTCCATTGGTGAAAGCCCATGAGCAGGCCGAGTCCTACAGCCCAGTCCAAGCCGCCTCAGTTGCCAGAAATGAGCGAGTGTCCGCAGTGGCTGGGGTGGCACATTACATCCCACCCTTTTCTGTTCTCTGCAACTTGCAGGCATCTGTGGGTTGCTTGTCAGGGAGATGCGCTGATCCTCAGTTCGTCGTCTCCTCTCCTGATGTACTCTGAGACTTTAAGTGTGTGAAATAATCCTGGTTTGTATCAGAGGAATGCACTGCTTGCACTTCCACCCCCTTGTGCAGGTGCAGAGGATCTTGGCAGTAAGGTGAGGTTAATGAATTATTGCCGAAAGATGTGAGAAACGTGTTAACTGTGCGAATGACCCTGCCCATCACTGGCTTTTTTTTACTGTCATTTTTCTGAAGGAGTTCAGGTGACACACACAGGACCTTGAGCTTCTGCGTGGCCTGTAAGCATCATTGTGCATCCAATGTGTCACAGCTGTGCCTGGAACAGGACAATAAAATTTTAAGGGCGTGAGATAAAAAAGGAAGATGGTGCAATTTCATTTATTGTACCCAAAGCTGAAACAATGACATTTGTTTCTCTGTGCCGGTTTGACACCGGTCTCATAAAACCATATGTGCAGGTTAATTTTTATTTGGGTATTCTTGCAGCCCACAGTCTGGTAGGTATTAAAAGGCAGGGTTGGACCGTGGCAGGTGAGTGTACAGCTTGTCTTTGTGAGGTATTGGATGAGAACAGAGTCCTAGGGACATTGGTCCACAGCCTTGGAACACACACCGTCTGCCACCTGCTGGAATCTCCGTCCCCACGATGTCTTCGCCTACCGGACTCCCTCCCGTCTGCCACCCCAACGCCACGCTGTGCTCGGGCGCCTCCTGCCTGGTACCGCCCAGCAACTTCAACGAGATCCTGAGCGTGGTGCTGAGCACAGTGCTGACGGTCATGCTGGCCATGGTCATGTTCGCCATGGGCTGCACCGTGGACGCCCCCAAGCTGTGGGGCCACATCAGGCGCCCCTGGGGCATCTTCATCGGCTTCCTCTGCCAGTTCGGCATCATGCCCTTCACGGGCTTCGCCCTGGCGCTGGCCTTCAACGTCCTCCCTGTGCAGGCCGTGGTCATCCTCATCATGGGCTGCTGCCCCGGCGGCTCCAGCTCCAACATCCTGGCCTACTGGCTGGACGGGGACATGGACCTCAGGTGAGGGGAGCCGTTTTCATCGTCCTCGTCCTTTTCCACTTCCACCTCTGGGTCGTTTTCATCCTTTCACACGCCACTTTTGCTGACTCATAACTGGACACACCGAAGAATACGGACACAGACTTTCTGGTCTTTCTAGTGGAAACTTGATGTACGCAAACATCCTGCATCTTTTGGGCAACAACATTCCAGAAACAACAGACATTTAAAAGCATTCAGTGCTGCTAGAATATATTCTTTTGTCATAATTTGGCAAATGAATCCATGTCATAGATCTGACAAGTTTTTCTCTATTACTGAGAATAAATATTAATATTAGTTTAACATGGTAATGAATCAGAAGGAATAGCTGAGTTTCAGTCTACAGTGACTGTCTTGATGAGCAGTATGTTTCCATATAGAAGAGGTGGTCTCTGCACCAGAGGCTGTGTGTATGGCTGTGTGTACTCTTTTATCAGTATAACAGTCCGTGTCTGTCTCTCTTTGCTGTAGTATCAGTATGACCACCTGCTCCTCCATCTTAGCCATGGGGATGATGCCTCTGTGTCTGCTCATCTATACCTCCATCTGGACCTCTGCAGACACCATCCAGATCCCCTATGAGAGCATAGGTAAGGCTCCTACTATACTGTACCTACAGTGCCATCTATGCACAGGGGCACAGATGAGGATTGCCACGCTAGCATTTATACTCCCTACACAAGGACATGGATAACGGCAGAACAGCAGGTGGCTACTACTGTATACCATCCACATCTTTCAGACTAAAGGAGCATAGGGATGGCTACACCATCTGCATTTGTATATGTGGATGAGCACAGGAGAAGAGTATATTAATGTATATTCACATCTACTTTCCCTATGTACTAGAACGCAGCACAAGCTTCTACTATACCAGCAATATCTCTTACAGTATGTACTGTATGCAGCTATGGTTAGGACTTCTACTGTACAGCTTGGAGGGCAGATTCATACAACTGAAATTTATTTTGATATGGAATTGAAGGAATTCATGTTGCAGTTTTAAAATAAAGAAATTAATCACACTAGCATTTTTGTGCATCTGGGTTTGGACATGTGTCTTGAAGATATGTCTCTCTTGTTTGCCCAGGCATCACCCTGGTGTCTCTCCTGGTTCCGGTCGCGCTAGGGATCTATGTGAAAAACAAGTGGCCTAAGGTAGCAAAGAAGATCCTCAAGGTGAGAAGGAAATGCATTCGCTGCAGATACAAACTCTCTGAAACTGCTCTGAAACTCACCCAGTGTGCTGGTTGGAGAGGGCCTCTGCACTGTTTCACTGAGCTCAGGGGCTTGCTGTGTGCTGGGCTCGGGGCTCGTCTGGTCAGGTCTGTGTACTGACTGACAGGGGGGCTTGTGTGTGGCCCTGCAGGTCGGCTCCATCATGGGCATCGCCCTCATTGTCATCATCGCGGTGGTGGGCGGCGTGCTCTACCAGTCCTCCTGGATCATCTCTCCCTCCCTCTGGATCATCGGCGCCATCTACCCCCTGGTGGGCTTCGGTCTGGGCTTTCTGCTGGCCCGATTCGTGGGCCAGCCCTATTACAGGTGAGCCTCCCCAGCACGGACCGTCAGCACAATACGAGTGTGTGCACGCATAGACCCCTGGCCTGTCTCTGACCCCCATCTCTGATACCCATGTGTAGATGTCGCACCATCGCCCTGGAGACAGGCTTCCAGAACTCGCAGCTTTGCAGCACCATCGTGCAGTTGTCTTTCTCTGCAGAGGAGCTGGAGGTCATGTTCAGCTTCCCTCTCATCTACAGCATCTTCCAGCTGGTGGTCGCCGTGGGCTCTGTGGGAGGTTAGGACCGGCAGCTCTGGTTGTTCCTGCATGCATGACTATCATAAATGTTACATCTTGCTTTTACCTGGAAAACTGTTACTTACAGTCTGTACCATTCATCTTTATAACAGATCATTATTACTCTGCAGCAAACATAGTGGTTCCAATTATTTTAAATACAGCAAAAACAGTGAAAGTAGCTTGCTAAATTATTTTTTTTCCTGTGGTCAGCATTCCTTTTTTCTCATTTAGCATTCTTGGCTTTCCTGCACAAATTATCCTAGATGCAGTACTGCCGTTTTGAACTTAGATACTGAATGTGTACTGAGTCTGTTGAACGTGACAATAGCAGAGGAAAAGGTAGCAGCTAAGCCCGTCTCCCTTCCTCAGCCTACCAGCTGTACAAGAGACACTGTCGCAGGGCGTCGGCCCACGAGGACAGCGAGAGGGCAGAGGGCGGCGACCCGGCAGAGCCCTCCTCCAAGGAGAAGCAGGACTACGCTCTGGAGAACGGCGGGTTCGAGTGCGACGAGAACGGGAACACGGCGGGGAAGGCCACCCAGCTGTGACCGCGGTGCGGGCTTGCACACGTCTGACAGCGACGGAGCAATGACCTGCCCGGAGCTCCGCGGGTTCCTTCTGCACTGACCCCTGCAGGCCGCAGCTGTGCTGCTCGAACAGTCAAAGGGTCTCCACAGTACACGTCTAATATACATGTCTAAAAACAGACATATATCTACAAATAGCCTATAAATTGCCTCCTCTAACACCAGCACTGCATTCCTATTTGTTTCACCCGCCATGGAAGCAGAGACCTGGCAGAGGGGTATTACAGAAATTCTTGCAGAGTTGTCAGTGCGGCCAGAGAGGAAGTGGGGACATGGAGGCTGAAACACAGGAAGCCTGTAAACTGCTGTTTTCCAGCAGTCATGCACTGACCTGAGAAGAACTCACACAACTGGTAATGGCTACATCAAACATGATATTTCAAAAGGGGACTTCTTAAACTGATTTAAAAAAGCATATTTATATTTTATTCTAGTGAAACTAAAACTTAATTTATTAAAATGTCCAGATGTTTTTTTGAAATTTATATGTATATCAGGCAGTTATTTGTAAAAAGATAATTATGGAATTATACTGTACGTCGTGTTTGCAAAATTCAAAAGATGAGCCTTCTTATATTATTTATACATAAATATGTGCAGTTTTATTGACGATGTATTGTTTTCAAATGTTCAAATAAAAATGGCCATTTTATGTCACCATATCTGTAAATATAACAATTTCTAGATAAAGTTTTTATTTTCTAAGTCATGATTGTCTTCTGTGGGATACACCTCCTATTTAATATTTCATATGTAGGTATATTAAAGGTACATTTCAATAATTTCTTTTAATGAAAAAGTTTTTTTTTTTGTTCTGGACAAAACTGTGCATTCACACTAACTTAAATATGCAAACATTATTTTTTCAACAAACATTTGACAAACACTTTGTCACAAACATTTTGAATATTGAAGTACTGAATATGAAACAGTGGACCGTTCCTTTTTATAGGTTTTGTTGGCAGACATATACAGTAAGACAAGGAGGAAAGTCTAGAGTCAAGAGCTTTCAATCAGGGCCCTCTGTAAATAATCTGATAATGCAAGAACACATAAGTCTTAAAAAAGAGAACTTAGAAAAATAAATGCTGAAAACAGATTTGTTATTTGTGAAAGAAATTTAGAGAGGAACTGAAAGTATAGTCAGTTTGTGCACAAGCTGTTAACCACAATATGCTGCAGCTCACTGCTAATGCATTTAACCATGTTAAATTGAATACAAAATACTGTGTATTGGTCAATCACAAGGATTATTGATATGCAGACATGGTATATTCTAAATGGTATGCACATATCTGACAAACCTTTTACACTTTGCAGTAGAATTCTTTCCTTTGCCATTCATTAATTGGTGGTTGTACAAATTCCACAAATGAAGGGTTTTACATGAGGTTTATAGTGGACTGTTCTCCCCAGAAGGGTTGTGGTTGAACACATCACAACAAATTAAATTAAATAATCAGAAGCTACCACAGGTCCTGCACACCTGTGATTCCTCTGAAGGTCCTTCTATGGTTCAGAGAACCAAATCGGATGCAACATGTGAGCATCATAGATGCTACTTTGGCTATTTCCCCTTCGCTAGCACCCTTATACTTTGAAGCATTTCATTTGTACTTGTGCTAAGAAGCAGACACAGAGGACATGACTGTGTTCCAGAGCTAATACTTTTAACTATATGGCATTTATGTTCACAGGATTTAAAGACACAAGATCTTTCTCTCTGGAAAAACATACAAGAGTTATGCATAATTTCCAGGATTATCATTGTATTTATTGATGTAAATTTTCACAAGTAAATGTTTATGGAAAAACTTTAGAAAATGGAAGTCATGGAAAATTCCATAAGTAATGGAATATGGTATGATAGATGCATAAATGCAGGAGAAAATGTCATTCACTGAACAGGAAGCCAAAACATTGACAATTTGGACATTTATTTGATTAACTATTATTTGTACCCAGTTAAATAAGAGTAACTGCATCCTCACACACTGCAATCACATTCTACACACTCACTAAGTTGCTTTAGGCTGCACAAAATTATGTACAAAGCAATGAAAGGCAATAAAATCAAGTACCTTTTTTTTACGTTTCCTCTAAAATCGGACTGCGAGGAATAACAGTTTGAGTAACAGCTTGATTGTACTGTTTGCATTTTAGTGCTTCATAACAAAAGCGCCTTTTTCAAGGTTAAGGTCATTTGTGAGCTATAAAACTCACTCCTCTCACGTCCCCATCAGACGGCAGAAGCCACGTGCTCCTCACGGACACGATCCTCTCAGAGCTGCAGCTTCTCGCCATTGTGCAGCATGCACAGTACATGTTTGTCACTCCCTCCACTCAATCGTTTGGCATAATTTATAACCAGGAATATCATTCAGCAGGTTAAAAGCAAGCCAGTTACCAAGATTGCTACCTGCTAGCTAGTTGAGGAAAATGCTAGTTCACTGGTAAAAATCGACAGAAAAAAGTGATATTCAGATTAGCAGAACATCCACTCCAGGATGAGGTTGTTACCAGTCAGTGAAATGTCCATTCCAGTTACAGATATGGATAGACAGCTAAGGCAATGTGACCAATAACACCAAATTACTTACTGAAAGCACACACAGAAGAGTGTACCAGTGTAAGTAAAAATAATCTGAGAAATCCATAAATTAAATAACTAATGTAGTATATAAAATTAAAAAGTCTCAGAATCCAGATTTTCAAACAACAGACTGCATAAATATGTGATTAAGACAAACATTCCTTAATTATTAATACTGTGTGAATAATTGTACATTTAAATATACTGACACATCAGTTACAATATGAATATTCTGTATCGTGACACTTTTCTGAGGCCATGACTGACAGGACCCGATCAGTACAGTGCAAACGGCAGTCTTCGTGATTACATCCATTTCCAGCTCCCCCCTTCTGAGATCAGAAAATGAAAACAACTAATTAAAATAAGAAAAAGCAAGAGACTAAATGTACCTTTTCAGAGTTTTCTTTACTTCATCACTTGCTGACTCCTTATCTCACTCTATTCCTCACCTCCCCACCTCTCTCTTCAAATCAAGATTTGGTGTTATAAAACAATTATGGCATTCTCTTTAATATAGCACCAGGGGACAGTTGTGAAACAGGGACTGCCTGTGTGTGTGTGTTTATCAGGTAGACAAATTGATAAATAGTATTTGATGACAGTATCTAACTTAAAAACAGTATTTGACAAGAAAATAAGACATTTTTCAAACAAATATTAAAAATGATTTATTATAAAATGCATTCAGTTTAAGAGCATTGTACACAGAATATAACCGTTTGCTTAAAACAAGGTTTTACAATCTAAACCAATCATATAAAATGTAGTTATTTTATAACTGTATAGTAGGGATATCTGCCAATTAAAGTTCGTCCTTGGCCTGTAAAAAAAAAAAAAAAAAAAAGTGGGCAATACAGGTTTTACTTTGACAAGCAATACATGGGGATATGTTGTTTTAATTTAACACAACATACACCCACACATAGTAAAAAATATATATCAAGCGACAGACACAAGGCCATCACTGAGATAAGCACAGTCAAGTTGTAATTTTTTCCTATACCTGCAGGATTTCAGTAGTCATTCCAGCTATTGTACACAGCAGATCAGGATCTGAACCATCAAATACCTCAGTAGCACAGCTAAATGGTAACTTCTGTTCATGTCTGATCTTCAATGCCACACACGTTCTTACAAACAATAAACAAACTAATAATATTAAAGATAGCAAAAACAAAGGTGTCTTTTTTCCACCCCAATTTGTGTGAATGAGTGAATATCTGAGTGACTGAAGAAGAGTTATGTGAATGACTGAGTGTTATGTGAGTGAATGATTGAGCTATTATGTGAATGACAGAGAGAGTAATGTTGATGAAAATGAATCAGTCTACATTGGTATGAAGGGGATAGATTGCTCCTACCTCCCTCCTCTGACAGAAGCATGGGAAAAGGTCATCTTTTGGCTGTTCTACCGGCTCCATTCCCTCTCGAACCTTCGGTTCACTAACTTGGCGTGTAGAGTATTCCTGGAACACACACAGAAACAGATACAATCCATTTTTTACTGGTTTGCATAAGCTCTTGTCCAGGGTGATGTATCTTACACTTACATTACACATTACCCTTGTGGTTACTCTTCTGGTTCTTCATCACGTTCTGTGCTATGGCAATGTTTTCCTTAAAATCATTTAAAATAATGGTGTACACACTTGTGTCTGACTGGTGGTATGCTGCCTACATGGAAACACAGTGCTTGCAGCTCTTGTGATATGTGGCTAGTAATAATGACCTTGTAATTTGCTCTGGAAGAGGGTGTCCCTGAAATGAATGAACATATACATCTTGATTTATACACTGGATATTTATAGTGCCCATACATTAAATACCTTTCAATGGGATATAACTTAGGAGTGAAAGTCTTTTGGTTAAGTCCTGTTCAATAACCAGTACTTCAAAAATCAAAGAATGTGACCCATTTAACAGTGGTAGGTATATTCCCCTAACCCTACATAACCACTTGCATGAAGTTATGGCTGAAAGTTGGATAAAGCAAGAATGTCTTTAAACATTAATATTTTGACAGATAATAATAGGACAGGAGAAAATCACCACCCAGGGCGGCACTGTCCCCCAACAGATGTGAGCGCAAGGATACAACTGCACCACTTTATCTATATGGAGGAGATGAGGGAGGGAACATGGTGGCTAGTGGGCAAAGTAAGAGTCGGGAACAGAATTCCTCCTTACTTTTTACAATCATTCACACGTTGAGAGGACATGCTCTGCACATTCACCCACAACAGGGGTGTCATTAACGCTTTAATTGAGCGCTCCAGGTATGCCCGTAACACGTGAACCCATGACAGAGACAACGGGAGCGAAGCCACGCAAGAGTACACTTCAGATCATTGATTCAATTTAACTGTCGTGACCTTGAAGAGCTCCATGAAGCATTTAAGAGTCACTTTTTTGTCACCTTTTCTCATGTTCTGGAATCAGCAACTTTGGTTGCTGAAATGAATGGAAAAACACAGTTGAAGAAACAGAGGGAAAATTAAATCTTTGCTTAAAATATCTGCTCAGTTTTGAGGGTGAGGGGTGATCACAGTGGAGTCTACACATTCTGATCCAGAAAGGAAAGAGAAAGAGCAGGAGAACTGAGACTTTTTGACATTTGTTGGTCTTGAGAAAAAATTAAACAGATACAATAGCATCAAACAAAAAATGATGCTACATTTTTAAAACTTCAAGAAAATATACATATTTGATGATATCTACACATTTATGATGGGATTTAGAAAATGACTGCGGCCTTTTTTTTTTTTTTTTACACACACACCATTTCTACATTCTATGATTCAAAGCAAAATCCGGACCGAAGAGCGCGTGCTGCTGTCGTCATAATGTAATAAACATTAAATTTAATAACATTTAAATACCTATAAATACCTAAATGTGTTCCAACTGCCCTAAACGGTTGTGCAAGTACTCTAGGAAGAAATGCAATAGTATGGCGCATGACTCATCTGTATAACTAAGAGGAGACATCCAGTGTGCAAGTTGAAATAATGCCATTTGGAGTAGCCATGGAAATGCCATCGGAATCACCCCGTCTTGGATTGATAATGCGGCGCACATGAGATAATGGACAGGAGACAGACAGATAACCAGATGGAAGGTGTTTGAGTCAGATAAAAGAGGCCCCTGTGCCAGCTACTGTGCATGACCTCGTCCAGCTACATGTCTGGGCAGAGGCGAGGGGAGGGGGTGGGGGCAGGGTGTCACGATGGGGACGAAATGAGGGGAGCGAGGGTGTTATACAACCCCCCAATGCGGACGAGACCACACCCGCCCTGAACGGAGAGGTCACGGAAGCTGTTTAAAGAGTTTATCTCAAGGTCAATGCTGGGTCCATAAAACGAAAAGAACAGGCAATCATTGAACACAGAGTGCATTCCCTCAATGACTGAGGGCCGCAGGCAAAGAGACGGCTTCCGCTCATGGTCCATGTCTTACACGTCTTTCGTTCACAAATAGCTTTTATTGTTAACTTTAATTTTTCTAATTATATTATCAGATTACATATTTTCTCCCTATTTGTCTACTGATTTGTGTATTGTTGAACTGCGTGTAATATCTGTATGTGCATGCTTGTCGTTTCTAGTTTATTTGATTTCCCTGCAGAAAAATGTTTTTTTTTGTTTTTATTTACTGAATTTGATTTAATTTAATTGTATTTAGAATCTGTAAAATGATCCCTTTAAACTCAGTCTAAAAGTGCAGGTGCTAGATGTCCCATAGGATGGCTTACAGTATGACTGGTATGGTTAGTGCCTTATGCAGCCTTATGTGACATGAAGCAGCTTGACAAGCTCACATGGCAGGCTATTGTAAGCCCATCAGCCCAGTCTATCCCCTTCTCACTGTCTTGTTTTTTTAATGTTGCTGACTTCTTTTTACAGGCTGACTAATATTACATGCTTATATTTTTCCTTATTACCAGCAAAAAAGGGCAATGTTCCATCTGGAAAATGAACCTGGGCTTGGGAACACTATGCCACACTAGTACCCCTACCAAATGTACTAAATATTTATGTAAATTGATAGGGGACTGAACCAACAAAGCTGTAACCTCTACAACCAAACTTGAATGTGCACTAAATTTTTACATACAAGTTTTAAAAGCAAATGTAATATATAAGTATACTGTACAGCTCTTAGTCTTTCTTTTTAAACTGCAGCATGAAGTGCAGCTGACTTGTCTGTGGCAGATTTCTCATGCCAATGCCCATTTCTCAGAACCTGATGGATAAAATCTGCAAGCAACCAGACAGGCCAGTGATGCGCTCTAAAAATTCCGCTCCTCCTGCACTGTCAGTACAGTGAGGCCAGGGTCAAAGGTCGTGGCATGCGGTACTGTATGGTTCTTGGCACGCATTCACCGCGTGTCCTTGAGGGAAGGCCGTAAAACTGACAGCAGAGATGGGAAGATAAGATAAACTCCCTGCACCGCAGGGCACGCGGGTTTGACATGCACTGTGCTGCCCTGAAGAGAAAACGGGACCCAGCTGCCTGTGGCATCAGCCGGAAACTTCTCCTCTGACTGAGGGCCTTATACACATCTTAATCAGAGCTCAGTTTGTTTTTGCTAATTTAATTATTCATTATTTTCCATTATTCTTCAATGATGTTTAAAGGAAAAATGCCAGATTTGGACTTTTTTGTAGCTGAAACAAAGTCCTGTTAAACATAGCTAGTTTAAACATTTCAAGATATATGCACTCAAGAGATTAATGCTTAGCCAATGAGCTGGCCAGCTTGCTAGGAGTATCAGAGCACTGACAATATCAGAATGCTAGTATGAGAGTAATGGTAAATGCCATGAAACTAGTGAGTTACAAATAACAGTGAATGCGTGTTGCTTGCTTTGAAAGAAGAAAGGGAAAATTATTTTTTTTCCAGGTAATCTTCTATGGCTTTTAAGTACGAAAGGATATTCGACCACCTCTCATGACTGAGAAGCCTGGGAATGGTGTTCCTGTTTTCATCATACCTTGTTTAAGTAATGTCTGAATGACTTCATCTGACATTTCAGTAACTTGCAACATTTAGGACCAGAACAGTGTTTCTATGAACCATTACCTGGAAAAGTTTATAGTAGTAGCAGAATATATTGTCCCCCATGAGATGTGCTCGTGCAAACTCCTGGCCGGACTTGGCTATTCTCCTCACCTGAAAACAAGGAACAAAACAATCACTTCAGAAGGACTCAAAAACTCAAACCTTCAGCATCTTGATCAGTAGACCGCATGACCTTGTTCTTCCGCACAAGACATTATTATTGTTACTGTTATTTAGATTTCTTTTTTCCAGACCGACCCCTGAAAAACTCTTCAATACAGCAATATTTCAGCAACAACGTGTTCCTGAGAAAAACAGTACCGATAAATTGCAGTTAAACATTTTGTCATACAAAAAAGTAGGGAATTTGGGGTCAGTAATATCTAGATATTTCTCTTGCCATCTTCATTTTCTCCCTATCATCATCAGCAAGATCATCAACATCATCGTTATCATCATCATCGCCATCCTCAGGGAGCCCAGCCAGACATGGTACCTCCTCATCATGATCTCTGGCCCAGCGGATCTTCTCCAGAAGGTCGCTGAGGTCGCTCTTGAAGGGGATGTAGTGCTCCCAGGGTTTGAGGTCACTGTAGAAGTGCTCGTAATACAACGAGTCCTGCTTCAGGACCACGCTGTCCCCAGCCAGCAGGTACGGCAGCCTGTAGGCCGCAACTGTGCCATCAACATTGATCTGGTATTTGAACTGTAAAAGGCATGGAAAGGAGATCAAAGTAAACCATGGTTCATCCCATTGACACTGGCTATGAATTCTTGCATAATGACTGGCATATACAGTTTCCATTTGACTCATTATCCACCTGCACAGCTGGAAGGCTTTTCAGGTTAAGCTCCTTGCTCAAGGGAACGGCAGCAAAGCTCCATATGGGAATCAAACCTGTATCCCTCTGGTTCAATGCCCAGCCTCTTGTCCACAATTTTGTGTACTGAAGCTCACAGGCATGCAGCTTCTTGTTGCTGTGACTTTGCAGTAATGTGTTATTGTTCCAATGGCAGTACAAAACTGTTCTGAGAGTGAACACTGGACTTCCCATTTAATCCTCGTAATTACTAGTGGTAAGTCATCCAATAGATCACTGTACAACATATACTAAAAACAAATACATAATGTGAAACATCTACCATGATAAACTAAACATGCATAATAAAATCCTAAACAGCTCAAGTGTGTAATGCCTTTAGGAACTGGGTTAATGGCTTGAATGGTGACAGTATTTATTCATACCTAAAAAATCCAATGTGAACAGACACTACTAGACATCTGTCAGTCTTGCCAGCGAATCATCAAACCAAACACTTTCCTTGGTTTCAATCAGACTATGATTTAAGTGTTTTTAAATAAATTTAATTTAAGTGTTTTGAAATAAATTTTAAATATTACTCTGTTTAAACATGGTATTTTCAAACACAGCATAATTTAAGTAACGAATGTAACTGAAACACACTGGTATGTATTTGAGAATAAAATCAAATACTTTACTGGAGTTCAAATATTTTTGCATTTACAACATTTACACAGGAAGGTGTAGGAAAAACACAACTTTTCCAAAAACGCAAAGCTCTGTTAGACTACAAAAACATTGTTTAGTTTAAAAGAATCTCTGTGAGTGATTGGAATTAGAACTGTACTGGAATTAGAACTGAAAAAAAAAAGTTTGAAACTTGCTTAAGTAACTGCCTTCCCTTTAACAAGCCTTACTAACTGGTTATGCTAAGAAACCAAGGAAAGTATTCAATACATATTTTTATACATATTCTGAATATATTTAATTAGCATTTAAAATGTATTTAAACATGCAGTATTTTGTTTTTAGAATGTATTAGAATACTTCAGATTCTACTTTTTCAACATTTTATTTGAAAAAACTTAGTAAGAAAGTACTTCTAAAAATGTATTTAAATTATAAATTCTTTAATAAAAATTATTTTCTTAAATTATTCTTTAATAAAAATCTTATATATTTTTAAATATACTTTTCTAAATATTTATAAATGGTCCAGGTCTGATTCTGGTGTCAAATACCCTTTCTTCTCCCCCTGAGAAATGCATATTAATTGTAAACTCTTATTATGTAGCGCTATGTGCTGTCCTTATCTATGTGGGAAATCTGTGTAAAAAAAAAAAAAAAGATTCACATCTACACTCACATGCTTATGAGATCTGAAACCCAAGAAATGTTAAAAAAAAAAGACATCTCCCATTGCAAAATGAGGTGTGGAGACCAAAGGTCAGCTTGAATAGAAACACACAGGACAATGCATACTGCCAGTCAGGTGATCACCCACCTCTAAAGTTTCAGCACCCTGCAACTTTTTATCAATCCTGCAGAGACCCAGACCTGTTTCGTCTTTTCTCTGCCTCCAGATGTACACGTTGTTGTAAAGTGGATGTGGGACAAATTTCCATTTACCTTTTGCATGAATTCTTATCATGATCATCTCCACGCTTTAAGAGGTGTGCGCATGCACACGTTCTTCCTCTCTTGTAAGGACTAATTCAAGCTTCTATAAAAAATACAGCTTGCAGGGACTCAATGAGCTCTTACGCAATTAAAGCAGCAGACACTTAAATGTACACTTGAAAGAGTCAGGGAAATAGCTGACATACCATCTTCAGAGAGTAACTTGGTATTCTATTGTGTTCTGCTAGGCAACTTAAATTTACAGCTTTGGATTCAGCTGAGTAATCATCGACCACTGTTTGCACTAGATGAAGATATTTCTCACAGTTTAGAAGGATATGCTGTCTAACAGAGCAAACAAGGCCGACTCCAGGCAACCCAGACCCCACCTGGCGCGGGTCCTCCTCTCACCTTGAAGAAGTCGAAAAAGGAGACATGCTTGACCAGTGGCCCGTAGAGGCTCTCGTCGTGCTTGAAGAAGAAGAAGTTGGTGAAGGCGGCGTCGATGAGGTCCGGGTGCGCCCGGCCCAGCTTGACAAGCTCCAGCCGCTCCTTCCGGCTGTCCCTCCCCCTCCAGAAGGCCGTGGTGTTCTTCTCCTCCCAGGGGGGGCCCGTGTTCGCCTGCACCGACATCATGTCCAGGCTCACCCTGGAAACAGCAGGTTAGCGGTCTTGGTGCTCCTGGCACTCCATGCGAAACCTCACAGCAGGGCCCACACAACCACATACCCCAATCCCACCCCTCCTACCCTCATATCTATCCTACCCTATCTATCTAAACCACAGTGGAAAACACTGATTAAAAAGAGCTCAAAACTATGCACCCAGGCCACCCCAAGGTTGGGGTCCCCCTTTAACTGCAGGGCTTGCTCTCCACTGAAACCATTTCAGGCTGAACAGACCAGCAAAATGGTCTGTCTCAATATGGAAGCAAACTATGAGCCCTCAACCACCTGTCACCAGCTGCACAGTATTTCACTATACTTAACTGAAATGGAAAAAACTGAAATTAAAATGGATTTTAAAATATAAGATGATTAGAGAATACTGTTATAGGCATGCTATATAGCAATGCATTGTAACAGCTCATTGATACCTTCAGAGGATTCAGTGTTCGTGGTAAAAAAATTGAAAATGAAAATGAATTCATTGTTATTGTAAAGAAATGAAGTTGCCCTTGCCTGCCCATTGTCTCCAGCACAGACTCTGTGAGGTCGTAGGTTGGCATGACAATGTCACGTGTGTCGTTGGAGCCACACCAGGAAAAGATGGGGTGCACTGTCTCCGGGGGCCTCCTCTTTTCCAGGGGCCAGTCCCCAAGGTTCACAAAAAATTCCACATCCGGCAGCTTCACCTAGACACCGGCATACAGGTCAGACCTACATCCCCCTTTACCAGATAGGCCTTTCTTTTAATTCAGAAACACTGTCACCCACAAAAATGGCTCAGAACAGATGTGAAATCACGCCTTCAGCATGAACATTCTCCTAAAACAGAAACACTCTCACCCAGTAGCACAACTTACAGTTCACACATGACAAATCAGGCATTCAACAGGAACTTTCACTTATACAGAAATACTTTCACCCAGCAGCATGGCTTACAGTTCACTCATGAAACTCAAATCTATAACAGGAACTTTCTGTTAATAAAGAAACACTGTCACCCAGTAGCATAGCTAAGAGTTCACACATGAAAATACAGCATTCAACAGGAACTTCCTCTTCATGTAAAATCATCCACAGGCTCCACAGACACCCATGACTAGGATGGCATGAACAGCTTACATTCCATTACATTCTCTACATATGAAATCTGATTTACTGACCCAAAGTGGCTTAAGCTCTTCATCTGAAGGGTGCAACGGGAACAGGCATGTCCCAAACAGGATTCAAACCTGCAAACCTCTGACAATCAGGTAACCTTATTCTATATCACCGAATGCCATTTTTAGTCGATTAGTTGACCAATGATTCTGCTTGCATAATGCATAGTACTACATCACTATGCTACACTCCTCAGCGCCAGTGCCGAGGCACTCAGTGTATCCACCTTTTAATCTGCCATCGTTATCGTCAATCACAGCAACTGCAGGAACTAATGAACATTTACTGGTAAGACACTGCCACCTGTAGGTTACACAGAGTATAGACACCATAGAAAACCTCAAGTTTCTGCTTATCCTAGAGTGAAAGATTTAGAAAACAGCTGACCCGGATGAAAAAGCCATGCTTACTGAATTCATCTTTCCATCTCGAATAGAGAGGAATTTTTCATAGAGAACAAAGCTGTGTAGCTGTAGTATTCACAGTCACAGTGCCACTAAAAAACAGCAGTAAAAGGAGCTCAGCAACAAAGCTAACGACATCAACAGAAAGAACAACAAGCACAATGGTAGCAACCGTAACAGCAACAACTCTAACGGTGATCAAACAGACCCAATTATCATATCTGTGTTAGCCAGCTGTAAAGGAGAAATCCCTCCACATTCTTCACAATTCAGCACCTCCAATTTAGCTTTCATTTCAAACACTACCATCTGGTTGGAAATTCAAGGTACCCCGTGCACACAATAAGTTCACAAAAAGATATTCTGTTCTTATCCGCACTCTCTAGACTGTGACAGGTATGTATCACTGATTGGCAATAAGTTGCTGACAATATAAATAAATCCAACAAACCCATGCAAAAACAAGCACATGTCAGAAAGTTCAAACTGCAGCTTCTAAGAGCAGGCATTTCTGATGTTCTCCCTGTCTAAGGTGAAGCAATCCACTGGGGATGAGTGAAGGTAGATCTCAGAAAGGCCTAAAATAACAGCCTACAGCCACCACGGAAGCCAATCAGGGATTCACACAGATGAGATGGTGGGACATGACCTGAAGGCAAATTTACATTTTGAGCACAATTTAATAACAATAAAGGCTTTTGGAATCAGAGGTTCATCTTTTAAGTCTGAACTACAGCAACAATAACAATCACAAAGAACAGTGACAGTGACAACGACTTCACAGTTGCTTACTTTCCTGGTGAGAGAGAGCAAGAAGGCGTCCATGAAAATTCTGAAGCCCACATGCTCTCCATGGGTTTTGATGTAGACCTGGAGGTGGAGACAGGAAAGGGAGGCTTACTGTGAGACAAGCACCAAAATTTGGCCGTGTGGATGTGCAGGCCGGCTGCAGCACGGGTGACTATACCAGTACAGGGTGGAAGTAAACTGGGCTCTCTACGTTAGATGCCACCAAACCTCCTGAGAAAGCAGTGTCTAGTTATCTTCTGTGAAACCATTGGAAAAGGAAAAAAAAATTATTTGAATTAAAAAAAAAACAAGAGAAGACCATATTTCTTCATATATCTTCAAAAATGCTGTAATCATAAGGAGAGAGGCACCAGTTACAGTTGTGTGGTGAAAAGACAGGCTGTGGTGAAGCAGAGTTTAGACTGTCACATTACAGTTTTTGTTAAAAGAATGAATAATATCATGTAATACATACTGTGGTGAAAAATGTACAAACACATTCGAACATAGATTAGAAAAGTTTTCTTTGAGAGAACACATATTATAAATAAAAGGCAGTGCAGACTCTACCTTGTCATCCTTGCTCAGGTAATAACTCTCTACAGTATGCCAATAACCTATACTCTGAACAGAAGCCAAAGGTAGATTTGTTCCCCAATGGTGACAGTTCAGTGTGCTGCTGATCACATAACCATAGGAAATGTAAGCATCAACCCTTATTCCAGACAACTAACACGGGCTACATTTACTCAGTAAAGCCATTAAGCGATGTGGCTAACTTCTGGTTCAGAAGGCCTGCCATTCATGGTTTTGGATGATCTTTAGATTTTACATTGACATATTGACTTAAACACTTAGATAATTACAGGAACCACTGAGGTTCAAAGCACTCTGCATTGCTGTGGTGGTCCCTCACTTGGGCGTTGAACCAGCAACCCCCCAGGACACAAAGTCAGATCATTAAACACTACACCACACTGTTTGTGATGCCTGTGTTTTAAGATGAAACCCAGGACACCAGCTGACATATACAGAGGACAGATCGAGCACGTACCAAGCAGTCTCAACCTTTACTTAATTAACAAGCACAACTCCCAGGGCTTTTTCTAATCTCTGTGCTAATTTCAATTTCAACTGGACATGAATATACTTTTTTTCCAAAGTGCAAAGCAAGGTTGTGTGCTTTCCTGGTCTACTTTACTGACAGCTCTCTATTGTCTGACAGCTCTGGTTGGTTGCCTTTGATGGTATAGCATGGCATGGGTCTGACCTTATTATCTTTTATGGTGTAGTGGCAGAGACTCTGCCTCTGTCCGAAGCGGCGTGGGACGTCCTGGGCATTGCGGTCAGGGTCCACGGTGGGGAAGAGGGCCAGGTCCCGCAGGATTTGGGGGATGGAGGAGGGGCAGTGCATGTGTTCCTGCCACACATCCCCACTCAACTCGGGACAGTCACAACCCTCGTGATACACAGGCCCTGTGCAGAAAGCACGAGAATGAGAGAGAAAGAGAGGGAGAGGGAGATAGAGAGAAGAGGGGGAGAGAGAGAAAAATATACCTTCAATACCCTTTTATTAAGGCCCAAGATTCAGGACTAATAGACACATAATACAGGTTACCTAAAAGCATAAACAACAGAAAGCTTTAAAATGTATACAAAGACATAAGTACAACATTTGCTCCCCCTTGGCCCTTTTTTAGGTCTGCCAAACGGCCAACTTTGCCTGCCCAAACAAAATAAAATAAAAAAAAAACTGATGGAACAAAACCTGAAGAGGTGTCTGTAATTATAGCATAAACCAAAAACAAAACTCTCAAATGTAGGAACATGGCCTAAAGTAGCTTAACCTCACCGCATAAAAGTGAGTAATGAGGTTAGTCTCCCGCAGTCAGTAAACAGGTGAATAAACATTTCTGGTAAACAGGGCGGGCATCCCCCACCCACTGTCAAAATGGGCAAGCAGTTTTTCCAATGCCATCGGCCCCCATGCACTAATCTCCAATGGAGATCCCCTCACAGCTTTGGCAATATTTTACAAATATTGGGTGGGTTTTCCTTCCCTGTAACAGTGAGGAAAGCACCTAGCTAAATATGTGTCTTTAGTTTGTTGGTTTTTGCCATGTTTAAATGGTCTTCAGTAGCTTAGTCATCCTACAGAGCAGTGATGTCCTTAATGAGGATCACACTCCACCTGCAGATCGTCAGGTACTTTCTGGTGGTTCAAAATCATGTTTTCCATTGTGATTGTGGTTGATTTAGGACAAATTTTAAAGGCTTTTGACAAGACAATAAAACCATTATCAGACCTCCCTGTTAACTTATTTCTAAAGATGGATGGTGATCCCACTGATTATACTTTAATTATTTTCTTAATATTCACTCTCTTAGTCACTGTCACTGCCCACAGATGAACTGATAGTATTGATTAGCAGCTGAAATGCAGTGAATAACTTCAAATCTATTATTACAATTCTCGTACAGCATATAGCCCACTATAATGTAGTATCTATTATAATTTATTCCTTTGGAAAGATGTGTATCACTCTCTTTTGATGTTTTTACTTTATGATTTGTTGAATTACATTACATGAAATTACTGTCATTTAGCAGAAACCCTTATCCAGAGTGACTTAAACAGGTTACATTTTTTTTACATGTTCCTTATTATCTAGAATTCTATACTGAATTCAACTGAGATGGGTATAAACCTGAATTGTTCTCTGTTCATTTAGATACTGAGATTCCTCTGAACGGGTTAAAGGCTCAACAGCAGACATACCGCACTGTAAATGAGGGATGGGAGTTGGAGTAAGCCATCACCCAGATGCACAGAAGACCAACCTGTTGACTGTGCAACAACAGCTGGATTCAGGTACATTATTTTGAAACGGGTCATCTACACAAGTCAAGCACAGATTATGGAAACATACCCTCCTGGATCTGCCCACCATAATAAAATCACAGTTATGAAACAACAGGCTTCTCTTAGTTGTTAGAATATACTGATTGGCTATTTACAAACACTGAACTGATCACATATGAACATCCTCACAGCCTGCACACATATGTCACTTTCAATTCATTCTATTGGTCACATTGTTGTATTTTAACACAGGATACCATACAAGTTTCATTATCTTCATTATCATCATACATTTGGCTGGTTTTGGTACTTCATGGCCACGAAAGTCCTGCAGGATCCTAGTGAGTATGGCTCACTGCGTTCATAATACTTGTGTATGATCTAGATCATTCAGGACAAGCATTTTTCTTTTTGATCTGACCAATCTGCTGGTGATGATGCTGAGTGTTGGAGCTCAGGGCTCATTGGCCCTGGGGAAGAAGACAAAGCTGCTGTAGAGGGTGGAGGTGGGCTGGTGCCGGAGGGCTGCAGGCTCAAGGCTGGACCACAGGATACATGTATGCTTCTGGACATGCAGCACACATGCAAATAGACAATTTAGCAATGCAAATGAACTCTAACCCCTAAACTTGTCTTCACATTGATTAAGGAAACTGGTGTACACAGCGAAAACCCCCGTGGACAAGAGCCTAGACTCCTTCACACATTCACACACACATACACAAAGACACACAGATACAAACAGGGATTTGAACCACGTGCACAGACTGTACAGGACTGCCACCACGCCCCTTTCAGCTTTTCATTCATAGCAGTCTGGCACGGGTTACTGAGTGCTCATGTCATCCTCATGAAGTAATGGTCAATTATAAAAAAAGCAGAGTTTTTACCTTTGAGAATAAAAGGGGACTTGGCCACGTGTTTTCCCTTGAGGAGGACCTCGATGTGCAGGGAAGGGTAGCTGGCATACATTCTGTAGCGTACCAGGAAGGACCCATCTCTACGGTCCAGAACCTGAACCCAGATCCGAGAGAACGGTTCACCCGGAACGACAATTTTCACCTCAAAGGTATTCTCACCGGGGGATGATGTAAAGCTGCACAATGCATGATGGGAAATGATGTATATTAATGCACGTGTTTCACCACGATTCAAAATGTCCATACATTGTGTTATTGTCCTGACAAAGCTGATATAACAAGTTCTACGTTATTATGGTTTAAAAGAAAGACTATTGTTGAACGTGTTAATTGATTTAGAGAAATTAGGTTATAACTGCATGGCAGTGAGATCAGATCTAGATTTCACCAGCAGCTGTGTTATGAATTAATATAAGTCACATGCTGGACACAAGCTCACAATTACTACTGTTTTTAAAGCAATGATTGGAGACCGATGCTTCATGAGCCCGAAATGGGTGAGATCATGTGTGTCAATCACTGATCTGTATGAACTCACAAAAATACTTGCATTTTGACAAGTTGAATGAAAAAGAATTTGCATTTAAAGAATTTGCATTTAGCAAATTAATTTATTATAAATTAGCACTAATAAGATAACCACCCATCTTCAGGTTTGTAAATGCTCATATAATACTCATATCACTACATGCAGCTTGCATTTGTGAAGGTCTAACACTCATATCACTACAGTACATGAAGCTTGAGGCATACAGTAAAAACAACATCTACTGGTCATACTGGACATACTAAGTGTACAGTGCCTTTTATCTAATGATTCATGAACTGAATAGAACTTACTTCAATTGCCAACATTATGCACCTAAGTTGTGAACAGCAGCCATTTTGTGTTGGGGTTGTCACAGCTGAAGGGCCGATGGTTTTAATTGACAGTTTGACTGGTGGGTGGCCAGGTTGAAAATTTGGACACCGGAGCCAACATTCCAGTTCTTGCAGGTGTTCTGCTTAAATGCTGACCACTTGTATAGTTTGATGTCACTGACATTTCTACCTCCCAATGACAGTGTTTTCTGATGTAAACAGTGATTGATAAAAGAATACGGTAATGAATGACAAACTGTGTCTGGATACACATGAGCACGCTGCAATCTGCGGTGGTTTTTGAAGGAACTGTGCAGCGGTGATTTCGGTTTGTTCAAAGAGCTAAGCTTGCAGTGTTGTGTGCCACAAACTGATTTATACTGTGCAAAGTAACCCAGACAATACGGATGATGTCACAGGCGGAAAACTTCAGTGATGATTGAAACCTCTGGTTCAGTTTTCACTTTTTTTCCACCAACTGTGAACACTAGAACTTTAACAACAGTGAAAGCTGACACGGCCTGCGCACACTGAGCATAAACACGTTACAAACTGCTTCCTTGGGAGAAGACAACGCCTAATCTGTTACTCGAATCTTCGCCCTCCAGACACATACTTGCAGTGGTTTTATGATGCAAACATTCAGCTAAAATTTCGAGCCGTTTACAGCACAATCAGAAAGCATTACCAATGGGATTTAGATATAACTCTTCACGGGCGTATTGGCTAAGCAGACGTTTCATTGTTGCAGACCTTATCCACCCATTTGTCGCCGTCGGAATTCACGGATTACACGCATGCATTACACTACAGCTAGCGTGCACTGTCATCGAGAACATTTCACGGCCACATACTCACTTTCTCCCACCGCTGTCCACCGCTTGTATGAAGAAGAAACGGGCCGGAAGCACAATATTTGCCTCCAGTCCAGGTCCCCACACCAAAGTTTTAGCAGCGCTGGGCGCTGACCCGGCCAACACTGTCGGCGGGGTCTCAACACATAGACAGTACAGGAAAAAGCACGACAGCAGTTTCCTCAACATGTTAGCGAGGATCTGTTGCAGTGGAAGAATTTTTATAAGAGCGGTATCTTTTTGCACAAAAAACACTTTGCAAAAATAGCAAGCGCCCCTTAAAATGTCACCGCCCGCCGGTAACAATTAGTAGCCGTCTGAAAATTTGACATCTGGCTTCCAGCAGTAAGGGGAGACCGACATTAAGCAAAAAGAAAAAAAAATGTATATATAATGAGGAAACCTCCCAGTTTACATTTTGGTTTTTTAAAGAGGGATGCTTTCTTGCAACAGAAATCGGCACGTTGCTGTCACATATTCATTTATTTGCCGGTGGCGCTTTACAGACATGCCACATTCACGCTCAAATCTCGGTCGACATCGAAGAAACTTCGCAGCAGCTACACGGGCAGAGACGACGGATCCGATTCGCCGCTCTTGTGATGTCCCGGATTGGACAACGCTGGGAGATCGGGCAGCCGATTGGGTGAAACTGGGGTAAACGTAGGGTGGGAGCATTTACAAAAATCTGGGCCGTGTTTGCAAAGGGATGACGTGTGTGCCTCTTGCGACTCCTGATTGGGCCACATCGACGCGGTCGCCTTGACCGTACATTACGGTCAGGCAGCAAAATGTTTACCTTACCTGAGACCACTAATGGATTTTCACCATAATAATTTATAAAGTACCCTTTTGCAGTGATCAAAAAGTGTTAAAGAAGTCAAAACTATCATATATTTTAGATTCTTCAAAGTAACCAATGTTTTTAAAATTATTTTTCTTTTTTTAGAAAGAAATTCATACATAGGCATCAACTTCACTATCTATATTTGTCTAAGAAACAAATTTCAAGCATTTAAGCATAAGGCTTTAGACCAAAATGTCTTTAAATGAATGTTTCCTGTTATCTTAATCAGGTGTGTCCAGACTTTTAACCGGTAATGTGCGTGTCATATGATAATACTTAAAATGCATTGGCAACACTGCATAACTGCTGGCATGCTAATGAATCTGTTTTACCACTTGAGTTTGTCAAGAGAGAGAGAGAGATATGCAGGCTGTATGGTTTGAGATAAAACCCTGATGTGGAGAGAGGGATGGACATCCAAAATTTGGGATCATAATGTGTTTCTCTTCACAGGTTTCTGTGAGCAGAAGGGGAGGGGGGTGCAGCCCAGATGGAGGCTGGCAGCCTCAGAGGCTGCACCAGCAGGCCTTCAGGGCAGTCTCCAGATCCACAATCCAGGCACTACAGAGTGACTGCAGTCTGCAGGCTCATATTGCAGGTTCGATTCCGAGCAGGACACTGCTGGTGTGCTCTTGGACAAGGTGCTTAACCTGAACTCTCTTGGCAAACATGCTGCTACATGAATGGATGACATGAGATGGGATGGCAGTGTAGCATAGTGGCGAGGAGCAGGCCTCTTAACCAAAAGGTTGCTGGTTCAGTTCCCCGCTGGTGTTGTACCCTTGGACAATCTGGCTGTATAAATGGATAATGTGGGAAAAAATGGTATGTAATGTAAGCTGTTTAAATAAAACTTATGCACATTCCACTGAGCAATTAAGTTTTGTAATCATATTCCTTCCATGCTGCAATATGGCACCAATGAACGGGAAAAACGCTAGTGTCTTCTAACAATACAAATACACTGATGCATACAGCAATACATAGAAACAAACAGATCTTTTGGAATCACTCTCAAAATGGAATGAGATATGCCACAATATTGCAAGCATCTCATTGTGGCCAGTGACAGTGGTTTTAAACTGGGTCACTTCCTGTTGTTTGCACTGAACTGGAAACGAGAGTAACAAGGACAATCTAACAAACAGAGGTGATGATGGAAGCACAGAGTTTCGCCATGGTTAGATGGTTTTGCATAGCAGCTACACAATATCCCTACTTTTTGCAGGTCGTCATACTTGCACATCCTTTCTGCAGCCTCATAGTGGCAGTAGAGTTCCATTGAACAAGACAGGGAGTGGAAGAGAAGAACAAAGTTCTTATGATCGTTGGTACTGATAGTTACACACACACAGTTATGTCTGTCACAGCAATAACATGGCAATGGCTATTCAAATATCCTGGTTCTACTATTACTCACAGAACCGGGTTTGCCATCAAGCAAGAGAACAACAGTGCATTAAAGTCAAAAGAACAACGGCACATGCAGAACATAACAGCCCACATCGAAACATAGCAGAAGATGCAGAAAAAGATGACACCCAGAGAGCTCTGGATGCAATAGATATGCGAATGTATTTTTTACAATCTGGACTAAACATTTTGAGAGCATTGATCAGAAAATGCATGGAAGTGAGGTTTGGGGTCCAATCAGCAAAACTGCACTAAAATGGGACTAGCGCATGCCTGACACCTTGCATGTTTAGTGTACAGGCACATCTTACACAATGAGGGATATCAGATCATGCATGCAGGGCAGTTCTGGTCTGCATTGCATGGCTTACCAAAATGCAAACTGGCACCAACATTTTGAATGCAAATAAATGGTCCCTTACAACAATGCTCTCAGACAGCTGGCACTGATGCCTACTAATTTAATAACACAAACTATTTTACGCTATTCTGAAACCAGCACTGCACACCAGTACACACACACTCTCTCTCTCTCTCTCTCTCATATGTCTTTGTATACATTTTAAAACTTTCTTTTGTTTCTACCTGTAGGTAACCTCTATTTTGTGTCTATTTTTAAAACTCCTGAATCTTGGACTTTTATAAAAGGGTACTGAAGGTCTCTCTCTCTCTCTCTCTCTCTCTCTCTCTCTCTCTCTCTCTCTCCCCCTCCCCCCGCCTCTCAGTTTAGTTCCATGTCAGATAATCAGTGATAACGATGAACAGCAAACCTACACAATTTACATTTCTAATTTTGTATTGCAACATGTGTGGAGGCGTGCACATACGAAACACATTTACATGCATTAATAGCAAAACGAAGTAAGTCAATGAATATATGGTAATAATAATAATAAAATTATTTAAATGTTGGTTCGGTGTTAACCATTGTCCCCCTGACAGCGATAGGCAGTGATATACTGTATAATATACCACCAGTAGACAACAGTCCCTCTACTCTGCTGAAAGGAGGGGAGGTTTTTCATGAGGGACATGTGGTCACTTCAGGGAAATAATTCTGTTGGATTTCAGTGTATTTTTTTCACTTTTCATGAAGAAATGCAGCTCTGTCTCAGTTCCTTTGGATTGGCAGCAGGAGCTTTAGCAGTAGTCCTGTTTTGTTTTTCCTCATATGTGTTTTTCAGACTGTGCTCACTCCGAGTCTGTACTGCCACAGACTCTTTCACATGCCCTGTGGGACTGAGGCACAGGCACTGCTACATGTTAAGAAAAATCCCTCTGAGTCAACTCAGCCATTTTAACCATTCCACTTATGCTGGCAAGGTCTGTTTGTGAGTGCTCAGGTGACAGACGTAGTTGTCATTAATTCTTTCTCTCTATCTCACTCACTAAGTGTCCCACAGGTTACGGCAGGCTGAGATTTATCGTGCTGTAATTGCAGCTAGCGATACCTCTTCTACTTATTGTTTTTATTAATGTGAAAAAAGGTGTATTCAGTGTTTATAATTAGAGAAAATCTACTGAAATATAAATACCACAATGGTCTTACTTTTCTTGTTTTTGCTTTAACAATGTAGAATGAAGCATCTCTGACACACCTTCTGTGTTTTACAGTGTGAGTACATGTCACTTTTTGCACTAGCCTTTTTCAACAGCTCCGGTGTGTTGACTGAGTCTTTCTAAAGGAGAAGGATTCTGTAAACATATAGTATCCTCCTTTGTAAGATCAGACAGAGCAGTGATTTAATTGACTTGTATATTTGTTTCTTTTTTTGGTTGAATATGTTGAGGGTTGGGGGTGAGTGGGGGGGGGGGGGGGGCAGGCAGACAATGATCATGAAGGCACACTCTTTCAATGTCTTTGGTGTTTTTCCCTTTCTACCCCATTTTTTGCATGCCCCCTTTCCAATGCACTATAATGACAGGCTGTGACTGTCACGCTGTTAGTTACACTCATATCTGAAAATATGACTCATCCACAGTTTGTGGCACATCTTTTTCAGTCATTTTTCCAGTGACCACCAAACTCATGATGTGGTAGTGTAAAACAAAGAAGTGCTTGGTTCCAGACAGAATGTAGTTACACTGTATCAGGACCCTTGCTCATGTCAAACAGCAGCAAAGAAGTTGAACTGAGTGGCTTGAATGATGCTGACCAGTGCACCACATATAAAATGAGCGGAAGGGGGAAAGTATACAAATACAAATAATTTATTTAATTTTTTTTTTAATTAATTGGCTCATTATCCAGCTGCTGGCCTCACACACATTCACCACAGATATACAATTAATCAGCTTTAAATGAACTTGATTGAAGAGTACTACTGTTGTTAACTGTGAAAAGCTAGAAAACAGAGGATCCTCATTTACACTTGCACACATTAGCACACATTACCACAAAATTCAAATGTGTTATTGAAAAACTTTTAAATAAGCAAAGCATGTGTGGACAAGTGACAGCTTCCCTACACATTGGAGGTCTCTGTACATTTTTTGTTCCATTTTGATTTAATTTTTGGTTGCAACATGGAAAGAGACAGCTGCTTTCAAACTGGCGGCTTTGATTCTTTTTTTTTTGTCCACCTGCCCTTTAAAGCTTCCATTACAAAAACAGAGCAGCCCTGGGAGGTGAGCTGCATGCTGTCATGTCTACAGAGCCTTTCCAATGAAACTGTGGGAGGATTTAACCCTTTGAGACACTAATTGCCATTTTTTATCTATCTTCACTTACATCTACAGTATACTGACAGTTGTGTGTAGCTCTACTGCAAACCTTTGCACCTTTTTGCAGTTTTTCACACTTCACAGTCAGAGGCCAATGCTAATTCTCCGCAGTCTGAAACAGCCCTCGCGGAGGAGCTGAAGTAAATACCTCGATGAATGATAAGTAAACCGAGGTTGAGGAGACCCCACCTTAGTGTGCCCCACTGAAGGGAAAGGAGCAACAGGATGCTGAGTGGTTTTCACCAGAATTTCCTGCTCTCTCTATTTAAAGGTCGTATGCAGGAACTATGAACAAGGTGTGATAAATAAGCACAGTTTCTCAAAAAAAAAAAAAAAACACACTCCTTCCCCGATCGTAGAATGAGCAATGTGGTATGCTTTCCTGTGAAATGTGGCAATTACTGTTGAACAGGCAGCTATTTAACATTTTATCAGCAGGTCTCTTCCACCACAATCACACAAACACACACACACACATATACACACACACAGACGTGCATGCACACAAACATGCTGACATACTACAGATACAGCCTCGCACAAAAGTCCATACGTTGTATAGAAAAAAAGGCAAAGGAAAGCAATGCAAGAGAGGTGCTACTTTCCATTGACACACCATGGCCCATTTTCAACCCACTTACTGTTTCGCTAGTCTCTAGCCTCAAAGAAAAAAAAATGAAACTGTATTGCCTAGAGTATACATATAGCTAGCTGACCAACCTGTAACCCAAGGCTAGATCAATGCATAATGCATTTGATATAATTTCACATAATCACATAGATTCACATAATGTTTCACATAATAAATATAAAACTCTCCTTTCAAAACAACCTCAAAACAAATGCTTACAAACACACTCTTACACACAGTTGTGTATGTGTTTATGACACATAAACATACTCGTCCTCCTCTCCTTCACAGCACTGCTATCTGCTCCTGTCCTCATTCTGCATGTTGCTATGTCCTCCTGCCCCTTTGCTCCGGTAGAGTATTTCTTTTCCATCCATCTCCTTCACAGTATTGTCATTTCATTTGACCTGTGCTGGGGGCTCCTCCTGGCGGGCATGTGGTAGCGCAGCTTCTTCCAGAAGGCGGAGGAGAGGTGGGCGGAGCGGGTGTCCCTCCAGGTGACCGTGCCGCTGGACCGGGCCAGGAGCCGCAGCGACTCAGGCAGGGAGTCCAGCTGACCGCGCGGCGCCCTCTCGATCAGGATCAGCTGGGTCCGCCGGTCCACTAGCGCCGCGTGCAGGCCGCTCATCAACCCGTACTGGCCCTCCTGTTCCTGGTCCAGAGTGCTGGGCACCAGAACCAGCCTCCGGCTCCTCCCAATGTTCTCCAGCACCGCATCGGCCACCGCTGAAACAGAGGTGCACGGATAGGTCAGCGATGTTACAGCCACAAATACAGCAGATACAACAGCACACAGCCGTTAAAGGCACTGATACACCAGCACATAGACATTAGAGCCAATGACACAACAGCACATAGACAATAGAGACAATGACACAACAGCACATAGACATTAGAGCCACTGATATACTAGCACAGACTTACAGTAACTCTTATTTCCAAATCAACATGGTGATTACTCAACAGCATATTGAGTTACCAGTCTGACTTCCTTTGAAGCAGAGCTAAAGGAAGTGGGCTTGTAACTACAGGGTTACAAGTTCAAACATCTGTGAGATGCTGGTCTGTTATACACTTCAACTGAATTAGTTATTTTACTCTTCAACATGTGCAGTGTCTGTTTAAGTCATGAGCGTGTTTGCTATTCAAAAGGACAAATGAATAGCTTTCCTTGCCCTACAGACAATTCATAATAAGCCTCCATTTCATTGGTTTTTATATTTCACTTATACATCCAAAGGTGAAATGGCATATGAAAAAAAATCTATGAGAGATCTCTCCAGTGACTTTCTACACAGTGCACAGCTAACCCTGAATTGTTTGTATGTAAAAAAACAGCTGCTTGTCATTTGAAAAGCCATACATCGGAACGTGAACTTTGCTGGTGACAAAAAGATATGTTTGGTGTGAGGTTTATTATATCATTTATTAACCACGCACTGTGACGGATGTCTTTGAAGTGCAACAAGTACATGAAGCATAAAACAACATGCATAAATTATTATAAATTATTTTTTCATGAAGTTTTATACATAACAGGCAACTTGCTGTACTGAGGTAGACAGTACACAAGTGGAGGTCCTCACCTGCACCCGGAAGAACATCGCGGTCAAAAATACACAGCTGGTAGCCATAAGTTGTCTCCAGGACTTCATGAATCAGCCTCCTGTCCTCCTCTGGCAAAGCTTCCTCACTGCTTGTCTTGTAGCACATGATGTAGGCGTCATACTCTTTTCCATCTGAAACGTGATAGAATGCTGGCTGAAGGTAACCATGTTTCCAGCGTTTCCCAATGTCTTATGTGACTTGACTGCTTTATGTGGAAATCCCTGCTAGTACGCTGCTGACGTATTTCATTGTACTTAACCCGAATAACTGCTCTGAGCTCAGTGATATGAATCACATCTCTTCCTGATGCACAGAACTGCTGAACGTTCCTTATTCTGGGTTCGCCCCTCCTGTCACGAGGGGGAGGGATCGTCCCTAAGACCTGCCTCTCCTGTGACAGGAGAGGGACGGTATCTGCGGCCTACCATCTCCCAAGACAAGAGAAAGCCCACCTCCACTTTGTTAGTCTAGGGAATGTCCCTGTGGTCCACCTCACCTGAGACAGAGGAGGGACCACCCCTCAGGTCCCGGATGAACAGCACAATGTCTATTTTCAGCTTCACGTAGATCACAATAACCACTGAAGCCGTGAGAACAAAAACTCCCACAATTCCCAACCATAGGAAGTAAGATCGGATAGCGCCCGGGCATTCTAGGAAACAAGCAAATATTCGAAAAAATTAAAAGATGCCAAATGACCTCTGTCTCTTGTCTGGATCCATTCCTCCTTCTTCTCTTCATACACAATTATTGAATAACACACACACACACCCCTGTTGCCCCTGTTATAGGACAAAACCATGCATGTATACTCTCCTGCTCCCAATTTATAAAATAATATGCACGCAAGCACACATCTTATTCAATATGCATGCAAGACTCCCGCTATATATATATCTAATAGAGCACTAACACAAAAACAGGTAAGCACAGATACACACCAGGGACTCAACTCTCACCTTTCTTTACCAGGATAATGGACACATTGATTAACTTTTGGACGGTTGATTCTAATTTGCAGGTGTACTTCCTGTTGAGGTGTTCCTGGGACACATTTTTGAACACGAGCGATGCGCTGATGTGCCATTCCCTTTCCCCCTGTCGTTCACTGCAGAAAGAAACACATGGGTTAGTATAATGAAGCAAACCTTCTGAACCAGTGTTTCCCAATCCTGCTCCTGGAGGCACACTGTCCTGCATATCTTCTATCTATCCTTGCTGCTTGATTAAATCAGGTGTGCTCAGCTAATCAAAAGTGCTACTGATGAGTTCAGTCAGGTAGGTAGAGCAAGGATAGATAGAAGATATGCAGGACAGTGTGCCTCCAGAAGCAGGATTGGGAATCACTGTTCTGAACTACATTATTAGTTTAGCTGCCCTTGGGCAGCAGTATGATGCAGTGGTAACATTCAAATCCCAGGCAGGGCACTGCTTTTGTATGCTTGACCCAGGTGATCTGAACATTATGAAAGCCTCTGACATTTTCTGCAATTTTCCACAATCCCCTGCTATGCACATTACTGTTTTTAAAATGTAGGTAGTTTGTCCTGGAATCATTGACTCTCTTGGCATCTTCTGTCCTGTTAGAGAGGTGTTGTTACCTGTCAGTAGAGGGAAAAGATAACTGATAACTTCAGAGAAGCTTACGTGGTGCTGTTGTAAAAGACATCGCTGTTGCTATCCTCATCCACAAAGGAGGTTCCATTCAGCCAGAACAGGGCTTCAAACTCAGGATCATTGTGCAAGACCGCTGTGCACGTGATCACAGCCACTTTCCCTTCAATGAATCACATGCACACGGATTACACATGTCAAAACGTGGCACTGCGACCGTCCGGAGAACAAATCATGGCCGTCCATCTTTTTTGCGACAAGCTTTCACTTACCCACATCCACCGCAATGGATTCATTGTCTCTAGGTTGTATAATCTGAGGATCGAGCACAGGTATGGCATCTGTCAAAAGAGAGAAAGAAATTGGTACACTGGTATGCTGGTGTGTCATCTGTCAAAGGAGAGAAAGAAATGCAAACCCTTTCACATTTTCAAAGCACTCATTGACAGGAAAAATGGTTAGCAAAAATCTGTGTGGAATGTCATCTGTGGAGAGGTCCTGTATTCTGTATTTGAACTAAAAATGAAAGTGTAAATGAGACATGAAAGAATGAAACTGAGAAAAAGAAAAGGTATTTAGAAAATATTTTATATACAAACATATGATTTGCACAGGATATACATACACACACACACACACACACAGACAAAGACACTGTCACTGCATATAGATCTTATGGGAAAAAAAATCACAGTAAGCACTCAGTTCACACTGATAAAGAACACTCTTTATAGTGCACAAACATTAGACAAGCAACTTTACAAGGAAGAGGTCATGTCAATGTTTGAGGATCATTCAAGTGTAACAAGATACTATTTTTTCCTCTTATTTTTTACTACCCAATATAAATTACATGCATACTATATCTTTGGTAAGGTGCTACTATTTAAAATTATCTCAGCATATGTTGACATGGATAACAATCTTAAAAAAATCTTAAAAAAAACAATCTTACCATTCACTGTCAGCTGTACTGTTGCAGACATGTTGTATACTCGTTCTATTCCAAACGTTCCATTCCAAAAGGAGTACGTGCAGGTGTAGTATCCAGCATCACTTTCAGTAAGTTTCTTCTTGTAAATGTGGCTTAAGGTGCCCATTTCTGATTTGCAGTCCTAGGGGTTAGTAAACAGATTTTTTTTTCTTTTCTTAAAAAAATGTTTTCCACCAGTATTTACTGCAACTTCTTCCTGCCACTTCCTGCCACTTTGTTGTATTTGTTCTTAACAAAGGTGAAAACAACTCCCAGGTATCGCAACACAACACAGACACTGACACAAACACACACAGCAACAACAGCAAAATTTTTTTCTTAAATTCTTAAACATTTTCTCCCCTTCTTTGCATGTGTGCACATGGCACTAGGAAGAGCAGCTGATACAGTACCTTCACCCAGCTGATCTTGTATTCATGTGCAGGAACATCAGCCACCAAGGGACACTTGATGGTAGCCGACTTGCCTACGCTGCATTTTAGCGAGTAAAGGGCCTTCTCTGTGTAGCACTTTCCTCTGTACACTGTTAAGTTAAACCAGGCATACTGGAGTGCACTGCTTCCATTGCTTAAACAGGGGAAAGGAAACAATCCTCCATTAGGGGACAGTGATGATGCCACAGTTGAGGAACTGGGTTTGCAACCAGACAGTTGTGAGATCAAATCCTACATTACTGTTCTATTAAAGCGAACATGGCATGCTCAGGCATATGTCCTGCTTATTTGTACCTCTACGCTTGTGTTCAATTCACAAAATGACATCATTATGATATTCCACAGGCCTTACCAAACATGATTAAAAGTGAGACTACTTGCAGTCTACTGAGGTATACAGTGCCTCCACCCAAAGCTAGTGCATTTCCGGTTTGCATCGCTGACAGCCTTCCACATAGTGAAATAAGCAACTGACTGCTTGACTGTGATTCTTCGAAGTGTTGAGATACAGACATTTACGTGCTGTGATTATGTATTTCATTTTATAACAACAGAAACATAAAGATTACAATTTTCCATTGCAGTGAAGATTTGAATGAATTGTTTCAATGAATATTTTTTGTGGGAAAGGATGTTTACATGCATTTTCACTGGGCCAAACCAAAAACTGCAATGGCAATTGCATTATAATGGCAATTGCATGATATTACTGGAAAGGACCCTCGTGAATCGAGAGACATTGTACGTGAACAGGCGAAATGCCACCAATCCAATTTGGCTCAGTTTTATTCATACCCAAAATTTTGTACCAGAATGTTTAGATTTTTATTTCCCATTGTTGTTTACACTAAAAACAATTAAACTGCTTGCTTGAGTACTTATACTTATGCAAACTATTTTTAACACACTGCAAAAATGCTTCGTCCCTGTTACCGAGAGACACCCTAAATAAGAATGTTATTAGAATGTTGTTAACAATGTTAACATGTTAAAATGGAGATCATCTGTAATCACTGCTTTAAAGCACCACATTAATTACAATGGTGTTTGACAGCTCAAATAATGACACAAATCCAACAAAGGGGGGTCAGGAGCATAAACTGTTACGGTCTCGGGCAAATGTGACAGCAAAATGTTGGTAAAAAGAAGTAGTGAAACAAAATCAAAAAGCTGTGCAAGAATTAGAGCTACGGGATTAGTCTAAGGGGGTTGCTGGTAGTCAAATAACCTACACAAAAACCTGTATTAATTGCACCATCCAGTTGACTCATTGCAGCCTTTACCACAAAATCCAGTGAAATAATATTATACATTACCACATAAGCCAGTCAACATATCGCACAAGCAATCAACTAAAAAACACCCACACGTTACAAGACAGGATGTCTCAAGCCAGAGTGTGATGGCATCTAAACACACAGATTGTTCAAGAAAAATCAAATTTAAAATGTGCTGAATAAGTAGCACTCTGTATCTCTAATTTAAGAGATAAGGAACTGCAGGGCTAACACACTTCAGCACCTGCAAGCTCCTGTAGTCTTACGGGGACTGACTGTCACAGACACCTACTGCAACGAACACGCGTAGAAACCTTTGTCACTCCTGGAGACGTTGAGCATCACCAGCTTCTCTCTGTCCGCCGTCACCGGTCCCCCATTCTGCTCTCTCAGATCCTCCAGGCCCAGCGAGGAGTTGCTGGCCTCTTTCAGATCACAAAGGTCCAGCGAGGACCGTTGCCAGAGCACTTTGACATCGCTGGACTTAACACCCAAGGGGCACTTCAGCAGAGCCACCTCTCCCTCTTTCACATAAATGGGTGTCGGGCGCTGAGTACAGAAGCAATTCACATCTATGAAACAAGCACACACACACACAAATAGGAGATGACTCCAATCAGTGACGTGCCAAAACAAAACAAAAAACACATCTGAAAACTGGGACTAGAAAAGAAGCAGGCACACATGCAAGGTTAGTTATCTCACCATAGTAACTGACAGTTACTATAAGTTTGCTTGAGAAGATCAGTTACTGTAGAAGCACCACTGGAAATGTGTGTGTGCGTGTGTGTGTGTATGTGTGTAGCCAAAATTAAAGGTATTACTCATTTTTTAGGACCTGTCGCAAACAAATTTAGAGCAGCAGTGTCAGTTGATTAAGCTGAATTAATTGATCATTGTTTGTAGTCATAGAACAATGAATCAGCTGAATCATACTGACGGTCATATATGCTAGCTTACCTATAGCAAACCTAAGAGGAACACGTTATGGAAAATGAGCTGTGACGCACCTTTACAGTTCTTAAACATATTGCTGCTATTGACTTATGGTATAGCTGGAAGCTGTCAACATGTTAGATCCATTAACAAGTAAAATCTCAGTCCACCCTGATGAGTTGGATCCAGTCAGAATTCAAACCAGCAAATGGTACCAAGCAGTCACGCAGGGATCAAGACGAGGAAACATACTGTCCTACTGTGAGGCACCCACATGGTTTATATGCGAAGGTAACACCAGTGGTGCACCAAAGCAGGGAAGCAAGCAGCAAAGCACCTATAAGAAGTAGTGTCCAAGGAGGGGGGGTTGTGACTTTTAGCGTGGGGCCTCAGAATCACTAAAACCCACCACTGAGCACCAGGGGTGGAGCCAATGGCTCATTGCAGAGGGGGCAAGAACCTGTAGTGGGCCCTTATGCAGCCTATTATAGGCTGTTTGGAGGTGCAAGACAGATCCAAGGGGAAACTTACAGAGATGGAAGGGCAGAATGGAGAGAAATGTGGGTTACAATGAGGTGTGCTATTTCAGAACACCTCATTGCATTAGACCATTTTTAAATACCGCGGCTCCGTCAGCAGTGACGGTGATGGGAAATAAAATAAGACAGCCGGCGATCGCCTAGTTCCTACTTTGGGATTCGAACAGAGGGCGTAATTTTTCTGTTTGTACACTTACACAAGGATACTGGACAGCGAATAAAATTTTCTGTAACTCTACTGCGTCTCTGCTCATTCAAAACAAATATTGCGGTGAGAAACTTAGCTAGGGGTCGGTCAAAACCAATCTGACTTTTCATTTTTGCCGCAGTCAAGACACACAAACAAACTTTATTCAAAATATTCAACTAAACAACAAAAATGCATGTTCAGTGAGGCAGATTGGGCCCCTTTGTAACTGGAAGAACCGTGGGCCCGGGGCAGCCGCACCCTCTGCCACACGCTACAGCTGAGCACTCATTTTGTGTAATTCCACATCAGCCCCTTCAAACGCTACCAGCAGCCTTTCCATCCTGCCTGCGGCAGAGAGAAGACTAGTCAAGACCAAGGCATGTAATACCTTGAAAAGCAGACACAAAGATGATCAAAAGCCAGGCCATCATCTTCCAGTCTATGGAGACCGGAGAGGCTGAGCAACTCAATGACATGAATTGTCTGTAAGAGAAAAAAAATCAACACATCTGAGAAGCAATTCATATTAAAGGTTCATTTCATAATCTAATACCAATTGAACTTAGAAACAAACAAACCAAAAATGTTTACACTTGTCTGAAGACTAATGTAATCTGTGGGAGCACCTAGGTGATTCTAACACAACTGTTTTATGTGTGCAGTTCCAACCCATTTACATATAAAAAAAATCGTATCACTTAACATACTTATTATATCATACTCATTCATATATATACTTTTATATTTGTTATTATATTAAAATATCACATTCTCAACTTATGAATGACTGACATCTGGGAAAACCCGGAATCCCAGCTAATAAGCCGACCTATATTTGGCTGGCCGATACCAAGCTCATAACGACCTATGATTCTACCTTACTTTCGGTTGTTGAACTTTATATTAAAGGCCTACACAAAAACATTCTGAAGCATTTTCGAATTCAATTCAGCAACATTTTATTGGCCGATTTCATTCGCGCTAACAACAACAATTTAAACAACAGCTGAACTTTATTTTTTAACGTTTTCAAAATGAATTTATGGGATTTAGGAGTTAAAATGTGGCAAGCTTTTCTGACTTGAACAAATGGACTCGGTGTATTTCAGCGAAATTATATGGGCAGCTCGTCGATTTCAGAGACCTTCGCACTTACCTAGGCTATTTTATGTTGCCTTCCGAAACACAAGCAGTGCCTTAAATTTCGCCGGTTTTGTCTTTCTCAATTCAAGTACTTACGAGGAAAGTAAGTTGCTCGGCTTCAACGAGGTGTTGCCCAAAGGTAAACAGTTTCTGTTGCCATTGACTTTATACACCAATATAGCCTACGCTGTAAATGGTAAAACTATTCTTATGTGTCAGCAAGGTGACGTTCCATTAACAGACACTTCGAGCTTTTCTTTTTCTTATCCGCAGCAGTATGATCACTGGTTTCCGCATACGGGCTGTATTTTCCCAGCTATTTAGTGAACTCAGGTATAAAGAGCCGTCATAGGCCATCTAGCGGATAAGTTGTATTGCGTCCAATCTCCATATTTTCTTATTGTCTCATCTCCTTTGGAACGCACGCAGCGCAGTGAAATCTCAGATACAGCCGGATTATAGAGCACTACGGAGAACAGCCTTCAGTTTGCTAATATGTGTCTCTTTCATTATACTGTACAAGAAATGGTCCTGTCCGTAGCCTATACATTGTCCAACAATACACTTCTGTTTAGGTCATGGTGTTCTGTTTGAGTAAAAACAAGAAGAAGTAATTGCAGAACTTACAGTTTCGATTCTGTGTTGCTGTATTGTTCGTTTGCATGTTGCTTTTGTATCTGTATATGAAAGCTGCCAAAGTACAGTGATTTGCTGTTGCCTTGGTCCTACCTCCGAGACTACAGCGAGTTATAGCCTACTCACTTAATTTGTTGTATTTTATTTGAGAGAGTATTTGTTGCGATGGTAGGCTAAGTGATGTCTTACTCTAAAACATATGTTAAAACACACACACACACACACACACACACACTTTATGAGCTAAACAGAAAATAGGTAGCCTAATTGGCTGGACATTAAGTCAATATTCAAATGTAACAAAATAAATTATTTTTAAAGTAAATTTCATTCTTCTATCAGTCAAACGAGCAAAGTAACGAAAAGCAACGCTCAGAATTAAAAGGTGAAACATTCAGATACGATCAGCCACAAAAGGTCATAACATGGTACCATACCTCAACGTTGTTGGCGAAAAATGAAGAGAATGGATCCTGTTACTTCGTTTGGGGAAAAATAGCTATTTCAGAAGCTTTCAGTTTTTTTATTCTTCCCTTTTCGGGGAGTCTATGACGCAACCTGATAACCAATCTTTCAAAACCGCTCAGTCATGTGTAGGCAATGTGATAACTCCGGTGTGCGCCACTAACTGCACACTTGCGTTGCGGGAGTTTACACGAAAACTTTTCATTTTTTAGAAAAGCAATTCGAAAATGAAATATATGGGTTAGAATGCAATACTCAGCTTCTGGTGGTACGGCTTTGATACAATTACTTTCTTTCGTTGTGAAGACAGTTGTTTATTCGAGAGCTTTGATAAGATGCATAACAACACGGAACACAAACAGTTTGGCATGGAATGTCTCCGTAAACCACCAGCCTTACAACTTTCTCAAAATCTACCTAACTATAAATATATTGTTGTGTGTGTGTGCGTTCTTAATTCTTATATCAGTCAAACGAAAACGCTAAAGGCGTACTGTAAATGTAAATGATAATCTGTATGTATTATCCCCAGAGAACCACCCCCAGTACCTATGTGACGCGGATCTTTCTGCACACAAAGCAAGCTCACAGACTAGCGTGGACATCAATCAACGTTTATTTGATTTGATTTGCATCAACATATTTTTTCCCTGTAACCTCTATTACACTACTACTATATAAACAAGAACAAAAGGTGGCAAAATCCAGTTGAACAGGACAAACCTTGCGGCCACTTCTGATAAATCCAGATGGTTTGATAACAAAACTACAAAGTGAAATACAGAATTTCATTGACTTCCACAGAGCCGAAACGTCAGGTACAGAACCACCCATTCACAGGTACAACAGCCACAGACCATTGTCAGAACTGTATCTTTTTTTTCACGGGATGTACATTTTCCTATGAAACTGAAAATATACCAACAAAACACCTAGTCAATATTATTGTCATTTATAGCCATTAATGTTAGTGACACCAACAGGTTGAACACAGGTAGATCTTTGACAGGAAATGGATGAAGAGACTTGTAAATATACAGGGACTACAACAGCCATGGAGTTGCAAGCTACAGTATCTTAGACAAAACCTGTCCAAAATCTTCCTTTAGTAAATAGGTTTTCTCAAGCTCTGCAGTCTTTGGAGAATGGAATATGTCCATTTTGGCAGTTTGCGTTATGTGCTGTTACAAAGGAATGAATAAATTTAAGCCAGCATGTATGATCCATGAAGTCTTTACAGCAAGGACCTCACATGGGAATGGGATTCAAAGAAGAATGTTGAAGTAATGCTAACTGAATGTTGTTTACAGCCTGTATGTGTATTAGGCGGTTGGGGAATTTGTGGATTTTTTTTAAATTCTTTGAGACTTATTGTGTATTTTTTTGCAAATTTTTGACACCCTTATCCACTGTAAACGGAGAACAAAAAACACCCTTGTGTTAAACCACAGAATCACAGAAACACCCGTTATAAACAATAAGGTGTTCTGTTGTTTGTTTGACCAATTCACTCCTTGCTGGAGCTTGAACGCATACATTTTATGCTCTGAAATTGACTTATGAACTTTACATTTCATAAAATATACAACATTATGTACATTTTTATTTACAGTACCGAGGTTGTCGCCATGAACTATGGGTAATGGTGAAGTTGGTGCCTTGTGTCGGTGCCATCACATACTGCCAAAGTTTTTGAAGGCGATGCAAGTGAAACAAAAAATAAACAGACATGAAACTAGTTTGAAACAGGATATATTGATTGAACATGTACTGTACCGATCTTACACTAACCACTAGATTCGATCAGGTTAAGGAGCAGACGTTGTAACTGAAAAGTTTCTGGTTTAATTCCCAGCTGGGGCACTGCTGCTGTGCCCTTGGTCAAGGTATATAACCCACAGTTGACTCAGTAAATATCCAGCTGTATAAATGGATAATATAGCAAAAAAAAAAACTGTGACCAATTTAAGTTGCCTTGGGTAAGCGCGTCTGCTAAATGCCAATAATGTAATGTAATATTCGTCCTTCGGACTTGCGAATGAAAGCAAGCGCTGCTTTTGTCTAACATAGTTTTTTTTAATTGAGGGCGACCACTGAATTTGCCAATCTGTGTCAGGGAGACAAAAATTAATAGACGTATTTCACTGTAGATGTCATTATCAACGGGAAACATTTTCTGAATCCAGAGGAGAGATGATGATTGCCACTGTACTCTGCGAAAGGCCAGTGATAAGGTTTCCTATTGGTCCTTCATTTGTGTTAACATACATCCAAAAACTTGGGTACATAACTGTGGTCTGGTTGTGGCCTGGGATCATCTCCAACTCTTTAGACACTGACCGACAGCTGACTGATGTCGTCTTATTAGATATACAAATGAGTTAATAGTGAAAGATGTTTGATAATATGAATGATAATTTATAGCCAACCCTCTCACCCTCTCACAACAGAAGAAATTGTTCCATTCCGTTTGTTTTGGCAGTGAAAATAGAAATTAGCTCCTCTTTATATTACCTATCATTGCCAAACAGGAGATCTGTCAACAGGAGAGCTGTCATGATGTGACAGGTTATTTAAGGAAGAAAGGGGCCTGGTGATCCAATTTTTAGATCTTGTGAGGCTTTGTTATTTTCAAAGACATACAGTCCAAATTCCCTAGAGTTCACATGACTGGGTTCAAGCACTGATTAGGGATGACTACATGTCTCACAACCAAGAGTCTGTAAACAGTAGGAAATAAGGGCACAGCTAGCTTGCTAATCTATAGTGCTAAAGGTACAGTATGGCAATCACATTCGCATAGCCGATTTTTTTGGTAATCAGAGAAACACAACTAGCTAGCTAGTTATGCAGTTTTGACACAAATCGACTAGTTGTGTTGCCAGTGCATCTAGCTAGCTACTTCAGCGTAGCAAAGATGCACAACTTTCAAACCTTTTTAAGTTGATGCAGCACTTAAGAAAGCAAATAAGATTGGATCTGGGTACATGGTTTTCTTTTCTGAGTTTACAAATGGTAAATGTTAGCTAGCAAGCTAGTAGCTAATCTTCAGGAAACAATGCAAATTCCGAAAACTGATTAGAAAATTTATATGGAGTGGAAACATAAATAAGTCAGTAAGTGAAATCAGAACACAGAAATGAAAACAAAATGTTAGCATGTCAGTAAAGTTCTAATGTTTGCTAGCTAGCAAGTTACAACAGTAAAACCTTGCAAAACATTGTAAACAAAAATGGATTGTCTTTCAGAATGTCCAAGTACACAGGAAGTTACACTTCCGATATTAGCCTTTAAACAAACAAACAAACAAAACAGATCTGATTACTGTACAGGTTTACTCAACTAATTATACGTGTGTGTATAAAGCAAATCTGAAACAAACAAAACCGAACACTGACACACATCCAGATATCCATTAAAGGCCATTTCAAATGTTTGGCTTATTCCATCTGTTACATAGGAAATTTATTAGTACAACATGAGATTTTCTAGTTTATAACTGGAATTCACCTGTCTAGGTTATGGCACATTGAATATATACGCTTATGAATCTATATTAACAAAACAGCATTCTACATATTTCCTCCAACCTTTGTTCCATAACTGTTCACGTACATCTGAAACAAATTTCAGACCTCATGTGTTTGTAGAAGAGGGTTTATTTTTTATGCGAAGAGTAACCTTGAAGAGAAAAGTTTTTGCAGCTGATAAAACGCAAATGATTACTAGGTTAAGTGCAAAACTAACGTGTATAATTTGTAAATAACCTGTGACCGCACTTTAAAAATAGGCTTTGTTTGTTTGAGTATGTAGGTGTTGTCAGACTGACATCTGTCTTATCTTGGTCTGTTCTTGCAAAAATGATTGAGTGTTTATACAAGCATTAATAGAAGCCTTGTGAAAAGACCAAATGTCAGTATTCTAAAATGTCACTTGTTCAAAAAATAAAGTAAAAACAAAATAAAAAATAAATTAATTAAACAACCCAGAATATTTTGGCCTTTTAGCAATTGAGTTATACATTTGTCCTTCATTTTTATCTTATTTTTAGTATGATTTCGAAAAATATAGTTTTTTGAAGTTAGTTTTTGTAATTGACTTATATTAAATATTTCTGTATTATTTTGTTAAACATGCTGCTTGTAATATGGCAGTTTTCTGTCTCAGTATTCTCCCATTTCATGCAGTTTGGCTTATTTCTTATCTTACTACAGTATCCACTGAGTCATTTCTGGTGATAGGATCCCGAAACAGAAATGAACCTAGTCCAGCGAGGAATGGGAACACCAAGGGCCCTAATTTCACAAACCCGTTGACCTGCGTCCATCTTTTCACAGTCTATGGCATCTGTCCATATCCCCTCAAGCTCTGCCAATCGATGGGAATCCCGCTCCGGCTATTGCCGGGAAGAACAGAAACACAAACCAGTCTTGTGTCTCTCTCTGTTTCATAGCCCTGTGTCCTCCTGCGAAGAGGGCTGATTCCGCTCATCCAGGATTTAAAACTGATACCATTTCTTGTCCTTGCATTTCAACATCAGCTGTGGAAGGTAAAAAACAGTAAATGTAAGCACTAAATAATACAACTAGTCAAATAGTGATAACTTTAATAAATGGTTCCTAAACTGTCATCAATGAGATTGTGCATAGCATAGCATCCTTCAGAGTAGAACTGTCACAGTACACTCTAGTAGGCACAAAGGTGAGTGATAGCCATGCATTAATTGAAATGAATTAAAAGGAAGACATATATTACAGTTCAGTTTCTTTTGCCCTTTCTACTTTTCTGGTAATAGAAAATGATCAACTAATCAGACAGTTGTAATCCCCTTCCCATTGAAGAAAGTCCTCTTCCTAGTACATGTTCTTCAGCTTTTTCCCTTCTGCCCTCTAAGTATGTGTGCGAAAGACAGAGTGTGTGTGTATATGTGCGTGTATGAGTGTGTGTGTCTGTGTCCATGTGTATGCATCTGTATGTGTGTGTGTGTGACCAAGCAGAAGAGGACAGGATCTTGCTTCCCCCTCCTTTCCCCCTGCATGTCTGACACTGCTGTGCTTGGCTGGTCTGCTCACCTCAGGGCCAGTGTGTGTACTACTCTCTGCTCCAGCCTCTATTCTCCATAATATTGTCAGCTCACATTATTCACTTTTTCAACAGTTTCTGTTACAAGTTATAATCATACATAATCATATATTGTTTCACCAACATTTTTTTTTGTATGGGGGAACAGCTTCAACAGCTTCAAAGGCATGCTGACTGACTCATTGGATAGGTGGAGCTAAGGAGCTGGCCCAATCAGAAAGCGGAAAGCAGACCGCGCTTACCTCATGGGCATGTTTGGAGAACAGCTCTGCGCTGGACATCATTAGGGCAGTGCGCTCCTCCAGCTCTCCCAGCCTCTGGCCCCTCTCGTCCAGTGCTATGCGGGCCCGGGCCAGGTCTCCCACCACCCCTCCGGCTGCTGCCTTCATGCCCTCCATCCCTCCCTGGCCTGGGATGTGCTGGGCAAGGCTCCGGGACGCCTTCCCTGCCGCCGCCTCTCCGACTGACGCAGAGACAGTGCAGTGGCATTACCATTAAGGTAACCTTTCTGAGGATCATCGATTATAAACGTAACCTCTGTGAGGTTATGACGTTACATTTCTGCTTTTTCTTAAAACTACTCTTGAGTAAAGCTACTCCTACATGAATTTGCACGCACGCACACATACGTTCACACACATGCACACGCACACACGCGCGCACGCACACACACACACACACACACACACACACAGACATGCAAAGCCTGTGCCCCCCTCCTCGCACTTACACAGCTCCTCTCTGTCGAAGGTCTGGGCATTGCCCCCAAAGAAGCCCTTCAGGAAGCCCCTGTTCTGAGCCTCAGGTGTTTCCACTGGCGTGAACAAGTCACCCAGCATCTCCTGCAATCAATAATTCAATCAATCATTCAGCCATTAAGTCAACCAGCGAGTCAATCAATTGGATCCATCCCCCCATCATCAATTAATAACTGAAGTACATCACACAAAATGACCGTGAAATGATATAACTATTATTCTTCTTCTTGTTCTTCTTCTTCTTAATATTATTAGTAGTAGTCAAAGTATCAAAAACAATTATTGTTCTAATAACAAATGATATATCTGTTACAGTATGGCAGTAACAGAGAACACACATCACAGAATCAGAAACACAGGGTAGAACTTTGAAGTGAGGATAAACTCTAGCTGGAGATAAATAAGAAAGGCCCAGTGACTTTCAGTACAGTTACATCATGTTCTGTTTTAGCACAGGGATCACCTTAGGAATGGATTAAGCCACATACTGAACTTTTTCATATCAAATCTATTAATTTATTTATTTGTATTAGATTAGATTAGATTCGATTATTTGGACTTGAACACGACAAAACATGGCTTATCATAACATGTCAAAATCTGACTGAATGACTTGGACATGATGATCATTATACAGGTGTGAAAAAAGGTTTTAGTAGTATTCCATCAATGTGTAAGTAACGTTCTGTAAGTGTTTAAGGATAGCTATACTGCCACCTAGTGGGAGGCCAGAATAGCACACCGCATATGCCGGTTTTGTACTGGAATGATCAATGACATTTGTCTCAATGTGTTCCTGAGGTGAAGTAATACCAATTTCCTGAGTACATACAGGTCTATGTATATGTTAAATAAGGTAATCCATTATTTCTTTCATAAGTATGTGTGGGTATGTGTGTGAGAGTGTGCTTATGTGTGTATGTGTGTGTGTGTGTGTACGTTCGGTATGCATGAGTTTGTGTGAGTGTGTCTGCTCGGTGCATGTGTATGCATTTATGTGCCTGTGAGTTCCATTTGGACTTGACTCTAACTGCACCTGACACCCATGGCATTTCACAGCTTATTTATTTCTTTATTTAGTTCCAGAGTGAACCTTGAAGATAAAAACAAGGGTTTGATTGGGATTTTATTTAGCTTTTGCCACATCAATTTCTGCTGTAGACACCCAAGGCAACCTAAGAAAGGTTACATCACTATTTAAATTTTATCCTTTTATACTACAGTTAGGTTAGTACCCTTCTCTGTGACAAAATAGCTACATACACACACACACACACACACACACGCACACACACACACACACACACACACACACACACACACACACACACACACTGACCTGTAGGTTGTCACACATCTCCTGGCTGTAGGTGATGCGCTGGATCTCGGTGGGGGAGCTCAGGTAGAGGGCCTGCCCCCTGTTGGTGAAGCAGAAGGTGCGGGCGATGCGCATGTCCGTCAGGGGCAGGTAGTTCACGTCCAGCAGGGGGCGCAGGCTGGGCAGGCTGCAACAACACCAAGAGGACTGCATGAGGAGGGGAACACACACCAGCGCAAAGAGGAAACTGCATCGGCTAGGGAAACACACCAGGCCAAAGGGGCATCTGCACTAGGGAGAGAGACACAACTGCCAATCATAACAGAGGAATAGGGGGTTCAGAACCTGGCCAGCCTTAAGGTAGGAAAGGATAGAGTTCAGTACCTGAGGGTCATGACCTGATCATTCACATGGGAGGAAAGGAGACAGTTCAGTACCTGAGGGCTATGACCTGATCAATCATAAAGGGTGGAAAGGATGGGGTTCAGTACCATCAGCTCATGACCCGATCAGTTGTAAGATAGGAAAGGATACAGGGTCATGACCAGGCATAAGGAAGGAAGGAAGGGGGGTGGCTAGCTGGTACCTGAGGGTCGTGACCTGGCCAGTTGTAAGCACGGGGCTCAGTACCTGAGGGTCATGATGTGACCGTTGGCGCAGAAACAGGCCAAACAGACACTGTTGCAGACGGACACGACGTCGGCGCGCAGGACGAAGGACGACTCGGTGATGTTGTGGACGAAGAGGCACGTCTGGGCAGGCATGAGGAAGACCTTGGCCTGCCTCTCGGAGCACACCACGGCCAGGTGGCCGTCTCCGGCCGCTTCCTGGGACGAGGAGGGGGAGAAGTTGACCAGCTTGCGCCGGCGGAGGCGGTCGGGGTCCTCGGAGGCATGAGGGTCCCGCCACACCTCGTAAGGGCTGGGGATCAGAGCGCCTCCACAGGTCAGAGACCCAAACCGAAGGACAGAGCCCTTCAGCATCAGCACTGTGGCTGTTTAACAAGGAAAGCAGAGAGGAGAGAGAAGAGGAGACAGGCCACAGATGTTGCATCAGTCCAAAGTCATACTCCAGGATCAAACACCATACACTTGCTTTTGTGACATGCTGTGGTGGTCCTGTGTCATTGTTAGATGTCACAATTGTGGCGGCAGTATAGCATAATGGTTAAGGAGCAAGACCTGTAACTTAAAGATTCGATTCCCTGCTGAGGCACTGCTGCTGTACCCCGAGCAAGGCACTTAACCCACAATTGCCTCAGTAAATATCCACCTAGACAACATTGTAAAAAACTGTAAGACACTCTGGATAAGATGCCAATGAGGTAATGCAATGCGGTTCTCAGCTCACCGCAGGGCGACACCGTCACGGGCTCATCCAGCCGGTCCTCCTCGTCGGTGGGCACGGAGAGGGCGATGACGAGCGCTGCCCCGAGGCTGGTGCCCACCCACAGGCAGGGCGAGGGGAGGGCGTCCGTCTTGCGGCCGTAGGACTCCATGAACTGCAGCGTGGTGACGGCCTCCTTGGTCTCGCGGTCGATGCTGGAGACGCTGGAGCTCCGCGAGCGGCTGAAGGAGTTCTCCCGGCTCTCTGCGGGAGCCCGCCGGGGCGGGGCGGGGCAAGAGAGGGTGGGGAAAACAGACCGGAGTCAGCACCTGTCAATCCCGTGAGGTCACACGCTCCTCCATAGTCAATCCACACCAGGAAGCGGAGACAGCTCAGACCGAAATGAACTGGATGGAAACAGAAGCGTCTGGGAGAAAGTTTGACTGCACCAAACAACACTGAAGAAAGACACCAGTCACACGTTCATTACAGCTTTGACCCTTATGTACCCCTTATCTTAACCTACTGGGAACAACACACGCATGCACATACAGACGCACACCCTCACAGCTTTACGTACTCTGTCATATGTCATATGTCCATATGCTACATGTGTCACAAACAGAAGGAACCTCCCAGGCCAGTTCATTAACTTCCATAGCGCCCATAGTCAGGTTATGTGATGGGTATCTGTGCCCATGCAAATCTGTGCTTCCACAGAGCTGGAGGCCAAACCAATGACAGCTAGAGCCTGGTGTGATTGACACCATTGTGGTTATGTACGGTGCTTTCCTTAAAGCCGAATGTCAAAGCCTTAAACCCTTCCAGAATGCCACCCTTACATCATACTCATGTCTCAGAGGATACGTGTAACGCTGGGACAGGCATCTGCTCTGCTGAGGTGAGGATGGCATGGCAATGAATCTTGCAGCCCTCTTGAGTGACTGTCTAGACCTCAAACGACAATTCTGTGGGTGGTGTATTTTTTCTCCGAATACTGAACAAGTAAAACGTACAAAACGCTGAACATTGTGTGAAAAAACTACAAAATCATGCAGACACCTAAGTACAGACTCTGCAGACCTGCTGTGGACACACACACACACACACACACACATTGCTCTAGTACGGCCACGCAATATGGTGCAGTGAAATATACAACATGTAATTTTTCAGTTTGACTCAGCCAAAGGTCGCAACCTGTCAACACTGGACAAGGACAAGGAGCCGGACTTCAGCAGACGAGGATGACCAAACAAGCTGTGAGCCACGGGATAGAGCCGCTCCTGGCAACGCCCTTACCTCTCTCGCTCCAGGAGTAGACGGTGGTGTGGTGCTCATCGTGAGAGTACATACTGACTCCGTGTAGTTGTTGAAGCATTGCCCTCCTGGAAGCATAACCTATTCACACCCCCAACCCCAGAGACAGACAGGTAGGCAGTACCAAACGATCACAGAGAGGGGAGAGAGAAAATATAGCTGAGCTGCGAAAGAAGAGTAAGACAGCTATACTCCATTGGCTGGGTTATACACAATGGGTCTATGGCTATTCCTTCCACTCTAAGACAGGGATGGCTTTTCGCACATTAAGTCAAACTACTGGACTTCCAGCCACGTGGGTAAGACTGAATCAATATCACCAGAAACAGACTACCCAACAGCTAGGATACCATGTTAACAATCACAATAAATTCTAAAAACTGCAACCAGTTACACAGATAGAAAATCTTCGGCTTCAGAAAAAGATTATGAATCACCAAATGCATACAAACTTTTTTTTTTCCAAGTATAACTTCAGTCATTTGTTTCAGATGAAAAACTGAGGGGTGTAACATTTATTTAGCTTATATTGGCAGGCATTCTAATTTGGTTGATTGATAAATGAGGTATTAGTATCCCCAGGCAAAGCAATCACGGCCTTACTAGTCCATCTTGGTTACGACGTGTAAACATTGGAGAAACATAATTGCTTTTTTTTGTTGTGTTTTCTGACTTGAGCTGAAGGGCTTCAATGTGACAGGACACTTGCGGGTGTCACTTCAGTGTGTGTGTGCTTGATGGGGCCCGTGGGGTGTTTGATAATGAAAGTCACGCACAGCGGCGTCCTGACAGGACACAAAGACCCTGGGGGGGGGGGGGGTGGCAGGGTTGGGGGGGGGGGGGGTATGGGTAAGGGGTGGTGGGGGCATTGGGACAGGGACAGGGGGGGGCAGTGGAGGGCAATGCTTCAGCAACATACACACAGACACGAGTGAGGAGACGAGGACGAAAGCCACATACAGAGCCTGCTAAAATGACCACCTATGCTCAGATGATCGGATTACCTGATTAACAAAAAGAAACCTAAAAAACAGCAATAACCCTAACGACTCAATAACGACTCGAACACTTCTCTGTGCGCAACCCAATCTGCATCTTCCCGAACGTTTCCCAGCGGATCGAGCATCCGCGATGCCTACGCCGCGGGCCTCTGCACGCACACCTGGGAGAGGCTGTTTACACGGGTTTGTGTCATTTGCCCTTTTTTCGCTTCCGCCGCGTTTCCTGTTGCGTGTCTCGGGACACGCGATCCACTCCCCTTGCTCTTAATTGACCTTTAATTATCGTGGTGAACCCGCTGTGGCTCAGTGCAGCGTTTCAATAATTCAGCTTTGCCAGCAGAACTGTCATTGCTGATTGTTGGGGGGGGGGGCAGGGGTGGGGGGTTCGGGGGGATCTTGTCAAAAGTCACCAACAACCCCCTGACAGAACAGGACCAGCCACAGCTCACCAGGCAGGTTTGGGACATCAAGGACAGCTGATGGAAGTCGATGAAGCTTTTCAAAAGGGCAGGTTTTGGAGATAGCATGTCAAAGCAGTCAGGGTATCAAACTTAACACCAGCGAGTAAATTCTGTGTTTCTAGTCTTGTCCGCCACAGTAAGGCACTTACCACGAGTTGTTTCAGTAAATATTCAACTGCATAAGTGGATAATGTGTGCAATGTACACACAGTAATTCACCCTAGATGAGGTCATTGTAATAAGAAATGATATAATGTAATCTAATGCAACATCTTCCATAATTGCTTACCCTGGCTGTGTCACTGTAATAGATATGTGGTGAGCTTTCTGGAGATAACAGCTGCGGGGGGTTTTCTGTGTCAGTGCAGGTTTAGATGGGCTGACCCCTCCGGAAAGTGGCATGCATATGCAATTTGCTGTTATCTGCTAGCATTAAATAGCTCATTAAAGGTCATCAAGATAATGATGCTCGACATTCTAAAAAGTCCTGTTTGTTCTGCTTTTAAGTTTTAAGGGCTGTTGCTGATTTGAACTATTCAAAAAATCCCCCTTTTTTTTAACAGATGTGAAATTTATGAGTAAGCCCAGACTGAACAAATGGCCTCTCCAATCTCTCTGACACGAAAATGGATAACCCTGGGGCATTTATTAAAATTCAAATACAGGAACATCCAGGACATATTTCAGAGGAAGGTTTGGGAAAAAAAGAAAAGAAAATGCTTAAAGTCTACATGAAGGAATGGAGGTTCTGTAATCATAAATTTTCCATGCAGCAATGAAAGGAATGGCTTCTTCATTAAGGAGTGATAATAGCCGATAATAGAAAATATCTTTATATGAGACCATGCCTCTCTTCATGGTCTGCACCTCTGTGTACACGTGTGTATCACCGGCTGTTTTTTGAGATTTTCATAGCTTACAGTGATGATCAATCCTCACTGGAGTGTCAACGTGTCAAACAACATCCGAAAGGACCAGCTGAAGGTGCGAGGCCTTGATTTTGACTCACAAAAAAAAACAAAAACATCAGAGTTACTTTTTCCCCCTTCACAATCACAGTCTGGCGACTTCTGCAATCACCACAAACAATGAACAAACATTGTATTTGTCCTGAAAGGAAAACACCTGCATTTATTCATTAGTCAAAATTAAGTTAATGTTGATTGGGCACAACAACGTAATCAGCTGTTGACTAATTTAAGAAATGGACCTGGATGAGTCATAGATTAATTGGCCTATAGGCGACAGGCCATGTGACCAGTGAGCTTCCTGTGCGAGCGGGTTTAAGGTACAGCCAGCAGCGATATGTCCTTGTCGCACAGCAGGGCCTCAGCCATGAGAAGGCCTCTGCCTTGGCTCCCTCTTTACCAGCTGTCTGGAGCATCCCCATTGCTAATGGCGAAGGCAACGAAGGAGTGTCAGAATCCCATAGAATGCCTGGTAATGGAAGGCATGGCCCGGAGCTGATCTGGGGTCTACCGCAGACCAGGCAGTGTAATTGAGCCATCTGACTGCAGCGAAGGGATACGGATGCCCATCTCCCTGAGGAGATTACGACACCCTGATTGCGTGAGAAAGAACTGGAGGAAGGGGGTTGGGGGGGGGTTAATATCTTCTCAGATCTCTGACAGGTATTCAGGATGCAACAGGCAAGGCGCAATAGAGAGCTCTGTGATTGAGACTGCAGAGAGATATCCAGGGGCTTAAATGTCTTACAAAGCTTAAACAAAAGGAAGAATAAATCTGTAGGTGCGGCTGAATTTGGCATGTCCTTAAAGCCTTTCACAGTTTTACTACCACAAAGACACCAAATAAATGTGAAAGGATCAATCCAGGACTTCTTAAAATCCACTGTTGCTGCTCAAGATTCCATTTCACAAAAAAATGTACTTGGATATGAACGATAGGACACCGTGCCTCACTTAAACAAACACCCCGGAAATCCTTTTTAAAATAAAGCACACGCAATGGGACGTGGGAGTTAATGGTCCAATAAGCTGGCTCACTGAACAGGTTGAACTGGTGATCAGTAAATCAATTAACACACCGCATATCTGTGTGGACCCCTCTCCACTTCCCTCCTGTGTTAAAAGCTCATTAACAATCTTGCTGAGTGCTCTGCGCTAATGCCCACTCTGACTAGGTGTTTAATCTTGTCATTGTCTTAAGTGAATCCACCCCAGAGAATGTGTTTTTATGGAGTCTATATCCTTGGGATTCGAAATGCAGTTATGTTCTGCCCATGCCGGCAAATTCAGCATCCTTTAGTCTGGAGTAAATCACTTACAGCTGAGAGGTGTAAAGACGAGGTCCTGACTTCCAGCAGTCATTAAATCTCATGGTACAACATCACCTTTTAATGACTTACATTAAGAGATAAGACTTATAGTGTGTTGCTATAGAGTACATGCCACTCAGCATGTAATTATAGATGACCAAAACTTATCTATTAGGGGTAAAAGGGGTACTGAGGGGTATAACTTTTTTAAAATATAGCAATTCTAGTACAGTCCCTGTGTGCTATAACACACAGGAGGATGGCTTTCCCACTTGTAAATAGCAAGTGAGAGTCTATGGACCATTGAAATGCTGTGCTCCCATGTGCTATCAATCACTCTTTTGTTTAAGCCAATCAAAGTCCCGCACTGAAATTAAACACTTTGTCAGGGTATCAAATTCAGAGGAGAAAAAGGAAAATGCAGGAAGTCAGCCAATGACAAGCATAAAAGGCATAAGCCTCATGTATCCAACCACACTTCTTGATTGTAACAACAAGCTAATCAGCTATGGCAGCTACAACAGAATAAAGACCAGATGCCATTGGCATCTATGATTGTAGTTTATCAATTGAGCTATGCTATGGACACAGTTGTCCCTGATTAAAGAGATGACCATGACTGCAAGCAAGAGGTCTGACCATGTTCCACAGGGAGTGGCGTTTCATTCAGAGAGACAGACGGATAAGCACACGAACACAACTGCTTGTGTGAGCACAACACATTGTCAGCAGAACATCCAGGTGAACCTACAAAGGGAGAGGGGGGAAGAAAGGTGAAACAACAAGAAGAGGAGTAGCACAGGTACAGACATGCCCCTCTGTCTCCTGGGAGACGAGGCCAAGGACAGGCTGGGGGGGAGGGGGTCACACATAGCGGGAGTGCTGTACTGTGAGACGGTGTGACATCACAGCAGTGTCACCGGTTTCGGTGTGAGAACAGGGGGTCACGTGAGCATATGAGTATGGCACAGCTGATGTGTTTTTAATGCGATAAAGCAGCGTTTCCCAAACCTCTCCTGGAGGACCCCTTGTCCTGCATGTTTTAGGTCTCTCCCTGCTCCAACACAGCTGATTTAAATGATCAGTTTGTTGTTGAGCAGCTTCAGGAGTTCATAACGAGTTGATCATTTGAATCAGCTGTGTTGGAGCAGGGAGAGATCTAAAACATGCAGGACAAGGGGCCCTCCAGGAGAAGTTTGGGAAACGCTGCAATAAAGCATGGACTGATTTTACCATTCCTTGTTCCCCAGCCTGGAGAAAGTTCCTCCAAGTTCTTTGCATCAAAAAATGCACCAAATTGCAAAATACATTGTGGCTTAAACCAGACATCTATTTGTACCGTGCGTTAGAATAATCATTTTTCTGAAGACTGAGAATTTTTCCTCTTCTTTTTTGTTCAATTGACATAATTGCCTATGAGCTCAATGCATGAAACAATATGAAATCAAATGAATGAGCTGAAATAAAGCTAGGCTGCTTTTGTATAATGCTGGGCCTGATACACAATTCAGGTCCATGTCTGCTACATCAGTGGCAATCCAAACATGAAAGGGATTAAAATCAAAAAAGCACTAGAGTTCCTGTGATCCTGAGTCTGACGCATAAAAACAGCAATCATCTACACAGGCTTGTTGGCCTTTCACAGATCTTTTCTTATTCTTTTTCTTGTCCTGCTCATTTTTGGGGTGCAGATTTTCAGCCTAGAGAGATCACAGAAACTCTGTTTTGTTTTTTTTTTTTGTCTTTATCCTCATTGTTACTGAGGACAGGAAGAGTAAAAACTGGTGATTGAAGAGCCTCACATCCTCTTTCATGGCAGCAGGAAAACTAAAAAGCAATTCTTATTTACCAAGTCCACTGCCAATTTAAAATCACCAATTTTTACCCTTCTGAAAAATAAAAGAAAACCCCACAAACAACCTCCCCCACCCACTGGTAACCCCCCCTCCCCACTCCCATTTCCCAGCATGCAGTGGGGTTAATGACGGGGACGTACACAAGCACACACCTTCCGTGTGGGAAACAGGCAAATTGATCTCCATGCAGGCAGCAGACTGGGCCTTTCGGAAGGGCGGTCGGCCGGGCCCCCGCCGGCTCAGTCTGGGCCCCTCAGGACCGGGGACGCGTGGTTTCCCAGCAACACAGGGCTGGGAGGTGGGGCTAGTGCAATGTCCATTTACGTGATCTGCAATGACGGCACAGCATTATCAAAAAAAAAAAAAAAAAAAGGAAAACTGAACCAAATAAATCAGCAAAAAGATCTAAAAGTGGAGATGACAGGAAGAGAGAAGGGAAAGGAGAAAAAGCCAGTCAGAACAAAGGCGAAGGCCTCTTTCAGAAGACATACCAAATGCGAAAATGAAGAAATAATAAATGGATGCGTGGAGCAGGTGAGGGAAGATGAAGAAGAAGAGACATCCTCTGTTCTGCAGGATCGCTGGACAGGCAAAGGGTGGGGTGCGCTGGACCCCCCTTAATAACAAACTCATTTACACCCAGAGAAAGGCGCATTTTCAGACCAAAAAAATAAATAAAATTCATCCAGTGATTTCTACTCACTTTCTTCTAGTGGAATGTGAACACTTTGAATATTTTATCTTGGAACAGCACAAATCATCATCAGCCAAAGTGTTTAGGGGGTCCAGAACTTCAAATAAAGATGAAAAACCTTCACTTCCTTTGGAATTCTTATTTAAGTCGATATTTTAATACAGTCTGGCAGAGGAATAAAGTCTGTAAAACAGCGCATGTCAGTCATAATAGGTTCTCAAAGGAAGTCTCGATTGCTTCTGCAGTGCTTGTGTTTGTATGTGCGTGAATCAGCGTGCATGCATGTGCATTGTGCACGTGTGTATGTGTGTGCGTGCATTTGTGCGTGCATGTGCATATGTGTGTGCAGTGTGAGCATTTGTGCTTGTATTTCTTCCTGTTCCATATGCTAAGTACATTCACCTCACACAACTCCTAGGTTTAGCTCTACTTGTGCTAATATGTTGGAGCAGATTTTTTTTTAGAGAATTTTCCTCTCTTTCCACTCATTACAAAAAAAAAAGAAGAACAGCACTGGCTCTGCCAAGCAAACGGTAATTATGCTGCCCCTGCAGGCTGTCTGGAGGTCTTCTCTCTTTTATCTGTTTACAAAGGGTAACAGGACCATAAGGACAAATCATTGTTAGTTCATTCCACTCTCAGGCAGGGTGCCTAACTAGACGTGCGAATTCTGCCTGGGGAGGAGTCAGTGAGGGTGAATCAGAGGATAAGAGACTCGTAGGTTTGGCCCAGTGTCTCTCTGTGTCTCTGGCCCATAGTTCATGTGGCTTCTACCACTACGAGACACACTGGGGTGAAGGAACAGAGTACAGTGCAGTACAGTACAGTACTGGAGCATCTTGTAGCATACTGAATTTTCTTGACTGCAAGTAAGGGGTTTGGCTAATCATGACAATGCCACGATTCAAAGAAATCTGAGCCTTTCCCCCTCTATGCTCACACGTCTTTCTGGGGGATAAAATGCAGCCATCCAATGTCACACTCTCTCAAAGTAACCTCTTCAAAGAAAAGTCACATTTACAGGCTCGAGAATCATTTGCCTTTTTATCACGTTAGCAGCGAGGATATAAACCAACAAAACCCTTATAGAAATAATAATAACAGCAATAAGAAGAGAAGGGGCTATGCATGTTGTGAATACGAATAGCAAATACTGCAGCAGTCCACTCTGACTGTGCTTGACAGAGAGGTCAGTGGTAAACTCCTTTAGAGTTTTTGCGAACAAAAACTTTCTCTAGCGCTCCACAGGGAAACAAACACCAAAAATATCACCCAAAAGGCTAGAGGGCATATTCATGGGTATACATAGCAATGCACCTGCAGATTTCAAAGCGTTGTCTCAATGCAGTGCTCTCCCAGAGCCGTCCCAGATGCGAACAGCAGAACGTGTTATGCATAACAAAGAAAACGCTCAAGTCCCACCTTCAAGGTTTTGGCTGTATTATTTACACCATACCATACAGGTCATTAGCCCTGAACACCTAGCGCTTTTGGAAAAAAAAAAAAAAAAAAAGAATAAAACGCATCAATGTGCACCTCTACTGGGCCAATAAGAGGATCGGAGATTACATTACCCCTTGGTCCAAAGCTCTAAAATATGAAAGGCAAGGGCCAATTTATGATGACTGGGGCTTGGCTCACAGAGAGCATTTTATATCTGCGCGCCTCTTGGATGTGTCCTCTCGGTGCGTTCACCGTGACAGGAGGACACTATTTTCGGCAGGTTCGTGACGATCAGCTCCCAACCAGCAAAGCCGTCGCAACAGGGACACAAAGGAGCGAGCCCAGGGTATGAAATGTGGAGCAGCACATCAGCGGGTTCCGTGCGCAGCGGCCTCCTGTATGGCTTGGATAACGGAAGGAGTACGACGCAGCACAGACCTGATAACAGCGTTCATTTGCACACTGCGTGCTTCACATAAAGGCGCCCCTTACTGTGTATTAGGAGCGAGACAATAAAAAAAATCAAATGGATGCATTTAAAAAAACATGTCCAGACCTGTTTGTCATTTGCACACAGATGCGCTGTGCACACACTCTCTATCTCCCTCTCTCTATCTCTCTCTCTCTCTCTATCTCTGACACACACACACACTCACATACACTCACGCACAATGTGTTAGACTGGAAGACATTTCCTCTTATGTTACTGCTGGGTAAACAAAACAAAAACAAATAAAAAAAAAAAATTGATTTCAGGAATCATTTCCATTCTCTGTAAATCCCACAGTTCCAGGTGAATTTTGAACCGTTTCCCTGATATGAAAACAGAGGCATGTACAGTAACTCTCATCACCTACGCACTCTTACATACAACCTGTCAAAAAAATATACACACTGTCATTGCTGTATATTTCACAAAAAAAGGGACTGACTCATACATTCATATTTCCAGTAACAGTTTTGAACCAAGTACAACAATTGTAAAAGACACAGCTGAATTATGGCAGAGAGTCAGAGAGAGGAAAGGGAGGAGTCAAGCACAGTAATGCAATGGGAGAGCAGACGTGTCTCTGCTGAAGGCGAATGGTCCGCTCACGATGGGGGTGGGGCTGTCTGACAGTATCTGTGACCGCTGATTATGGGCATGAGATACGAGCGACCTTTGGAAACACTTGCAAAATGTACAATAAGCAAATTTGTAAAAATTCTCAAACAAAAAAAAAAGAATTAGGTAAAAAAGAGCAAAATTAAAATGTCACGGAAGAGGGAGGCCAACAGACTCGAATGGAGTACTCCAAGCAGAGTGGCGTATTGAGACTGAGAGAGAACTGAGATGTCTTTGCTGTATAATATTGAGAACAAAAAAATATAATAATAATAAAAATAAACATCTGTCATCGGATAACAGGACAGAGTGAAAATGAAGTCAAATAAAATGAAAAGCTGTTGGCTTTCGCCTACCGTACCAAGATCAGTCTTAAGATCTGTTGGCAGACTTAGCTTTCTGCCGGGTCCCCTAACTGAAACAACAGAAACAGGAAAGAAAGTGCCCATTAATTGTTAAAAAAAAAAAAAAAAAAAAACAGAACTGAATCGAAAACGTGCAGTGCAGTAAAAAACAATCAAATGAAAAAAAGAATAAATATAAAGCCAAAAAAATGTTAAATAAGTAACCATATCAATAAAAAGCGTGCAAAAAAGTGTGCACATATGACATGAAAGGAAGGCCATTCCGACCACATGCTCAGACTCATTCAACAAGCGACGACCTCCTGGTGAACGGGTGGCCCCCCTGCCCCCCCGATGAACTGGTTACCCTTGGTGAAACGGCCAGCATCAAACAGCAGAGAGTGTGGCTTCATGTTCACTGCATATTCTCACAGATGTGTCAATGCTTTGACAATACACAGCATTCCACCAGTTTGCTCTCTGCTCTCGGGACTGTTACATCCCTGGTGCTGACTGTTCAATTTAGTTTACCCTCTATTATTTATACATAGTGTTATTTCTGTCTCTGATGAAAATCGGACCTGATAGCCAGAAGGCCCTGAGGCCGAGGATGGGGGAGGGAATGGGGGGTTAGATGATAATTCATAGCCCCAGTAAGTGCAGACACAAAAGTAAAACACAAAAATAAGATGGAAAAAAGTTCAAAACAAAACATTTTGCAAGCATTTTGCAGTACGCACAAACTGCAAAGGTTAATCAAATGCTGAAGATGATCCTTTTTATTCTTCTTGCAGATGCATCACAAAGAATACAATGAGATCCTTGCTGTGCTGGAATAAAATACGTATATATAAAACATGCTATATACGTTGCAGCTGATTTTAAATGTACAGTGCAGAGTTAAGAGTGTACTGACCACGTTCCAGTTCGCCGTCACATGTAAAGAACACGCTCACATCCCACTCATACTGACTAACAGGGTATGGGTGCTCTGTGTCGGCATTTCTCTCTGTTTTTGTATAACTATGGGTGTGACAAAGGCCCAAGCAGACCCTGTTTTGGAGTTTGCCTCTCATTGAAGTTGACCTATTGAGATTCCAACCACTGTCAATCAAAAGCCAGCTTGATTACAGCAACCCATTCATGACTCATCCACTTTGAGATTTGTTAATAGAGTAGAGTGGGCTGCTATTAGTCTTCAGCTCAGCTAGGATACAATGTAGATGGCAATTCCTGGACCCCGTGCTCTTGATTTAAGGCGGTTATTGATTTCAGGCTAAGATACACCAGCTTAGTGATTAGGAGAGTGATGCATTAGCTAAACGTGTCAAGGCTGTTTGTAATTGCTGAACATGATTGACTTTAAAAAATAGGAAGTGTTGACAGTTTCAGTGAAGACACCTTCTTGCGGATGAAAAAAATCTCAAAATGGAAAATAAGTCCATTTTTATTAGGCAATAGGCAATTGATTTTTTTTTCTCTCAAACTTTGATGTTCCTCACCAAAAGGGTTCTATTACAGGTTACATAATATATGGTTCCGATCCTATTACATTTTCGTCAGTCCAAAATAAGTTTTGTAAGAGGCGTGATAATATTTCAGAATTGGCCCAGAGCCAGGCCTAGATGCTCTCAAATAAATGTAATACAAGTCAGCTTCAGTTTTTGTAAACAGCCTTGTTGATAATCCAAAACTAAATGAGGTTCACCTACTCAGAAATTAAAATCCCCACACTAGTTACAAGGAAATTGCAATTCCATACATAGGTAATTGAATTCTGGACTGATAAGGCTTGCATTTACGGTGAAACCCATTGGATTATAGCCACTGTTAATGAGGGGAGCTGTGGCTGTACACCTGCTGAGCAGATGCTGTTGGATTCAATGGCTGCAAGAAGGCTTATGAATAATAAGCTATTGGGGGAGCATGAAACAGTGAGGCCCTATCTCCTAGCACTGGTCAAAACCCTGTAGCCAGGAGGGTTGTGGGGACAAATATCTCTAGGTGCGTTCACTTCCACTACACTGAATCACTTTCCTTAGTTCTCTATTAATGATTAAGCAGTGGTAATTCAAATACTATCGGATGTGTTTTTTTTTATGAGAATTTTTTTTATTCATTGGCGTTACTGAAGTTGTATGATATTACAGTCTTCTGAAGCAGCCAATGAGGCAAAAGAAACAATGAGTGCACTCACACCCCAGATGAATCCAATGGCAAATATTTACTCTGAGCTCAGAAAATGCAGGGCTAGGCAAACCAAACCAGCCAAAGACTACACAGCACACACTGTGGCGATTAAAAATGAATGGGGTGAGAGCAGCTCTGATGAGAAAAAAGCCATTGTACCGTACAATGACAGGAGGCGAGCGAGAAACTCCCTCCTTTTAAAAGACGGAGTGCATGGGTAAATAAATCACGAACAGCAAGTCACAGAAACGGCACCTCCCATGCCGCACCACTCCCCAGAACGTTCCTGCAACGTTCCCGCAATACATGGAAGGTTGCCACGATGGTGGCGACGTTGCAGCAGCGTCGAGCAGTGGCGTGGGACCCATCCCTCCACACCCCCCCCCCCCCCTCGCCCTCGCCCTGGGCAGGGTGACGGCCTGGAGGGCCAGAGATGACTGCATGCACCCGAGTCCTGCCGGGAGACAGCGCCCCCCTCAGGCCAGATGACGACATCGCCCTCCACGCTTACCATTGTCCAGCAAGTAAAAGACTGGACTGTAGTGGCTGGCTTTCAGATTGGCCACGGGCTCGTGCATGGTGCGGGGGTCATTGTGAAGGGAGGTTGGGTGTAGAACTGAAATAAAAAAAGTCCGACAGAACAGCAGTGTTTCTGTGACGATCAAGGAACACAGAGGAAGAAAGTAGGAGGAAGGAAGGAAATGTTAAAGGAAGAATGACAGAAATCTAAAAGTCTCCACAGCTCAACAGGAACTCTGTAAACTTTTAAATTTCTTACCTCTGTCATACAAATTTATGTATCAAATAGTAAATACACCAAACACTGTACATGTTTTTAACAGAACCTGTTTGTTTCAATTACTTTCTAGGTAAGGAGAAGACTAGAGGCCTCTGTTAAGACTTTGCTGTTCATATTTTCTTTTCATATGATACACCTGAGACATAAAGCTAAACACTATAACTTGAGTGATTGCAATAGTTATTTTTTAGAAAGTATTATAATCTATAAAAATGTACATTTTGTACAATACTTCAGCAACTGAATGCTTCCTACTGAATTCAGAGTACAATTTTCATCTGCTTGAAGCACTTTTTTTTGCTCAGTCTTACACATACACAGTAGGACAAGTAGTCATTTTTTGGACAATCTGAAGGTATCAGAGAACCCATGAGCAGCTGCCAGCGTTTTTAACCTTCCTCTCAAACAAACGCCCTCTTGGTTTAGATGTCTTCTTTGAGTGCACACAGCAGAAATAGAAGAGAAAACCTTTAAAAGTGGCATCCATTTGTAAGCTTGAAGAACACAGTCTTGGTACAGCATTCTTACACCCAGTTTCCCATAGAGGCGTGGCCCTATAGAGCCCTTTCAGTTCACTATAGGCCCAGAGCACACCAGAATGAACAATGGTGACTAATAAAAGTGCACAGAAAGTAAAAAAAAGAAAGAAAAACATCAATAACCAAGGTAAGCCTGAAGTATTGGACCCATTCCTGGAAAATAATGAGGTAGAGAATAACTTTACCAGAGTTGTGCGGATGAGGCAGAGGAAGAGGGCAGAGTCCTGTATGCGTGTTAGAGGAGCATAGCTGCAGGTAAGCAATAACCTGCCACCTTGCTAACGAGCTCTCTGAGCAGGCTGCAATGAGTCACATGCGCGGGCCGGCGGTCGAACAGGGGAGTGTCAGCGTTCTCTAATGACCGGCGTGGCTCGTTGGAAACACGCCGGGGCCTGGAGCCCACAGAGCAGGATCCAGGCTGTGACTCTGTCTCACTCTGTCTGTTTTCCCCGGTGTGTCTGAATGTTTAACACACAGTATGAGCAGAACAGGCTGCCACTGACGGGCCTGACAAGGCGGAGACAGAGGAGCAGAAAGAGAAGGAGGCGGGAGGTGTAAGACTGGATGTGAGAGGAAGACGTCAGGAGTCAGGGGAGGAGGTAGGAGGGAGGAGGTAGGAGGTAGGGAGGCATGGGACAGAAAATAGGAGGTGGAGGTAGGAGGGATAAGGTTTGGAGGTTGGCAGGCAGAAACAAGGTAGATGGCAAGAGGCAGGAAGATATGATACTTACTGTATGCACTTTTGTACGTCGCTTTGGATAAAAGCGTCTGCTAAATAAATAAATGTAAATGTAAATATGATGCTGGGAAAGAAGGAGGTAGGAGGTATGAGGATGGGAGCTTGGTAGGTAGGAGGCAATAGGCATGGAGATTTGAGGTTGGGAGGCAGAGAGGCAGGAGGTAGGAAGCGAGTGCCAAGAGGCATGATGGTAGTGAGTCAGGGATAGTGGGAGGAGAGCACGAGTAACACGTCTCTTTGGTGGAGATGCATAAAATCGAGTGATAATGTACATCAAGAAAAAAAGGGGCAGTTAGAAAGCAAATGGCACCAAAAATAGCAGCTGGAGCAGGTCTCTGGGGTCAGGAGCGGGACAGCCTAGCGTATGGTGCATGGCGCTGAGAACAGGATGAGCTGCAAACAGCAACCCCTGCCTCATTCTGAATGAGCCCACTGGAGCCCAACCGCATCTATTATTCATGGACCTGGTTTATTCCACTTCCAATAGTGTACATCTCAAATCGCCATGAGAACCGTATTATACCATTCAACATTCACATAAAAAGGCCTCCTCCCAAGTCTCATGCTTCATTTTATCTTGTCTAAATGCTGCACAAATATATATATGTGACAGTGACTACACAAAGTCTAGCGTACTACTCATTGCTGCATTTGTGAAAAAAACGAATCACTCAATCATTTTTTTTTTTTTTTGGTGACTGCAGAATCCACAAGGAAAAGGCGGCCTTTTAGATCGGTTCTGCTTTGGTGCACTCCAGCCCTTTTCCTACTCCGTCTCCCAGCAAACACACAATGCATTTCAAATGAATCGTGCTCCGGTGACAGAGTTCGAGCGCATTCTTTCTTCCTGGTGCCGGTCAAATCGCTCCCTGCCCAGATGCAAATGAGAGCACCCCCCCCGCCCCTCATGTTCGCTGGCAAGCTGAGATCCAGGCAGCCCGCGTGCTCCGGGAGAGTCACTGAAGCACATCAAACAACGAGATAAAGTCAGCAGCCTTTCAAAGGCCGGTTTCCCTCTCCTTAATGGATCTGAATGCCTGTGACGGACTTGGGATATTACGCTTTGATGCAGAGGCCAGCCATATTGGTACCTCACAAACTGCCTCGCTGGTGCTGTGTGACTACTTTCCTCGCATTTCCACTGCACTAGCTTTACATGGAGCCACACAAATGCGTACGCACTCAGCATGGTGACTGTTTAGAGTAGAAATCAGGAAACCGACACTTTCAGAGCTAAATGCAAACCACACCTGCTTCCATTGAGTTGGCGCTTGGAACACGGCCATTGAAACGTTTGGTCTCCACGGAGATGCCACCGAAAAGCCGCTCACAAACATGTGCATTTAAAGGCAGAGCAGCAAAACAACAACAGCGCTCTCGAGGTGCACCGTGGCACGGCGGGCACGCTTGTTCATTTCACACGCAGCTGGCTCCATACAGTGCTGTTGCGTTACACCACCGAGAAGCCAAAATCAAACAGGAAACAGGCTCTGGAGCATAAAATGTCAAAGACCTGCCTTTTCCATCGAAAATGGACAGTGTCCTCACTCAGTTTCAGTCTCTCGCCTTCTCTGCTTCTGTCACAGCTACACACACAAGGTGTTGGGAAGGCCCTCCTCCATTGGGTTCAGAATCTGTTCTGAGCAGCTGACCTCTGTTGTCTTCTTTTTCTGACTGTTTCATCAGACAGCCCTTTCCATGTGCCCTCTGGGACAGGTGTCTGTGCATATTGAACTATAGGCTTTGAGACAGCGGAGTAAAGTGCCGTTTCTTACACACATTGTTTCTGTTTCATAGTCTAAAACTGGTAACCAACAAGTGAAATGACATCCACACTGGTTCATTCAAAGACCTTGGACCCTCACATGAAGAATATGGCAGCACGGCTTTGTTTACATAGTAGCCTGTCAAGACGTTCTTACTGAATCTTGCCAGCATGAACACGTGCTGACACAGTAGCAGTTTGGCCAAAACCACCATCTGAGAAATATAGAAATGTGTTTAAGGTTATTATCAAACATAAATGAATCTTTCTGTCAACTCTGCTGTATTCTCTAGTTTCCTGATAGGATTACAGTCTGCCAACTGAAGCAAACAATAACCAGCTGTTAGTGCTCAGCCCATCCGCACAGTGCAGGCTTCTCCAGCATGTCTGCATCACTTCACCCCCACCCCCATCAGGAAGGGTTAAATGACTAAACATTTGGAGTGGATCTCATCTCATTTGTCGATAACCACCCAGCTCCAGTGACGAAATCCCTGATACACAGAGCGAAGCATCTATATTTATCACCAGTCATTTGCGCAAAATGCAGTCAAAACTGTGCTTTCTTCTTTGAATGGAGCGTGGTTTTATTGAAAGCGGCTGGTAAAGACCTCCGCGGAGCAGGCTAATGATCTCAGCCTGAGGGTGCCGGCGGATGCTGCTGGGGAGTGAGGAATGTCCAGCGGGTGCCTGCCTCTGTGGGTTTCGGTTCTCCCAGCACGCTCCCATTGTGGCCGTGGCTCCAGCCATTGCTCTCCCTCCCACCTCTCTCTCTGCCCAACGGGGACAGACAGACAACGTGACCTTTCAAGTCTTTGAACATGCGCCTCCCTGGTCTTTCTGAGCCAGACAATGGACCTCTCCAGGACACAGAGGGAGGGAGACTGCTCGAGCTGACCTCTTCTCTGATCTACATCTTTGTCTCTTTCTCTCTATCTCTCTCTCTTTCTCCCCCCCTCTCTCTATCTCAGTCTTCCTCTCTCTCTTTCGAAAGTATATTCTCCTACCACAATCCATGGGACCCCCTCATCTGATTTCAGGACAATTGGTATGACTACAGGTGTTACTGCACTTAATTTAAGCGAATAACATCAGAGCAGCCAGAACACCATAACAGCTTTGGTATTCAACTGGAATGCACAATCAGGACAAGACCAAGACTGCCCTCTTCAATAATGGAGCTCAGAAATGTTTTAAAGAAGTGGAGCAGAATACCACCAGTTTTCTGCCAGAAATGAATAGGCAATCTACTCTGATGCAAGTGGGAATCAAGGCCAAAGGCAGGCCAACATGCTATAAGTTTTGTGGCATAGAGGCATGTTTTATTCATAACTACTTGTGCCCCATGACTTTTGGTAGGACAGTGTACTATAATTCATGGATAGTAGTCTCTCTGCTCTCTCTGCTTCAGGAGGCAGAGGTTGAGGCCTTGCTACTTTTTAATTGGAGCAGGCTAAAGGCTGCTGGACTGAGGAAAGAAACTACTCTGACATCGTTAGTTTTAAGGCTGATTCATGTATCAAGGTTAATTGCAGTGCAGTGACTGTTGCAGATTAATAGGTACACTAATATATTCTGTAATATGAACATAGATAGGCTAAATGAATTATATGGCTATCTTGATTTTAGAAATCTTCCTCCCCAAGTAACATTAAATGAAACATTAAAGGCTTAGTCAAACAATTGAAAAGCTATACCAGTCATAAAATGTCAGCCTGTCATCCATAAAATGTGAATTCCTGTTCCATCTGATAAATTCATCTGATAACACAAAAAACGCTGCAAATTCTGACCCATATTACAAAAGAGCGCACACTGCTAAAGCTGCTTGCTGCTATGCGTTGCTTTGAGTTAATGCTCAAAAAATAATGCTGAGGGCCTCCGAGTCATGTTGGCATTGCCATTTTCACATGTTGCTGTTAAAATGTGAAAATTGAGAAATTTGTGAATCCTTCTCTGCTTTCCTAATGAAACTCCTGAGAGAGCTGAATACAGTATGAATCACTCAGCCTCACCCACATGCTGGCCTGGATATCACATTCCCAATTTGTTCACCAGCACTTTTAATGCAGGCAAGCTAACTGACCATCTGATCATTCTCTGGCTTATCAAGAGTGTCTTCTTTACAGTTTTTTTTTTTTTACCCTTCAAATCTTGTACACACAGAGCTCCACAGAAAATTCCTGAGTATCCTACAAGCATTATGCTGATTGGATTCAGTAATGGAAACACTGCCCCTGCATTAAAATGAGGCTGCATCATTTGAGGTAGTTATTGCACCTTCATTAATAAGCACTGGAGAGTCTCCTCTGTCTGATGGCAGGTGCCAATTGTGCTATGAGGGACAGTTAGCCTCCACTGCTCAAAATCTGATCTCCAATCTTCTGGTTAAATAGAAGATGCGGTGTTCACATTGTGTAACAAATATGCTTGGAAATGAGACCTGTAGCTGAATATCCTTTAGCATGCGAATGAACCAATCGGCTTAGATGCAAGTGGCAGGTGCAGCAGGAGAACTAACACTGAGGTCACAATACCTGAGGTGGGAGATCTGCTCCGCTCCAAATCCAAGGTCACCTGGTTGTCGGAGAGTTCCGTAAGGCCTGATGCAGCCAATCAGCAGAGAGATGTGCACCAGAAAAGCCAATGTACAGGGAGGGAGAGGGAGGAAGGAAAAATTTGCAAGTTTAGTTTGGTTTTCACACACAAGTGAATGAAAAGTACATGCAGGAAACATGCCACAAACTCCACACATGTGCTGCATAACCTCTGCCAGCAGTAGGTTCCCCTGCTTCTACAGGTGTGTGTATGACTGTGTGTTCATTTTTGCCTAATCATTATTAGCTTAGCAGATTTATTTTAGCAGATTAGCAGCAACAACTGTAAATGCATTGTGAATTATCTCTTTAAATGAGTAGACATTTACTCAAGCAAGCTGGGCAAACTTAACAGTAATACAACAGTAGTGTCCCCTCAGGGTTTTGAGCCTGCAAACCTCCGGCTACTGATCAATCACCCTAATCACTGTGCTACACTGTCGTGCCAAATGCAGTGGAACAGTTGGGACATTTTGATAGTGCTGGGTACAGTGCAGTCCAAAGTTAGAGTTTAGAGCTGTATTTTTAACAGTTTTGGCATTGTGTTTAAGGTTATTTATACATTTATACAAAATTTATTTCTTACATTGAGTTATCCTCTAAAATATGTGAAAGTTGCTCCAGTTCCAGAATCTCCCTGATTTATTTACTACGATTCCACAAAACTGAGTTTTGTTGTGTCATAGTTGATAAATGATTCCTGACAGAGTTTAATACACAACATGAGATCACAGCCCAAAAACATTAATAATTTGACACTGAAAAAAGATGTAACACATAAGTGTAGAGATGTGTGAAGGTTCCATAAAATATGCTTCAATAAATGATTACACAATATTCTTAGCTTCTCCGAGCAGTCTAAAGAATAATTACTCAAGTATTAATGGAAAAAGCTGTTTTATTTATTTATTTACTTTTCTGAACTTCATAGTCCAAACCGTGAAAAATGTAACACTGCTCTCCTACCATCATTTGCTTTCAAAGGCAGTTTATCATGAATGGTGGCACACTGCCTTTGACTACAGTACATCTGCAGTACACTGCACTCGATATGCAGTGCACTAGACCACATCAAAAAGTACTTAATGGATTGGACAATTACAGAGAAAATCACTGGACTGAAACGCATGAGCTCGACTGGTTCAGGGGAACCACACTCTGACAGAACATGCCAATAGGGAGACACACTAAAAGAATGACTGAGGCATGATATTACTGGGATATTAGGTCATTAGAATTACCGTTTGCTTATTTATAACTGGCACTGATTTGAAAAAAACCAATGCTTAGCAAAGAATCCTATTTCAGATATGCTGTGCTGTTGCTTGAAATGCTGCTCCATTTTACAGCCTTGTGCGGTCAAATGTATTTTTGAGTGATTTATCATACAGTATTAATGTCTTGGTCCCAGCATTTCTTTCAGCGTGTTCTCCAGGGGGCCCCACCCCACCCATCATGCACACCATCCCTGCCCCGCCCATGTTAAGGCCACACTTACTCTGGTAGGAGGTACGGATCCTTTTCTTTGAATCTGAATAAAAGTTAGACAGGCCACGCATGCAAAAGTTGTCTGCCCAGAGACCATGCCAGTAGAAGGAGCAGCCAGATTGTCCCCAGAAATATGTGAGGAGGGGGAGGGAGAGAGAAAAGAACAAGCCGGAGTGAAAAGGACAGTGACCCCCCAAAAGAAAGCAGCACCCAGTCAGTGAGTGTCAGGGAGAGCAGACAGCAGATCCAGTCACCGTTCCACATCCATGTTAGCACAGGTTCACATCTCAAAGTCACTCACGCATATGATGGCTATTGATTTGCGCAGCCAAACAGATCCAATGTATAACATGTTTAAAAGACTGGCTGAGGCAATCATCGACAGGTCAAAGAATTTGTCACATGGTCGATTGGAATACACTGCAATTCTCTTTAAGGGTTCATACTGCAAACTTGGAAATATGTATTGAGGTCACTGTGGCCTGTGATTTAATTGCTAATGCACAATGGGATTTTATTCTGATTGGATGTAGATAAAGGCCTATTGACAAGCATACATGATACCAGAACAATTGAGAATGTCCTGTTTGGCTATGACCACAAAATGTAAAATAAGCAGCTTTGTACATGAAGTAATGTAGTATTAAAGTTGAGAGAGAAAGCTTCTTAAATGTCCAATATTGGCAGTCTGCACATCTATTGACATAGTTGGGGTGGGGTATAGTCAATCTAACCACACTAGCACTTTGTACTTAATAGATAACAAGCATTGCATTTTTCAGTTTTTTTTCCACAACAGTTTTGGCAGCTTGCTAGACTTGCAATGCTATATATGCTGTGATATAATAATAGTGATAGTAAAAATGTAATACTTACTAAATGTCATTTGTCAGTGCTGAAGACAAATCACCATAGTGGTTAGATTGAATTCTGCCTTATGGCATGCACAAAATTCGCTTGCGCTTTTGAATTAGCTGGAAGGGAAGTCAGATGTTGAAAAGTCAGAAAATAATCTCCAGTTTATATTTGTGGCCTTCATTGCATGTGTAAGATTAGGCTCTAGACTCACGGGTCAGTGAGCCATGTGATATGGAAGCTAAATTATAACCAATCACATAAAAACATGTTTTGCGATCATTTCTTTCAAGTATGACAGATAACTAAAATGTTTTTGTAAAATTACATTATATATTAGTATACAAAATGCTTTTCATGTCAGTACTGCAAGAGTAATGCACTGAAGAAGTGTCACATTGTGTCATGAGAAAAGTGAATACTTAAAACAGTAAATCCAGGGGTAATGCTTTTTATCTGTTTTTGAGAATCACTGTAATCCATGCATGCAGATTACTGTACATAAACATGCTGGTTTTAAGTTTAATATTATGCTACAAATGCCAAATTTTAAAGGTCAGTTTCTCTCGAATAATGTTTTAGATACATCATACAGTCAGTAGAAGGACACAGCCATTGCTTTCAGAAGTGCAGTGAAGGTAATAAGAATATATTTACCTGTATGTCAGAATAGTTCGGAAAGTAGCAGAAACAAAGAAACTACACAATCCACCTTTGATTGGATTATTAGAAAGATTTGAGTTATTATTATTGCTGATGTACAATATGATGAACTTGCCCACATGTATTCATAATGACAGCGACATTGATAAAATATACCAATGAATACAACATGAATACAATACTTTTTTATGCTCACGTACAGGACAATGCTTGTGTGATTTCACAAATGATATACTGTACCCCAGTAAAAGTTCTTCTAAAGATGAGCTAAAACGTAGTATGCAGTATGTTAAGCGTACTGTACATCTTTGTGAATACTAGGATATGTTTGTGTGGTCTGTGTGGGACTCAAAGTCAAATAAACAGAATGACTTTGATTATTAATATCCTCAACTTGAGATAACGTAATCTTGATGAGCTAACATTATCGCATCCTATTCTAGGAGGGCATTTTAATTAAACTCCACTGATTGATGGATTAGCGCTGAGACAGAGTGTGCGTGAGTGAGGACAGAGGGGTTGGAACAGGGAGCGGGTGGGGGGTGGCTCTGTACCACCACCAGTTGTGACAGGGCATTTTTCTCAGGAGGGGTTAGAGCTCTAAGGTAGAGATGTGCTGAAGCAGGAATAACTGAAAATAACAGATAAAGACATCATGCAGTGAGACTCCTGCAGAGTGCAGCAGGTAGCATGCAGACAAGGAGTGCGTGCGTGCGTTTGTGTGTGTGTGTGTGCGTGCGTTTGTGTGTGTGTGTGTGAGTGTCTGTGTTAGTGTATGTATTTGTGTGTATGGGTGCATTTTACTGTGTGCATATGTGTGTGTGTGTGTGTTAGTGTATGTCTATTTGTGTGTGTGCATTTTACTGTGTGCATACATGTGTGTGTTAGTGTATGAATGTGTGTGACTGTGTGTGTGTGACTGTGTGACTGTGAGTGTGTGTGTGTGTGTGTCTGTCTGTTAATGTATGTATATTTGTATGTTTGTGTGTGTGTGCGTGTGTTTATGAGTAGAGATGGCATCTCTGGTCCCTGTACCTGAGGTGAGCTGTCGGCTCCTCCGGGGGGATCGAGTGAGCCGCTGGTAGGGGTCGTTGGAACCATACAGCTCCAGGGTGCTCATGCAGAGCAGGATGCTCTTCTGGAGATAGTCCACCACCACCAGTCCATTACAGTTCCCCAGAGCCATCCTAGGCAGAACACACACAGAAGTGAATATGCCAACACACACACACGCTTACTCATACATATCCAATGACATTTTACAGTAAAAATTACATTTATTTTAATTACTGATGATTTTATTTTTACTAGATGTCCAACCAACTAAAGTGCTCAACTGTTGTGTTAGTATCAAAAACAGAATTGAACATAATTGTATATTTCGGAAAAAAAGAAATAAAAAGATCTAATGGCATAATGTATGTTTAAACATATATATATATATTTTATACTTACATAAAATATAAATTGCTACAGTGGTCAAATAAGACTTTTGCCAAAGGACTCAAAGAAAAAAGAAGACACAGTCCTCAATTTTTCTAGAGGAGCATTCTCATAACCAGCAGAGAAGCAGAATGAGTGAGCAGCTTAATGTGTGAGAGAGCTCATTCTAAAGCATCCCTTACAAAAAGAACACAGACCAGGGAGAAATAGTGTGGTTACTATTTTGAGTGGTCAGAATAAGCAAAGACATAGAGAGAGAAAAAGGTCTAAGCTGAAGTGAAAGAGAAAGTACAGGAAAGAGGAAGGGTCTCAGAAAATTAATATTACATCTGGAAGGAGAAGACAGCAGCATGACTGAGAGAGAAAGGTGGGGGGGGGGGGAGAGAGAGAGAGAGAGAGAGAGAGAGAAAGAGAGAGGGAGAGACTGCTCTCTGTAATGACACAGTAGAAACCTGAGCCACATGTCTCAATCCTTCCCAGCAAGAGGTGGAGCTGGTGGAGCTAGAGGAGCTGGTACTGGATTATTTCACTGCCAACAAGGACCTGCAGCTCCTAAAAGACCCGGGAACACCCGCTGCCACTCACACACCATCCAACACTCAGGCACGTCAATACCCACAGTCACCCAGAGACTGTCACACATACCACTGCCTCCACATGGACTGACATAACACACACACGCCTGCAAACTCCACCACTCAGACAAAAAGGAAGTCTAAAACCTCACACACAGTAGCAGAAGTTGGTGGAGTTGTTTGTTTAAACAAAGATGACATCACCCACTATTAGTATGTAGAATATCCAGCACAAAATATCAATTACACCTAAATTTTGCTTTAAAATTCAATCCATGACAGACAGAGAAAGAGAGAGCAGAGGAGCTTCAGGTGTCACCCACAGGCCATATGCAGAGTTGACATCAAGGCTGGTGATTTGCTGCGGAGGTTCCCCGTCCACCCAGAGCAACTGCACCACCAACTCTGCCTGGTACCCAGGGGGCATCCTCACGGGACGATTCTTCACCCTGAGAGAGAGAGAGAGAGAGAGTGAAACGCGTGTAATTAACGAGAAAATTTGCTTTTGGATAAGACAGAAAACAATGGTCTGCTATCGTCTTCCAAGGTCATTGGTAACGAGACATGTCAGGCTAATGCGGATTGACCCCAGAAGCAGCCTGTGTGTTCCCATAGACCCGATGCCCACCTTAAGCAGGGGATGCTGTCGCGGACCCCCTCAGTGTTGGCACTACCCGGGCTGCCGGGGGGGTGCTGGTGCAAGTGCGAGCTGGAGTCTGACAAACCCGTGTTTGCGTCGGCGTCTGACGGGGTGATGGTGTCCTCGACCTCACACTGCAGGCGCACCTCCAAAGACTGCAACAAAGCATTTCGGAGGGCATCCAAACTAACTTCACTGTGAGATAGAGACGGAGTCACAGAGCGATATGCTGCTTTGAGATAGTTCTGAGCTCCCACCGAGATATAGTCCCATGAGGCAGAACTGAACTCTCAGTGAGATTAATCTTGGCTAAGCAGTGCTCAGTCATAAAAGGGACGCAGAAACTCAAACTGCAATACTTAGATTCCAATGCCTTCCAATACCTGCAATACCACTCGCAAAGATACTGCCACTCACCACTATCTCCGTGGTGGCGTCGTGCTTGCTGAAGCGGTACAGGATGACATGGGCGGAGATGCCCACCACGCAGAAAATCCGGCTCTGGGGACACCAGCTGACCATCTGCACCGCGTAGGGGTCCTCCTCCACCAGCTCTGCCCCCCGCCCCTCCCCCACCTTCGGCTTCTCGAACACCTTGGAGGTCTTCAGCTTGTACAGCATCTGGAGGGTGACTGGCAGAGGCAGGCCGGGGGCGAGGCAGGAAGAATGAGAGGGGTGGGGCATAGAAGGGGGTGGACAGGAGGAGGAGGTGGGGGCAGAAGGGGGTAGGTTTCGGGGTGCAAACACAAGAGCAAGGCTTTTCGTGTTGCCCTGATGGAAGGCTCACAGAAATTGCCCAATGCCCTCCCATTCAGTAATTCCTCTTTGTTTTCACATATTGTTGTTTGTCGCCCTCAGGGTTGTGCAAATAAGTACTTTACAGCTCATACTGAATAAATTAGTATATATTGTTTAATATGTCAGATAAACATGTCCGCCCAAGGCGCAAAAATAGCCGCTTTGCTGAAGCACATAAATATGAGGCTCACAGGAACACAGCACAGAGAGGCTGGTGGAGGACTTACTGGCAGTGGCATCCCAAAACTTTATCGATCCGTCTGCGTGTCTGCAGGAGGATAACAGAGGTGACCTTAGCACATTTTCAATAACATAATTAAATTTCATCGATAAGATCTAAGTCATTTTACCAATAAAACTCACTCCGGGGGACCTTGGAATCTTTAACTACACTATGTGGACTCGTTCAGTACACAACCACACACACACACACACACACACACAGGCACACTCACACACACACATACACTGACACATTAACACACATATATACTGTATACTGTGCCAGGAGAAGTAGACTTATTCAATCCCATTCAGTATTACTACAATCCTGTTCAGGGCTAGTAAGGCTATAACTGCAGCATACATGTACAGTATCACTCATAAATCACTGTGACCATACTGTGCATCCCTGTTGTGGTTAATTCTGAACCAAAGTGCGGTCAACATAATCCAGTAGCATGTGCTCCAGACACCATTCACACGACCCCCTCCGCGATGCTACATCTAGGTAAGTTAATGTGACTAGGACCACAGACGCTCACCCTGTGATGATGATCTCTGGGTAAGTCTGCGTGCCCAGTGTCCATGTGCCCCCGCTCACTGGCCACTCCTGACAACGGAGGGAACAAACAAACAAAGACGTGTGCCTTCCTTCACATGCTTTACTACATTACATTACATTCATTTAGCAGATGCTCTTATCCAGAGTTAATTCCAGCACAATGGAACATAAGTGTATGCATGCCAGTTAAATGAGCAGTGTCAGGCCAGCCTAACAGCACTCCCAGACCAGTGAGTGTGAGTAAAACACCATTCAACAGTTCACTGCACATATTCTCCCCACACACTTCCCGTTTTCAAATCTGTATTTTTTATTTTTTTTATTTTCACCCTTCCTTCCTGTTCATTTTTTTCTTCCCAACTGCCACATGACACGAGAACCCAATCTACGCTGAACACATTTCAAAAACAGCTGTAGCAGCTCTTCACTCTCTATGAAGGAGCCTGAAACAGGAAAAAAAAAGGGACAAAAGTTAACAAGTCCCCATGAGCTTTCTCCCCTTGTCACCCCCATTGTCTCCCGTCTTAAAAACGCATCAAAGTCCCCCGAAACCATCGAGCAGAATCCGTCCCGCCAGAATGCACCTCCCCAAAGGGCCGGGAAAATGAGCATGAAATAACAACGTGAGGCTGTTAGCGGTTAATTAACTGCTTGATACTTAGTGCCACGCGCTTCCCTCTGGAGGAGGAGGAGGAGGAGCGGGCGAATTGAGAAACGAGCGAATGGGCGCACAAAGAAGCAGACGAATGGGGCGAAACCGGCTGAATGGCAGACTAATTGCCATGGATACACCTACACTAGACCAAAAAAAAAAAAGAAAGGAAGTCGGCCGCGGCGAGGAGACAGCAGAGCGTGATGAAAGAGGCCAATGAAAACAAGCGCCGTTCTGCGCCGTGTCACCTCGTGACCCGCGGCTGGAGGGGGGAGAGGGGACAGAGGTCTGACAGATCACCGCCGCTGTCAGAGCACGAGCCGTGCCGCTGCTGATGAAAGCAGACCCGCTCCCGGCACCGCAGTCTCCTCGGCCCGTTTCCCTATCGACGAGAGAGCGAGGCGCCCGTGGATGTAATGAGCGGAGCTGCCGTGCGAATCCGAGCGAATCAGAAGGCTTTCCTCTACATAGCAAAACATGGCAATTGATTCAATTAGTGAGTCATTAATAACCCATGACGCTGCTGCCCAATCCATCTTGGATTCAGTGAGTCCAATTCCCCCGTTAATAGTGATCTCCTCGGCATGCCTCTTTGTCTGCCCTGAAAGTACATGTGGCCAGTGATTAACACACCCCAGGGGGGGGCACAGCCCCTCCCTCCCAGCCTATGGGCCTCCACACCCTCTTACCTTGTGGCTGTAGCCCTGCTTTTTGTGTTTGGCGCCTATGGAGTAGAGGACGGGGATGAGGTCGGGAGGGCAGTCAGCAAAGTACGCGGTGCAGGTGACCGGAGACTCATGGATGTCCATGGGGTAAGGGTTCTCAAAGATGGGGAAACTGTGGGAAAAGAAGTCTGCTGGTCAAGCACAACAGCAATATTTTTTTCACATTACACACTCAAACATTTGAGCCAATGCATACCTGGCAGTGAGTGAGTGAATGAATGAATCAATGTATGAATCAATCAATCAATTAAAACTTTGTTTTCCTCCGAAGGGGAATTTGTCTTATGGCATCACAGACACATAAAATAATATGATACAGAACAGACCACAGAGCTAAGTAGCAAGTGTCCTTTGTGCTAAATGATAATCAGCCCAAATATGTAAAGTTTGGTCATGTTAAATTTAAATCACATACAGTCACATAAAGTAGATACAGATACACACATACAAATTTGTCCCAGTAATTACAGAAAGCAGCTATTGGAATTGGAATCAACAGTGGCAGTCATTTGTGTTCCATCATGCAATTTCTGATTTCTTTCACGAATAATGTCATACCCACACTCTTATGAATGACACTGCATTATTGATAAGCCAGTTAATTGCTTTGTTTATGTTGCATATTGAATTTTTTATTGTTTATTATCTAGTGCCGTACTCTAAAGTGCTAATGATATGGTCTCTATGCTTTAAACAGAGTGTGCTTAGGTATACAGTCTGCCTTTGGTTTCTGCTCATGGGGATAGGTTGAGAGTAAAATAAACCTGTTTCCTGTTAGTACATTAATGTTGAGTGTGGGATGGGGTAATGAGTGTCGACGTTCTTCCTTGTTCATCTCTCCTGAGACTCCAGAGTGAAAAAACACCGGACGAGTTTGCCCCAGGCAGTTAACCTCCTTATCAGGGATTTGTGTGACAGATGTATCACAGAAAAAAAATGAAGCAGCAGAGATGGCTTTATCTGTGAAATCACCATGCGCCCTCACAGACAACCCCAGTGACTTTGGCTGTTCATCGACGTTAAATCAAACTATACAGCTGAGACAGACAGACTCTCTATAGAAAATACGCTGCTAAAAGTCAAGGTGTGTATGTGCCTGTATATGTGTGTGTGTGTGTGTGTGTGTGTGTGTGTTAATGTGCCAGCGTATATGTGTGCGTGAGTGTGTGTGTGTGTGTGTGTGTGTGTGTGTGTGTGTGTGAGTGTGTGTGTGGTTGTGATCTTGCACATGTGTGCCAGAACATTCTTTTCAGAAAGCTACATAACAGCATACAAAGAATAAAATACAATGTGTTTTTTTGCTCTGAAATTCTGAGGAAAAACGCGAGCCCTCAATGCACAACAATGACAGGACGACCTTGCCCTCCCCTCGCCATGGCGATGTGGTGCTGACGGCAGCTTCGAACATGACTACATTCGCAGCGATATTTCTCAGGGCTAATTGAGACACCCGTGACTCCCACCGACAGCCCCTCTCGCCTAATGATCAGTCAAATGTTCCTGATATCATCCCCCTACGGCTTGTTCTTACCCGCCTGTCAGCGGAGCGTTAACTGATCATCCGGAAGGTTCTGTCTAACGCTGTCACTCGTGCCCACCGGGCAGCTGCAGCTCAGCGTCTTTGGTCACACCGCGTGCCGTCACATTGGCACCCCTCCCTCCCCCCCTCGCCCCGGGCCCGCTCGGCACCACACATCTCCGTGCTATTCTCGGCGCCCGACCCACCTGTGTCCCTGAGGGTCAGAGAGGACGTTCGCAGAGCCCAGCCAATCGCAGGCCGTTTCCAGTTGTCTCCTTACCCAATGCCCTCACCTGCTCTGGGTCAGGTCCAGCACGATCAGGTCCTTCTCCAGCAGCACCACCACAGCATATGGCTCTTGGACTTCTGCAGATGGACAGACGGACAGCGTAACTGAAGAGGTTACCGATTTCAGATTTTTCTCAATGAAAAACTGGCACTGGCATCACACTGAAAATATCGATAATTTGTCTTTTTTTATCCTTCAGTTAAATAAGTTAAAATAAGATTCATTGCTAATTGATACCGAATGGATTCTTTACAGTTATGAGCATGTGGGTGTGACATAAATATACCATAGATCATTTGTTTACACAGGAAAAAGGAAACACATAGACATTAAGCAAAGCTGTTGAGAATTCATTAACCACCTCTTCCTCATTCTTACCTTTTCTCACTTTTTACCTTTTAACATTAACACTTTTTCTTTCATTATGTTAATTTATGTGTTTTTTTTCTCACATAATTCACGATGAAACTTGACATTTGAATGCAGATGCTGTCCATTACTGAAGTTCTAAAACAATACTTTCCACTGAAATTTTATGCACTATTTGGTACACAGGGTAATGAAAAAAAAACATGAGGGACTACTCTCTTATTAATAAATATGCAGCAGCATGCATGTGGACTTTTTTTCACATATGTGCAGTTGGAATTGGGCTAGTGCATGTACCTGTCTTCCTACAGCAAAATGTGTCCGTTCAGTGGAATGACTTACACAGTGCGCTATGGATAGTGGTAACAATTACTTTCTTGCACAACCGCCTTTCCAATTATAAAACACAATGTATGTTTTGCTTGTAATACTGCTATATTCCGGTGCAACAATTGACAAATGATTAGAGCACTCTAGCAAATACATTCCTCCCTTTTCATTCAGCCAGCATGTCAAGGAGTCAATCATAGCACTACACTAAGTATGTGCAAGTGTTCCACGACAGAAGTTGACCATTCTTGATTAGACAGTCGATAGCAATAAGGCACTTTGTAAACTGCCCGCTGGATTACCACGCTCTCTGAGCAGGGCAGGGTGGACCTGGTATTTCTGCTTCTGAAATTGATAGCCCATTCTCTCCACAGCGGAGGCACATTCATTTAACATCTCGCAGTGCTTCTCATTTGCACGCAGTTTGGAACACAATTACAGCAAATCCAACGGTGCAATTAGTGGGAAGTCGTCTATAGAGATGACTGTGAATTTACGTAAAGGGCACGGGCTGGAATATAGATTAAATTCTGTCTCTTTCTCTTCTCCATTTCTCAGTTTCCTTCTTTCAGTCTTACTCTCCTTCACAGTTCATTTTTCTCTGTATTCCTGTCTCTTACTTCCTCATCTGTGTTGCTCTCATTCTCTCATCCTTCTTTGTCCTACTCTCATTCTCTCACAGTGCTTTTACCCTGCTCCATTTCACTCTCTCTTGCACTCCCTGTCTCCCTCTCCCTCTTTTTCTTGCTTTCCCTGTCATTTATCTTTCCCTCTCTCATCTGCCTCCTGCTACTTTTCACGTTTCGGTCTTCTCACTGTGTTTGCACAGTTTTAAATGGGCGGCAGTGTGGCGTAGTGGTAATGAGTAGACTTCATAGCCAAAAGGTGGGGCACTGCCGTTGTACCCTTGGGCAAGGTACTTCACCCGAAATTGCCAGCTGTATAAATGGATAATGTGTAAAAACCGTAAGCTATGTAAGTCAGTCTGGGTAAGAGCATCTGATAAATGACAATAATGCAATGTGATGTAAATGGATGATCCATGTGACTACATGCATGCAACTTGTTCCTGTCTGTTCCCACTGTACTCCACCGATCCCCCCCTCTGTACCCCCCTCCCCCCAAAAACCCCCTCACCGTTAGGGTAGGGTGTCTCACAAAGGACAATGAAGTCCACGATGGGGTGGTCCATCTCCAGGACAGTGATGGCTTTGCCGTGCATTATGGTCAGTGTGGGCCTTCTGCCGGCCTTGTCATAGGACAGCCCACCAGAGAAGATCACAAACGGCTCACTGCTGCAACACAGACAGGCCTTCACCACCTTCTCTCACTGTCCTGTCACTCTGATTTTACATCCATACAACTATAAATGTATGCGATGCTGCGAATATAGTGCCTTAGGAACAGTCACCTATACTGCAACCATAAAAGGTTCATCTTTATAAACAGAGAGAGAGAGAGAGAGCATATGAATAATATGCTGTGAACATATGGCATATGAATTAAAGCGCCTAGGTCATCCTGAATAAATGCTACTTTATTCTACAAAATTAATAACTCATGCAATAACATCTAGACAGACAACTTTCAGAGCATTCGGTTATGATTTACAGCACCTGAAAACTCTGCCTCAGCAGGCTTGAAAACTGGGGTTGAGCTAATCTTTTCTAACTGTATATCATCATGCTCAGCAAACTCTTTCCTTACAATTATTTAAATACATAATGATACATGTAAAAAAAAAATCAATTTCAGGAAGGCCCGCTATTGTGTGGGAACATTTATCCAACTTTTTACCTAAGAGGCTCTTTCTGCAGGTGTGTTTTCTTAAATACTGCTTTATAACCCACAAAGTGAAAGCAGTTAGACATAATACAAAATCCATTGAAATGAAGTACATGGTACAAGTGCTCATTTGAGACAGCTTTAACAACAAAGTCATACAATCATAAAGAATTCTTCAAAGAGTCTTTCAAATCCACTTTGGTGATAGAGATGCTTTCCTGATGTCCTGCTGCAATTTTCTTTTTTTTGTGATGATGAGATGCAATTCAGTAAGTCTGTCTCTGTGTGTACTGTCCTCAAAAAACTTTTATATATAAAGATTGCATGGTTCTAGTGCAGGAGTAAGATATGCACATTCAAATCTATCATGTAATTTACTTCTTCTGAACACCAGCAACGTTTTGAGTCTGATTCTAAAGTACACTGAAGAATACTGATTATGCACCATAACAGCCACCTGCCTTTGCACAAAAGTATAAGACCAGTATCATCTGTCTTAATCTTATTCCTTGAGAGCACAAGAGGCCTGGTCATATACTCTCCTCACTGCAGTGATAAAGAGGGCAAGGGGGATGGGGGGGCAGCACTCACCTGTTCCGAGTGGTTTTGTATTCCACCTTCAGGATGGGCTTGCACGATTCAGGCTTCTTCCCATCTCTCTGGGGCTTTCCTGTACAAAGCCAACAACAGGATCAATGCCCAGGCCCTGTCTGGCACTGTCATCGCCCCCCCCCCCCCCCCCCCCACTGCGTAAATATGCTGGCCATGCATTTGCAGTGTTTTGGGACATTCACATGGTTCTGAGAGCTCCGCGACTCCAGACTTCAAACATGTGTCATTGTGCCCCGTTGGCCATTACTGCCTGCATCGGTGCCCCTATGGCAGAGCTTATCAGAGTTACCCAGAGAGCTAAGGGTCAAATTGCATATCCCGTATGTGAGCAAGAGAGTGCGGGTGCATAACAGAGAGTGTTAATAAAAGAGAGCAACAGAGAGAGAGAGAGTGAGATAGAAACTACCAAGACTGAGAGAGAGCTCATTTTAAGGCATCTCTTAGAAAAAGAATACAGACCAGCTGTGAGCAGACTGCAGACTGATGTATACTGCTATTACCCATCATGCCTTCTGTGTCAAAGGCAGGTGCATTCTCTATAAACTAACAAAGTGTCTAGAACTATTCCATCATAAGTCAAGTCCTTCCCCTGGCCTGTGAGGTACCCTCTTGTTCTTTTCTATTGGACACACAGTGAGTCATGCTGGCAGAGATGAGGCAGATAATCCACTGTTTGTCATGCCTTTGCTACCTTGCCTCTACCTCCACACTTCACCTGCACCGCTATCTGCTCATCTGCACTTTTGAAGAGGAGGAAGAACCTTTGAGGTGTTGGATGTTACACCTACGGGACCTCACCCACGCAGTGAGTCTTTTTATATTACTTAGAATTATCCATCTTAACTGATCTTAGGCTTTGAAGGATTTTGGTGGTTCACCTTATTGTGGCTTTATTCTCCAATCAGAACAGGTGTTTCTTCACATGTCCTTATGTGGATTGCTGAGATCTGAATGAGAACCATGCCTTTGTTTTCATAAAAAAAGACACAAAATTGCAGGTTTAAGTTCTTGCAAGGACATGCTGTGTGAACACACTGAACTGAGCTTTCAACTGATTTTTTTTTTTTAGGCAAACAAGAATAATCGGCCTTTGCAGTGTCTCTGAATTGCTTGAGTGAAAGGATTTAATGCTTGGTGAGAGAAGACCTTGCTGAGTTCAATTAAATGAATAATATTACATTTTGCGGCCATATTTAATAGTAAGGTATATTTCAAAAACCTAAAAAAAAACTGAAAGCCTCTAAAAAAATTAAACTGAAAACCTAAATAATCATTATCTTGACTGAAAAGATCTAAAACTCATTCCATTCCATTTCTAAGTGTTAGTCCCCCATTTCTAAGTGTTAGTCCCTTTAACAGAATTGCAAAATGTGAGAAGTTTCTAGGTTAATTAACCCATTTTGACTGTGCTCCTGTTGGATCTGGGGCTGAATGTAGCCTTTCAAGACCATAGTCAAGTAGCCCTGCTGGATTAGCAGCCTTCTGGACCAAAGTTGAGTATCCCTGCTGGATTGGAGTCCTCCAGGACATGGGTTGACCCTCCAGGACCAAATCTGAGAAGCCCTCTAATGCCATCAGAAGGATCTGAGCTGCAGATACTCACCATGAGGGAATGTGACCTGGAAGGGCTTGGAGGTGTTCCTCAGGTTCCACACTGTCAGGCTGCCATCTGAGTGGCTGCACATAAACTGCTTCCCCTCGTGGTGCCAGCTGACCGAGTGGATGGCCTGGAGCCGGCAAAGAGCAGACACATTACGTTACATTGTTGTCATTTAACAGATGTTCTTATCCAGAGCATCTTACATAGGTTACAATTTCACGTTATCCATTTATGCAGCTGGATATTAACTGAGGCAATTCTGGGTTGAGTACCTTGCCCAAGGGTACAGCAGAAGTGCTCCAGCAGGGAATCATACCAGCAACCTTTCAGTTACAAGCCCTGCACCTTAGCACTATGCCACACTGCCACCCACAGACACAACACAGAGGCTCTCCCACAGCTGGTCAGCGCTTCACAGCTGAGCCCTCAGTCATGGATGTAATTACTTTTAATAATATAATTTGTTTTAGAAGTATGACTAAATGTGTTCAGGACACACAAGTTATGTACTGTGCCAAATATACCCTTTGGGCGGTTTTCATATGTAGTCCCAAGGCAGGTAAAATGATCACACAAAATGAAATAAAACAGAAGAAAACAGCAACAAAAACTCATCAATTGTGATTCAATATAAAAATACAGCAACAAACTTAGATTTCAGGGACATTCATTATCTATACTAATACTTCCATTAACACCTTATTAGAAAATCTGACAAATGAATAAGTATTATATGACTACATATCTATGTCCACTTTGTCCTCATTTTGGTTTGGTGCAAGTGAAAAGTGTTTTATATGATTTGATTTCCACAGATTTATTCTGGGAAGTAGTTCTGGAACATGGTACACTTAATTAAGCAGGCAGTCAGTGCAAAGTCAGTGTACCTTCTATTCTGTCACGTCTTACAGCTTCTCTGGTGCCCCCTGGCCATTCTTACTCTCGGAAGTGTCCATGCATTTTCATAGATCCATTAATGCCAATTACACCTTTCTTTCCACTAAATGATGTCATTTGTATCAATAGGAGAACACGCCTCTCAGTTTCTAATGCTGTTGATTTCTTCTTTTGTTGGTGTAATACTTCTTGGAGTCTGGGGAAAAAATTACCCAGCACTCTGATGAAGACGCATTTCTTCTCTATGGTGAAACACTGGCTGTCTGACACCAGTAAAGAGAACAGTGATATGCCTGCAATCATGGTCTGGCAAATCAGCAGGGGAGCAGCAGGAGGTGGTTTAGAGCTTTCAACTTCTTATTCTCTCTTTATCTGATTTGAAAGACTTGAAAAGAAATCATCACAGTGGACAGCCAATGAGGAGTAATGACCAGAAAAACCCTGAGATGGATAGCTTTTGCTCAAGGCAGCAGAACCTAACCGAGGTGCTCAAGTTGCCATCTTCTGTTCACAAGCCCACTTCCTTAAATTCTACAGCACAGTTCTCTCCATGGAAGAAAAGGAAGGGACAGCCAGGGGACCACAGCAGAGACCAGCTGACGTGAGCGAGGACAGACGAGATGGTGCTCTACGTCTGTGAGAATGACTGTGGGGTTAAGCAGAGAGTCAGTGGGGATGGAATCAGTTCCATGCTGTATGAATGAAAACACGGAGAAGCTACATCTGGAACCAAGGCTGGTTTCTTAAAGGAAGTGGGCAGGTGCACAGGATCAAAGTGAACATGCAGTAGCACAGATTAGTCCAATGAAAAAATCAATGGTATTAATGTGGTAACAAAATACAACAAAAATCAAAATCAAGAGCATTTTGTGTACTACGTAATCCTAGTGGGAACAGATGCAAAATGCAGAGGAAAAGTGTTAAAGTTCTGTGAAATGTCTTTTATGTTTGTTTGTTGATTTCCAAGGACAACAATCATGCCTTTATTAAGATGGTAGGATGAGGATGAGCTAAGGTGTGTGATTGAAGCCCTTTGATGTCTGCCGCCGAGCCAAAGGAGTCTGAAATTGCCGGAGAACAATTAGAAAGTTAATCTAACCACATTAATTAAAAAGAGGTGTCAGCTCATCCTGCCTTTGTACTGTAAACGTGATTGTTGTTCAAACCGACCGGGCCCAGCATGCGGAGTGAAATCAAAAGCGCACGCCAACACAGTCATCTACTCTTTTCTCTCCGCTGAAGTTGACCGCAAAGGAACATCATCAGGCGGCAGTATTTATCCGAGACTCCTCTCTTCTATCATCTAAGTGTCTTTAGTCAAAAACATCCTTTATGAATCAGTCGAATGAATACGTCTGTTGTTACGCAGTTTAAGCCGGCAAACTTATTATCGGCTCTCTTCCTAATGGAAAAACGCCTCATTACTTGGGCTGTGATGAAAGCAGTGCATTGAAAAGCAATCCAACTTTTATGTGCAGTCTTAATAACACAACATGGGCAATGTAAGGAAGCAATGTACATTCCACTTCTTCTGCAATTCCCTCCTCGCCATTGGCTGTTTTTAGAGCCACACTCCATTCTAGTCTTCTGCACCACACCCTGCTGTTGACTTTTCCCCTTCTAGATAAGCGCCTGGCATAAGGTTTGTACCGTGTCGCTACCTTCCAGGATGAGAATCCATCATTAACCTCACAGGCTAATCTATGGACCCAGTCTGACAATCTTCTGTGCTATGCAGTTCAAGAATGGAAACACAATGCGACAATAGCCATAAAGTCGTTTTTTTTTTTTCTGGCAAACGTATTTGAGAGACGTGCAAAGAACGCCTGTATGTCTTCGCGGGATTAGATGTAATGTTCACAGTTAACACCAGAGGGTACTTATACAGATTCCGCAGCAGGTTAGTACTCTGTTTTTCTTTCTGTGGCCATGGCCCATAGCTCTTTCAAACAGTTCAAAAACACTCAGACCAGCAGCAATAACCCAAAACAGGGAATAATTCATGCGCAACGAAAAACAGCAGTTTTGAATGTTTTAAGCCCCAACATGAATATGCAAATAGATCTTTTGAACATTACACGGCAGGCCATTTTTGAAACTGAACCTTGGTTCGATGGCCATAAGGGCTACTCTGATCTTAGAAACCAAATTAATTTTTCTTCTTTTTCAAACTTGCTGCTTCATCTGAGCATGAAACGAGCGTTCCTGCTTCTTGAAAATCAGACACCAAATTGAATTCCCATCATTATAACATTAGACTCGAACACATGCTGTGAATGACAATGGACACCCAGATGGGAAGTGTGCACAGCGAGCACCTATCAGGCATTCTATCATTATGATGAAGTGCAGACTTTACACTGCACTCAGTCTTCTTGAAGTGCGCTCCAGAGAATATGTGTGGGAACTCATCGTGGCATATTCCTCTGAGGGTACAGTAGCCTGAACTCACCTCAGTGGAGCTGAATCTCTGGAGAATTTAACAGGGACAAACTTAATCCAATGTAGTAGATTCTGCTCATGGTAAAGTTAGTCTGGAATCATCCTGGCTGAGTTTCTGATGAGAGTATAGTATGCTGCATTCACTTCACTCTGGCATGTTATAAAGCGAGTATATCCTGATGAACTTTATAATGGCACATATAAAGAACTCATCTTACAAGTGGGGGCTAAATTTATTTACTTATTTTTAATTATTTTTGGAATATTATGCTGATGGTGTAAACAGCTGAATTTGCATTATTTTGGCTTACAGTATATTGTGCTAAGGGCATAGAAGGGCTGAACTAACATGATTGCAGTATAATGTTTTGAGGGTATAGCAGATTAATCTTACTTTATCCCACCATATTCTGCTGAGGATATATCAGGCCTAAACTCACCTCATCATAGTAGATCCTGAAGTCAGCCTTCTTGACCCGCAGGTCCCACTGTACCACTGTCCCACTCTCAAACCCTATGAGCAGCTTTGGGAGGGGGAAGAGGAAGAGGAGGACGAGAAGAAAACTGAGCATACAGTTTAACACTTACACCACACAGATAGATACAGGTAGATTGTGCTCACAGAGAGTGGGAAATGTTTTCATCACACTGTATGACACATCAGAACTGAAAAGACATACAGTAGGAATGGTCAGAGAAATAAACACAAAATCTGGCACTTTTGATGTAAACTATAACATGCATATAGCTGCACTGTCTATTGTGGAGCCTTTGTGGACCTTTAAAATACATTAGCAAATACATATTTGAAATACAGTATGTATACACACACAGGCACGCATGCACACACACATGCTCCCACGCACATATGTTCGCACACACACTTTTGAAATAAAGCATGCGATCACACTGACTGGGTGCTTCGGAATAGCCCAGTGAAACATGGAGAGATATGTCTGGATTATCCATTTGAGCGCCCCCTGCAGGGATCACTGTGGGCACTCGGTCTCTCTCCAAATTGTGATTAGGAGGATTTGAAAGACGATTGCTGTGACTGTGGCAACAAAGGCAGGTGTTTTGTTTGCTGTGGAGATTTTGTCCTTGGGCTTGATGTGCTCTTGAATTAGTCGTGGTGGGGGGGGCTTGGGGGCATGTGTGTGAGGGCAGAGACAAGAAAGTACATGTGGGTGGGAGGGGGGGTGGTCTCTGTACAGTACTGGCCCTTAGGGTAAATTAGTAACATCCAAAATCCTCCCTGTTTCAGTTCTGGATTAGTGTGATTAACACATAAAATGCATGGCTGAGTGTGTTGCCAGACAGCGGGAGATATAAAAAACCCCCGTAAGATAGATAACACCATCTTCACAGTATTTTGCAGCACAGCTTTCACATCACATACCTTTATTGTGTGTGTGTGTGTGTGTGCGTGTGTGTGTGTGTGTGTGTGTGTGTGCGTGTGTGTGGGGCAGGGTGGAGTAGTTGAAGTGTAAAGGAGAGGTATCACAGGTGGATATATATAAACAGCACCCTGCAGACAAGCGGAGGTCTCCGGAGAATGAACCTGAGAACAGGTGAGTCGACACGACAAACGAGCTGTCAGGTGTGCTCTAATGCTTGCGTCCCCCAGGAGCGCCACATGAAGGTGGCTGTCACATTAAAGCGTGTCAGACAAACGCTCAGCGCGCTTCCGTCCTGGGTTACAGCGCCAGCGCACACTACGGCAGCGAGTCTGTTAATGCGCGTTAAGCTATGCAAAGACACACATTGGCGTGTGTGCCTGCGCACGTGTGCAGGCACGCACGCACACACCTACACACACGCACCTACACACACACACACACACACACACACACACACATGAAGTTAGTACAGTTGGCATAATTTTGTACAGATTTTAGAAGGATGAATTTTAAATCAGTATGTATGCAAATACATATTCCCTAGAATGTGTGTACGCTCACACAGAAAGTTCACTGATGTCCATACAAATACACCACAAATATCCTCACCACCTCAATACAACCCAATATTACGCTCTATCCTTCTCACTCTGTCACCGTTATCGACAGGACTGCCATATTTTTCACCCCGTAATTCCAAATAGTGTTTCCCTGGTGCTCTCCCAAATAAATTGTCTAATGCCTCTGTGTTCCCAGTGGATCAAAAAGCAGTCATTCTGCAAGGCTGGCCAATCCCATCTAGAGCCTGAAAAGCCACACACACGTTCCTTATCAGAGTGGTGAGGGGCATAGAACCATGCTGCTGGTTAGCCAGACATGGAAGACGTGACACCCATTAAGTAGAACACAGTAGCAGCACGTGGTTACTGTAATAAAACTGGGAGAGCATGCGCTTTCCTCTGCTACACACATGCTTATACATGCAGAGGTATAAGACCCCAGTTAGACTCAGACTGCTGTGAATTGAGAAAAGCCTGTCTTTAGCAGCGCCATCCAGCAAGCTGAGGAGACCCTTTATCCGACTGTCATCCTGCGTCTGCATTTGATCCTTTTGCACAATTACCAGGAAAGGCAGTAAAAAGGGATTAACAGCTTGTTCCTTTTTACTTGATATCATCTGATGAAGGAGCTCCACCTTTGCAAGTTTCCAATGAAATCATTTTAGTCCCAGAAAGAATTTCAGATCTCTGATATCTTACTTGTGGTCAAAATGACATTAGATGTTCTGATCTCTATGGTATGATCATACATTGTTTAATTTGAAGTGCACAGAGATAATGCCGCTAAACTGGTCACAAATAAGTGGAAATTAGTCACCTGCTGTTAGCTTGTTTCAAAGTGGCAAGTTTGGAAATTCTCAAAAGCATCATTCTCAGTTTGAAGGTCAGTCCCCTGGTGCCCCTGGCCTTCACCTCGCCTGTACTCACCCGGCCCTCGTCTTTCGGACTGTCGCTCAGATGAACCACAGGTCCCGGGTGTGTTTTGGTCGATCTGTGAAGAAGAGGGAGAAGAAATTGTTGGCTTATTTCCTTTTTGTTTTTTTCCAAGAAACATATTTGTACAAAGATGACCTCAGAAGCTCTGGTGAGTACCAGCTCATAGCAGAGTCCAGGCTAGTGCTGATCCTGGCCAGAACTGGAGGTTAGTGATGCACCCAAGATATATCATTCTCTCAGCAACCCACAGTAATTCTTATAGGTTCTCATATTTCAAAACTTTTGAGTGACAGATGTGGTTCGATGCAAGATTCCTTTGGGATTGACTTTAGAGTATTGTACAGGTCATCTTAATGAAAAAGGATCCAAGCCGATTTATTTAAAGTCGGTAGCTTTCTCTAGAGCTGAACTTCAACGAGGCCATCAGGTCAAAGGATTTGTAAGCTAAAGGTTCACACAGGTCTTGCTTTAAAAACTAATTTGTCCGTTTTATCCTCAGTCCTGTATTGAGGTGTCCTCTGACTAACACTTCAGGACTCAGACGAAGATGACTGACTGAGAAGAACAACGTACCTCAAAAGCAGGGAGATAAGGGTTCAACTAACCCTGAACTTCGCCAGCAATGAAAAACAGAAAAAATAGCAGTGCCAGTGGCAGACAAAGGGAGCAAACAGCCACAGCAGGGGCCAAATCGTAGATTACTTGCTTTGCTACAGAATACAAGACACACTTGACTGTTAGGAGCCTTGGGACCCATGGCAACGGATGGCTCTACTATGCTTGCTTGCTCAGCATCACCTCCCCAACACTCGAGGGTTAACAGTCACTCTATCTCAGCTCACGAGGAGGTTGCTGCACCTGCCTGATTATGGCAGCGGCCACACGCTGGCCAGAGAGGCGTGAGCTGGGTTTACAGGAGCCTTTGTGGAAGCGCTCTCCAAATGACTGCTCCTTCCCATCCATCTCCTCTGTCCCTTGCAACCGAGAAGTCAATGTCCTCCTGTTCATTCCATTGTAGTTATATCATATTATTTTATGTTGTATTTCACTGTGTAGCATGTTGCATAAATCACAAGATAATTGAGTGTACTTAATGTACACACACATTTCCATGGTCTTTAATCATGTGAATACTCTGTCAAATACATAAGGCAGTATGAATTGCATATTGTTTGATCATTTGCTGTATATTTATCGTGTCGTTAGATACCACAGAGGACTTGCATGAGCTTGTGTAACTTCCTTAGGAGAGGACATCATTATCATCAGAGGACTGGAACACACACACACACACACACACACACACACACACACATACATACACATGTTTCTGGTACTGATGGTGCAGTGATGCTTGCTGCAATCTTTGCTGTGATAATAGGGATGGACTCATCATGATATAAGGTATAGGGCTTTCACAGCATGGAAGCTTAACCTGCTGAGAAAGGGTTTCAGAAAAGATGTCTCCAAAATGAATTTAATGTTGATCATTCAGCAGCACTAAAGCATCTTGTGAAAGCAGGTGGTAAGCCATTTTATTGCTGTAGAAATTCTTGTCCTGTGATAATCTCTCTATTAAAGAAGATTTGGACAAACAAAGACAGCATGTCATCCATTTTACTCTTTCAGAGATCGTTTAATTTCTTTTCCTGCACATTTTTCCCCAGATGATCCCTGCTTTGTGACCCCATGGGACCTGATGTTTTCAATTACAGAACACAAGCTATGCCCATTAACTTTTTCAAATGATCATCTAATTATGCAGACGGAAATGAGAAATTTTTAAATAAGCATATCACTGATGGAAACAATGCTAATTGATGTAGAGACACAACATGGAGGCTTCTGCATGCTAATTTGAATGAACAATAGCTTCACTGTCGTGTTATAAAGCTGTGAAAAATGCCAACGGGACCACAGCATAATCTAAAACAGCTTGGTACGCTCCCGGCGGTGGGGGCCTTTGTGATATTTCTCAGTCTCAGAGTCAAAGTTGAGTAAGGGCTATCAGTCTCGATTTTTAAAGGTTAGGGTATGTTCTGGATGTGTTCCAGAGAAACGTGTGGCTTAGTCACACTTGTGGGAAGACAGGGGACCATGTGTGGGGAAAGGTCATGTCTTTCAGGACCATCTTGCAGCACAAGGAGCCTGCTTGACCCTGAACGACGCTGCAGCTCCAGGTGGTGCAATTGTTCAAATGAATGGGTGTAACGTAACGTAATGTTCAGTTGCCTCCTGCTCGGGAGATCGCAATGCAAATCTCTCAATTGCTAGCGATGACACCTTAATAAAACCTTCCTTTAAGTTCGAGTTGATCTTTAAAGTTTCAACTTTCAAACTCATGCTTTAAACAAGCTTTAAAAAAGTGGTATTAAATGAATTTCAAGATATTTAAAATGTATGTATGTATGAAAGACATACATCTATGGGCTTGATCAAAGGTGAAATTCCTTCAGAGGTAAAGGATGTCCATGATATATCGGAAATGCACGTTGCATTATAAAATAACTCCTGAGCTCAATATTGCTCAATATCTAATGAAGTTGTACTGTTGATATACCATACATACCTGCATGAGTAATTTGCCATTCTCCTCAAATAAACTAAGAGGACAGGTTCAGCTTGTTGTGTTGTTATGCATTCCCTGTTATTTCATGATCTACTTTTCATCTCCTTAAGAACTCCTAGGTATTTGTTTTATCAAAGATTCCCAAGAGGACCCCGCGCTCTGTTTACACAACAGAAGCATATCTAATTTTATTCAGAAATTGCAACAGCATTTATCATTTAGTACAATTATAAAAACAAGCTCATCAGATCTCCTGCTGTATCCCCGAAGTGTTTCTTACCTTTCCTCAGCACCAGAATGATACAAAAGAGTAGAGCAGAGGAAGGTAGAGTAAAGAGTGCGGCTAACATTTCCAGCTTCAGAATAAAAGATTGTAAAATGATAAAAAAAAGGTGATATAGTGATAAATTTGCAATTACTTTACAGGTTAAAGTGCAATTACCTGACCCTCTCTCAGAGTGTGTGGACTGTTGCTGTTGTGCTGGAAAAGTGACAAGTGCACTGAAATTTAGTGTCGGCCAGCTGTAAAGAGCAGTGCCCACGATGTTGGCCTCCCGGACCTGTGAACTGTGATGCTGGTCCCGGGGCCCTGTCTGGGGTGAGTGTGTCAGCCGCGAAAGGAAACGCATGACTGCTGGTGTCAGACCTGCCGGCGATAGGAAGACAGGCGTGACCACTTGTCCGTGAAGAGGTTCTAAGCACCGTGAAGTATGCGAGGGGGGGAAAAAAAATGACTGCCAGGCTGCAAGCTACAGAAGTGAAACATGGGAGGTAGTACAGGGATTTATCAGAGAGCAGGAGGATGGTAGTGGGCAGTTCCCCCTGGAGGTTGCCTGACATCAGATGTTTTAATTACTGGGGTCATTCAGAAAATCGGAAATAGCTGAGCATGTCATGTGAGAAGGGTCGGTATTTGTGAAATGAGTGTAGGAGTGCGCAATGCAACAATCATGAAGCAATATATGCCACAACGAAATGGAAAAAATAAAACAGAAGCAAAAGGAACATGGAGCTGAAAAGCACATTTGATTGAGCGGTGAGTCATTTTTCACAGAGCTGCAACTGCTCATTGTCATGAAATTGTATTTTTTTTTTTTAATTTAGGTGATTTCATACATTACACGGTTACACATATCACCGAGTGAATTGAATACAGATTGAATTCATGGCTGTTCTTCATAAACACACTGATGTGTTCTTGTGCGCATTTCCTGTCAGTTCTAAACATAATTTTCACCCACAGTGAAAAGGGAAAAATTCATTCTGACTGCCGTGGCCACAAGTTAAAAAAAGAATGTCTTGTCATTTCTGTCAGAAGTCATGAATGTAAATCATGCTTTACAATTCAAAACACACTGACATCTCTTTTCAATTTATTTTTAGGGTATTCAGAAAAACATACATTAAGATACTACCACAAAATCTGAATATCAATAAGACTATCGGGCTGGAACAACAACAGCCAATCAGATATGAAATTCCAGGTCACTCCAATGAATAGTTCTTCACCACATCTGAAGACTTTTTTTATTGTCTGATCAATAAACAAATCCCCTTCTCTGAAACTAGTCCAAAAACCCCGGTAATAACTTTTCATTATAACTCTCAAAAGGACAGATATTTCTCAGAGCCAACCAAGCAGAACGTATCTTATTCCAGCTTCTGATTGTGTGCGAGCGTGTGTGTGTGTGTGTGTGTGTGTTTTCGATGTTTTCGAAATTTCCATTCATAAATGAAGCCCCTACCGTGAAAACAACTGTAATTTGTATTCCTTGTTGACAGTATAAACCACTCTGCATTTGTTTTGAAGGCAGCTATGGCGTGGCGTGCTCTGAAAGTGGAGCAGAAGTCCACTCCTGCTCTTCTGTGCCACGGCCTGCGCTGCATTCAATCCACTCACAGAGCGCAGGGGAATTGCAGTTTCTTTCATAGAAAATAGCGCCTTCCTGCCGCGCACAGCGTATTTGCACTTCCTGCTGCGCACGGCGTATTTGTGCTTGCCGATGCGAGTACACTATAATGCTCTGCCACCCCGCTGTCTCTCGCGGCGCATGAGGTGACCAGTGCACCGCCACCGACCGGCTCTGTCTTTATTTATGCTCATAATTGCTCTGATAGTTTTAGAGGCGCTTCGCTGCATCGTCCGATTCGCTAATGGAAAGCCAATCACACGCCTCCAGTGCTTCACTGCCGGCCCCAATGCCTGATGTTGCCATCAACCCCTTTTCCTCTTGAACTTTTGTCCTGAACGTCAGAGTTAATGACACGTTCATGAAGTTTGCACCGTTATGGAAACATAGAGACAGACAGCAGGGGCGTTCTGTTGCAATAGCTGAAGCACACTGTGCCCAGCACTGATGAAAAACACAAACCCCTGCATCTATGGAAGGCTGAAGAGTCAGCGCTTATGTCATTTCACATTTGGTGTTAAAAAAGCCACGCAGTTCTGCTCCTCGTAAGTTAGACAGCATTCACTGTAGAAGAGTGAACACTCATTTAATAATTCTAAAGTAACTGCGCCACAAGTATACTGCTGTAAGATTTATTTCTTCTCTTTCACTTCTAGCCATAACTCTATGTGTTGCATGTACTGTTGAGTTCTGTGCAGGTTCATTCCTGGAACTGGCACGTAAATTATTCTCTACAAAACAGGAAGCCTCGCTCACCTCACGCGACCACCGTTCCCATCAGTCTGATTTCAGTTCAAAGATGTAACACGAGGAAGGGTGATGCAGGAACAGAGAGGGTCACTCTCATATTTTCTGCCCGCTGTCTGACATTAATGGTATTTCTGAAAGTTAGGGAGGCCTTCTAGACACTGCAAAGAGGCAGCCTCACAGATGAGCATACACTCCGGAGTTCTTCGGTAAACAGCCTAAAGGTTTATATGAAGGCATCGCTGATGTCCCCTTGACTCTAGGCCTCTATGAGTGCAGTTACTCTACTCTTTCTGCCTTGCCACAATTACACACGACCACAAGAGCTGTATACTTATCCTCTCAGGCTTTTGCTTTTCTTGGTTTTATTTTGTTGCATCATGCAGCAGCATGGAAGAGGTCTAGCCAAGAGTGTCTGCCACGTGTATAAATGTAAATGTTAATGCACGACATGGCCACTTAGCTGATCTGCGTCTTCTGTTCGTGTGTTCTTCTTCGATGTCTGCCCCTTGCCACATGTTTACATCATTGTCATTCAGCAGACACAAAGAGTTACTTTGATAGGTTACAATTTATACATGCTATCCATTCATACAGCTGGATATTTACTGGCAATTGTGGATTAAGTACCTTGCCCAAGGGTGCAACAGCAGTACCCCAGTGGGGAAACAAACCAACAACCTTTTCCTGCTCCTCACCACTATGTGGGTTGTGTTTTTTTTTTTCTTTTTTTATTGTAAATGTTACAAATTAAGATTTGATGCAAGATTCGTAGGATGAGGGCATCCAGCTAAAAAATTGGGTCCCCTGACGAGGGAACTCACTGAGCTCTGGTTCTAGGGAGGGACCTCACTTTCTGTAATGAACACTCATGTGCTCAGCCCTGCAGGTAGGTGGGCTCTGCTCAATGAGTTGGTAAATGCTGCGATTTTCCAGGTTCATGAGAAAAAATCTTCAGGTAGGAGCAGAATGAAAACGAATGTGGGAACATTGAATGGTAAATATGCCTTGTGCATAAAACAAAGGAGTTATTTATTAGGTGACAGAGTAGTGAAAAGCTGATTGTCCATGCATGTTGAAAGTGCAAGTAAAATGTACTGCCTGCTCCTTGGGGAGTAATAGCTTCACATTGGCCTGGGCATTTAATACAATCTGTGCTGTAGGGGTACTATACAAAGATTAATGCAGACCCTCTGGGAGCGTAGATGACCCTAGGGGGGCACCTACAAATGAAAACCAAATTCATTTCCAGCGTTGAGGGCTTTGTAGTCTAAACCACAGAATAACTGAATGAAGAATCAACAGCAAATGAAAATGTAATTAATCTTCCTGCTTCTGAAATACTGAAATGAAAACGTGTGCACGAGCGCGTGTGTGCGTACACACATCTTTGCATGTGAGAGTGTGTGCGTGCACCTTTGTATACATGAATATGTGTGTGCACGAGTGTACTTTATTGAGAGCTGAAGAGCTATGTGCTCTGTCTTCAAAGTGCTCCTCCATGTGTCACCGTAGAAAAACATCAAAGCAGGCAAAACGCAGTCGTACATGCATAAGAGGCTTTGCACTGTCCGTGTCCATGGAGAAATCTGATTCAGTTCCACCACTTTCACACCTCAGTGATTCACCCTGCTCCTGCCCCTGCTTCTACAGATAGAGGCACTATTCACAAACAAGAGAACACAGACCATATTTCCCTCTCTCATTGGCTATACCAGCCAGGGGACTGCTTCAGTGGCCAGGGCTAGAGTGTCCTCCTTGCCTGGACAAGTCTGAAGGTTCAATCCTCACCCAGGCTCTACAAAAGGCTTTCAAAATGGAACCTCCTCTTGTGGTTGAAAATGACTCTCCTCTTGGCTCAGCATCATAAGTAAAAGGGTGCACCATCAGCCTGTCCATGTGGTGCACTTGGACTTGTATTTGTACATTGTGCTGCATAATGTCACAGAATTCTGGTCAAGCTCCAAGCCACCCATTCTCAAACACTCATGATTTCTGAGGGAATAAACTAGCAGGTCTAATTGACTTGATCTACGTCTCTACATCCGTACATGCCACACCACTAATGGTACAATACCTCATGCCTTTCTGACATCCAAATACTCTTCACTGCTGGGAAGGCATGCATCTCTGTGATGTAATCATGCCTCACTATTGCATACAAAAAAAAAAAACTCTCACTGCAAGGTCAATCACTGTGTACATTTTGCACTTCCCTTATGTCTGCTGATTAAGATCTGTCCTCAAACACCTGCAGAGAATGCATCGAATCATGTATGGGCTAATTATCACAGCACTATGCAATTGACTGATACTCATTCGAATGCAGTCAGCTGTGCTCTGTACAAATGACTTCATTAGATACACTGTGGATAAAAGCGTCTGCTAAAAAAAAATGTAAATGTTTCGTCCAAACAGCGCTCTGTATTTACCCGTGATTGCCAAGGCCTCCGAGGATGTCTCAAAAGAGCAAGTGACACGTCATTAACACCTAACAGTTCGGAGCGTGACAAAAGCACACACCGGGGGAAAGGAACAAGTCTAGACGGCAGCCGTCCAACGCACGCTGCTATTTGCGTGAGGTAGCAAGACAAGCAGACTGCTCTCTGTTTACCGAGAGGGTTGATGTAATACCTCAGCCCTATTTCTGCCTGTCTGTGACTGTCAGTATTATCTCAACTGACAGAGCAGAGTCTGGGTTTTACTTTCACCATGCAACAATATGCATTATTTACTATTGAAGGTGCATCTGGTTTATCACTAACAACTGTATGTGTCACCAACCCAAATATAATATTAGCATCTTCATCATTGTCATTATCATCACCATTATCAGTGTGGCATTAGCTGAATGGAAAGAATCTATAGCTCTGAGGCTCTGCATTTAGAGGGATAAATGGCTCACAGGTCTATGGTTCTGGACCGCAATGGAGAAGGGGACTCACAGTTCTATGGCCTTGTTCCACATGATGACATATCCGGACAGGACGAAGGACTCGATGTTGACGATATGTGTGTTGCCGCGTTCTGTGCCCACATAGAGCCATTTACTCTGGAACGGCAGGTGGCAGAATGTAATACTGGAGGAGAGAGAAAGAGAGAGATAACATATTACGCAAGACTGAATAAACATTTAAATTATGACCACAGGTATTTGAACATTTTTATGCAATACAACTTGTCAGTAGGCATCTGGGAGCAATGTTTTACAGCTTTCTTGTGATAGTCATGCATAAGTGTGTGAAAGAATTGTGGTAGGGCTTGAATGGTGTTATGTTCACACTCATTGGTCTGGGAGTGTTGTAAACCTGGTCTGACAGGTTTCTCATTTAACTTGAATGGATACACTTATGTTCTGTTGTGCTGGAAGTTGCTCTGGATAAGAGGGTCTGCTAAATGTATGTAATGCAATGTAACATGTAATGTAATGAATGAGTCAATGTTTAATTTTTGGTGTTTCTGTCAATGAAATTTAAAAATAATCCATTTAAATAAAACTCAGGCAAACATGCATGTTCTGCTACTGCTGTCCACAACAGGCCATGTATGTATTCATTGACCAATGTATTCAGTGTAGTCATATGTGTTCAATTAACAGGAATCATCCCTTCTGGAAGCTGTGATATTTATCTGTAAAAACTGGTAGTCAGAGGATGATTGTCAAATAACAGTGCCTCTAATGAAAATTTACCCATTACACTGTGGGATTGCATATTATACAGAGGATTTGCATATATATGTGATTTACACAAACACAGGCACACGCACACGCACACACTCACGCATATATACACATGTATTATACATAGATTCTCTTATCCAGATGGATTTACAAGGTCATCATGGTAAGATACAATATATGCATATCAAAGGAGCTTCAAGAACAACAATGTACAGGACATCCAGAAATACATTTGTTCAGCACAAAGCTAGAAAACAGTGGTAAAATAGAAGCATACAAATGTAATTTTTCTAGTGTACACATACTGCATAATAAAACCTATATCATACAAAAGACATTACCGTATTACATTTTTTGGGGTCATGTCAAAAAAAGATCCATGAGAGCAGCATTACTGAAGGTTAATTTGCCTGGAAAAATTCGGGTAAAACACTCAAGACTGAACGGGGATGCCACTGACTGTGTGAACCCCCTGACGACCTGCGGGCTTGCAGTCTGTATCCAAAACCGCCACTGCGCGCTAATGCCTCCCCATCCGAATTAAAGCTCGATTTATTCTGTTATTTATTTATTTATTTTGCTCTGCTGAGAAATTTTCAGTTTTCACTGCGGCGAATCGATGAATCACTCCCTGAACCCTGCTCTGTTTAATGCAGGCCTAATCATGCACACTATCCAAAATGCTCACATGCTCGCGGGAATTAAAATAAATAAATAAATAACATACAGAACATTCAGTGCCTTTCTGTCAATCCCTTCCAGGGAAGAGCGAGTGTTTCACTTGTTCTCACTGAGCGTGCTGTAGCAACCAGCCGAGAGTAACCAAACCCCGGGCCGGCAAACGCAATGCAGTATATCACAAAATGCTTTCTGGAACGCAAGAAACATTACAGATACATTTCATTTTCTTTTTCTGTGTCATCAATATTCATTTTTTTTTCCCTTTTCAATTCTTCATTATTCCTTTTCTTCTTGCCTCCAGCGCAGGTTCTGTAATTCAGTGCAATTTATTAGCATCATTGGGTGTCCATTGAATTGGTATGAAACCACCATGTCTATATGTCCTAGCGGTTCTATATGCCCAAGGTGATTTTTTTTTCATTTTTCATTTTCTCTCCTCAGCCTACAGTAGTGATTATATGTTACTGACCACAATACTACACACCATATGAGGTTTAACCCTCCCTTAGCAACAACGAGAGCCGCGTGACCACCGTACCAAGTAAGACTGTCAGCTGACCGAATGACTGACAGAAGTTATGAAAGCCTGAGCATTATATAAATACACAGCCCCACTATGCAAGGGGCTGACTTATGTTCGAACATAATCGGCTGTGCCTCGTATGCACTGCGTTTCATGGAACTTGATACATTTGCCCTCTCTCTTTTGATTGGCAGACGGTGGTGGCCACGCCCATTAAGGGACCATGAAGCATCACTTCCCATTCATGCACTCCTGGAGGCTTTATTTGTCTGATCTTTCACCCTGCTGCAACCTTCAAGATGTGTATGCTATATTTTATTATAACCGTCTACATTTTTAGATTATATGCCTGATAAAATACTTGATGAAAATGCTGCATTTGCTAAACGAGGAAGAGGATGTCCAAAATGCAGTTATCAAAGAACACAAGCTGCTGCTCTAATGGATTCAAAATGAAAACCTCAAACTGAGGGATTACAGGCAATCTCAGCAAAGGCCACAACAGCCCAGTCCTACCACGGTTTCAATTTCAGATTCGCTACTCAAAAACAGCACAAGTTCCGTCTGTTTCCACGCTAAACACCTGCTGGTATATTGATGGGTAGTTGCCATAGAACGCTAGGGCTCACAGAACTCAAAAACCCCTCTGTGACAAATATGTCTTTACCCTGCTGCATGTCTCTCCTGAGAAAGGTGGTGTAGGAGACATTTTCTGAAATCAGATACACAATTCGGTGAATTCAATCTCATTACGTTTTAAAAAATGACAATGCTTTGCTTTTTGATCACAAAACCTTTACAAGTGATCACTGCAAGTAATAGTGTAGACATGGCCATAAAATGGAAAATATTGTCCACTTAGAGAAATCGATTCCAAGCCTTAAAGATTATCCAAAGAGTCCACCAAGGTTGAAGTTCATGATTTCTTAACAGATTCTGTAGCAGTATGGCATATGGCCAGCAAGATAAAGGATCTTCAAAATGTCATCAAAGGGAGGTTTTTCTGCATCAGAATAAAAATTTCCACCCCAGCAAGGATCTGTACAGCATTTCCACAAACATCTTCAGGCCTCTCATATCTTTTTATTCTTTTTTCTGTGCACTCCATATTTCAATAATACTGATAATTAAGCAGGCATAATCCCGGGTTAATAGAAATTTTACTAATTAAGCTTATTATTGACTATTTAGTAAGCAAATTCATATAGTATTATACAAATCTATATTTAAAACAATGGAGTTTTCCTTCTAAAAAAATAAAACATTCATTTGAATGGACTCAAATGTGAAATAGAAAATTGTCTGAATCCCATATATTTCCCGTTCAAGTGATTGTGGTCAAAACAGCTTTTTTAGGGAGAGTTAATAAGGCAAGCATCATTAAATTTAAAGCAAGAAAAAGTTAATGAGACATGAATTCACTAGGCTGTCACTCAGTCAAAGAGAACTACTGCATGATCTCTCACTCCCTCCCTCCCTGTCTCTCTCTCTCTCTTTCTCTCTCTCCTCTCCCTCTGACTCTCTCTCCCTCTCTCTCTCTCTCTCTCTCGCTCTCTCTCTCTCTCTCTCTCTCTCTCTCTCTCCCCCCCCCCCCCCTCCCCATCCACCCATACAACTAGAAGTTGGTTAAGGAGCCAACCAATTGCAAATACCACAGCAACAACTCACCACAGACAACAAGCATGTAAAAGCAAAGCCATACTGTGTGTGCATATAGGTGCTACATCTACATCTTTCCAATTAGTTCATTTCGTGCATACTGTAAGAACATACATTAGGAGTTCTATACATTAACCCCTCTGAAAAATGCATTATGCAGAATGTTCTCTTCACTGGCGGAAAAACAGCCAACATTAATTTCGCAAAACGTAAATCAAATTATGCAAATTTTGCCCATGTAAGAATTAGACGATCAATTAAGCGCTGTGATACTTATGCCCCCATGCACCCATGCAACATTTCATAGCTTCAGGAGATGCATACAGCCATTTATTCAGCCTCAGCACATCATTATGAGAAGTTTCAGCAATAGAATAAAAGGGATATGCATTGAAATTTCCTCCTGCCCATGTTCATGTCCATTACCTTTCTTGGAGAAAAAAAACATCCAACAGCTATTTCTAACCTCCCTCACCTTGGCTGGTCCAGTCGGAATGGAGATAATTAAATATGGAGAGAGCCTTTAGAGGCCTAATGCAGTAAGTGAATGGGGCACTTGGAAATTTGTGGGAACACATTAAGACCAGCAAAGGTCATAGTTTGCTTGTAAAGAGAGTCATTAAGGTCATGTGAGGCATAAATGCATCTCCAACCTGCCTACATAAGGAAATAAATGCATACAATGTTACACAGGTCCTCTGATAGAGACTTTGCAGTCCACGCAATTGTTCAGTGCCTCTGTTCTATGAAGGAAATTAAACGGCAACAACACGGCAGCAGTAAGGTAATCACCGGATCACTCAATGAGCAGCTCTCCCTGTGACGCTGTGTCTCTGGGAGAATGGAGGGAGGCAGTGAGACGGAGGAAGAGAGGCCGCTGTCACAAACAGAGTAACATGCTTATGGACGGGGGTGCCCAGACATGTTGGCTCGTTTGGACATCATTTGCATAATTTTAATTTAAATCAAGACTATCACAATTAGCAATAATGCAATCCCAGTACCCCTGAGGGCTTCATTCTTATCTGGCCTGTCTCTGGACTTAAAGCCAACGGCAACAATAGCTGGTAATATCACTAAATAGACCAGAACATCTCCCCCTGCAGGTGCCAGCATTAGCTGAAGACTGAACCTTATCTGGCTGTGAAGACGTTGTATTTTTTTACGTCTAGGCGGCTAGGTGACTGAAGGGGATCTTACTTAACCATTAAGGTGAGGTGGTTGATTCCCCAGGGACATCACTTAGAATAGAAATGGTCAGAAAGAAGTGAAGGGATTCTTGACACAGCTGGGATTAAAGGATGTAGGTACAGTACCAGTCAAATATTTGGACACATTTTTCTTTATTTTTACTATTTTCCACATTTTAGAGTAATAGTAAAACCAAATAACAGGAAGGTATTATGCAGTGACCACAAAAGCATTATAAACAAATCAAAACTATGTTATATTTTAGATTCTTCAAAATAGCCAAAAAAATATTTTTTAAAATTAAAGGCTTCTTTGGAAAGAGATTCATGCATCAACATCAGCTTCACCATTTATATTTGTATAAGAAACAAATTTAAAGCATTTAAGCATAAGTCTTCAGATCAAAATGTCTTCGAATGCATGTTTCCCATGTTTTATCTTAATCAGTTGTGTGTCCAAACTTTTGACTGGTACTGTACATGGAGCCTGTACGCAGCATGGGTTCAGGTAATGACATAAGGGCCATCTAGAAATTTGCCTCTCTATATAAGTCCTCAGCAGGTTCAGAGAAAAACCAATGTAAACTGAGCAACAAAAAGGGGATGAGCAGGATGGAAGAGCTTTAAAATGCAACGTTTGACTGGTGGGGACAGAAGCTGCCACTGCACAGAAAGCATTGTAAGCACTGTTTATCCTCTACATTAACCTGTCTCTTTAGGCACAACAAAAGGCTTCACAGAGTTTCAACACATCGGCTAATGCATCTGCCAGTTTAAATAAAGGCAGGGTAATCACGATCCATTATGTGCGTCCATTTCTATTTACCATTCATCTGTGTCCCTGTGCTGGAACACCTGCCATTCAACCGCTAAATAAATAAATAAACAGCCCCTGGTTCATAATGAAAAGAATGGGATGTGTAATGACTGGAATATTTGTGGCATAATCAGTGCCCAGTAAAAGCGGCGGGGTCATGCCAGCTTCACGTCCGCTGTCCCATCAGCCCTTGCTGCTGTCGCCTGACTCTGCCTCCTCTTGCATTATACAAGATGGAGTGCTCTTGGAATTAACACTGACATCTGGGGAAACCGTAATGAGCCCATATTAATCCAGGATGAGGAGGGGGAGAGAGAGAGAGAGAGAGAGAGAGAGAGAGAGAGAAGCCTTGTTGCCAATGCCACTTATCAAGGTGCAATTAAACGTGGCCGTGCTTGAAATACCATCCCAACCTCCAGCCAGCTTTCGCTGAGGTGCGGTTGAAGGCAGGTGAGTCCCAGTGCTCAATGTCACCAGAGCATGGTTACATTACCTTTATGAGAAACACGTGTGTTTTCTTGTATTCAGTGTGGTAAGCGACACAGCAACCTGGGAGCACTAATAACCCCAATGGATGCAACAGTGAGGAATCTCAAGGCCTGAAACGTGGAGGTCGATTTAAATTAATCTCACCAGCACTGACATCATGCACCACAGAAACCTCGCCTCCCTGCTTTCGGCGATCCAGCCGCCTTGAGAGTCAGGGGGCCACTGATACATTGGAGCACCTCACACAGTGGAGGGACTAGCTGGAGGACATCCAGAGAGGGATTAAACACAGAGGCGTCTCTCACCGCCGAGGCTGTCACTCGCAGCCCGGGAGAGTGCCAGGAGTCTGCCCAAAAATGAGACATTACGCCGAAAATCAAAATGTATTTGACACTTTGAAAATGGAATCAGCCGAAGTGTTAAAAGTGTGCGCCCACGGAAGTGATGTGAATTATTAATGTCTGAATGATTTTATTAGACTATCATGCCATTACAGTATCAGAGAGCATCAGAAATGTGAAATGATTTACCTGGAGAGTTAAAATATTTTCTGTATCACATCCCAGAGATTTTCTTCTGCCAATAATTGGCAAAGTGCTCAGTAAAAAAAAGAATTTAAGGAAGTCAATTTAAATTTCTCAGTTCTATGTATGGTTTTATATGAATTATTTGGTCCTCTCTGAGTTACTCTCTGGGGAACTCAGTTACTCTCTGAAATAAAGCAAAGGGTAAAGAAACTGAGGAAAATAAGAGAGTCTCCACATTGCTGTTAGTGCTTTACACACAGGAGTCCAATTCAAGCAGCAATATGAAGCTGCTCATAGCATAGCTTATGGAATACACTTTGGCCTTCACAGTGGACTCACAGCCGACGCATTCAGACACTGAAGGCGCGGCTTTAGCCATGCGTGTCACACGAGTAGGTGGCAAGGTCACCCGAGGGGACGACGGGTCAAAGTCTCGGCGACCTGGGTCACGAGCAAGGAGAGTGTATGGTGATTACAGGAGTGCCCCAAGGAACGATGCTGTTGCCATTTGGCAGTAGCAAGACCTCATCATAGTGAGGTGTGCCTAACACCCTATCTAAAGCTTCCTGTGCATAAAACAAGTATTTGACATGATGGCAACAATACATAAAAAATGTATGTTAGACACATTGTAGTATATACACCTTAGTTTTGAAATAAGTTTAAATAAAATAAAAAGTTTATATCGTAGTATTTTTCTACATCTCACGTCCTGTATGGCTACACATAAAAAGTTATGTTTCAGACCAATTTAAATACATGTTGAAATCTATTTGTTGCCTGTGTGAGTAGGGAGGACTACTTTAGTGACCTGACAAACAGAACAAGCCCATGACCTCAGAGATCTGAGGTCACCATGCAGAACATTGTGTTCTGCTAGGGCAAACTATATCAAGTGTATGCTTGGACTTTGGAAGAGACTGACATGCTGATATACAGGTATGGAAGCATTTTTTTGGTTTGGGCTGGTGCAGGGGAATTACTTAAAATTGATTTATCTTTAACATTAGTATTCTCAATTTGTATATTGTTAGTTGCAAAACAACACATTTTTTCTGAAAAGATGTAGTGTACTATTTTCCAGTGTGGAAAGTTATTATGAAGCTTGAAAGCTATGGCTGAAGGACAAGAGTGTAGGAGCAATGCTGCAGAACTTACTGTATTGTACAATGCCTGAGTAGCATGTTCAAATTCTCTTTGTATCATTTTAATATAAATGAGGTGATCATCAGGAGTTTTTTTTTTTTTTAACAAAAGAAAGATTTTTTTATTCGAGAGATTTAAAAATCAAGACCTTGGCTTTCAATCAAAGAGGAAAGAGACCAACCTACACAACTCCTACAAAAAAATAACCATTAGAGCACCCAAGGTTATATATATTTTTTTCATTTTCTCTCTTTTACCTGAACCTTGAAAAAAAGCCTGTTTGAAAGTGGTTCTCCTTTCTCCCATGCATTGAAGGCAAGAGTCAGGAATTCTACCCTTTGGCTGAAGGGTGGTATTTCTATAGAGCAGTCTGACTGCAAACAAACACAACAAAAAATCTCCATCTACAAATGCATCATTCCGAACACCCGCGGGTATGTGAATCACTCTGTGCCACTCAGCACCTCTGTAGAGAACCTCTGAATCAAAGGCTTTTGTTCTGTATGTGTGTGTGTGTGTGTGTGTTTTTGTTTGTGTGTGTGTGTGTGTGTGTGTTTGCGTTTTATGGGAGAGAGTGCAAGTGTATGTGAATTATCTGAGTTTATGTGGGTGGATGTATTCTGTGTGTATGAGTGTGTAAAAAGGTGAGAGTGTGGGTCTGGTAAGGGAGGCTGTGTACATCGGTGAGGGAAAGCGTGAGAGTGTATCTCAGTTCAGAAGTGAATACGCATGTTTCGGTGAGGGAACAGTGTGAGAGTGTACCTATGTGCGTGAATGACTGTGTGTGCATCTGTGAGCAAAAGTGAGAATGTGTGTTTGTGTGACTGTACGTGCAACTGAGTCTATCTACATGTGCATGTAACACTTGCCGCTCTCTGTTGAATTTGAGGGAGTGGAGAATGGCGGGGCGCTTCTGTCTCAGGTTCCAGAGATGGAGTGTGTCGTCTGCACAGGCAGTGACTAGCGCCCCCTGTGGGAGACCAGAGGGAAAGAGAGAGACACAACATTAATGCTTAAGCAAAAAAGGTCAACACAATCCAGCTGAGAGTCAAAAGCTGACAGTCAAGAGTCGATGTGGAAGACGTGGTGCAGTAATCTCAACAAAAGTACGCATAGTATGCATTAAAATCGGAGTGTGCTGCATTCTAATCCTGAGAGAATTCAGTGTTAATACGTTGAGTTCATGCATGTATGCGTTCCCTCAGACACAGTGTAATGGAAACACAGAACAAACAATGATGCAGACACTGTGTATAGTAATAATTAAAACAAAGCAAACATGCATGAAATATCAAAGTTCCTCTTCAGCTGAAACATCTGCTACATTGCATTCTTGTATACATCATTGATATACAGTAAGTCTTTGCTCTTTGATCATAAATCCTGTTTCCCATGAAGCTCATGAAGCTGTATTTGAATATACATGCCCACTTGAAAATCACAGCCAGGGAGAGTGATATTCAGTTCACTGCTCCCATTGTATTCCCCCTATTGTATTCTACTTTCTCACAAAAAGGCTAGTCCTCATTAAAATTCAAAATTACGTTTTACAAATAAAGAGAGACTGAACACTGCCAAATAGAGGTTTGTGTGGGGTCAGTGATTGCTTTGGAATTATACACTTGGAAAGATAAGCTCAGGCCCAGAGCCTGTGAGTCAGTGTGTGTGTGAGAGTGTGGTTGTGTGTGTGTGTGTGTTTTCCTATGTTGTTTAAAGCAAGCACCTGAGAAAGCCAAGATTAGACCTTCACTCTGGGATTTCACTGTGGTATAACAAGATAAAATGATCCTCTAAAAATGTCTGTGCTCCGACGTATGTGTCTGCAACAGGTTCATCATAACACTTCAAATGATCGTGATGAATCACGATGGTGCTGTTTTTTTTTATTAAATATTACATGATTGCTCAAGATGTATAATTGAAGAGCACAGGAAAGGTTACAAACAGCTGAATGTTTTCCAGTTGTGGGGAGTCCTTATCTAATATGTAGGGTTTTGTTTCATGCATTCATGCATAATATTAAATAATAAATGCGTCAGATTTGACTGACTGCAGAGATGAAGTGACTCGAGGCTGTGCTTAATTTGATTTCAGGCGCTGCCTTTTGTTTTCTCTCATGTAGCTGAGCGTCAGCATTAATCCTCCGTGTGTTATTCAGAGGTCTGTCTCCAGGACGACCATCACCTGTGTTTACAGACACGAGCGTGGTCTCCGCTGTCTCATTTCACAGACACACTGGTGATTTGAGCAAATGGGAGCCAAACAAGAGAGGGAGCGAGACAGAAATACGGAGAGAGAGAGAGAGAGAGAGAGAGAGAGAGGGAAGAGAGAGAGAGAGAGAGAGAGAGAGAGTGGGAGAGAGAGGGAGAGAGAGAGAGGGAGAGAGAGAGAGAGAGAGAGAGAGGGAAGAGAGAGAGAGAGAGAGAGGGAAGAGAGAGAGAGAGGGAGAGAGAGAGAGAGAGAGAGAGGGAAGAGAGAGAGAGAGAGAGGGAAGAGAGAGAGAGAGGGAGAGAGAGATAGAGGGAGAGGGAGGGAAGAGAGAGATAGAGGGAGAGGGAGGGAAGAGAGAGGGAGAGAGAGAGAGAGAGAGAGAGAGAGGGAGGGAAGAGAGAGCGAGGGGGAGAGACAGAGAGAGAGAGAGAGAGAGAGAGGGAGAGAGAGATAGAGGGAGAGGGAGGGAAGAGAGAGATAGAGGGAGCAAAGAGCCAGAGGGAGAACAATAGAAGGAAAGAGGCACGAGAGATGGAAAAGGAGGGAGAAGTGCAGCAACAGGTAGAGAGGGAGAGAGAGGAAAAATGCGGAGGAAATGAGCCGGGGAAAAACAAGGCCTTGAACTCCATTTCAGCGTAATTAGCTCTGACTCCAAATGGACCCAACAACAAAAACAACACAAATGAAAAACAAGTTCAAAAAAGCAGCAAAATCAAGTGCCTTTTAACATCTAAAAAACCCACATCTGTTCCAAACTCAATGACCCCCATGTCACGCAAGAAATTTGTTTTCCAAGGCATGTTTGCTGGGGATTCATTCTTGACTGCTGGACAGAATAAAGTCTAGACGTCTCTATGTGTTGCCATGGTTAAAGACACCTCAGGTTCTGGGAAAGGTTTACAGAGCTCGTGTCATCTCTCCCCTTCTTCTGTCTCTCCTGCCAGCACTTTTCTCATCCCTGTCCATAGACAACCACCTTCAACCCCGATTTTCAGTACCTTAAAATAAATGTAGCTGCCCTGATGGCAGATATTTAAGTCATGGCAGTGCATCTAAAATTTTAAAGGAGCATACAGGTGAAAATCAAAATTTGATTTGAACTTTAATACTGTTGCACAGTGAAAACCAATCGCCAAACAGACTGATGTGATACATGTCACAGTAGCCATAGCACTTGGAAAGAAACCTGGAGTTATCTTCCTTTTTTGCAGGGTGGTGGTGGTGGTGGTGGTGGTGTGTGTGTGTGTGTGTGTGTGTGTGTGTGTGTTGGGGGGGTCTTGGATGCAGTGCAGATTCACTGATCAGCTGATGGACTATTGGGATGGCTCATCCAAGTCAGTGCATCAGTTCCACGTCCAATAAACATCAATTAATATGCACAGACCTGGTGCAACATTGGTCTACTATAAACACAAATGAATGAAAAGCTGTCCACATGGCAAAGATGACTGGATCTTTGGACTGATTGAGAGAATGCTTTATGGGGCTCTGGCTCCCGCATTGTCTACCTGACTCTGCACAGCCACGGATTCGGAACCAAAATATGTGATGTTTGGCTGTGAGGACATTCTCGTTACGCTGCCATTATGGCCCTGGCTGGAGTCTCTCAGGAAAAAACACACACACACATACACACACACACCATTCAAGAGGATGAAAAGCAGCCAAGGCAGGCAGCCGGCTGAATAGAGGGGACCTTAAACTGCGTGAGCTGTAAACAGAACGACCACGCGCCAAACTGAGTCCATAACCCAGCCGAGGAAAAGCACCCGCAGGGCCAATCAGAGGAGGAACTGAGTCATTCTCTCCTAATAAATGTTTACCGCCAATTTTCATTACCGTGTCGTACAACAATACCCCGCAGCCCACGCTGGGTGCACAGCAGGGAGTGGGGTCGGCAGCGCACGGGTTCCTCTTATTCTTGACCCTGACAGGTTAAACAACACTCACACCCCCCCCCCCCCCCCCCCCCCCCCCCACCTCTCTGGCCATATGGAGAGGCTGTCTCAGATTGGTTTCAGGCATTTATTCTTAAATTGTATTCAATTTTGTCAACATAAACTCATATTTATTAAAATTCAGGCTTGCTGTTGTATGTGCTGGATGAAAGCCGGAGGAAAAATCTAATGAGCATGTTTACTTAATTTGTGTTTCTGTGTGTGCGTACCTCTGTGCTCATAGGTGTGTGTATGCAAGGCTGTGGGCAGGCAGTCTTGTGCATGCCTTTGTGCTGTGTGTTTACGGGCATGCATATATACTTGTGTGTGCATGCTGTTGTTTGTGATTGCATGTGTACATGTCTGTGTCCTTGTGCTTAGGTATGCGTGTGTGTTCACGTGTGCTTGTGTGTGTCTGTGTGTGTGTATGCGTCTATGTGCACCTCAGCACGTGTGTGTGTATGTTTATGGCCGTATGTGTGCATGCTACAGTTTATGATTGTTAACACATAACTGTGTGTGTGTATTTGCTCTGTCACCCCCTCTTAGCGTTCGTGCCAGAAAGGCCACTGCTTCCGGAACACTCCGCACTTTCTTGCGTGCACTGCTGTGGCTCAGCCATGAGATTAATGGGATTTCCACACCACTGGACACCACTGGGCCAGCATCCCTGTCTTCCATGTGCCAACAGCATGTGGATAAACTGTACAAATGAATGGCCCAAGGCCTTCTTTGTGCTGACATCCTGTAGCAGACAGAAACAGATCAGTTCTGCATGTGTGCCTTTGATGGCAGCCAGCTGCTGTGCCACCTACATGTTATTAGGCAACCAAAAAAGGCACTTTCCTAGGACAGTAACCACGTTTGCTTGCCTGCTTCCCCAAAGGACTGAGCGCTCTGGCATGGGAGACATCAGTAAGTCTCTGTCCATCAGGGCAGGTGTGATTCATACTTTTTTGACTAACATTAGCTAGTTCACACCAATATTTCATTAAACACATAATGCACAAATAAAATAGTCACACATTGACTTATGTACAGTAGCTATATACATCAACCTTTAAAAGCTAGCTACGATCTTAATGGATCATCTGGGATATACTGATGTTTACCACAGGATGTGCATCATTTGCACATTCTAAGAGCTCCGGGTGTCTGCCATTCCTAAATATACAGTGACACCTGTACCCTTTTTGCATCCCCGTTCTCCCTGCAAAGGGGCGCAGGATAAGGCGAGGCGTCCTGCAGCTTTCGCCCCCCCCAGCGCTGTGAGAGAGCTCTCATCCGCATCCCCTTGCCTTTCTGCGGGGGCCCGCAAAAACATGCAGCCTCCGCCGTGTACATTAGCGATTAGCACACGCCGTTGTTCTCTTAATTAGCCCCTTCCTTCCTGTCGGCGCTATCAGAGGAATATCTTCTCTGGCATCCGAGCGGGCGGCGGGAGATCGGGGCGGGCGCCGGCGCACCTGCTCCCGCCTCTGCCAGCTCTGGCGCTGATTGATGCGTGGGGAGGCCTGGATTTCGGAGGAGGGCCGCCTCCAGAGCGGGCCCCGGGCAGATGCGTCTGCGGCAACCTTTCAGCCCTGGTTTGACGCACTTTCTTTTGCCTCATGTGAACTCCTGCATCAAGAGTGCCAAATTGCATCCCTTCCTCCATTACTACATCCTTTGCAGGCATCCTCTGTGACCTGAAAATCTATAACTGGTGACCCCCTTAAGGGACAATTCCAATTCTGGAGGAGACGTGAAGTATGATGTAATGACATGTGACAATAATGTAACGTAATGTAATGAACTTGCTTCTGTGGACTTTCTGTTATGCTGGAAGTCGATCTGGATAAGAGCGTCTACTAAATGAATGTAATGTAATGTAAACAGAGAATGTATCAATGTGTCCTCATCTAAAAAAAGTTTTTCAAATATCTGTGAGGTGAGCTGCCACATACATGTTACATTATATGCATTTCTACAAAAATATGTATACAACATATAAGCAGCCAGCAAGTAAAAGTTAAAGGACTAACAGCAGTTAAAGGATTAGGATAGTGACCAGGAAAGTTGAAAGTTCAGTTTCTGGTCAAGAACCTGCCATTGTGTTCTTGAACAAGGTGCCTAACCTGAACTTGTTTATGTAATTGTCCAACAGGACATGATTAATATGTAAAAATGGAAGCTGTGTAGGTAGATAAGAGCATTTTCCAGGCAAATACATAATTACACAGTAACATATGTTGGTTTAAGGTTAAGGTTAAGGTTTAAATACACACAATATGCATCATACAAAACTGCAGCCATGAATTCAATTGTAGCATGACTTTGGATTTAGGGAACTTTGTAACAAAAGAAATCACAGCAACACGAACATATAACTTTTGCTTCAGTTTTAAAGTAATCAATACAAAAACCTCTCCAGAAAAAAAAAAAATCTGGCAAATGCATTTTCAAAAACAAAAGTGTAGGAATAATCTCCTCCACTATTGGCTCCACTACATATCATGGCATCAGTTAGGATCAAACAGATACAATATACACCTGGCTTTCATCCAGGCCTCACTGAGTCATAGAGGCCAAATTGCATATTTCAGTGCATTCTTCCCGGTGCACTGTGCACAACCGGACTGTTTGTGCAGCAGTAGACATTTTTGAAAAGCCTTTCTTTCAATGGTGTCTCATTTATAAGTGCATTATTAATTAGCATGGTGGTGCAGTGCCCTTCTGGCATGAGAGAGGTTGCCAAACAGTCTAGTGAGTAATCTCTCTCCCTCTCCATTTACAAAATCAAAGCCGTTCCTCACCCGGCAAAGCCGGTCTGGCGAACTGTCGAGCGAGCTCCCATTCATAGCTTCTCTGAAACGCAGATGAGGAATGTCAGTTGGGAGCGAGACAGTCTTTGAGGGTAGAGTGATGTTTACAAAGCGGTTGACAGACATTAATAGAAAAAACAGAGCCAAGCAAATAAATAAAAAAGATTTGAACGCAACAACTAGGAGCCGTGAGATGCCAGTGCCAAGTGTACCTCCACTCCATTCCACATTCTTTCTTTAATCATATCAATATGTGCTGTGCAGTTATACTGTACTACTATGCAACAACACAATAATATTATATTCTAATAAAGGACTTTATAATCAGTTGACGTTAAAATGATTGCATCATTATAAACCACAGTGTTTGGACAAACATCTCCAGTTGGACAGTTGGCTGTGATGTCACCTTGGCTGCATTGGTATTGTTTACATTTTAAATTAGATGTGATCTGTGCATATATATATATATATATATATATATATATATATATATATAATAGCTGATACCTGTAGGGCACCCCCTCCCCCTCAGCTGTTTGCTTTCAGAAAGATTTCATTCAAAGCAGAGCTGCTCAACAGAAAGGTCAAAGGTCACTCTTACCTCATTGATGAGGAACTGCAGCTGGAGAACGGCTGCTCCGCTCTCGTGTTGGCAGTAGCAGTCCACACCAGGCCGTCCCAAACTGATGACATCACTGAGTCAAGGAAGAAAGGTGGCCTACATACAGGATGTGGCTGAATGGGAGAACGAGGTAATACTTAAAGACCTGCTAAAAATACCTCACTGGGATGTAATGGAACAGGACAGCAGGTTACTACTTTCATGATAAGACCATTTAATGCTCCCTTTCTGCTACACATGACAATGTGACTGTTGTGGCTCCATTATATAAGCTCAGAGAGTTGAGTACTTGTTCTATGAATACAAGGAAATAGACATAAGAATGTCTCTCCAAAATCAGTTCTTTTTGGGATATAAAGCACGCATAAAGCAAGAAATACCCCCCCCCCAACTGTAAGTCTTGCTAGAGAGGAACAGCAATAGCAGTAACAAAAGCAATATTGCCAGTCATAACAGCACATCTGTATTCGAGAATAGTGATAGTTACAAGCCTCATAACATTTCAAACGATCTAATTGCAAGAGCCGAGCACCGGATTTGATGCCTGTTCCATCCGTTACACATTTTGTCATTTTCAAAGGGGATGCGGGCCAACCCACCCATCGTAACCGGTCACACCCTCGCGAATGCTAAATGAGTCATATAATTGGAGAGCCGGGTGCTAGAGCTTGAACGGGTCCCCGAGGGTCGGGGGGGAGGGGGGTGGGGGGGTGGGGTGTGGGGGCTCAGCAGAGCAGTCAGGGCAATAATCTGGACTGGAAGCAATGTGGCTGCTTTTCTGCAAGTTAACGGGATTTCTTTTTCCCCCCTCATTACTCTAGCATGAAGAGCTGCGTTGAGTCGAGCTCCGCATCGAGCTCATTTGGCAGGAAAGCAACTCCGGCGAGCACGAGAGAGAGAGAGATGCCGCCGCACAATCCAATCAACGCCGGTGCGCTGCCTCCAGCACGGATCACAGCTTTACAAATTGCATTGTGCAGCTTCCGCAAACATCGGGTTCGCCGCCTATTCGTACCTGTTATTTTATTTGGCAGACACTCTTAACCTGGGTGCGGCGATCATACAGCCAGTAACACAGTAATAAAGTAATAAAGCACCAAAGTGTGAAAAAGTGGAAAAGTACAGTTTGGACACACCTGATTAGTGGGAAACAAACATTCAAAGACATTTTGATCTAAAGACTCATGCTCAAATGCTTGAAATTTGTTTCTTAGACAAAAATAGATAGTAGAATTGATGCCTATGTATGAATTTCCCTCCAAAAAAATATGTTCAAAAAGTTTTTTGGCTGCTTTGAAGAATCTAAAATATAGGATAGTTCTGATTTGTTTAACACATTTTTTAGTCACTGCTTAATTTCATTTGCATGACTTCATAGTTTTGATGTCTTTACTATTCTAAAATGTAGAAAACAGTAAAAATAAATTATAATCCTTCTATGAGTAGGTGCATCCAAACTTTTGACTAGTACTGTATGAGTATACAGCTATAATTCTTTCTGAAGATTCAGACCACACTCCCACCTCCCCAAGATCAAGACCCAATGTCCCACTGTCATTGACAGGGCACCTAAAGTTCAGCCAGCCCCTAATCTGTGTCTGGATTACTTGTCAAATGGCATCTAATGTCAGGTGATTCCCATATGCTCAAACTACCAGGAACACAGACAAACATGCATTACATTACACTATTGTCATTTAGGAGAAGCCTTTATCCAGAGCAAGCTATATAGGTATAGGCTAGAATTTTTAATCATGTATAGAGCTGGATATTTACTGAGGCAACTGTGGGTTACATACCTTGCCCAAAAGTACGACAGCCTATGCAGGGAATCTTTCGGTTATGAGCCCTGCTCCTTACCACTATGCCACACTGCTGCTCCACCCATGCATTTCCTGTTTTTCAGGGTGAGTGAAGCTTTTAGTAAAAAAAGAACCTTTAGTAAAACAAAAAAGGTATCTATAACACAACATCAGTGCATGCCAAATGATACCGCTGTAAATTTGTGATCTGAAGGTCTGAGCCCAAAGATGCAGGTGCACAGGTGGGTGAGTGAATAAGGAACACCTGCGGAAATCTGACTCAGTTTTCCTAGTCTCGTGCAAAACTGCAAAACGCCCACATCCAGAGCTGTTTCGCGAACCTCCACGCCCTGGACACGGATATGCAAACTCAGAAACCAAAGTCTCTCAACAGAGGGAAGTGTGTGTCTCAGGAAAAAAAGTAACACAATAAGCATCCGGGATGACAAGCCCGAGTGAGCCACGCTCTGCTCTCTTTCTGGGGCAAACAGACGCCTCCAGCTTTACTGGCTCCGTTCTGCTTGAGAACACACTGAAAAGGTGTCTGAGCAGATAGCCCGGTCTCGGAGGGCACACTGTGTCTCTCTCTCTCTCTTTGACTTTCACTCCCTTTCCCTCTGTTTCTATCTCTTTTCTCCTTCAGAAAAGATTTTTTTGAAGCAGATTTTTTTTTTAATTGGGATTAAATGGGTTCAAGAGGGCAGCTGACAGATTTAACATGGGTCCTAAAATGGAGGGAAGAGGAGGAGAATCCAAGTGAAACTTCAGGTGTGAGCAGGGGAGCTCATCATTTCACCCCCCCCCCCCCCCCCCCCCCGGCATCATCTCTGCTCTTTTTCTACCAGCACCCTCCCCCCTCATTGATTTCCCTCTATACCGTTTCTGTTAATATCAGTGCTTGCTGCCAGAACCAGCTCAGAAAACTCATGGGCAAATAAGACAAATCAGAACACTGTCTTTGCAACTTTTATAACTAAGCTATGAAACTCAAAAGCTTGCTGAATTGTGAGACATGATTAAATAAATAAGTATATTACTTTCCACTCCAAACATTGGAATATTTGATGTGAAATGAACGATGCTTGTAATTGTAATGATTTTAAACCTGTTCCGATGCTACAACATGTAATAACTCTTTAATAAACATATAAACAAAGTAATATAGATATATTACATATTTCTAAGCAGCATTCTATAATTTGAACAGTAAATTATAATGTAGGTTGACATCCTCCATGTCTGTACATTTGTGTGAATTTAATTCAATTTAATTTAATTTCTTTTAAAGTGACTCTTCCGCCATCCTCCATTCAGCCCCCATATAGATTACTCATCATACCCTTTATTTGGACAGGATGCAAAGTGCTAGCGATTTCTTTTCTATAACTAACTACTTCATGGTCAAATCTGTTTATTGCGGTTTGACATATTCATAACTATTAGGTTGGGTTGACAAAGGCCCACACCCAAAAAGTCGCCTATTCTTGTCACCCACCTTTGTTTAAAATCAATTAAAACAAGTAACATGACAAATAAAATGTGTATTTCAGAGTGTGGGTTTCTTTAATCCTTTCTCTTGACTTGCCTTCTCAGAGATAAAAAAAAAACATACCAATCCACCTAGGCACTGCCAGTATGAATGCACTGCCAATAAAATTGATGTTGGCGCAAGGAAAATACTAAGGAGAGTGAAGCGGGTCTCACACACAACGCAAGTCTTCCCAGTGTGTTCAGCTGCCTTATTATACAGACGTGCACTGCCGCTGTGTCAGAACACAGGACTCCAGAGGTATCTCATGCTATGCAGACAAATGGAGATTTTCAGGCAAAATGAAGGGAAAGAAACAACACAGCTCTCAGATGCACAGAGGCCCCAGCGGTCTGGGCTGCTTGTGTGATGAAAAAACAGCACCTCTGTGCACACCCAAAGCTAAACCGCAAGGTCATAAACAAGAGCTAACTGAGATGAATGGCGGTGTGCACTGCAAAGCGTTTCAGATAAAATCACACCTGCAGTCACAGAGAGTTACCACTTTGCTTGCCTTCTATGTTGTCAAACAGTCTCCGACTGGTCTGAAAAAGTTTGACTTTACCAAAGTGCTTTATTAGCTGCTGCAACCAAAACCAGCTTTTTTTTTGCTGAATTTGAAGAGGCTTTTTACAATACGAGAAACAGCAGTCTCCTTTCCAGGTGCTCTCCAACTCATTCCTGAAATTTGAGTACCAAACAGTACTCAAATTTCAAACCTTAGTGTGCCAGTGCACTCAGGGCAAAATCTAACACAGTCATTACTGCTGTGTTTGAACCTTTCTTCCCAGCTGTACATCCAGCGCCCTTCCTTAAGGCATTTATGAGCTCATGCCTCTTCGCAAACAACTCTTTTCACTGGCTTTTCATCCATCCAACTGACTCTCCATGAAGGCAGGCGAGTGTGCGTGCTCTGAGCATGTCAAATCTTTTGTCTTTCTCTGTGAATAGAAGTTAGGAAGCCCACATCGACTCTAGAGAGTCAAAACCTTTTTTCTTCCAATGGAAACACAACCAATAATCAAGATGGTTTCAGCAGAAGATTTGACTTCGAACATCAATGAGCTTATCTCTTTTAAAAAGCAGCAAGACTTTTGGCTCAACAAATTAATCAGCTCACAGGAGAAAACAGATAAAACCGCTGCCCTGATATTAACCATGCCGCATATTAAAAAATGTATAGCCCCTATAGGTAATAAATAAGACTACTTATCGACATACTGTTTATTTATAATGGAATGTAGATTATTCACACTTTATGACTGGCTCTTAAAGGTAAACAATGAAGTCCAATACAATTCCAGCACGGTGAAACTGAATTTGACAACCATGACTTACAGAGATTGTAGTAAGAATTCTGACAGAGAAAAACAGAGAGAGAATGGCACTATTGAAGGTTTTCAGATTAGTGTTTTTTTTTTTTTTTTTAAACTGAATCTGAAATTCAGACAACAAAACTGCTGTTCGCTGGCATTTGGGCTTGTTCTTCACCATGCCTTCAAATGAGATTCGTTGACAGACAACTCCAGACAACAAACACTGGGAGGAATTGAAGGAAATCATCAGATCTTACTGGCGTACTGTCGGTCCTGCAGATGTTTAAAATCAAACAGTTCTGGGGTTTTTTTAAAGACTTTCAAAGGCCCCATGTCTGTGATTGGCTGATGGAAGCATATGTTGCTGAGCCCTTAGACCTAAAGGCAAAAGCTGTCGTCAAGTGTGGGATGGCTGTTACTGTTCAGGCCATGTAACCAGGAGGTGTTGACACTGTGAATCTCAGGGGAGACTCTGCTTTCCTATCTTCGGTTTTGTTGCCTGAACTGCCTCAGAATCCAGTTGTATAGAGATGTATTTTGAGTGGTATGGGAGCCGGCTAAGCATATAAATGAGAGAATGTAATTATCACGCCACTGAAGCATATTCAAAACCAGCGTCAAAGGTAAAAGGCAAAATCTTATGACAGCCAGGTTCACAAAATGTAACCCTCTGTGTGTACAGTGCAAGGAAATGAGCTTTCTTTTTTCAATGCTTGATTATATGTGTTCCATCAGCAGTGGGTCCCAGGGCATTGCATGCAGACAGCTGGGGAAAGGAAGCAATTGGAATTAACATTCCAGGCCTGTTACACGTCAGTTATACATGTTTGAGTGTTGTTTAATGCAAGAACAGTCAGAGAAGGCAGTAATTCATCCACCAATCCCCCACCCAACGCCACCCCACCTGGCACCTGGGTGTAGATGAAATAGTCCTCTCTCTTTCATTATCCTGACAGGAAGCACATTAACATGTTACTGACACATGGCTGCCAGACTCCATTTTAAAACACTCCCTTTGAGGGCTTTACTGTTCTGCAGGCACAACACTGGCAAAGACATCTGTGGATGATGGCAATCAACACATCATTGCGCATTATACAAAGTGCATGGAAAAAAATTGAGGAATATGAAATGGGCAATACACCATACAATCAAATGCATTAAAATATAAATAGTAGAACTTTGATAGTGATGTGAAAGAGGGGATCAAAACAAAAAGGCCTTTCCTCTGTTAGAAAAGGGAGGCTACAGGGATAGCTGGTTTTGCGAGATGGCACCAGGATTTTTCACAGTTCTTACAATCAGTGGGTTGGGGTCAGGGTTGGGGTTTAATAGCCCGTAATGCATGACTGCTTGTTAATCGTCCTCGAGTTTAATTACCTTCATAAATGTGACAGCGGGGACGCGGGCCTGACCGCCCGCTGCCTTCAGCGTGGAGCGCGTGTCAAACGTGACTTCCATAAATGATGGATTGCCTCCTTCACACGTGACACTCACATTTTTGGTCCTGTGTCCTGTCTTTGCAGATATTTGAGAGCTCCAGGGTCAGCGCATAACACGTGCACCCTGGCATTGCTGTGCATTGAGGGCGTTAGAAGGGAGATCAGGTCAATACCATTTGACATGTATGATATGCGCAAAGTGTTACCTTGACAACTGGAAGTGATGCTTCAAAAGCACTTGCAGCCCCCTGCAACACCCAAAATTACTCAGAAAGAGGACCACAGATATTCTATTTACTGAAAAAATATTTTGACTCATTAGTTAAATATTTTAAAAACTGCCACTCTTTAAGCTTCATTTACATCTACATTTTGTGCTTTAGTAGACACATTTATCCAACGCAACTTACAAGGTGTGAGTACAAAATATATATAATATATAAGGTGGCATGACACTACTGACTATGTTTTGTACTGATCACAAACATGCGCCCCAAACAGTACTGATATGAGCTAAATGTGGTCAGATTTGCTGGCTTGTTATGATATATTCAAGAAGGAGCTGGTCAAATAGAGCGCATTCACAGTTCGCACAGCAACATGGGAGTGTGGAGAACGGAGGGAGAGCAGAGCTGACAGTTTCCCTTTTTAATGGTCTTTGCTCGATCCCTGCCACTCCGCCAGTATTTCGCTGTCTCTCACAAAAATCTCGGCAGAACAGAACATGATTCATGCGTCCCCAATGGCATGCTGGGATACAAACTGCCTGTCAAGGTCACTGCACAGGGAGAGGGGGAGATGTTACAGGCTGTCTGTTCTATAGCCCGAAGCCTGGAGGGATGTGAAACTGTCACTACCCCTGAGATGCTGGACCCAAGTGGGGCTAACCTGTCTTTGTACCTGTGACACTGGGGCCCAGGGTGACAGTATGTGTCTGTTTCTTTGGCTCTTTCTCTATGAAGAATACTGCCATTTCAATCCACCTGCCAGCTCTCACTATCTGAGCTTGTTTGTTGTACCGGTGATTTAGAAATCATTACAGTATGTATTTTGCGATGCCTTTCCTCATAAACAAAGGCCTTTTGGAAAAATTAATACTTATAGCTCTTTTCATCAAAGATAAAGTCAAGGGGATTTGTGGGGGGGGGGGGGGGGGGGGCTTCTCCAGGCTTCAAATGGAGTGAATGGAGGTTGCCCCAAATGAATGCAAAAGTCTAAAAGCATACAAACTCACACAGGAGGAGAATACAAATACTCCAAAATGGAGCATAGCAGGGGAATAGAGCATTTCTCAATAGAGAGCAATGGAGAGAAATATGGAGACACATATAGAGGGATGAAAGAGGGAGTTGAGCTACCAAAGACCCAATCAAGACATGAAAATGAGCACAGAAATGCAGACAACAGCAAATACGACGATCTTGTTTTCTTTAAGTTTTGTTTTTAGAGCGGCTGGTGTTGAAGATGTTTATTGTCCTGGCACTCTAAAAATGAATAATGCCATGTGTGATTAGGGAGCAGGAAGATGGCATGTGAGCGGGGAACATGCTCTCTAGTGAACGGGGACAAACTGAAGCCTCGTCCCAAAAATAGATGAAAGAAGAACAGATGAGGATACATGCTGAAAGGTGAGAGACGATGTGTTATGTGAGTACAACGCAGAGCCTTACACACCTTTGACTGTTTCTCTCATGTTGTTATAGAGTGTCTCTGTCATGTTCCTCTCCCTGTAGAGTGGTGCATTTCCCCCAGAAGCCCTGTTGTGCAGCTGCCAATGTTAGCATAGACATGTTTATCTAATAAGCGGATGAAACAGGTTTGAATGTTTAGGGGAAAAGAGTAGAAATTCCTTGCAGTATAAAAGTTCCATGTTTTGGTCTGATTTTCAAGCCATTTATTTAATCTGACATTGTGAATTAAGGCAGCAGCAGCAAACTTTCTGTAAGAGACAGGGAGAAAGAGCGAGATAGTGAGAAAAAGAGAATGAGTGAGGTGGAGACCATGACAGACTGGCACAGAGTCAGAGTCTGCAGCAAAAAGTGGGGACTAACATTAGGATTAAATATACAGTAGACAGATAGAGCTGGGATGCAGCCCAAGAAAGAGGGAAAGAGGGAGTGAAAGAAAAAAGGGAACACAGGTGAGGAAGAGGATTGGAGAGAGATGAAACGGGGGTGACAGGTGAAAGAGAGGGAGAGGCAGTGAGTATCAGTCTGAGATAACAGACTACAGAGCCAATCTTGTGCGTCCAAGCTGAAAGAGGAGAGGGAGAGATACAGCTAAAGGGTCAAAACAGAGAGGTACAGAGAGGTGATGGAGCTGGAGGTGAGAAGGGGTCAGAGATGAAGGCAGCAAAGCAGAAATACAGAGGGCAGCAGGCGGAGGGAGATGGAGGTCAAGATGGAGGAGGAGTTGAGGGGGAGAGAGGTAGAAATGGAAATTGGAGGCGGAGAGAGAGAATCAGAGAAGGAGGGAGAGAGCAGATACAGTAGGTTAAAGAGCATGGTGAGTCAGAGAAAATAGAGGGTAAGCCAAAGAAATGAGATGGGTGGAGAGGCAGGAGAGGCTCAGAAAGGAGGTGAGAATGCAACTGACTCACAGGGAGCTGCCAGGTAAATAAGAGCATGAGAATAACTGTATGAGAAAACATGCAGGCAATCCAAGAACAAAATAATATACATCTAATGTAAATACAAGTATACTCTATACATCTCTTTGTATGTTTTTTTTTTAAAGAATGACTGTCATTTTTAACAGTTTAGTCACATAGCATACACTTGTATACATGTCTCATGTTGAACATATCCATTTGTACAGCTGCTGAACTCAAGTAGCTTGTTCAAGGGTTCAACGGCAAGGTGGTAAGGAGATGGTTTAATGGTGACAATGGGCATTGAACTCACAACCAATTGGTTACAAGCCCTCTTTCTTACCCACACTGCACTGAACAATGGAATTTAAAGGCACTGAAGCTGAACACAGGTGCACAGGTGAGGCTAGAGGCATGGAGACTGTGCCCATCCACTGACGAGGCCTGTCTGTTCACATCCAGAGCATCACACTGACATACCCACTCTGTTCCCATCCGGCTGACATACACAATCTAGCGCAGGCTTCACGTCCCAGAAGTGACTGACAATTTACATCATCTCAAGCTTCGTTCCCAGTGCATCGACCAATGACAGCTGACACCATCGCGCTCAAACATACACGCTCAAGCTCGTTCGTCAACTGATTTCTCCCTCAGCCGCTGTCTCATTCTCAGAGTAAGCATCAGTGTTGGCCATCCAGTTCTCAAGTGCAATTTCAGTGTCAACATCAGCAGACAACATTAGAATCAATTTTTCCAGCTCTTACTTGCTTTAGAACTGGTGAAATGAAATGTAGGAGAAGAGGAGGAGAATCTGCTGCTCCCATACAACTTCAGATGCATACATTCTTCATCTGTTTCAAAACCATGTGGTGTTTCCATCCTTATAATGGAGCCTCTCTACTCATACTATTTGTTGAGATGACTTGATTGTTGTTTAATAGTGTCAAGTAATGTATTTTTTTATGCAAGTGTTTTAAAAGCCTGTTCATCTAAACCTTATCTTGTTTGGAGTTTTTATTTGACAGATTAACTTGTAAGAAAAAATGACTTATCTAATGCTCTTGACATTTACCGTGACATCATTAAATGCATTAGGAGGATCAGCTCCTTGACAATAAATCCATTAACATTTTCACAAATAATTATGTTTACAGTTGTTGAGAACATCCAGGTCCAATTGGCATTTTGCCATTCGTGCACAACTTTAATAGGCATACATGATTTTCTTAGTGAGGTAGAATCACCCTGCATCTCTCCTCTAACTTACTGACCCCTTGTGATGTAGCTGTGGACAGCCATCGCTCAACATTCACCCTGAGCTTAAACGCAATGCTCCATAACACTTCTTTGGAGACATTTTGCGACAGTGGGTAAAGAATCTGTCACAGTGTTTAAGCCTTCCCTCAGCCAATGTTGTGGCATTTCCTCCAAGGCCTCTATAAGCTGATAACGCATGCCTCCAAAAAGGACTCACAGGAAACAAACCTAATCCTGTGGGACGATTGTTTGATCATAATCATGTCCTGGTGCACTGAGGATTCAACACGATGTAAATTTCAAACTCACTACCTACTGATCCTCCCCTGGCCTTTATCAATAGTAGAGATTAAAGTCTTAGGATAAGGTCCAGAATTATCAGTTTCATTGCCAAGAGTGACAATGAAAGAAGTGGCAAGTGTTTAGTTATTCACCTTCAAAAGAATTAATGCAAATAGTGCATCTTTAGGGCAATACTGATTAAGAGGTTAATCAACCAGGGATTAATCAACCCAGAGGTTTTTTACAAACCAGGGATTTTTAAACATTCATTTCACAAATTATTTGTCAACACATTTTTTTGTGACAGCCCTTGACAGCCTTGATTTCTAGAACTGCACTATTTTCTCCTTCTGCAGTTTTGGCATTATGCTGTTGAGGTAACCTTGTGTGTGTCTCTCTCTTTACAGGATTCCTACCGGGGAAAGCACAGCTAAAAATGGAATCGGAAACATTAGGTCACCCAACCCCTGCCCATTTCAGTCTTGAGTGGCAGGACATGTTCTATCCCATCTCCCAACGCGAAAGATATCCTCACCTGCTCTCCAACACTTAGAAAACAGCAGTTGTGCAGTACAAAGTGAGAAGAGCAGAGGGTGTGCACTGTGCTGAGGGATTCTGGAATGTGTAGTTCAGAATATTGTGCACACTGTGCTGAGAGATTCTGGAATGTGTAGTTCAGAACATTGTGTGCACTGTGCTGAGGGATTCTGGAATGTGTAGTTCAGAACGTTGTGCGCACTGTGCTGAGGGATTCTGGAATGTGTAGTACAGAATATTGTGTGTGTTGTGCTGAGGGATGTTGGAATGTGTAGCTCAGACCAATATGTGCAAGCTCCACTGGGAAATCATGCTTGCGTGTGAAATGTTCCAGTGTGCTCACTGGTCTGACACTCAGGTGCCCTGGGTGACAGAGCACTGCATTGAGGTGTTGTATCACTGGGTAGATAGAAATGTGGGGCTGTGACATCACTCTCCCTAGTGCATGGATGGCACATGGGACAAACCTTGGGTGACACATAGGTCACAGAAATGTCACAGAGAGCAATTAGCCTCACAGCTATTGTCAAACAGAATTAAGGGAAGAATAAGCGGTCTTTATCCCTTCTCACTCCCTGTCAGCAAGAACAGATTCTAGACTGTTCTGCAATTAAGCAAGCAGTAATTACTTCACCGTTTTAATTAAACTGCTTCCAAAGAGTCAAACAAACAAATCTTAATTAGGAATTATCAGTAAGAACAAAAAAAATCACTCACATTCTACTTAGGGAAGTATAATTTCAGATCAGTCGTAAAGTGTTTCTGTCAAGCCTCCACACTTTAATGAAGACATCAGTGGCTGTGGACAAGGCTATTTGTGATGAAGTTCTCATCAAATTATTCCTCATCAACCAATTAATTTAGTACAGGACACAGACAGAAGCATTAACCCTGTGTCAGGAGGGCGCTGGGATTCAAACCTGCCATTTGTGCAGCGTTGTTGAAGAAGGCACACTGCAGTCTATATGTTTGCTGACTTCCTTTGTGAGAAATCTGACGCATTCTCGCTATGTTTCCACATAACATAACAGCCTGACAGAGGCCTCCCACGCCCCTTCGAAAGCTCTTTGTTCTGCCTGTTTCTGCAAGGTGCTAGGCACCGGGCGACCTCTGACTGTTCTCTGATCAGCCGAGGCACAGATCAGGCTCAGAAGCAGAGCGATTGCTGTGTCACGACTGGACCTATGACCGGCTCGCAGCTGACTCACGTCCTCCAAGTTCCCTCCCACACCGTGTGAGGGTTTTGAAAAAGGATGAATGCTTCTCACAGCTCTTTCCCAAGAGAAAAGCACAGGCTCCACACAGCAAAAAAAAGCCCAGCACTGGTGGTGACCCCCGCAGAGGGAACAGCAGTAGAATGCCAATCCATCCAACCTATTCCCATCTATTAAAATTGAAGTCATGGCGAGGGTGAGAAAAAGTACATGGCTGAACAGGCTGTGAAACTAGACAGAGATGAAACAGAAAATGTCTGCTGAACCTGAGCTGTAACACCACACACACACAGACACACGGGACAACAAATGTTGTGGTTTGGTATAATATGCAAGTCAACGTATAACTCTTGATGCCTGTTTCGGTTACAAACAAATTTGCCACGTAGGGAAAATTTGCATAGGACCACCTTGTTAGATCAGCAAATTAAAGCTGATAGTTTGGTAGCTGTTGTTTCTTGTTTAGCCCTGCAGCAAGCACTGTGTCTTCCACTGAGCGATGGAAGGACTAGATGCCACTCGCACATTCAGAGGAAACGGTAACAGGTTATGATTTTCTGTCTGAAATCAATTTATTTTAATTTTCTTTCTTTCTCAGTGCTATAATAAATAATAAATATGTATAATAAATATAATAGATCTTTTTCAGGTCCAATGTCACAGAAACGTGATTCTTGCTGTTTCTGTTTTTTTCTCTCTCTGGTTCTGTTTCTATCATGTCATAATTTGTTGATTGTCATTATTCATATCTTATTTGTATATGTATTTGTTGGTATAGTGCTGTCCTGTGCTGTTAGTGCAGTGAACCTCAGGTCAAGCTGATTGAGGGAACTCTTGTCTGGCTTCAGCTCTGTGCATGGCTAGGCTTTGTAATGGTGCAACACTAATGAATGATTTTTTAATGAATAAAAAAATCTGATTGCTTTTTTTTTAGGTTAATTAAGAGTGGGTATTGGCCTAATTATTTCCTCCATGACTTGCTGGGTGTTTTACTCACACTGTTCGACTTTAACCTGCAAAGAAAAGGGTTTTGCAGAATGCATGCAGCAGGATCCCTGGTATTTAAGCATTTTTCCACTTTTCAAGAATCATATGTCTTTATGAATAGCCCACACTTCACTGCCATGTAGGATGAATGACTAAATGGCTGATTTTAATATAACCAGATTTTTATTGGTATTTTAATATGAATCTGTTTTCTTTATTGCATCAAGTGCCCCAAGTGCTTCTTTTTTCCACTCACCAACAAGCAGAGGCTTTCTATATAAATTATGTCAGGCTTGAACAAGTGGAACCTGTTTACCTAAACCTGAATCATGTTTACTGTCAGGGCCTTGGCCTGACAGAATTACAACTTCATACTACAAAATACTTGTGCAGGTTACAGCTCGCAATGCTTTGGTAAGTGATAGTGCTGAATTTACCCTCGCTGTTAAAGATGAGTTATCAGTCTATGACAACAGATGTCATAGAGAAGAACATAGAGAAGAAGAGCATAGAGAAGCCCACAAAGAACCAATAACAGTTTCTGGCTGCTGTATTTCAGCAGGTAAAGGACCCCCTCCGTAACACATTTCAGTACAATTTCAGTACAATTCAAAAATGAAAGGGGATCTCTGTCTCCGCCACTCCTGACCTGCAGTCATCACAGAGCCTGTCTTCCCTTGCCCTTTTCAATGGCCAAGCTGGGGTCACTCAGACGGTATTTGGACTTGATGGACATGATCTGCCTCGGTATTCTGCCAGGTTGTACTTTGCAGGGCCTGATATACTGTACACAAGCCCTACGCCGTCTTGTCTGACATTTAAGAAAAGATAATTGGATATTCTGCATCATATGGCACAGCTATTAAGCTGATTATCGCAAACACACTGCTTTGGCTTCTAGCTTATGGTGTGAGAGCCGCGCTCATAATTGTGAGAAATACATATGTAAATAAACTGTCTCTCTCGCTGTGGTGTGTCAGTTCTGCAGAGGCCAAGTTCATTTTTAGTTGCTCGTGGCTGGGTTCACTTTGGGATTCAGGACTCTGCTGAGAGAAAAACCTCTCCCAGCAGACCCAATCTGACAGCTCTCTGGAGGTGATTCAGTAACGCCGGGGTGTTCTGAATATGAAAATGAATTGTATTTGCATTGTGGCGAGTGTTGTGTGTGCTGCAGCCAGGACTGCAGCATACGCAGTGTATGAGGAGAGCGCAGTGTGGAAGTGCCAGGCCATGGTCCACAAGTGCACACTCTTGGCTCCACCCTTGGCTTCTGTCTCACTTTACCCAATGAGGTGCAGCTCCTGGATCATAAATCCATCATATTCTCAAGTTTAAAGAACCAGATCTGAGCTCCAAACCAGAGAGTTTCATTGGGGACTAAGGACTATGACAGAATGAGGACCACAACTCATCTATGTCCCACCCCAGCCCCCATGGATGGGAATGGATTAAGTAATATCATATGCACATTTTCAATATCTGAAAGTGTTAACCCTAAGGGCCTCACCAAATGAGCAGACACTCTACCGCAGCATAATTAATCATCAAAAATTAGCCATGTGACAGAACTGTGGTGTGGACTACTGATTTCAGAGATAGGCTTGTAATGTAAAAGGTTGTAGTACGTATCCGAGGAACTAAGAAACATACTTAGGTCACAGTCATAGACTTCCAGGTGATAGTGTGGCAGGGTTGTTAAGTAAAGGAGAATCTACTGTGAGCCAAAGTGCTACAGGCTTGATGGATAAAGTACTGCTGCTGCATCCTAGAATGAAGTACATCATTCTGCAGTGCTAGGGGACCAGATGCCTCCATTTCTTAACCTCAGGGTTGAGAAAACAGGCCCAACATTTACATATGAACCCAATGAGGACAGACACAGAGAGGCTTGCATTTGCTGAAGCACGGTTATATTCGGAGCGTCAATTCCCCTTTCTTCTAAATATCTGTGATTTCTTCCAAATGGCTCATGTTTAAAGCATTCTGTCTAAACTTGCATCTCTGTTAGGAATTTAGCCCAGCCGAAGCACTGGTTTGAATAATTCAGCATGCAGGGGTTACAACAGAAATGTAGCTCAAGCTAAAAAGCACCTGTCTCTGACTCCTCTATTAAATATTCAAAGATACATTGAAATATTGGTGGAAGGGCAGTATACAGCATACATGATGGCATGGCAAAACAGCAACATTGATTACAAAAGCACATGCTTCACATTCTTCAAACAAGCTTCAATAGACTGCGACATTAGGTCAAACTATAAACGCCTTAATTGTTATTACACGGTAAGCAGGAGTTAATTAAATACTACATGAAAGAATTCTAGAAAGAATGCGGGCACATGATTTCTGTTTCATGTAAAATGCTACATCTATTTTTTGAAGCGGGGATATACTTTCTTTTAATTTTTCCCACTTTTGTTTTGCCCCTCTGTACTTGTGCTATTTTTGACAGCTGTTAAATAAAGACCACCCCCCCCAACTCTCCCACCCTTTCTCCAGCTCGCTCTCCCCAGGTAGCCGCTTCAGGCAGCTGATAGACTGTAATGTTACTCACACTTACGCCGTCTGGGCATTTCTTTTTAATTATCTCCCATAATTGTATTTTTCACAGTCTAGGGAACAGAATCTGATAGCCAGATGATACACCTGTTAGCAAGAGGAGAAAATGAATGCAGAAGAGCGGCGTTGCCGTTCACTGTGTTCGACCGGCCCGAAAATATCTGGCAGATGGTGCGAGATGAGGGCGGGTGAAGACCCCGCCACAAAAAATCCAAAGAAGGCCATGTATTAACTATGATAACAGGAGACACAGGTGGCCGGTTTTGAATTAGGATAACGGCAAATACCATCTGCCCTTCTTTCCTACCAGGGGGGCTGATTAGATCAGTGAGGTTCTTGCAGGTTCTGATTCTGGCATGAAGTAACCGATTGGCATTTATATATTTGATTGGATTTGTTCTACCCCCCCCCCCCCACCTTCCCCTTTCCAATTCCAAACTCTCTTTCATGCCGGCGAACGACAATTGCAATAAAGGGCAATATCTGCATAAGCTTCAAATGGGCGACTAGTGGTAATTGGCAGGTTTTAATTTTCTTTTGTCCCTCGATTTTAATAATTCATTCAGTAAGAGGCTGTGCTTGGGATGCCTGTTTGGCTTCGCCTCTGCGACTGTGGTCAAATGAGGAATTGGGGGTGGTGGTTGTAATGCTGGGGTAGCGGGGGGGTGGGGGGTGTGTTGAGCATTAAATGAATCACTGTGATTAAAAAGGCTAACCGCTCCATCACCCTCTCTCCCTGAAATTTGTGTTTGACGAGCGGGTAAATAACAGCACTTGCTTTCCACGCTCCAGTTAATGAGGACGAGATCAAGCCAAGCACCGATAATGATAGCTTTAAGAATGACCCAATGAAAAAAAAAGACACCAGGGGAGCAAGGCAATAAAGAAGAGAGGAAGGCACTCTGTGCCAAACAGGCTGTGTACTCCGAGAGGCATCACATTACATGATTCATAGGTTTACCTGAAACCCCTCATCAAGAGTGACATGTAAAGCTCTCAGCAAAGTGTTTACCAATGGGAAGGCAGCAGTGCGGATCAATGTGGAGCTGAGCTTTTATGACCAGAACATTGTAGGATCAATTTTAAATGTGCTGTGACGCAGTATGTGGACTACAGTATTGCAATTCCAAGGAAGGTGTGACAGAGGCAGACAGGTCGCTGTCCCAAGTGTTGAAGATACACCAGTTGTGTATAAACAGTGTCTGTTTATCATCCTAGATACTTCAGCAGACCAGGAGTTCTGTAGGACCATGGACAGCTCTGGCCCTGCTCACAGGCCAGCTGGAGGACCATGGACAGCTCCAGACCTACTCGCAGGACAGCTGTAGGACCGTGGGAAGCTCTGTTCGTACTCACAGGTCAGCTGTAGGCCCCACTAATCACTGCAGCTGCCACCTGCTGCCTGATCAGTCACCAATATAATGACACAGTTCCTATGTGTCTCAGAGAGAAGCCTTGGAGTCCATGGCTTCCTCTTTAGTGGGCTAATTCTGCAACTCATCTTAAACTGCCATTTCACCCCAACTGCGAGAATTCAGTTCTGTGTTTGTTTCCTTCTTCCGATTTACCTTCACCCAGGTAGAAAGTAAATGGATATAGGCTAAATCCACCATTTGCTTCTTATATTTTTATCCAATGACTGCCTGACACAGTGTCTTTCCCTATAACCCCCTTTTACCGTTACTGTTATCATAATCCGTTATGAATACATTGAAATGCCTATGTCAAACATTATACTGCATTGTAAATTATTCATGATGCATTATGAATGTATTATGAAGTTCATTAATCACGCTACTCATACACGTCACAGAAAGTGTTACTAAAATGTCTGCATTGTTTACAAAGTGTCAATTTGAACAAATGGGTTATACGATATGTAATATATTCTTTTTTATGTAAATAACTCTGGAAAAGGGCTCCAGCTATTAAAATCATCCTAGTGATACAGAGAGAGGGGCACATGGGTCTCAGACTTGAGACAGTTTGAATGAGATCTTGGTTTTCTTGAACAAAGTTGCCTCTATCAGAAAGTCAGCCATTAACGCCGGTGAATAGCAAGACAGGCGAAAGAAAGAGAGAAGTCTTGAATCATGCCCAGCTGCACCATAATTACAGACTGCCAACTGCCATGCGACTTTGACTGCCTGCAGTCCTGGCCTGCTCGCCTCCTCACACCCCCGACACCCCCCCTCCCCCCATCCCCCGGCTGACACGCAGCTGCGCGTCCCAGCGCACAACACCCCGGAACGCTGTCACCCTCTCCCCTCGCCCGCCTGTCAGCCAGCAGTGACAATACGGATGGAGCCGTGAAGGCTGCAATTACTGCAATCAATAAAATTACACAGCTGAAGACTCCATGACTCAGGCAGCGGGGCCCACATCATTTAGATGTGCCGCGGGCGCTTGCGCTAATGTCCTAGAGCAGGTTTTTTTTTTTTTTTTTTCGAAATATCAGAGCGCCCGGGTTATCGGGTGGCGTGATCGTGGTGCTGTTTAAACTAACACAAGATAATCCGAGTGAAGAGAATTGGTTTGGAGCACGACGGCAGGCTAACTCGAGACGCGACCGAATTTCAGCTAAACGCTACATGCGAAAATCGTACCTAATGGGTCCAACCAAAGCGGTGGGCAATTTTTTTTGCCCGGCTCTGTTAAAATAAGGTCGCATTCCGATGGCGGTCGATGATGTCTGCCGCACCAGTCCTGCTGTCACAGTGCAGTTATTTTTCCCTGCCACATGACACGCAGCTTTGTGTCACTTCTGCCGCATAGAGTGGCAATTTCCATTTCACCGGGGCGAAAAAGCATTGGTGACCTCATAAAGCAGCCCACGGACTGATCCTGGAATCACAAGTCACATGATTCTGTGATGGACACGCGCCACGGGTCTCATAAACGATTTGTTGAAGGCGGACTTCGATTCAGGGGCCGTGTAGCTCTTCCTCATCCGGAGTCCTGTGTGTTGCCGAGGTTCCATTCGTGCCTCTTTACATTGGAAAATCTCATGCATATGAATAGAACTATTCATCAAGAAATTCCCCGCATGCACTAGATGCAGGAAGAGAAGATGCAGAAAGAGAAGAGGAAGATTAAACGACCAGAGGAAAAAGAAGAACAAAAACAAAAGGATGAAGACTCAAAAAAATGAGTGCAGCGGAAATGATGTTTTTGCAAAGGCATGAAATAAGAAAGCCCTTCATTAATGAACTGCCTCTGTCCCTGAGACTGACCGCGGGCTCTGAGGTGCATGATGGGTAGTCTGTGCTTGTGTGATGGGAAGGAAGGTGCGGGGGGGGGTGGGGGGGCAGAAGGGGGAAATGAACTTCAGAACATAATTAGGTTTTCTCCTTTCCTTTTTCGCTGTTTGCTGCCTGTATATTGCGTCTAAAATGAACAATCTGTTCTTTTTGTGACCGAATCAATTATTAATCTGATAGAATGCCCGGTAGCTCTCCATAAAACAACGACAGGAAGTTGAAAACCTACAGTGAGTGGAAGCTGATCAACAACAGGAGGAAATGGAGGAAAGCCTGAACACTTATCATCACATGACTGAGCTTGGGGTGCCACCAGCTGAAGGATTGTCACGTTTAGGCGGCTGTATCTAATCACATTAATCACAAGGAAGAAATGCAATCAGCCTTTTAGCACACAGTGCGTAGTTCTGTTTTAGTCATTCAGCCTCACAAGGTACCTTTAGAAGAAGCCCATTTTCTATGTTGAAAAACAGACACAGAACTAATGTTGAAGGAAAAAGTCCTCTTGTAATTTACTATTGATGACGATCCCTTCATATTAAATTCATGCACATTTGAAACTGCACCAATGTATTGCGTGTATTGACTCACTCTGAGCTTCCAGGAAATTCTTTCTGGAAGGACAGGAAATTGACCCAAGCAAGCTAGGCAGTCCTGGATGTGCACACATCCCTCTCTGCCTCCTCTCCTTTCATAGACGCACACACATTCTGCACTCTTCACCTCTCCCAAGAATGCACATTGCTTCTGCCTCAGGAAATGATTAGTAATGGGTTCAATGAGTTCCAGTCAGGCCCACAGAGAGAAAGGGCTTTGTGTTTTGTCCTTATAGATGTACTCTCTAGCGTGTGGGAAATATCTTATATTTAAATACTCAACTTACCTCCCTCCCCCCATAAACAAGCAAACACACACACACACACACGGCACACCCAGATGCAAACACGCTCTTGACATCTTGGCAGAGGCCAGGGGAAGCTGTCAATGCTGTCAACCTAGAATCAATTCCCTCTCACCGATTCCCTTTAAAACAACTTCTCTCACACTTTTTCCATGCACTCCGAATCCCTGAAGTTCATTCCCTGACATCGATCCTCTCACATCAGTTTCCTCACACTGATTACCTCTCACAGTTTTCCCATTGCACTGATTCCTCTCACAATTATTCTATGAACGCCAATTCCCTCACACCGATTCCTTCACATTGAATCCCTCTTACTGATTCTCCGAGATCCGATTCCCTCTCACTGATCTGCTCTCACAAAAATTCTCTCAAACCGATTCCCTCTAACCAATTCCTCCACGTCGATTGCCTCTCACTGTTTCCCTTTCACTAATTCGCCCACATCAATTCCCTCTCACCAGTTCCCCCACATTGATCTCCTTCACACCGTTTCCACTCACACTCATTCCTTCAAGTTTATCTCCCAATGTCAGTTGGCTCACATTAATTCCTTCACAGAAATTCACTGAGAAATAGAGAAAGGGAGTGAGAGTTTACAAAAAATGCTGGTGCCCAGGGCCCTTTATAATTGACTCATTGATGATACAACCCCAGTGGGTCACATGATCAGCCTCTGCTCACACCTGAGGTTCACTTGGCTTCCCCCTCCCTCCTCCCTACATCCTAAGCACCATGTTAAATCTGTCAGCTGCCCTCTTGAACCCATTTAATCCATCGGGAAAAAAACCCTCTTAAAGAAATCTCTTTCTACCCCTTACAGAATGAATTATTCATGTAGCTTTGGAATTATTCATTTTTCTTCTATGCAAAAGCATGACAATATAATATAGAAGTCACATATGAAAGTTGCTACTGACTTATACAGAACAAAATGAATTGATGTGTTTTGCTTATCGGGGGAACACGCGTGTGCAGACTCCTGCTTACCTGTGCAAAAGTGTCTAAAGCGCGCTCTCTCCCTCTAAGGCTAACAGAGGGAGATGGATGTGGATTGCACGAGCTGAATAAGATAACTTTTGCTGAGTCAAGTTCTTCTCTGTTACACTACTGATTGCCTTTCTCTATAGAGGTACGCTGTGCTTCTGTTCATGTGCAAGAATTCACACCCAAACACAAACACACACACACAAAAACACACACACACACACACACACACACACATTAAATGCATAGTACAGGAGGCCAATATAGAAAAACCCACACATACATTGACCTCTGCACAATCCTTAACCTCACCTAATAAAAGTTACTCAAATCATACACTTTTGATACAGGCCTGTCACTTTTATAAGCACCCTTTACTGCAGTACATTAGTACGGTGACTGTGTTCAATATTAGATTTAGTCTGGGCCTGCATCCAAAACCCTGAAATTCAGTCTCTGAGGGAAGCATATTCACTCGAACAGGAGAGTCCGGTGGAGTGCTGGCTTCCTGTGTGGCTGCATCTTTGTGCTGTCGGCTGGGCACGGTGAAGTGATCGCTTGAATGGCCATCCACAGAGGTTTCGCACAGCCTCTCCGGCCGGACAGAGATTCCAGGTAATGGAAGAACGCCCGGGCTTCGGCGCAGCACCCAGGTGAGAAGAGGACGTGCCTGCCCTGTGTGACATCCTCATCTATATTCTGCCATTTCAGCCAAATGACTCTGAGAAATGGAGCCGGAGAAGCTATCTCCTCTTCTTTCAACCCCATCCCACATACCGGCTCCTTCATCTGAATCTCTGCAGTAAACCGAGTCAGAAACAAATCAAATTCCTGCTGCTTAAAATCAAATGATACTATAAAAAGAGAACACCCCGAGGACCCCCCAAGTGAAGGTGTCCTTTACAGAGCCCGCAGGGAAAAAACAATGCACTGTCACCATAGAGGATTCGCTTTCTGACCTTCCCTAAATTCATTTCTATTTGTCTGTCCTTTATTCAACATTTATTCCACCAGGTTGGTCCACTGAGAGCTCATTTCTTGTTTACAGTAAAAATAAGCTAAGAAAATCAAAAGAAGCAAGGGATTACATAACCAATCAAGCGTATTGGCCATAATTAATTGGCCAGATTGAAGAAGCCATTATGCAAAGCTGACCAAGGACTTGACACCTACCTACACTTGACACCATGGGCACTTTATTAACAACGATTGGTCAGGACCTAGGTTCCAGATCTCATCGAAAGGACAGGAATTTCCACAGTGCAGTGCCCCCTGCTGTCCCTTCAATATCATTTTCAGCAACAATGTAATTCTCTCCAGACACCACCCATCCAAGCAATGACACAAAGGCCCACTGGCCATTCAGCACAAGAAGGCCAGAGGGTGGCGTAGCACAAGTTGTGCTGCAGAAACATTTCACCCTCATGTTTGTTTTTATCGCAGTGACAGACTGTCTCTGTCTCTCTCGCGCTCTGTCACGCAGAGGGGAGACAAAGCCGAGCGCACAGCAACTCTCCATGGTTCATTATCTTAACGCGCCCCGACTTTCACACACTGTAAGAGCAATGGCACAATGAATCCAAACAAGCCGTCACAGAACGCCCTCCGAACCGTGCTTCTGACACCATTTCAACACGTGAGAGACCGGGCGTCAGACTGTGTGATCCGCGCGGGGGAATGCACAAGACATTGGAACAAAAATGCGTTGCCAAATGGCTCACCTGTGCGAGTGGCGTGATCAGTCTGTGCAGCCTGGAACCTGCTGGTACAATGTGTTCAATGAGCCCTCTGAGCTTACATTCAGAGAATATTTCAGATATAGCATGTACCTTTTGCGGGTTAAAGAACTCAACGTGTCACCTGGATGTCGTTTGGATTCCCAGGTAGGGCACTGCCATTGCCATGGGTAAATTTATGGGACTTGTGAATAAATAGATGTGTATTCAGAAGACAGTACATCTGCTGCTGCACTGAATCTACCAGGCAAGGAACCACATTATGGAGACCTGAAGCTAAATAGCAGGTTCTAGCCTTATCTGAACCCTAATGCCTGAACTACCACCCCCCCCCCCCTGCCCCCACCCCCCGCCGCCCCTTCTTCCCCCAATCCGCTGTGGCTGCTTTTCTTCAGCAACACAAGACAGCTTAGACTACAATTAAAACTGTCAGTGCTACAGAGTGTGAGAGACAGAGGGAGGGAGGGAGTCAAGAATGAAAGTGGAAGGCAGGCTTTTAAATCCTCTACTTTTAGCAGAGGTGCAGCAGTGAAGAAAGAACAAAGGAACAGAGGAAAAAAAAGCAAAAACCCATAACATCAGATCAAAAATCCTTATTCATTACGTTACACTGCCTGAATTATCCTCATAATGGTGACATGACGGAACCTTCTTCATCAACATCACGGAGGCCCTCCTTCCTTGGCCCCTAATCCTCCCAGGTTCTCGTGCAATCTGTCAGCAGTGCGCTCAGACTCCAAGCTGGAGAAATTTAGCGTGAATCGCGAGAAGTTCAAACAGGTGGCTGTTTCCTGTTATCGTTCTCCAAATTTCACCAGATGAGGGACGCGCACTTCCTCTGAGTTCTCGAGCCAGGTGACGCATCTCTGTCCATCGCCAGATCATGAGTAATGGTGGAATTTGCCAGAAGAAGAGGTTGAGACAGCAAAGCTGGCAGCACTGTGCTACCTGCCACAGAATGAGGGGCAGTACGGAGGCCTCTCAGAATAGAGTTTTACATCAGTACTGTATACCTTCAAAATATTTTCGGAAACGGCATGTTAAAACAGTTGTTTTATTTAATAAACTATTTATACAGTAAAATATTTTTCTTATATTTAATATGTTGCATTAAACTTTTTTCCTCTCATATTGATGAGCTCTTATTTTATTTTGAAGGAGGGAGGGAAGGGATGATTTGTCATAATTGCTGACGTACAAAAACGCTTTGGCAATACTGGATAACTTCTGTTGTGCTACTAAAGCCAATCTGAACTCTCCAAATCCACTGACAGAGAGGATCTGCAGCTCTAACCACTGTGGAAGATGCAATCTGAAACCCTATTTTGATAAATGTGACGGCGTGTCGGCCTTGTGATTTTTGTTAGCTTCCTGATGCTGAGGATTATCCTCAACCCCGCACCTTTTCCCCACAATCCTTCAACATGGCGTCACCTGCATGAAATCACCGCGCAGAAAAGGCTGGGTGTGTTAGGCTGTCTGCTCCGGAGATTGAAAAGCAGTTAACACGGCATCCTGCTGCAGTCCTGCAAGCCTGAGGAGCCACGCCCCCCCTTTCCCTTGTCTGCCCTGAGACTCACTCCACCATGAGGAGATATCGATTGTCCGCCTGCGGGCTTTTTATAGCATCAGGCGCTCATCATTAGTGCACATTTCTACCACTGCCGGGCCACTCTGTGGAGCACGGAAGGTGTGGAGAGAATGGAGGGAGGAGGGAGGGGGGAGAGAGCAAGACAGAGGGAGAAAGGAGGGGGAGAGGGAGAGATGTGGAGCCATACAGTCAGTAGAAATCTATGACATTACATCACCCACAGAGATTCTTCTTCTTCTTCTTCTTCTCATTATTATTATTATTACTACTACTACTATCTATTTTCATTTTTTATGTCACTTTAATAAGCTGTTTTCTTTTCTTTCCTTTGGCAGTTTAATACTTTGTGTTTATCACACAAATAAAGCTGATTTCACAAAGAGCTAGAAAAAAAATGTGAGGATGAGAGAAAGAGGGATGGAGAGGTGATGGAAAGGGGCAGGGAGAGAGGAGGAGTGAAGGGAAAGAGAGAAAGAGAAAGAAATACCAATAGATGGAGTGAGAAAGAGCTACATTATTCCAAATTATATAATGCTTATTCCTTATGCTATTTACTCCTCTGTCATTCACCAAACCATGCCTGAGAACTAAAAAAACATGCTTAAATAGGATTTGCTGTCTAATACTGGTTAACATCTGGATACACCACATTCTCTTTACATAATCACAGTAAATGAATGCAAATTGTAAATCACTTCTTATTCGCAGATTCTAAATCTGTTTAATGTAAACAGACCCACTGAAAGGAAAAGATGTTTGCAATCGTGTACAGTCATCCGAATACACGTGTGCTTGTGAACGCCGTACGCGTGTACGCGTGCTGGATGTTTCTGCCCACGTGCATGTGCGCGTAAGGCAGGAGGCAGAGCAGGCAGAGAACCGGGCTGCTTTGTCTGTGCGGGGAGTCTGCACAGGCATATGGGCCGACGCACAGCGTGTAAACAGGGCCACAAGTTATCTGTCTATTTCCCCCGGCCCTGGCGCCCGCGCAGACCGGAGCGGCGATTGCCCCCAAGGTCCCACTGATAACAGCGGAGCCGAGGCACCGAGCCTGTATCGGCAGCCCGCAACAGTCAGGGCGCGCTTCAGGGCACCCAAAGTCAGCGCGACTGGGAATGCAGTTCGGCGTGAAACGAACAGCCGGTGTACTCAGGCTCGCCGCACAAAGCTAATAATTCTGCAGGCAATCAAAGGAAGCACAGCTACACAGTTAGACGCACAGCGGACAGCAGGTTATCTGGCATTAAGGCGCCGTACAGAACGCGATGCTTTCACAAGGTATAAAATTACAGACACAAAATACAAGAGCAGAAAGGGGAACATGATCGTGTATAAAATGTTCTTGTTTTAATGGAAAATTGAAAAACACCTAGGCTGAAAAAAATCAGAAAAAATGGAATGATATTCAGAGGCACTGTGTGTACAAAATGCCATGCTGGTAGAGGGTGCATGAAGTGAATTGTCTCGAATAGGCTTGCAGCATGTGGCTGAATTGGTGATGCAAAACCACCCGGAACATCAGAAAGAAATGCATTTCATTGTTTTAAGCAATTTATGGGATGCTGGTGTATCACACCACGAAATTACTTTTAATGAATTGCATGGATTCACTGGTTACTGAGAGGAAATTTTAAACATAGTGACGTTGGTCTGTGCTCATGCATATGTATGCTGGTGTACGTGTGTGTCTGTGTATGTGTCGCTTGCATGTTCCAACTTAAAAATAAATACGTTGTGAACCGCATACAGACTAGGAATCTGGTTTACAAATCTGTAGTCGATATTGTGCATTCTAGACTCCGTGACCAGAAGCTCCTCCACTGCCCTAGACACTACATAGTTTTTTTTATCTGTGAAGTTGCCGCCTGTCTAAACGGAGCCTTGTCTTGCTGCCGAAAAAAGTATTCTGAGACACATAAAAACACACAGCGATATGAGCCCATTTAGAGTGACACAATCATCTGTTGTAAAGGGTGACCTGTGGCTTCCTTTCATCGATCTGAATGAATCGCTTTGCTTTGTGACAGATGATAGCATCATTACAATAACAACTTGAAAGAATTTCGTGGGCGTGCACACAAAATGTTATTTCGTCCATCCAGGAGACAGAAAAAACATAATTGCGTAATAGATTCACAAAATAAATACCTCTGCGGACAGCAGGCGAGGCTTTCAAAAGCATCACAGCTGAATGTGTTTTAAAGCCCAGGGAGGTGCAATCGCACGGCTGTCACTTGTGAAAATTGCCCATAATGCTTTTCTGTTTGGAGACACTAAATGCCATGTGACATCCACTGTCTGCCAGGGAAGGAAATACAGGTGGGAGACAAACAGCCACACACACACAAATATACCCTTCCTCATAACAGATAAAACACACGTATAAAGATTTTATGTAAAGAACTGAAGAATATCCAAAGGCAAATAAATAAATAAAAAGTAAGGTTTGGAGACTAGAGATAAGATTCCTCAGAAAAGCTATGGAAAAAGAGAAGAAAAACAGAGACAGCATCACAGGCCTGACAGAATGTCACATGGGTACACATGAGAGCACACGCATGCCTTTGAAGGTCTGATTAGACCTGAAGGCCTGATTAGAGCACGATTGACTTCCCCACTTCCCCTCCACTTGACTTTATCGTCTATTTGTTTGGCGGAGGCTCATACCCAAAGTGCATTAAAGGGCATCGGTACAGAACAAAGAACAAAACATCATCTCAATCAAAAAAGCAATAACGTACAAACTTCCAAGTACACGCAAACAGCTCTGTAAACAACTGAACTAGCACGTCCTCTACCCTGAAGGTAAACAAACCTGAGACAAAGAAGTTGCTTTGTCTGGTCAGAAATGATATGCTTCAGTCTGAGTGTTTTTCTTTTCGATTACATATTCATTTCCTACAATTTTGTATTATGATTAGTCTTAGTCCGTGACAGCTGCATCGACACGCTTCCTCTTCAAGCTTATGTATTTCTGGCTTATCAGTAGTGAAAATCATTCCTGGACTTCCCTATTACATCTACTCCTGTTAGTTCTCTGTTACCTATTATGAAACGATAGCAGCATTTGCTAAAAACGCCTGTCTTGTTGGAGGATAGGGGAACTGGCCCCCGGCAGCACCTAGTAAACTCCAGATGTCCTCCTGTCGGGGGATGGATAGGGCATAGATTTACTAGCTGCATACTCATCCCCGCACCGTTACACTACACTACCATCTCTGTACCAGCCTGCCACATCCTGCCCCCCGCGGGTGCCAGGTTACCGATAGGAGATTCATCTGCCCTGCCCCGTTGTGGAGAAGAGCGGTGCCGTGTTTGGACAGGATTGCATACGCTAACGACAGCGGAGCTGACAGCTCACGCTCCAGTGTCTCATCCCTGTCGATCAGCGGAGCAGTCATTCCTAAAAGCACATCAGCGGCGTGAACGCTGCCCGGGCGACGTCAATAACTGTAATTTAGATAAACAGCGGGGCTGACGTTTATCTTGCATGTACGTTTTTTTTTCTCTTTTTTTTTTGCTTTTCATTACCTCTCTGTTTCCTCCCCCACTCTTTCTCTCTCTCTCATTCTCTCTTTAGAAATTTTAACGCCACGACTCACAAGCAGTGACTCATGATGTGGGTTGCTAATTCCTGATTTTTGCCTTCAAGGGAGAAAAACACATACGTACACACACACATACACAAAGGCACACATACACGCATGCATATGCACGCTCAATCACTTCATTTGAATCAACAGTGAAAAACACAAAGTTGCTGAAAAGAACTCAAATAAGGATGTCTTAGAAGCTGATATTCAGCTGATACTCAGACGTGACTCATGCGCTCCAGACTTTCTCTAAATGCCAGTTAAGACAAGCGGCGCGGTGGGAGCGTTCATTACCTTCCCGTACGAGCGGCGAGCGCAAAAGCAGAGGCACTTCCTGTAGCCACTCCATCCATCATCGCTAACGGCGCCGCGCTTCGCAGGAAGCCGGAACGGCGGCCACCAAACACCGGTGCGAGGGACAGGCATCAAGGTGGCCTGTCTGCTTTCATTCAGAGTCATGATCCCTCTCAGCAGGGGCCCCTGAGGGCCCCCAGTCTCAGTGGACACACACACACACTCTCATTAACATTACATTACTATGTTAATGTCATTTAGCAGACGCTCTTGTCCAGAGCGACTTACATGCGTTGCAATTTTACATGTTAGCCATTCAGACATGCTGGATATTTACCATGGCAATTCTGGGTTAAGCACCTTGCCCAAGGGTACAGCCGCAGTGCCCCAGTGAGGAATCGAACTGGCAACCTTTCGGTTATGATCCGTGCTCCTTACCCTGCAACCCCATAAGCAACGCCACCCTCAGTGTATACTGGCGGAGGGCAGGTCGATTACAGGTTAACCGCCACAGTCATCGCGTCTTCGCAGAGTACATGCACTGCACACGTCACCTCTTGCCAGCAGCCATTCATGTTTGCAGCGATAGCTTATGCAATCGCAAGGCTGCCCGAGATATAAGCTTATTAACTCCTGCAATAACAGATTATTCCTAAAGAATAAACCACACCAGCCCACACGTTCAATACGTTCTCGCGTCTCGGAGGCGATGATGCAGCCAGAGCTGAAGTTGATATTTGTTTATGCAGCTCGTGTTTATGTTTTTTCAGTATGAGTATGGAGGTTAATTTAGGAGCGATAAGGATTTAACATGAGTTCCTCATATACACGCATGCCTCAGCTAATCAGATTTGAGCGCTAATGCGCTCAGATTTGAGCGCTAAAGTTATAATGTATAAGGTCAGAAAGAAGTGACTCCAATTAAGGACTGCAGGTGGAGTGAAAAGCAGAGTCTCCTTTCCTCCAATATCCCCAAGCAGGAGAGATGTTTACTGTTACTCTAATTGCATCTCCGAGGGACACCTAGAAGTTTTAGTTTGCAAGGTGGGTTTTTCTGCATGTGACACTAAATGTCAGGGATATTTTTTTCGCATCCTGTAAGCTACACGGTGCATTACATCAGGGCGGGACGACAGGCGCTACTTCGCTAACGTCATCTGAGCAATTTCAGGTATCTGATGAGTCACAGGGAGCCTCAGAGCATCGAGAAGAGGAAACCCTGGTCTACTTATCCAGCCCTATGGGAAAAGAGGGTAATTCGTTCCGCCGCTGTGGGCTCTCAGGTACTGTCGGCCACTCACACAGCTGGGAATGGATGGTACGGTTCAAAGTAAATAGCATTTATCACTTTTGATTGTCAAACATGAGCAGGCTCTGACCAGATGAATTGTATATGTTGCCATATACATTTTTACCGGGCTTCCAATAAAAAGTTCTCCTCTGGACAATTCTTTTATGATAGCTACATTATTTGTATTTTGTGCACATACCTGAATTGCTAAGGTCAAGAGACTGCAAGATGGGTTTATGGGTTCGTCCATGTATACTGAACAGATTTGTGGAAATCAGCAACAGGCATCACATAATGGTAGTTTTCACATCGCAACCACAGGGGCAGTGAGGAGGGCACGTATTAGCTGTAATTACATGAAACATTATTTTTTAACACAGTGAAAAGTGACCCTTGATGCAGAGGGCACATGAAGTTCAGTTGTATTAGTCAGTGTGAAATTTTTTCCTGCCAGGCAGAGGTAAAGTTGCATTCGTTGTGTGTTTTCCAGACGCCCGGCCATTTCAGTTTGGTGATGCAGACAGGAAGAGATTTGGCCATGCATAATTACGACTAAGGAGAGTCTACTGGCACGGTAAAGCTGTGCACCTGCCTGCCTTATCCCGCTCAATCAAATCACACCAAACCACATCCCTGTTCCACCTCTGTCAAACCCATTTAGAGGAATTCACTCTTGTTTCTTCTCTCTCTCCGCTCTCTGCATCTCACTCTCTCTCCCTCACTTGACAGAATAAGATGAGGAAATAAACACGGTTATATTCTATTTCTTTTCTTTTAGTGTTTGTGTGTGTGTGTGTGTGTGTGTGTGTGTGTGTGTGTGTGTGTATGTGTCTCTGTGTGTGTTTGTGTGTGTGTGTGTGTGTATGTGCATTTTTATTAACTCACACATTATTAACTGTGGGGGTGACTGACGTCAGAACAGTCCCCTCAGACCAGACGCAAACACTTCCGTTCCTCAGCACAGCTGAAATGAGAGAGACTTGATGCTGTGCTCTGGGTCTGACAGTAATCAGCCACAGTAAGAGCTTTCCTCCTCAGCCTTCCGTCATGACAGAAATCATTCAGCCGCCACAGCAACATGAGCCGAGAGCAACGCACACCACATGCGCCACACACACCACACGCCGAGGGCAACATAGACCGAGGGCAACATAGACCGAGAACAACGTGCACCGAGAGCACCACGCACCCAGAGCAACACGCACCAAGAACAACACACGCCGAGAGCAACACACACCAAGAACAACACACGCCGAGAGCAACACACACCCAGAACAACACACACCAAGAACAACACACACCAAGAACAACACACGCCGAAAGCAACACACACCCAGAGCAACACACCAAGAACAACACACACCCAGAGCAACACACCAAGAACAACACACACCAAGAACAACACACACCCAGAACAACACACCAAGAATAACACGCACCAAGAACAACACACACCCAGAGCAACACACCAAGAATAACACGCACCAAGAACAACACACACCCAGAGCAACAAACCAAGAACAACACACACCCAGAGCAACACACCAAGAACAACACACACCAAGAACAACACACACCCAGAGCAACACACGCCGAGAACAACACACACCAAGAACAACACACGCCAAGAACAACAAGCACCCAGAGCAACACACACTAAGAGTGACACGCACCGAAGACAACGTGCGCCGAGACCAACACACGCCAAGAAAAGCTTGTACTGAGTGCATCATGTGCCAACAGGAACGCACACCCTGAGCAACAACTGTCAAAAGTAGTATGTGCTTTGAGCAAACAAGACCAACAAACACCATTTCCTTTCCCCCCAGCTTTTTCATCAAAGGATAAATTCTCACGGTTTCCCTGTGACACTGCGCTCAAGACTGGGTTGCCTGTTCCTCCATTCACCAACATCCACACATTTTCTCTACTGCCAAACTAAATACGTTAGACATTACACTGCCCACTCCAGGGTCCCCTGGGGAACACCACGAGAGGAGTTTCTCTCAGGGAAGAATCCCCGTGGGGACGACTGAGGGGGGCTCGCAGAGGAGGGTGGCTTTGCTGCCAGTGCTGTAGCGCCTGTCTGGAGGCGCTCGTCCACAGAACGAGCCACAATAGCCACCAAAGCCAATGGCTGACACAGAATAACCTCCTACATTGTCACGCAATTGACTGTGTCACTCTTTACATCAGCAAAGGGTGTCTGCACATTTAAAAAAATGAAACCACATTGTGAAATACACATTATGCACATTAAAGAAGCCCACTGAGTGTCCTACAGGGGGGAGTGTTACAATCTATAACCTATAACCACACCAGGGTCTTGTCGGCACAGCCAATCGGTTTGAATGCTCAGTTTTCTTTTTTTTTAAGAGGGAGGAGGCCGTTTTCTGTCTGACGCTCTCTCTCTCTCTCACTCTGTCTCTCTCTCTGCTTGCCCGTGCTCGCCCGCCTCGCCAGATCCCTCAGCCTCAATAATTGATCAGACGGCGGGGCAGGGACGGCGTTCATGTGCGCTTGGCGTCGCCATTAATTACGTCAGCACGGGGAGAGAGAGGGCCAGCTGTTTCCATGGGGGCGCGGAGGGGCGGATTATTAAGAGCTCGCATGAAAAGCATCGGCCCCGCTTTCTCATTACCGGCCTGCGTTGGAAGCGGGGAGAGAGGGAGAGGATGGAGAGCGCTTATTCAGAAGGAAGCTGTGGGCACCGAGCTGGCACAGGCCCCATCCGTCACTCTCTCTCTCTCTCTCTCTCTCTCTCTCTCTCTCTCTGCTCCTCATCTCAATTAGAAATGAGAGGCATGACGCTCACAGCGCCGGATGGCAGCGCAGAACACAGGGACGGCTTTAGCGCTAGTCTCGTCTAGCCTTGTCTGCAGAGGCTGGACAGCACGAGACACAACATCTGCAAGGTGAGTGCCTTACACTCCTCTCAGTGCACAATGCACTCACATGTACAGTAAGTAACGGGCAAAAGTTTGGACACACTTTTCTTTCTTTACTTTTTACTATTTTCCACATTTTATTTAGAATAATAGTAAAGACTTCAACAAAAAGTGTTATAAACAAATCATAACTATCTTATATTTCAGATTCCTCAAAATAGCCAAAAAATAATTTTTAGAAGAAATCCATGCATAGGCATCAACTTCATTATTGATAACTGTGTAAGAAATTCAAGCATTTAAGCATAAGCCATTAGATAAAAAAGTCTTTGAATGCATGCTTCCCAATATCGTAGTCAGGTGTGTTCAAACCTTTGACTGGTACTGTATACAGTCACACGCATGCACATACACACACACACACGCACACACAATACCCAGAGGAAATGATCCTATAGACGAGCCATTCGGCTGCCACCGCTTATGGCTGTGCATATTCACCGCCGTCGCCTCGCTCCCCATCACAGATCACACTCGACATGTCACGGGCCCTCTTAAATTACATTGCGCATTTCTGTAGACACAGCTACCATCTGTTAAAACAAAAAAAAGGAGAAAAAAAAGAAATAAATCAAATAAATTGCCTGGCCTCTCCAGTGTGCAGCCCATTTCCTCTCTTTCTCTGGAACCTAATCTTTTCATTTCTTCTCCAATCATAAGTCAGCGCCGTTTCATCATGGTGACAAATAAAAGCAGCTCCAAAATGAAGTGAAATCCAGCAAAAAAAAAAAAGAAGAGAGAAGACCGCGACCAAAAAACATTTTGAAAAGTTTGAAAGATCGATAAATAATATACAACTAGCTGTGTTTCCGGACTTTGACATGATCTTATGTCCGGAATCAGCCTGGCTGTGTTGTCATTTGTTCTTAACCTTAAAAACGTCCCATGCTTTCAAAGGTCTACATCATGTACAAAAAAATTAATAAATAAATATTGTTTAAATCATTATTCAGACCATCTGTAACTTCACTCAGTTTCACACCATTATTTTCCATTAGAGTAACACTAAATGCATCTGTAACCAACCACATCCTGTGATCACTGGAGGTTATAGATTGGAAGCTACTGATGCATATTTCCTCGTTTGATCTATTGCGCTGCACACATACGTGCACAGACGCACACATGCATACACACACGCACACTTACAGTGCAGAGTTACTGAGGGGTTGTTAGAATGCAGGGGCGAGTTTCAGTGCGAATGTTAACATAGCCACAGTTTGTGTCTCTCCACTCTCTCCTCTCCCTCACTGCTGCAACACTCAGACCCAGCAAAATAGTGCAGTGGCAAGCCCACAGGTCCTGCCAGAGAGTCATACTTTATCCGCACTTCAAACGCCCGCATAGCAATCACCCGTCGCCGCCTCTCTCCGGTCTGCGGGTACTGTCCCTCAATTGTAGCCGTTCTTTCACTGCAGCCGAGTAATTGTAGCACCTCCCCGATGTCTCTGTCTCTCTCCAGCCCAGATCCTCAGGTCAGCCTCCTCCTGACTCAATCGGTGGACAGAGCACAAGGCCGGGTCAAGCAGCATTATGGTGCAGTCCGTTCCCCGGAGGATCCTACAGGATAAATAGAGAAGCTCTTCCAAAGGCCACTCACTGACTCCCCCCATTTATTACAATTACCGGGAAGCAGAGCTGGCGATGGGAGGTGATTTGCAAAGCTCTTGGAATGCATCCACCCCCCACCCCAGAGACACCGGGAGGGCTGATTAAACAGTCACGGGTCACATCTCTTCGAGGGACGGGGAGCGACCGGCAGAGAGCCCACAGAGCACGGATCAGAAAGATTTCTGTTCCCAAAATAACCGAGGGCCAACTACAGAGCATTCTCCACTTTCTGGGATTAAAATCGGGAGTTACACTTTCTGCCAAGTCTTCCTCATTTTCCTCACTACTTTCCCAGAAGCTGGAGAAAACTATACCGATGTGATGGGTGGATCCACCAAATTTTTTATTTAATTACGGATAATGAATGCATTAAGATTTGTCACTTCATTATAAAACTGGCACTACGCTGAGTTTGGTGGTCTGTCCACTCCTCGTGCAGCCTTGTGTCATGTTGTGCCTGCACCGGAACACGTTCTGATGTTGACGGACACGGCACGCACAGCTCTCTCATGTTCCTGCAGGGAGCCAAACCCCCTTTTGACCTCATTGGTCACAGTCTTCACTTCCTCTTCCTGTCTTCTGCAGAAAGCGTACGCTGTGAGGGCGACAGCGGAAACATTTAGCACGGACATCCAACAATGGATTGCTGAAGCACAGAATCCCTCCCAAGACGCACTGAGCGGCACAAAATTGTTAACCAATCAAACAACAGTGCATGGGATTACCGAACACTGTCCTAATTGGGGTATCACACTGCCCTTCATTGTAAACTATTGGGTCTTTTCACATTTGCGGCCCCCACTTCCAAAAAAAGGACACATAGAAACAAAACAGCACTACAGGCACATCGAGACGCTGACTTGTAACTCAGTGTAACTCACACGATTTGGCACAACGGGAGGAGAGGTGTAACGGAGAGGTGTATGACAGTGTGTGTGTGTGTGTGTGTGTGTGTGTGTGTGTGTGTGTGTGTCCTTCTCCTGAGCCTGATTAGAGAGAGACCTGAGAGCTGTTTCTCAAGTCTCTAATTGAAATCCAGGCGAGCCGCTCCTCAAGACAATGACAGACCGCGCTCGGAGCCCGGAGACAAATGGAAGAGATGCCCTCTGAGGGACGGCGGGGTGGGGGTTGATAACGGATAGTTTCTGAAATCAATCAAGCCTCTCAAGGCTCCGCAGAAAGGGAGACAGCTTTGAGGAGGGGGGCAGAGTGCTGGTCAAAAGGCCTTGTATGTTCTTAAATGTACTGTTGTCCGCATGACTCTGTGTATTCACTTTTAAAGCGAGGACAGCAAGACCTTTTGTGTTAAATTATTCAAAATTGTTGACAAAAATATCTATTTTTAATATATTTAAGTGGTCAAGGTCAAGCTTGTCTGTATTTGCTTGGACTTTTTTTTATCATGACAGTACTCTCAAGTAAATACTAGTAAATATTACTCAAATTTATATACATGTATTGTTAAAATAAGTTCAACATCCCCATAGGGAATTCTAACTGAAGAAATTCTGGCATGACTTTCAAAGTTCTGTTCTCCAATTTCACCCAATAAACTCTGAGGGCACTAAACTTTTCGCGAAAGTCAAGTAACTCAAACTCTAGACTTTATAATGATCAATGATTCAAGCGTGCAATTATTAAAGCATGAATAATCATTCTGTAACCAAGAGTACAAACATTCATTGCTCTAACTAGGTCTGTGTGTGTGTGTGTGTGTGTATGAATGGACCTGTGGGTTTAAATGCATACGTGTGTGTATGTGTATGTGTCTATTTATGTGTGTATTTATATAGCTCATTACCATCTCAATCTCACAGACCCCTTACAGAGAAAACTAATATATCCACTAAGTATAGAAACAACTCAGCACCATTACAATTGAAAGCAACATATTGTACCATATAATTATGAACTTTTTAATATATATTTCACGTTAAATTATACTGTGCAGTTAATCGAGCCATAACAATATAGAAGTTGTTTGTTTTTAAATGAGCCTACCAAGTTATCAAAATCGGATCTTAAGTATCAGGCACGAATGGCGAATGGATTAAATGACTTTATGTGAATGCAGGCAGAACAATCATGGTAATGATTATAACAATCACTATAACAATATTATAGGGACACATTTGATGTCATTAATATATATTCTTGGGATATGAAATTTTGAGAACCAATAGCTTTTCATATTGGTAAATAATTTCTGTCCTGCTACTGTCTTCACCTCACTAAGGAGATGAATAATAATGAAGGTTTCTTGCACCATGCATGTGTTGTGTGTGTGTGTGTGTGTGTGTGTGTGTGTGTGTGTATGTGAGTGTGTCCATGTGTGCCATTATAGATGGTGGTGTTTATCCAGATTGTCACCCAGCAAATACGTAACATTCCCACAACATTGTCTAAACATTGCAAGGATGTAACACCTGTATTTCGTTTCAGTGAACCAGGTATGAAGTCATAATCTGACAGACAGATTACGACACATAATTCACTAGACACACTAATCCATATCCCATGCGCCCAGACAATGGCAGCTGAGCACACACATTGGATCACATCCTGCATGCTGCTTCCCACTGCTGTTCCCATAACCAAGCACACGCAAACGCACACAGTGGACTCAATACTGCTCACAGGAAATGCAATCTTGATAGCACATGCTGGAGGGCAAAGGTCACTCACAAGGGGGGCGACGATCGCCCCCGCGCGCTCCGTTCGCTGCATCAGAGACTGTGCCGTCTAATTAATTTGGGACCAGGCTGCGCAGAGACGTCCCATAATAAAGGCTCTCCCGGACCTGTCCCCCCCTCTCCCCTCCCTCTCCAACGCAAACAGCCCCGGCCAATCAGAGCTGCGCCGGAGCCTCACGCGTGTCAGTGGATGAACTTGGCAGCTCTGTTTGCGTCGGGCTCGTTAAGCACAGAGGTGCGCCCGAATGCGAAACGGGCCGGGGGGTAAACACACCGAATGGCAGGCCGCCGGTGATGCGCGCCATCGCTCCGCGAGTGAAGCGTCCCCACGGCGACATCCGGATCGTTTATTTCCCTCAGATACCTGCGATGCGCACCAGTGAATCACAAAACAAAAACAATAAAACATTCAAATACAGACAGAAAGGGCGATGACGCATGTAGGGGAGCGAAAAGCGACAATGGGGGGGGGGGTAAGCGCGTTATGTGGCGAACTCGCCGAGGGTTCTGCGTGCTTACCACGGAGACAGGCTCAAACACAGGGGCGCAGGAGGATCGGCCTGGAAAAACTCGATAACCCCCTACCAAAATTGATTTGCAGAAAATAAAGGAGGCGTGAGAGGAGGAAGGGATGTGTCAGTTATTTCTGTAGGCCACAGACAGAATTAGAGCTCATCTCAGGACGACTACCACGTATCCTGTGATGTAAAGACCGGGTGAAGTAGGAAAAAAATTATCTCTAAAAATAATTTTTTTTCAGGACACCCTTCATATACAGTATGCGGCGTGCGGCTGTTATGCAAAGTCTGAGTAACATTTTCAACTTGTTTTCAGCTTCTAAAAACGGTGAAGTGGTGCAGACATCACTGTGCTGAACTGATCTTGGTGCACTAAGAAGATTTTAGAGCAGTGATCTCACCCTAGATTGGCGAACAGACCGCAGTACAGCTAACAGATTTTACAGTGGCGAAAAGGTCAGCAGGTGTCAGCGTGGCCAACACATTTCGGAGTGGAAGGCGTACCCTCCAACCCAGAACAAACGTACCTTTTCGCAGTGCTGCATGCTGCATTGCAAGAGCAAGTCTCAGCTGATGCGTGTCGTAAAAGGCCTTGAAGCAGACAGCTCTGGTTCATTTTTCATAACCACACAGGTTGAGTTTTTATTGGGGTAAAAGTCCCCTTTTAAGCAGGGGCTGTTCTGGCATGTCTGAGTCGTTTATCAGAAGCTGCAAGACGAAGAGCCAACGCACTGAATAAATGAAACGCTGGCTCCACAGCGTCTACATTCACACCCTGATCTACGTTACATTACATTATTGGCATTTAGCAGACTCTCTTATCCAGAGATACTCACACAGGTAACAATTTTTTACAGCTGGATATTTACTGGGGCAATTCTGAGTTAAGCACCTCGGCTAAAGGTACAACAGCAGTGCTCCAGTGGGGAATCGAGCTGGCAACCTTTCAGTTACGAGTCCTGCTACTTACCGCTATGCTACACTGCCACTACACTGAAGCACTCAAGGAGGACACATATTTGCTATTTGTTTACTTAAACTGTCCTAAATTAGTAAGTGACCTTAAAGTGCTATGTGGGCACATGAGATGCTGTGGGCGTGGGGTGGTGAAGGACAGCTATCGCAACATGCTGTGTGTGGTTTGTACAGTGCCTCTAGGTCCATCAGCCATCTGGGAGTCTTAGGTACCTCTGTGTGATTGGCACTAAATAGATTAAAACACGTCAAACAACTATTTCATAGACTATTGGATTTAAAGCCAGACCTGACACACAGTGAATCACAGCTGTATGAGATGACCATATTTGATTGTTTATTTGTGAAGCAGATGGATTTATACATGTCAACGTACATAGCTGGCGTTTTTACAAGTGATCCATTTACGAAGACGGTATTTACTGAAGCAGTTGCATGCAACAGTATGACTCAGTGCAGGGTGGTGTCCCTGTTAATGGAAGAGCTTAGAACCATGATTGGAAATATTAAGTGTGTTGTGCTTGCTTTCAGTACAGCCAACTGGTGGCTGTGAGCTTGTTTTTATTATTATTTTCCCTTTAATAATACACAGGAAAACACGCGCTATGCCTCGGTCCCGCCTCCTCCTGCCCTTTGCACCCACGATCCTCCTGGGTGAACACTCCACACCCACCTGGTATTCTGACCTGCAAACTTCTGGTCACAAACAGCTCCTTAACCGCTACACCACACAGCCACCTACACTACAGCTCTCTGCCATGGATGCTCTGCGGGGAAAGTAGTTTAAGAGGAATTCGCTCCAGTGCTGATAACACCAGCTCCAAAGCCGCTCTCAGGACATGACATCTGCTAGACGCCTCCCGCTCTCAGTCACATCATAATCGCCAGCAGGGCTCTGTCACTATCTAGCCCTTAACAAGAGTTTGGGTACAAAGGAATGGGCACACATCGCAGCCACCCCCCACCCCCTGCCCTCTCTCCCCTTGGTTTTATGCCCCCTGCTTTGGGTCTCAGCTAATGCCCCAGTCCAGAAAAATGAATAAACAAGACTGGAGAACTTTAAAGACCTTTTAGCTGAAAGGTCGGGACGAACTCTGACATTCTCGGCAATGTCTTTATCTGCGAAACACCACCAGCAGCAAGCATTTTACAAAAACAACCAAACAAAATGTGACGACTCAAGAATGCATTTTCAACTTTAAAAGAGAGCAAACTTCTTTTTTTTTGTTGTTTTGCTGTTATTCTGGACGTTACACAACAGCGCCGAATGAACCAGAACACAGTGTATTTTTCATGAGCGCTTATTTTGGGTCTGTTCTTCCCTGAAGTGACTCCTCCCTTCCTGACCTCGCCGTGCGGTTCCTTCTTCTCTATCGCGGGCCTCCCTACCCCTGCCAAAGGTACAGTAGATGCTTTACGTCTCCGGGGTGAGGATGACGACGCTCCACCTCAGAGAAATCGATAGTATCGAGTGCCTCTTCGCTCAGAGCAGAAAATATCTCTTTGCCATCCCCGCGGGGTAACCCGGGGTCACCAAGGTAGCGTGCGCTCCTCATGTTCCGTGCGCTCTGCCAGCTCACAATCGAGTATAAGGCACCCTAAAAAAAGTGCACGCACTTGGAAGGAAAGTGACTCAGACTGCAAGAAGAATTTTAGGGTTTTCTTATTCCCTGACTTTTTTGACAGCGAAGTGAAGCGCAGGCTTGGCCTGTAAACGGAACCGCCGCTATCGCTCACAGAAATCAATCAATCAGTCAATCAAATAATCAATCAGTCAGGTGGGCGTTCTGTTCCATTGTGTAATGCAGCACCCTTTGCTCTGTCATTTTTGTTGAGTTCCTAGGAGTCTGCAGAATGCTGACAAGGGAATCCTGACGAAATATAAAGGCATAACAGCTGATACTAATATTGACGTCATGGATTAGCGTTTGCACAGTTTTTAAGTTTGTCACCGTATGCAAAAAAAAAACCTTGCATTTGTGACAGCTTACGAGCATTTGACACTTAATACGTCAAGCTCAGAAGAACTTAGAATCAATTTGCTTCTCTCAGTGTCTTCAGTGTCTGTTCCGTGCGTCAGCGTAGCCGTCACGGCAAGCGCACTGAGCTCCCAGAATTATGTGGGAAATCGAAAAACGAGGACATCTCGCTCTTGCTTATTTTAGCCAGGCATCACATCTGTTTTGTTTTTTTTTTGTTGTTGTTTCTCTTCCTGATTATGCAAAGCACGCCTTCGGGACGTTAGTCTTTGTGTTGCATTCCTCTTCACCGCGAGGAGAGACACACTCATCCTGTCTCCGCTGTCACGGCAGAGGCCAAAAAGAGAAGAGGCAAAAACAGAGGCATGAAACAATAGCCTCACCCCTCCTCTTCCCCCCTAAGACCAGGCCAGTAATAGCATACTCAGGAAGCAGGGCTCCGCCTTCTCTGGAGCTGTCACCCCTGGGTCCTTTCTCCCTTGACAGTGCTGTCTCCTAGTGAGATATTCCTGATAAACTGAAATAACATGGACACCCTATTCTGAATCCAATACTCACACCATAGAGAATTAGGAATATTAGCAGGTTTTATCAGATAAATCGGGACAGTTAAACTCATTAATGTAGCCCTATCAAAGCTCTTTCAATAATCAATAATTTATAGGTCGCTGCCTTCACCCTACACCCTACGCCCAACTCTCCACTCCGTACTTCCTATGCCCTTTTCCCTTTTTTTGTAAGGATGTGAAGCAACTTGCTGTTTGCGTCTTTCCACGGGAAATATTACAGCACTGCGTGTTTCACTTTCAGTATGAGCACATCTTTAGTCGTTCACTTCTGAGAGGAAATCTACTGCCTTTCCCAAGGCCTTTGCAACAGTTACCATAAACAACCAGAGGTGTTTTTTTTTTTTCTCCACAGTATGAAAATGCACATCAGTGGCTGACACTTCAATGAGACCTGGGGTGAGCGCGTGTGTGTGCGTTATGTGGGGGGGTCAAGCGAGGTCCTGCTGGCTGGCTGCGTACGGGGTGCTCCTAATTAGCAGCAGATGCGAAGCATAAACAGTATAAATAATTAATGGAAAACAGTGCGGTATGACTGTTTAAGGGGCTGTAATCAGGAGGTTGCAGGTTTGATTCCCAGGTGAGGTACAGCCATTACAGCCCTCGGGCCTCAGGAAGGTACTTAGGCTGAAATGCATCAGTAAACATTTAGCTGCACACATGGATGGATGGTGTGCTGGGGAGTGTTACATTCCACTCAGCTGAAATGCCCTTTTCCTGCTGCTGTAGGCTTGCGGTTGCCAAAGAAAGGACAAGGTCAGGCACAGAACAAACCATTAAAAATGAGATTAAAAGGAGAGAGGAGATGTAAACTAAAGAGATGGACTATTGAACAACATGTCCATGTCGTAAAAAAGGCTGAGGTAAGGTGAGCACACAGGCAGACAGACACACACACACACACACACACACATACACACTATGTACTTTCTCTTTCTTCTCCTAGTGTTGCCATTTATAGTTCATTGACCTGTGCTTCTTTTAGCGAAGGTCACAACCACACATTTTAGCCTCCTGTCAAGGTACACAGGTCAGGGAGCAGAGCACAACAGCAGCAACAGTGAAAGCAGCCACGGGCTGTTCATAGTTCCCTACAGAGATGCTAATATGGCTTTATTTCTCATACATATTTACATCAGCTGCAGCCTGTGGAGGTGAGAGTGCACTACTTTTTGGCGTGTTGTTTTTGATATCACGCAGCTGGGTACTGAACACGACTGCCTGGTGTTAGGCTGGACAGCCTGACTACAAGTCGATAGTGCTAGCTGGGCACTAATCTGACTGTCAGTATCTTATGATGGGAATACAGTGATGACCAGCACGTGGGACAAGCCCAGGGTACTAAGGAACAGCAGCTCCAGTTAGCATTTTCTATTAAGGTCCAATTACCCATTAATAAATCATTATTAACATGTATTCATGTAAAGAATAATTCATTGTGTTGCATTTCCTGCTGGATCAAAATCAATTACTTGTTTTGGAGTGCTTATCCTGAAGCATACAATACTGCTTTACATGGATCATTGAACATTATCTTAAAGATCAATTAGTGCAATAAAGCATTGATCGCTTGTTTTGAAGTCGTTGTTCTTTATAAGGGGTGAGTGTCATCTGCTTTGTGACAGGCACTAAAATAAAGGATTAATAATGTATTTTTTAATTGTTAATTAATAGGACCTTAACATAAAGCGTATCTGATTTCCACAGAAATCTCCCACAGACATCTATCCTACGGAGCTCTACAGGACACAGCAGTAGCTAAGGTGACATCATGAAAAGATCTCTCATTGGACCTGGTTTCTCAGAAAGTCATCATTCATGCCAAAATATGATGAGCCCGCTTTGTTTAATCAACAATTCTCACCATACTCCTGGAGCACAAAAAAAAATCCACTGACTTTTTTTAAAACACAGGATTAACGAATAACTCTAATTACACATCTGCCTATCTGTGTTTTCCCCCCGCTAAGTTCTTACAATTTTAGTCTATAATTAAGGCCTTGGAGATGTGTATACTATAATCAAAAGAGAAAACTAAAGAAATGCACATGTGCTCCTGATACATGGGAAACGAGGGCCGCATAAGAGTGCCAAGGGGGACACGCTGAATCAGATGGATGAATAAAAAGTGAAGATTCCATAAGCAGGAGTGTTCCCAACCCCAATCCTCACCACCCACCCCCCAGCCCCCAAAGCATTTATTCATTCATTCATTCTCTTTGCTCCTTGTGGAGCATAAGGCATGCACAATTCTCTTCCAATACCGTTTGTCTATTGCAACTCTTTGTGCCTCCCTCCATGACATCCACCAAGTGGTCTTGGGACGTCCTCTTCTTCTTTTACCAGGGGAAGTCCGTTTTAAAGCAGCCTTTGGTACGCGGTCCGGTTGCAACCTCAGAACATGACCAACCCATCTTAGGGGGTGCCATTTGATCTCTTGAATCACACTAAGGTGTTTTGTCTTTTCGTAGAGCTCTTTGTTGGAGATTTTGTTAGGCCAATGGATTCTGAAGATGTTCCTTAGGCAGCTACTGCTAAAGCCTTATTCATTTCACACTCGATTTTACAATTGATCTTGTTATCCAAAGCATATCAAGGTGTAATCCCAGGTGGAGCAATGGGGTTGAGAGATCGCTTCTGAGGGGTCAAAGGGCACAATGCATCTCCCCCACCAGAGCAAAGGGAAATGCTGAGGCCTAAGTGGAACTCTGCTTCCAGGTTCACATACACAGCTGAGAGTCACTCTCTCCTCCTCCACATCCCTCAGTCTTTCTCTGTCCCAATGTCTCTTTGCATCATCTTTGCGTTTTCCTGTCTATTTCTTCCAGTCTCTCTCTCATTCATGTTCTTACTCCTCAGTTCAGTTTTCATTTTCAGTTTGAAGGTGTTGTGTTGAGGTGACATACAGCAGTATTGCCAAAGCAGAGAACAAGCACAGTAGCATATGAATAATCCGTTTGTTTCTGTTTCTTTCTCTTCTTCCACATCTCTCTCTCTCTCTCTCTCTCTCTCTCTCTCTCTCTCTCTCTCTCTCTCTCTCTCTCTCCTCATTCCTCTGTTTCCCTCACTCCTCCTCGCTGACAGATTAACCGATGTCTCCCCGTCTGTGGAAGCGATAAGGCTCATTACAGCGAGCGGCAGACACACAACGTGTACAACCAAAGTGTATGACCAGAGGTGATACGCTGAATTTGGTGTCTGCATCCATCTAACACAACTCCACAAAGCCGTACGGCTTGACGCACGTGGCGAGGAACACACTGACCGGAGGGAGAGGGTAGGCATCGGGGAAGGGAGCAGATGGTGAAATATCTCAAGGACTGGGACTGGGAGCTTGCAAAGAGTGTGGTCCTCTGTTGAGCTTCAAACAGGAAAGACTTAGAAGACAGTCCAGATCCACATTACCCAGAGAATTCTGCCACCCTTCCCAGCAGGACTTGGCTCAAACAGCACACGCAAAGCCCTCAACACATTTGAGCAAAAAGGAAGTGGAAGGGATCCAGCCAATCTCATTTTACCAGCGGGGGACTGAAAACTGACAGAAGACTAGGGGGGGGAAAAAGGGAGCCCGGCGGAGAATCACAGAAAGGCGTGAAGGCGGGTTCGGTACCCTGGACAGATCGCGGCGATGGCAGCTGAGTGATAACCAAGGCAACGTGCATGACGCATGTGGCTGCGCACCAAAGCCTGCAGAAACACAATGAGCGAAGACAAACAGGGGAAAGAAAACAAATGACGAGGGGAGAGCAGACGAGCGTGGGGTGGCCACATTCTTCCCAGACGGAGGCATCGCGTCAGCACAGAGGGAACGCAGCACTTCGCAAGCGTCCACAGGGAAAAGCTTTCAAAAATGTAACTGTTCACCTGCCCATAAAGACTGTGGAGCCCAGGGACCAAAAGTGACTTCCACGGCTCTACCGCCACCTCAGCAAATCAGTTTCTTAGCAGGCAAAATGGGCTTTTTGAATTATTTTGGTTTGTTTGGTTTCACAACGAAAACAAGGAGAGCAGTATGGCAGGGGTTATTATAGGAGTGTGTGACAGATTTACACATGTTCAGATGTGTTCTGAACTGTACTGAAACGTACTGTCCTCATTATGGCTTTATTATATGCACCTATGTAGCTTAGCTAGCTAAGTACTAGATAAGGTGTCTGCAAAATTACTAAAGTAATGTAATGTAATAACATTGTTTTTTTTTTCCCAGCCACTTTGATACATTTATGAAAAGATAGCACCAAGGTGTAAAACTCTTGATGAAAAAGCCCAAAGCCAATTAATAATAAATCTTCCCTCATATTTCCTCACTTACTTATTGGAAAAGCAAAACTCCTAACCACTAGCTCAGTTCTTATGAAAACTATTATCTTCCATAAGGCCCTATTTCAATGCTAATTGATATTGTGACAAAATACTTAATTATTACACTGTGTGGTGACAATTACTGCTTGTTCTCGCAAATTGCTGTCTCTATGTGATAAGCAGCGCAACACAATTCATAATTACAACATCACAGCACTCTGTGGAAACTGCAGCGGCTATCAGCAATATGGAGCAGACAACAGGAGTGTGTATGCATGTGTCTGTGTATGAGTGGATTTGTATGTATTTGGGTACACACAGCATGAATTAATGTACAGTACTCTGTTCTAGAACAGTATTAATCAACCTTATGAAACTGTGTGGAAGAAAAAACAACCCCAGGCCTAAAGTTAATGAACTGAAAGAAGTGTAAAACTGTACTTGGAGAGCCTTTCGCCTGTGTCCTGATACACCAAGAAGTAACACATTTTACAGTGTTCAGCTCGTGTCAACAGGAATGGAACCAAAGCTGTCATCGTCACCGCCTCCCTCGCTCACTGGCTGTCACGGTGTCCGCCACGCCAAGACGGGTGGAATATGGCAGCTGTCACAACAGCCCCTGTTCTGTTTTCCTTCTCGGCGCTGAGTGTTTTGAAAGCCATTGAAAAAAAAATTGCATTGTGCTGTTGACTCTGAGCCCACGGATTGGTCAGAGCCTGGGGGTGGACTCAAGCTCCCGGCTCCTGACACGGGAGAGGTCACGTGGCCAGGGTGACGGAAAGTTCACGGTACGGCCATGTTCCTTCAAACGCCAGGCACGCCGTATGCTCTCACATGTCTGGGAGAGGAACAAGAAGCTGCAGACTCCAACAGGGCCTCTGTGTGGAGAGGATCAAAGGCAGGAAGTGCTGCACAGGTACACACACCTCTGCACAGTGCACCCTCTGGAGTATTCATCCTTCACCCACACGGAGCACGTAATTACACTTCCATCCAATGGAATAACACCATTCACTAAGCACACAATAGCCTTTGCTCTTTACAAATGCATAATTAAAACACTTGATAATACAAAAAAAAAACCTTAAACATCAGGTGTAAGCCATAATTTCATGACCCTGTCTGCACATTGTTGCAGCTGAAATTTGGGTCAGGACCCATAAATTGTTCAACCACTGGCCTATAGTTCAGTTTTCAAAATGTCAAAATGCATAATACAGAGAGAGAAAGAGAAAAAAGAAAAGATTGTAAGACAGAGAGACAGAGCGAGAGAGAGAGAGAAAGAGACTGAGACCCCTAAACATGCGTTTCAAACTCAAAGGTCAGGTTTACCAATTGTGGCCAAACCCAGGGGATCTTGCCTGTACAGCCCTGGCCAAGAGATGAAAAGAGAAGGGCTGTGAGGCCACAAATACCCTGCTAATGAGACCAAATGGAGCAGGAACATTGAAGCTCAAAATTCCACTGCTGTGTCAGACAAAGCCCTTTCAACGGTGAACCATACAGAATAAGCTGAGAGAAAAAAACTCCAGAGCTAACAAGCTGAATCTGAGTTTTCCTACTCTTTCTCAACTGACCTCAAATGTAATCAAGGCCTCAGCTGTCTTTTTAAACACATAATGAGATAAAATTCCACCATTCACATCAACTGATCACTCATCTGACATTTAAAACTTCCATTGAAGTAGACCTGCAACATTCACTATTTTTACTTCTCAAACATACCATTTCTAGGGATTTCCAGTTAGGGTTAGGGTTAGGCACCACACACCTCATTCCTGGTGTCTCACATGAGAAGGAGTGAAATTTTATCTGGGGCACAATAGCGTCTGACTCATTTCAAACAATGCTCTGGTTATCAGTTTCAAATATTACAGTGGACATCAGCAGCAGCTTTACATCTCCTTACTGGTCCATACTGTTCTGTCTCTAGAGAGTTGACTGTTTTGTAATGTATTTCACCATATTGGCCATGTAGATTTACACTAACAAAAGTTTTCTAGAGGATCTGAATCACAGGCTCAGAGCAGTCTGATCTTTTTAGGATGACTGACCCACCCATTTGACTACTCAAATTGATTATCTCTATGCACAATCTTCCTCTTCCCCGTATCATAAATTTGTTATGATGGTGATTACATAAGCACTTTTTATGTGGGCTTCGAGGCCAGCGCACCTCAGAGAATCTATCTGAAGTCCGTGCTGATCATTACTAATTGATTGATCATGCATATGTAAGATGCCCCCGCTGTCGGCACTTCGTTCTGACCGCGGGGCACTCCTGCCCTGTCTTTGTGAATAGCTCTTCTGTTTGCAAAGGGTATCGATCCAGTTCTCTGTCAGTAAGAGCCCTCTCCACTCATACACAAAGGGACACACTATTTAAACCTCTCTCACTCAATGGTGGGTGCACACACACACGCGCACACAGACACACACACACACACACACGTACAATTGCAAACATGCATACATACATGCAGAGACATACATCTGTGTGTGTCTGTGTGTGTGTGTGAGTACACACAAATGTGTGCATACTCACACACATACACACACACACACACGCACACACACACACACACACACACACACATGCATACATTTTAATGAGCCTTCATAAAATAAATTACACATACAGTGCATCAGCCCAGGACACACAGGCGCACAATCAATACAGATGTCTGAATGTTCAACATTAAAGCTCTGAGGATCGATATGTATTTCTTAACTGGGACTGAAAAATATATGTCTGCCAAGTGTCACTACGGGAATTCCTTCAGCAAAGCTATGTGGTTGTGGGTCAGGTAGATCTGACAGAGAGACAGATAGATACAGAGAAAGAGAGATAGAGAGATTGGTCCATAATATATGCATGCTGTTGTTGACTTTCCAAAAAAGTTTTCTGGAGTTAAACAGAAATGTTAATTTTGCTTCTCATATTCAGGGAAGAGAGAAAGAGGGAATCGCACAGAAATAAAATAGACGACTGTGTCCTGTGCAGAATGAGATGAGCCATTATTTCATAGCTCAGATTGTACAGACATTTATACAGCTGGATATTCACTAATGCAATTATCAGTTATGTGCTTCACTTAAGGAATCAAAAGCTGTACTCCACCCAGAAATGAAACCCACAACGCACTGGTTATAAGTCTTGTTCCTTAACCACTGAGCCACTAGGCCACCATTATAAGGAGATCATCATAATGTTGATTCAGTATACCGACATATGGAGATACCGAGGGATTGCCCTGTTCTTGGATTTCTGAGAGGTAATGCTGGACCAGTGCCCTATCCAGGCATTCTACCCATCACCTTCAGCTACTGTATGCCTTATTTTTCCATTTATGGTAATAGTTCCACCTATCCAGACTTTCTACCAATCACCTTCAACACAGCTGCTTCATGCCTGATATTTCCATTTATTGTAATACATCCACCTTCACTCCATCTTGTTGTTCACTCACCCTGAAACACAGGTTGTTTTCATTGCCTTGCAAAAGTGACTGCGGGTAAAACAAAGAAAAAAAAAGCCCGAAAAAGAACAATGAATCTCCTGAGCATGGTCATCAGTGTCACCAGACACTGCCTGGGACACGCCTCTATTTCACACACTCATGTCCCTCACCCAGTGATGAACAACCCTATGCAAATGTTACAGTGTGTTCTACAATGTCCCTCTTTCGAAAAAGAAAGATGGTATTGGAATATAGCTTTCGTCCTCCATAATTTAAGACAATGAGAGCACATTTCATGCATGCAGGACCATAAAGACATGTCGGGTTCCTCAGGGGCACTAGTGAAAGGAAGATGAGAGATGCCATCGATGCAAACGTTTTCAAAGGGGAGAAAATGACAGAAACAGTAGTGTACATATGAGAAATATGTAACAGGTTCATGAAATATGTAACAAATTTCTCTGTCAGCAGGACTGTTTGGATGTTACTGAACTGACAAAAAACTCAAATTCAAAACTTCAGCCAAAAAAGGAGAGAGAGAGAGAGCAAGACAGGATGATGCAGTTAAAGAGGAGAGAGTGGAAGAGTGAGAGACTTTGACTTTTAAAAGCCCTTTATTTAAACAACCTTAAATAAAGAGCAGAAGTATTTACAGACTCACTAAATATAAAAAATTACCACAACACAATAAAGTGAGACATGAGGGAGTTATAAATTTCCCAGCTCCAGGTGAGAACACCTCTCCCCTGACCATATTTACTCCACACGCACACACACACACACATACTCTTAAAATGCATCTCTAAGACATTATCTGCGAGTACCTCTGGTTATACGTTATAAGTCCCTGACAGTGCACTCCCAGGGGAAGAGAACTGCAATTGCAGGATGTGTTTGAGGGTAGATCTCTTACCTGGGGGCTGAACATGCTGCTCCAGGCTCCAGATAACTCTCCTCGGTGCTTCAGACAGCGGGCGGCCTTACCGTGTGAAACGTGACACACAACACGAAACTGACCGCACACACAGACATTGGAAAACCCTGCCAGTAAAGGATACATTCGCACGCCACCTGTCCTGGATCCGATGGCCAGGATCTTTTGAACCGGGTCAAAGGCCAGAGTGGTGGGCTGGTAGGGGAAGCCATGGCGAACGGTCTGAAAGAAAAGAGAACAATGAAAATTGTCTTAGGCATATGAGCACAGTACCTATTATGGGCAGAGGTGGAAAGGCCACGTCAGTGTATTGCTTGTTTAATGAGCCATTGCATTGAACAAATTATATTACAGCAATGAATGGGCTCAAATCTGTGGGATGCCGGCGGGCTTCAAGTAATAAAAAAGTCAGGCTGAGATTAGGGCTTGACAAATAATTTGGCGAAAAGTAGGAAATGCTGACCCAAGAGTTGTGAAAATGTAGATTTTCATCAAGGTTAATCTACGTTTGTGAAACCTGGCCTGCAAGAATTTAAGACCAATAAACTTATCATCACAGTAACAACTGCACAGACAGTACAGACAGCCAGTTTCTTCCACAGAGATGAGCTGTCCATAACCCCAGTGCCGAGGAAGCACTAAATTCCAGAATGGACCTGTGTGGTAGTAGTCCAGCTGTCCAGCAGAGCCCCCACTGCTCCAATATAGTGTGCTAGTGGGGAAATTTCCTGCTTATTCCAGTTTACAAGCTTTGCTTCTCTGATCATACAATTTCTCTTTTTTTGTTCCCATCCATTCATCAATAATTCATACCCAGTCATGAATATAAAAAAGAAAACCAACACAGATAAATAAATAAAATGAAGTGGTCATAAAACAGAACCCATGGCTGCCAAGAGCAAAACGCATTCAAATATGTGCTTTGTGTGTCTTGCAGGTTCCCGTGGTGGTGAGAGAGCAGGAGTGTGCTGGGCGTCTCTGTGCAGTCGGCCCCGCCTCCCCCACCCATTACTCACTCTCCCGCTAATGAAGCGCTCAGCTTACAGGCTTTTTATTCAGGGAGCTGTTTTATTACCCTCTATTAAAGCGGGACAGGGTGTGCCCCCCCCCACCATACAAGTCTGCCCCCGGGCCCAGTCTGCCGTAGACTGGGGAGATGGATGTGGCCTTCAAGAGCAACACGCCCAGTGCTGACCTCCCGGGGATAACCTCAGCCTTGTTCTGGGGTTATTTATGTGATGACAGTCCTACCAGTGGCCAAAATGTTAAAGGGCAGGGACAGCCAAGCTAGAGGCAGCCACTGATAGACTACACTGTCCCAGCAGCAAAGAAGGAGATGATGACACCACAGGCAAATTAAAGGGAAGGCGTATTTTGTGATGAAACTGGACCTCTATTCTGTATTCACAGATGCAGCAAATACAAAATATTTTTTTCATGTAAAATTACCGATGTCTCTTAATTTTCTGTTTCCTTTGCCACAACACCAACACTGTTTTGCAAACATGCATTAGTAGAGGAGAGCGGCATTTACACATATCTCACTCTGGGGGGCTATTTTTAAACCTTGCAGATATTTCCATGAAATGCTGAGACTCTGGGGTAAATTGGTATGAGTAAAAGATGTCAAGAAATAAAGAAAAAAATGGAGCATTACAATTTTTTCATTTTTATCAAGCTGAAAAATAGCATGTAAACTTCCCTTCCAAATATTGAGATATTGTCCTTTTTCTTCTGCAGGCCTAAAATTGACTCGAGATTGAATTTCTCTGCAGGTATTGCTTAGTAGCAGCAGTGCATCTCTCCTCCTCACAACTCCTGGTTCCATTCCCAGCTGCTCAGACTGAATTTCATCCTTACAGGAAGACATCTGGCAGCCTTCCCAGGTAACAGCCCCTGCAGAGCGCTGTCAGTCAAACCGCAGCCTGCAAAAACAGCACTACTGCTGCGAGTGTGAAGGAAGCAGCAGTCATATATCAGTACAGACGGGCATGGTCTACCACTCTATACTGAAACAGACAGGGCCAGTCTACACCTCTACACTGAAAGACAATAGACAGAGTCAGTATACACCTCTACACTGAAACACAATAAACAGAGTCGGTCTACAACTCTACAGTGAAACCCTGTAGACAGAGGCAGTCTACTCTTCTATGCTGAAATACTACACATAGAGCCAGACAGGGCCAGTATACTCCTTTATACTGAACCACTGGCTAGGCGCAGTGCACTGAATATGTAATGTATGTATCTGTTGATTTAAACTTGTGGAAAGTATACCTCTTCAAGCCATCTATGGAATATTCCAAGACCACCTGCATGTATGTAAGCTTGTAGATGACACATCTGAGTGCAATTAATAATGCATGGCATGGATTCACGTGTCTGTGTGTGTTTGTTTTACCAAGGACAACAGGTTCGCTCAAGCTGAGTGGTATCCCGCTGGTTGTATATGAACCTTTTAATTAGCAACCAATTAAGACCCACACAAACACAGGTGGTTTGACAGCTAATCCAGCTGATGACTTGCGTAAAGTCATTAGGAGCTGGTGCAAGGTGAGAGGCAGACTCCAATAACCCCCTGGAGCTGCACCTCACTGCCCTGAACATAAAATACCTGCCTGTTCACCTGGACCACAGATGGAGGCACCTCACTCCCCACATAGCAGAATGAAGGCAATACACACTAACATGACATGGTTTATGGTGCTGTATGTTGAATCTCAGCTCTTTATTATATGTCTTCATCTTATCCATTCTCCAATACAGTCAGCTTTCCTCTTGGGGTAGTGGTGTTACTTGTCAACGAAGGACACCATTTGTTTTAGGTGCCCATTCCATTAAACGGAGAGATACTTAAAAGGAGAGACTGATCTGAAATGTTCGTCCGTGACCCTCACGACATTCGAATACTGCTGTGATTGACGCTGCCAGGATGCGGGGGCCAGACAGACCATTGGTTAGGTGGTAATCCGTGGCGTAAGCACCCCGTGTATTCCTCAAAGCAGGTGGTTTGCACCCAAAAGGGAGGGGGGCAGACAGCAGTATTGCAGTACTGGAGAATCTGAGAAGGACACATTGAACAGGACCCATGCCGAAATTAAACACGTCTTCTTCCTGTCTCACGCCCCTAAGCTACGATAGGGTGAACCTCGTTCTGAAGCATAGGTTCACTACAGGGTTCTTCCCACTTCTCCTGGTCTTGAGAAATTATCCTGGCTGCGTGCAACCGTCTTTCCAGTCATAGATTCAATGTCGGAATGCCCTCAGTGAATCCTTTCATCTTCCTTTTCCTTTCTGTTCCTTTGGCACTATGCCCCCCATGCCCTTGTTGCCTGTTACCCCCCATGGTGCCTCTTTTTGCACTAGCCTGGTAATTTAAAGGTATTAGTTTAAGCAGGTGCTGCAGAGATCCATTAATGTTTATACTATATTTATATATCACTCTAATCATCAGAGTCCACTATCACCCCAGCCAGCTGACATAAAGATTAAGTTGAGCCGTGCAGCACTTGTTCTGAACAAGGAGGACCTATATACCCCAAGGCTGCATCTCCACACCACTTTCACCCCTCATCTTAGACCTCCAGTTTGTTCCTACTGATGAGTTTAGACCTCCAATCTACTCCAGCACATGCTCTTAGACCTCCAATCAGCTCTCACACCTGTTCCTGTTACCCTGCTGCAATGCCAGCCTGCCTCTGCAGCCAAATCCTTTCTCAGCTTGAATTTGCCCACTCACTTCCTAGATGCACTGTATCTCTGCCCCTTACTCCCTTAACAAAGACAATATTTCTGGCTGTGAGGACATCTTCCGGGTGGGGTTTCAGGCGGGGAAAGGCAGGTGCTGGACTTAGATTAACACTCTGGCTAAGGGACAGAAGAAGATAAGCATAACCACCCCCCACCCAACACACACACCACCCGGGGTCCTTTCCTGTCCCAGGCCCGAGAGAAGAGATAAAAAGTTAATCAAAGACCAACTGGGCAAAGTAAGAACAGTCATAAATAAATCAAACCACCAACATCAGGGGTTCCAGGTAAAGACAGAAAAGTAACATATGCACTAAAGCCAAGCCTGAGTCATTTCCATCAAGTGATGTGGGCTTGTTAATGACTTCATTTCCAAATTCTTAATCACACGATAATCAATATTAAGCTCAACAATAATTTAAAAGCAAGACAGAGACTGAGATGGGGACCATTTATTTGAAATGGTCAGAAATATTTAGAGACTCTGTTCTGATTTATGGACACTACAGCCCGGCTTGGTGCTAATGATCACCATGAATCACAAACAGATCAAGTTACTATGCACCTGCACCTCAGCTGCTGGTCTGTGACTGATCCTACTTCCTTAACATGTGTAACTGATCCTCATGTCCTCTTGCTCTTTCAGATATGTGACTGATCCTGACTTCCTGTTCCTCTGTCAGATGTGTTTTTGATGCTGGTTTCCTTTTCTTCTCTCAGACATGTCACTGACTTAGATATTGCAGATATTGCAAATGACGACTATTGCCCAGGAGAGAGTAGTATCAGAACCAATGTCATTCTCAAATATGGAAAATTACCATTCTGCCTGTGTGCTCCACAATACAAATGAAATGCCAAGTTGGTTGGTTTATTCCATGTCTGGTAGATTTTCAGTCTGCTCTTCTTTACCACATTTACATGGTCAAAGCCCCTCTGGGAGCTGGAGACCAGACAGGTCTAAACCCATCTATCTATAAAACACAGCTCAGATTTAGCATCCTCCATTCAGAGTGGATTTACAATGAGCTGCCTGAATCTGGGAGCTCCTGCGTTCCGAGGCTGTCTGTTGCACCTCTGTTCTCCCCTTTCCTGCGGTATACACGGTGGCAGGAGAATAACAACGCTGTAGCAAGTCGCTTGAACTACAAAAAAGGCCCCTGGAAAACCTAATAATCCATGCCTGTGGCAAGGACTCTACCTTGCCATTTAAACCCATCCCACTAACGGAGGCGCACAAACACGCACACACACACACACACACAGATCTAAAGTGGAAGAAGTGATCTGTATTGAAGCTCTCTCCTATCTCTCCATCTTTGGTTCTGGGTCTATATTTTATTCTTGGCAATCATTGCTTCAGCAATAACTCGTGTCTCCTTCCTCCAATGCAAAAAGTCTTTATATTTTGGCAAGATATTCATTTCCTGCAGGAAAATTTAGATTTGCGATGGTTTCCCATTTTAGAAAGTACGCAGCATTTCTTTCTCTCTCCCTCTCTTCCTCCTCCTCTCTTTCTCCTCTCTCCACTCTTTATCCCTCTCTGAATCACTCCCTCTTACTCTTCTCTATATTTATACTAGTTCTCAAATGGAAAATAAAAATGTTCATTACAGGAATGATCCCATTAAAATGACTGGACTTCTGGACGTTCTGTAATTGATGTTCAGCATCCATTAATGCAAGGAACAGCCTTCCTCCCCAGTGGGGTACATGAGATATTCAAGAATACATAAAAGAAATACAAGCAGATCCTGCATTCTAAGTGTATGTGCTGAACAGGTAAGGGCCGTCAAATTCACCGTTTGTCTGACTGTGGGTACAATTACATGCATTACCATGGCTTCCAAAGGAGGAAAGTAGAAAGAACAAAACTGGTGTACGTGTGGAAAGTACATATCTGAGAAAGATTGACAAACCAACTGCATGGCCCAGCCTGTCACATTTGAATGTGTTCAATAATGCATACAATGCATTTGTATGCATGTGTTAGTAGAGTATGTGTGCATGTGTGCATTTATTATGCACACATATTAACTATGTGTGTGTGTGTTAATGTGTGTGTTTTCTCTCTTGATATCTTCATATTACCCACGTGAACAGCTGTAATACAGGTTATACCTCTGTGGTCCCTCAGGGTCCCACTGGCTCTGAATTGGAAAATGTCAAACCACAGGAGCTCAATGTGGTAGCCATCTGGTGTCTTATATATTTACTCCTACATATCAAATAAAAAGAACCTTGGCTGTAGCACTGCACTGCATACCATTGAAGCCTACGCCCAGCATACCAGTTCTCTTCATAAGTGTTCTAGTATGAATTTTATGCATTAGCACAAAGAAATGAGTGAATAAAGCAAATAAATAAATAAATAAATAAAATCAAGTTTTACGAAAAAATAAATACTAATCACAGTAAATTGCATAATTGGCAAAGGTACAGCATGTTATGTATGAAATGAATCAGTTACTGATCAGTTACTGCTTTTCTGCAGAACAAGTTCTGGCTGTGGACCACACTTCAGGGTTAGCTCTCTACACATTAAATTGAAAGAAGAACCTCTGTTTTTACAACATATATATATATATATATATATTTTTTTTTTGGCAGGATATCCTTGGGTCTGTGAATCAACAAGGGTAGGGAAAATAGCACAATGAACCAGACAAACAGCTTGACAGCAATAAGAAAGTTACTTTGATGAAAACCAAGACATCAGACAACAGCTACAGAAAGATGTTGAGCCTGGTCTGCAATGCCTTTGAAATGGATAAAGAGACAGCACTGTGCATTGAGGTTAGTATGTAGGGCTCCTAGGGTCTCCGGGTCGTAAACAGAAGGGAAAAGAACATAACAGAAGAATAATTCATCCAGAGGATTATGGCAAGAGAACAAGTCATAAATGTGTTGGTACAACATGTTAATTGGGACAATAATTACTCAAATTTCCTTTGAGCAGTAATTTCAAATCACATCTACTCTCAGCAAAGAAAGAGCCTGCAGATCATAAGCATATTGCATGAAATTGCCTACTCAACAGCATCAAGAATATTTTCATAATCATATTAGCAGAGCTCTAATTCCGGTAGTTTTCCATATTCATTATTTGTTAGATGTGTTGAAGTGCTGGTCTAGATAATGTTACAATATGTCCATGAGAGAAATGAATTGCTGCAGACCGAGAAACAAATGTAGAATGCTCTGTGTGTGCATTGATAAAAGTGAATAAATTGAAATTACTCTTCTCGCTCTGAAATGCCTTATGGGTTTCTGCACTGCATGTCAACTGAAACCAGCAAGCTTGCATGTGAGGTGCCTGTGCTGGTACATGCATGTAATTGTCACATATTATGTGTTGATTTTGATTTGTGGGCAAGTTTGTGCATGTGCTTGCATCCTCCTGGACATGTCTGTGACATCACAACTGAAGGAAACGTGTCAACACCTCCCCTACCAAGGACCCATCACGAGCGTGGTCCTCAGCTTGGCAGCGACTCAGTCTTGATGGATAGTGATTGAGAGGTGGCAGTGTGGCACAGTGGTTAAGGAGCAGGGCTTATAACCAAAAGATTGCTGGTTCAATTCCCCACTAGAGCACCACTGCTGTACCTTTGGGCAAAGAACTCAACCCAAAATTGCCTCAGCAAATATCCAGCTATATAAATGGATAAAATTATAACCAATGTAAGTTGCTCTGGATAAGAGCTTCTGCTAAATGAAAATAATATAAGAAGAGAGGTATCAGTACCACAGTCACTTACATCAGAAAGCAAAGTGTTAATATAAAGAAGGGAGAACAGTCTTGCAGCACTGACAATGAGAAAGAAATGTCTTTTGGGGTTTTTAGTAAAAAAAAGAAAAACAGGCATGGTTACTGCTGAAGCTTGGCGTACACTTGTTGAAAGCGTGCATTGATTTAACAGCATAGATCTTGCTGTGCATCAGGTTCTCAAGTGCTATGATAATTGCTCTTGGGGACACCTACAAGCTGCAGTTCAGTCTCTGGCATGTCCACAACCTTTCATCAGAATCACACACAGAGTGTGGAGTTCCATGAGCCAAAATTACATGATGGATAGGCAAAAGCCAAAAGTGGCCACCCTGCAGAGGAATATTTGAGCACCTGTTTTCTGGAAGAAAAGAGAGAGAGAGAGAGAGAGAGAGAGAGAGAGAGAGCTATAAACCAGGCAATGGCAAAAGGATGTGAGCACTGAGGCAAAGAAATGCGCATTGGACAGACACAGAGGATGAGGAGCTTGCTGAGCTGTGACCAGAACATGAGTGTTTATTTGATCGGCTGTTTATTCGGTGGCACCATATGGCTCGGAAATTGGAGGCCCGTTCTAAGGCGCTGACACATACTACGTTTCTCTGACTTCAGACCTCTCTCCCAAATTCTATCCCAGACTCTTAACACCTCTGTAAAAGGAAATTATAGCTTTCAATGAATATAGCATGGCAGTTACACTCACACAACACTTGATTACAGTTTTCAATAATAGCACTGTACTTTAGACTTTTGGGATTTTTAGAAGTGAATCGCTAGGAGGGAATGGTTTGGCCATATTTCACTTGTGGAAAGGAAACAGATATGGCAGTGCAATGCATGAGGGCATTGTATTTGCCCGAAAAAAGTGAAAATGGGACCATCATGATCCGTAGGGGCAATTTGGGTGCCTGGGGCCCCAGGAATGCTACTCGCCATGATGGTAAGATACAACATGAGAGACATGAGAGTCTTATGGATAACACTGAAAATTTACTTTGCAGGATTAAAAATGGTGAAGATCTACACCACAGCCCTTTATGCTGGTCCACCTTTCCTGGAAGCAGAGGTTTTCATTGGTCCATCTATGCTTGAATCAGCAGTTTTCATTGGTCCTGGTTTTCATTGGTCCATTTGTCCTTAAAGCACAGGTTTCAGCTGCTCAGGCATTCCTTGAAGAGACTTTTGGTAGTTCATGTGTCCTTAAAGGAATGATTATCATTACTCCATCTGTCACTGACATAGCAGTTTCCATCATGGGCCTTTCTGCAGCTACACCACATTTGAATTTTCTCATTTGTCTTGCCTTTTTTTCAGAATCATTTACAGTTTCTCATTTGTATTTGCCTTTTTCCCCTCATTTACATGTAGCCTTGTCTCATTTGCATGTTCTTTTTAATCTTAGTGCAAGTCACCCTCCATTCTCATTGGCTCATATGACCTCAATGCTGATGTTCTTGTTTCCAGTGAAAGCCGATGTTCCTTAGAGGGTACTGCTGTATCCACCAGCAAAGTATAGAACAACATACAGCATAACATTGTTATAAAAAACATTTATTTTTTTAAACACTATTATCCAGGTCAGACTGTGCATCTTAGATTATACATGCTGTTCAATTATGCAGCTGTGTATGTACCAAAGCAATTCAGGTTATCATCCTTGCTACAAAAGGGTACAAAAGTGGTGATCCACCCATGACTGAAATCTGAAATCTTCCAGTTCCATTTACAGTTCCTAAAGCCAATATATTGTGCTGCCAGCAAGAAATGAGTAATAAGTTAAATATGAGACATGCACATCACCCTGGGTATTGGGTGTTGGCTAAGAAATATCCAGTATATAAATGCTTTAGGAGCAAGTCCTGCATTTCTCTAGCCAGGGATGGTTTCTTACCAGCACAGCAACATGCATGTGCTTCCTCATTAGTCACACACAGAAGGTCTGGCACCAGTGACAGGAAAAGGGGGCAGGACTTCTGGGGCTCCAAACGCCCCCTGTGACAGAGACGACCGCATCATTGATTCGCATGTTCTGCACGCCCCCGTCTCGCGTTTGACAGGACGAGTGCGTTGATTCACAGCACTCCATAATCAAGTTTAATTACGAGCGCTTGATCGGTCGCCGCAACAGTTTCACCACCCCAACACCCACTCTGCACGGCGAAGGCATGACCGCTGTGAGTCAGAGGAAAATTCTCCTCGTTTGACCTCTGACCCCGATAATGTACAGCTAACAGCGGTGCCGGGAGCACGGCGAGGGGCGCTCAATGATGTCACGCTTTCTGCGATATCCGCCTCGTGCCAAATTCAACAGCGAGGCACACAAATATCAATTCAGCAAGATCACTGTGGGAACATGCTTGCTGCAGCCGAAGGCTGCCAAAAGCACATCCAGGCAGGAGACTCTCCATTCGACCAGCTGCACTTTTTCTTCGTTAGCACGTTTTTGGTGAGGGAGGCTGTGTGAAAGGATCAAAAGCGACCAGCCGGGGGGGTGCCACGCTGTCCACACATTTAATTACCATCGGCGAGAGAGAGAGAGAGGCCGGCGTCTGCTCTCGGCCTGTTTACAAGTGCCCTCGGCGAGGCGGCTCTTCAGAAAACCACAGGTGGCCGGGCCACCACCAAGGGAGAGCAGAGACAGAGAGAGAGAGAGAGAGAGAGAGAGAGCTGCTCTTAGATGTGCGTTTTCATGGGGCCGCAGCCCCTTGTCCGTTTCTCCACATCACAGGAGGCCTACGCGGCCCACTCGCCATTATCGCCAAGTGAAACAGAAATAGCATTTCACAGGCAGGCTCCAGGACCTCACCAGCACGCCGTTCTGCTTAGATCTGACCCTGGCTGTGTCCCCCTCGGCAAAGCAGGTACCAGGAGCACTGAGACCTAATGGACAGGATGCTACTAGATCAGCACATGCAGGCGTTCAGTTCAACAAAGGTTGATGGAACCTAAGCCCAAACACCTAATGTGTATCATATTAGTAAAAATGTCACTGAGGCATGAATTTTAATTTATCTGAAAAGATAGAAATGCCTAAAATAAGAGGGAGGGGGGAACATCCGTTCCCTGCTTACATTTTCTCCAGCAAATAGCATTTGAGCCTGAGCCGACGGGGCCAATGGTGCACGGACAACCGCTTGGCTGCATCACCGTTTTGCAATTAATCGTTTCTTGAACCGAGACAGTTATGGGCTTAGCAGGGGTACGCGTGGAGGGGAAAGAAAAGGATTGCCTAGTGATTCGGTCCATTCATCAAACAGGCAAATTTCCCCAGAGTGCATTAGCCACAAAGCAGTGGGCATCTTCTGAGCCCCTCTTGGGTGCACACCCCTGTGAGCACAGAACATTCATTACCTCTGAAAGATAACAGAATACAGATTCCTGGAAGCCCTCTGTTCCTCTATCTGTATTCCAATCATTTATTTTTTATTTTTACTATAATGGTTAATTTTTGCTTTTACATGAAAGGCCTTTTTCTTTTCCACAGTATTTGAAAAACAGATGATTTTAGTCAGCCACAAAGTTATTAGTGCTGAGTGCTGTGCGTATTGAACACTGCTTTACCTACTCTCTCTGGATATGAAAGAGTAGCCAAATGCACCTGTGAGGGCCAAAACACACACACACACACGCAAAGGAGATCAATAAAACACAGATTTTCCCTAATGAAGTTCAAAGCCCCTCTCAGGTCCAGCTGCACTTCACTGAGGAATTCCTGGAAACAGGAAGACAAGATGTGCCTTCCCTCCTCTGACCACGGTACCTCTGTCAGCACACATTACATGATGTGTGCTACATGAAGTACTATGGTGTCTGTGACATCAGCCTTGGAATATCCAGAACGATATTAAAAATGTTAAAATATTAATTAGAGTAGCATTAAGTCAGTGCAGGTATTTTGCTCCCTTCTATAATATTGTGGTAATGCAACTCGTGGATGTGTGTATTTGAGATTTTAATGCTGTGAATGCTGACAAGCCCTATCCTCTTTTCGGAGTGTGCTGTCGGGGGATTTACAATCTTAAAAGTGAAAGGTTAAACTGTGTATAATATTATAATGTGTACTGTACAAAACGTATGTCCAGTCAAAACATCAGGTATGTGTTTTAGCCACCTTTCCTTTTGCGCGATGGAATCCAAAGATTTGAGCTAGTATTAATATTTTACGTTGGCGAATACTGTAGGGAAGGAATAACTCGAAACAAAAACGAAACGAAAGTTTTTATCCCTTTTGCTTTGAAAAGAAGCCTAATTCCGTGGTACCAGGATAAACGTCGAATTAATTCGTTTTTGAATTACATGCAGAGTGGAAATCAGACAGCTTCACAAAAGACGGAGACGAATATAGGCTAGGCATTAACGGGCTCCCGTTTCCCCCGTGGAACACAGTTCATTCCAGTTCTTTCTCCTGCTCCACGCCCCGGCCACTCTGCCGCACCCGATACTTGTCGCCTGTTCCCTCGTTTGCTATCTCTCTCTCTCTCTGTCTGTCTGTCTCTCTCTCTCTCTCTCTCTCCCTATTTCTCACGCACACATGCACGCACGTCCTCCTCTCCTCCCTGCTCTGCTAGTGTTCAACTGGGCCCATTCATTGTACAATAAATAATTCATCCCGGATTCAAAAATTCGCTCCTGCAAGCCGAGGAATAATCGCTGTAGTCAGCGCCCTATACATCAGCGGGCAGCAACTGGCGTTCCTGCTTCTAAAAATAACCCCACGAAAATCACATCAACCGCAGACCCGTCCCTGTTTTATGCGAGAGGGGGACGGCAGTTATGTCATCAATTTCAGACACAAGTTGTTCTCTGCGGAGAAAGGTCCCGTCTAAAGGTCTCAACAAGAGCGCATCTGCAGCGTTGCATAAATTCAGATCTGTGGTGCCTTGGAAAGATTTCAGTTGTTTGTTATTGCGCGCCCAGTATGGCTGGAGACCAATAGAATCAGATAAAATGAGTGGACGGATGAGGTCCACGCGGCACTCAGCTGAACACTGGAGCCTGTACCGAATTAATGAGCAGCGCTTGTTGTGTGGACACGCATTTTGCTGCTCCGATTTGGGTAATAAAGTCAAAAATAAGGTCCTGTTGGAGTGGTATCGGTTCTCACTGACATGTGATTCTGTAAATAATAACATGTAAAAACACCACCAGCTTCATCATCCCACTGGTCAGGCGAAACGGAGAGACAATGATCCGTCGCCACACGAGACCACAGAGCAACACACACCAAAAAAAATCAAAGTATATCAAAAGAGATGAGTTTAAATGGTATTTTACCTCGAGCTTATGGATCACAATCGAATAGTTACCATGGACTAAATCACAGTAAAAAGGAAAACCAGACAGGTGTTGGACAAAAGGTTTTTCGTAGGATATAAAAAGTCAAAGCTTGGCTGTTTGATGAACGTGTGGACAACAGCTTGATGGCGTGGCTGCTTTTTGTGACTGGCAGGGTCTCGAGGTGACGCTACCTTAACGCTAAACTTTCAGAGTGCAGCGTTTAATAGCGCAGACAAAGCAATAGCCTGCGGTATCTGATAATGTGTTTTGTACTTGTCCCAGTCAACGAAATTAAATACAGGTAGGATGCATGTCTCTGACATTCGATCTCTAAGGGGCAACGAGTGTAACAAAAATACAATGGGAAAAGCAAGCGAAATTGCAGACAACTCACCTTGCAAATCTGAAAGTTTTCGGACACTAGCGTCTCCTGCACTTCGATTTCTCTGGGAGTTGGCGCTGCGGTTGGAGTACCGGCAGTGCTGCTAGAAAGCGGAGCTCCGCCGACATTTACCGGAGAAGAGGTTGTCAGTCCGTCCAAAACCTTCCGAAACTTCTTCATTTTGGTGGACGGGTGTAAAAACGTCAGTGTAAAAAAAATCTAACCCAAAATCCCCTTCGATCCAATCAAAATTACATTGGCGAGGAGACCGGCAGATTCAAGAGAATCTCCTGAGAATACAACGGCGCTGCGTCTGCAGAGCCTCGCTCCCCTAAGCTCCCCTGCGCTCCCAAGTACAATTCAAAAAGTCGCACAGGGACTTCATCTTGGTCAGACGGTTTTATTATCAAAACAACGCAGGTCCATATGACTGCCTGACACCGGGAAATATGAAAATTATCAACGAAACGATTATGGGTTCATTCAAATGCACTCTTGGTTCGAGCCAAACTAGTAAACTTCATAATCATTTTTGTATAAACAACACGCCTTTTTAAAACCGCAAAAGAAAGAAAGTGGATACAATGATGCGGAACAACAAGAACTATTATCGGACAGAATAATAGTTAATGCTAGCAAACCTGTTTTAGCGGTTCATCTAATTAATCCTGAATGTTTTTTTTTTCTTAGGAATGGGAGATCGTGTAAGCAAGCACACATATAAACAGACTGCAGCAGCAGAAAGCTTATTTCCACGTGCTCAGAAAGGAAAATAAACCGCACACATCAATGAAAGAAGTTTTAGAATTCGCGCACTCAAATGTCTTCACGCCGAGGCGGGTAGATCCAGCATAAGACAATTCGCTCTCCGATTCAGATTTCTGCAGTCAAGTGCGAGTCGCTGTCCGTGGTGCTGGAACCTAACACGGGTGCTCCGCCTCTCGCCCCGTCTTCCATCACCCCTCCCTTTCCGAGCTGCGATTGGGCGAAAGGGAAAAGACTGTCATTTAACTGGTGATAAAAATGAATACACTCTGCATTGCTTTCAGAGCAGCACACCCTAAGTCTGAAGCAAATGCAGCCTCTTTATTAATATTCTCTATTTTCAGCTACGGGTGTTTAACAGCGCCCTTGACTGACAGACACCGGTGTTGGCCTATTGTTGCATGCATGCGGTAAAATACCGCGTCTGGAGCGGTAGGATTACAGCCTCCGCTGATTGGCTCGCTATAACCTTCACCAGCTGTTTGCGTCTGACAGCTGTGCAATTAATCGCCGTCATAAGGATTCAATGGGAAACAGGGGTCTGCCTTTCGCCGTATCTTTGCGCAAGCACCACGTACAGTAGTACAACCGTTTGCCTTTGGCGGAGAAGAACTTCAAAAGATTAGAGATTTGAAAGTTTCCCAAACTTCGACGCCCGTCGCTTTTCCATCCAGTCGTTTTCACAGCCTCGGAATCACGGGAAATGGAAAACGCCGAGCATGAGCTCTCTCCAAACCCGAGTACTTTGTTAACCTATTTGATCATCAACCTTACACGTTATTTATATGGGAAGCTGTTAGCACACGCTTATAACTATGAAGTGAGGATGGATAGTGATAATATTTCAATGTAGAACAACAGATAGTACAAAATCTGCAAAGCTCCTTAATCAACAATGAGGAGGATTGTGGTGAGCCGTGATGGTAACAATAATCAAGCTACTATTACCACTACTACTAAAAATGTCACATTCAGCATTATCCCTGGTGATATGCAGAAGTAAATTATTTTTTCAGACATATTTTTCTAGCATCATCTAAAATGGGATGCATTTATTAAAAAAAAAAAAAAAAACTGATGTCATCCTCGCGTCCCACAAATAGCAAGTGATTTGAATCCAAGCTGCTCTGGAAACCAAGGCCCACACACAATTACAGTGGCTGTTCTTTGGCACAATCTCAATTCCATATCAATTCTAGATCAATGCACTCTCTGTATGCATTGGTGCTCTTCCACAGGGGAAATTGCTCATGGGTTAAATTCTAGGTACAGTAAAATTACATTATGAGGATTTCTTTTTTCTCACACACATCAAGTTTGTATTACAAAAATCCTTGTGGCAGAGATGGGACAGGAAGGGGGGGAGGGGGTACAAGGCAGAATAATCCTCTTCATCACACCCCCCTGAGCAAACAGCCGCCAAGATAATACCTCTCCCTAGACAACAGCATTGTGCGCAATCAACTTGGCAGGGAACCTGTCTAATCTTACGGCTAAAACCTGCTGACATGGATTAGGACAGCAAGCGTGTCAGGTACCCCAGAGAGAACCAAAAATGAGAGAACAATGGGAAGGTATTGAGCAGAAAGGCTCCAATGGCTCAGTGAAACTTTGCTGAACTCCCCTCCTGTGTACTTACAGGAAACAAAAAAAAGCCCACATATTATTTTCTCTGTGGATGGTCCTGGCAAAAGTAACACGGCTGTGCCTGTGTTGCCAGTGCTCTCCTTTGAATATTCCAGCAGCACATTTAAATTCAAACCAAACAGGTTTTCCCTCTACTGCCTGTAAGCCATTATAACATGTAGACTAGCTGTGCAAAAATAGTTTTTTTTGTGTGTGTGTGTGTGTGAGAAGCCATATTACAGCTTCACATAGCCAAACACCTTCATTATTCAGTAAGAAATTACATTCAACAGAAATTAACAGACGTATGGAAAGTAGTGTTCCCACATTGTGCGACCATACAAAAGTAATATGTCCAGGTGGCACTGAGCTCTATATGGATACGGATGTCAGTTTCCTGGGATCTGGGAAGCCTTCAACAATATATTACATGGTAGACTGATTAATAAATTGTTAATTAATAAGACATTAAAGCATGAACATTCAATGCATTTCCAGTCCTTAGAAATGATTTTCAGAGAGGCATTGTGTGACAAAGCCAGCCATTCATTACTCACATTTACAAGTTCTTTTTAAAAAATACAAGAACAGAAATATAAAAATTTGACGAATTTACTGAGGACTTAAAAACTTTCTCAACAAACCTCCCTGTTCTGTGATCTCCCCCTACTCACAATCATTTATATCACATGATCCTGCCAGCTGGAGTGTGTGGCTAATCAATAAATTAAGCAATTAACCACTTGGTTAATGGGTGCCTGCCTGAACCTAAATTCTCACACGCATAAATACTGCCACATATAAAACAGATGAATCAAAGCTTGGCTATTTCAAGATGTATAAAATTTAGAAATAGCTCTTCAAAGGCTCTTCAAAACAATTATCTTCCATATATTAAACTATTGAGGTAGCATTTGTCCATTCCATATTAAACCATTTTTTCCTTGTTAAGGAAGACTCGTGGTGAATCCTCATACACTACCAAACAAGTCAAGTCAAGTTATACAGCTGTAATCGTTGTCCAGTGACCATTCAAATGTTATTTATAGTGGACGAGTTGTGTCTACTTCAGTACAAACAGTGTAATACACAGATAATGAACACTCATAATAGGAATTACTCATCATAAATTAATGTTAATAACCTAAAAACACATTAATTATTTTCCATCACCATTAATGTGATGTGCCCACCTGGGTGATGTGTGGTGGCCATTTTATGGCAGAAAGTTCATGCCAGCATGTTGGTCTGAGGATGTGAAATCACCATGCTCCTGGAAAAGCACCCAACACTCACTGCCCAGTGCTTTTAATTAAAGCCACGGCATGGAACACAAGTAGCATGGCTATTCATCACATGTGGCAGGCTGTATTTAGAGTCCAGGCAAATGGTACATTTCAAACTATCATCTTTTTGATGGCTCGTGTTTAACTGAAGCAGGTTTTATCTGTTTGTAGCTGTTTTGATTTGTTTTAACGGTAGCAGAAGACAAGCAGTAATGGGGTCATGGAGGGTCACCGATCATCAAGCAACCAGGACAGCACTGCTTTCAATGCTGTCTCAAGGTTTCAGAGGGACTGTTTACTGCCATCTGCTTAAAGCAACGTTAAACAGTGCTTACTGCAGCCTCATTTCCTTTATGTCTGTTTCTGTGTTTCAATTTCAACATTAAATGCAGAAGCGGAATTTAATTTGTGAATGGTGAAATGTATCTGCTTAGGACTTATCACTGCATAGGCAGCAGTGTGTGTCACAGAGGAGGCCGATTCCTTGTGAGTGAGTGATTGAGTGAGTGAGTGAGTGAGTGAGCGTGCGTGTGTGTGTGTGTGAGAGAGAGACAGAGAGAGAGCGCAACAGAGAGAGAAAGAGAGAGAGCCAGAGAGAGAGCCAGAGAAAGTGTGTTTATGTTTATGTGTGTGTTGTGTGTGTGTACAGGACAGAGAGATATTGTGTTTATGTGTGCGTGTGTGTGTGTGTGTGTGTGTGTGTGTGTGTGTGTTCATATTTTCCATTCCAGTTCACTCTGAGTGAGGCTGCTCAGCCCAATGGGAAGGTTTACTGCCTAATGGTGCTAGGTGGTTAGGAGGCCTTGAGCTGTGCCGTGGTTGTCGGGGTTACGCGTAAACATCACTTGCGCACAGCATGAGAAAAGGAAGCCAAAGGAGTTGCCATTTGTACTGCCACGTTCATAGCCATGGACCTGCGGTTGTAGGTTCAAATCCAGTCCCCAGATGGTACTGATAGAGTTGAAGTATGATGGGAATTGCTGCATACTAGCTCAGGGATACACGTGTAAAATACATTGGTATTGAAACAATCTTAGGGAAAAATGTTCAACTCTGTGAAAAATGACACTGAAGAATCTATAAAGCTATTTAAAAACACTTGCAAGCATGACATTCTGTTTCCTTTTATAGGTACATCCAATGAGCAACTGAACACCCAGTTGAATTCCATGGCAGATGGTGGACTGGAGGAGAAGCTTTTCTGTAAATCATAACAACTATTTCAGATTTTATGCCCCAACTGCCCTGTACCCATTCCCTTCCCCCATTATAGATGTACTCATATCATGCCTCTCTCAGAATAAAAAAAACTACACTGGCAGTCAAAAATTACTCACCACATATAGAACTGCATATGATTTTGACTGGTTTGTGTATCTGATTTGAGGACTTTGCTGAGATTAGTGCAGGTACATTATTTGTGAGGGAGTCTGTGACAAGTGAAGACATGTGTCACTGTGCCAGCTGTGTGAAGGCATGGCTGTAGGAAGGGGGGCTTCAACTTTAGCAGATGGACATCACAGTAGTCTGTTTTACGTCTGTATAGAAACCATATTTGAAAACCTTTGGGATCAATTTGCAAGATGCTATGAGCATAACAATGGTGACAGCTCTGTGCTGCCATAAACATCACATAGGATATGCCTCCAAACCTCACTGGACTGTGTTCCAAGGGTTGTGTGAAACCCATCCCTGAATAGAGATGTACAAGTTATTAAACTAATGGTTTTTATGAATAGGTTGATACCGCATACAGTATTACAATCATGTTATCCACGATCAAGCAATCAAGCAGTAATTCTGTATGTCTGCGACTGCATATTTTAAACACTCCCTCGGGGTTCCTACCATTATGTGACAGTCAAAAAAATAAAAAACATGTCCCAGTCAATTTTGCTGAATACACTTCTTTAATCTGCACTTGTCACTTATTGGAAACAGACTTCATACTCTTCTCTGCCCTGCCTGTCAATTTCACAGTCCCTCCAGCTCTGAGCTTGCAGTTGTACGCACAGCTTTTATGGTAAGGTGGGTAAATGCTTTATAATCACATCTCTCCAAACCAGGCTGAATTTAAGGCATTCATGTTTTCTAAATAAGCTTACCATCAAGATGTTTGTAAGGTAGCCATGTCTTATATAAGAAGATTTGTTTGTGCAATTTTACAAGATTATTGGATTTCGTTTGATCAATACACCTCTGAAAAGGGGATTAGGAAATCCTGGCCGGGGTAAAGATGGCACAAAGTACCGGTTTCCTTTTTTCCCCCAAGAAAGGAAGGCGTTAAATTTGTAATTTAAAGAACTGAGCTGCTTTAATGACTATTGATTAAGGAAATCCTATCGGAGTCAATATCTCTTAAACATCCAACCAGCCACCTCTCACTTTTTCCAGCTAATCTCTCTCTATCTGATTTCAGTTTCCATGATCTTTTTGTAATTATTTTACATTGATATTTATCTCTTGTGTATCATTCTATTTCAGTGGCATTTTAACACTTAATGAAGGCCCATTGTTTGTATGAGAGAGGGGTGGGTTGTACAAATCCTGGAAATCCGAGAATGTTCTGACTGACAACCGGCCACTGTCCCTAAATGGTCTTACAGTGCAATTCATAGCAAATTTTCACTGAGATACCATTCTCAATACCACCTCCATTTAGTCAAGCATGTTTGTGAGCAGAGACCTACTGGTCTTATTTGTTTGCCTTTTGTGAATAATTTGCTTCATTGATCATATCTTTCACCTATGTTTTCACCATTTCACCCACCCCCTTCCCAAGCTTGACCACTTAACCTCACCATCTTCTACCAAGGATAAAAGGGATGACATCACCCCAAACCACAAGGAAAAAGACGTGTCATGTGACCTATTCTATTAATAACAACATGGCGCAATGCATTGAATGATACATTACACGGTACATTTGACATGTGTCATTTTTCCTTGTAAACAGTTCCAATCCCACAATCAATCGCAAAGCATTCTACTACAAATGAGGGTTTCATAGCATCATCAACTCTCATCACCAACACATTCATTCACAAGGTGTAACCTGAACTGCTCATGCTTTAACACAAATGCACACATACGCACACGTACACACGCACACACGCGCGCGCACACACACACACACACACACACACACACACACACACACGCACACGGTTAAACTGTTCAGGGAGTGATCACCACAAGTGTAATAACATTCATCCAAAGTCTGATGAGATCACGCCTAAGAGTGAAGTCTGAGTGAAATCTAAAACTGCCCTTCTAACCTGATCACTAATCAAGTGACACTGCAAAGACAGGTTTCAGATGATATCTCTGAAACACTAAAACGAAAGGAGACACAGGTCATATAAGTAGAATCATGAGTAACAGAATCATGATTAGAAAAATGAGCCACTTTATGAAGTGGACCTTTCCCAGGTCAGATCCAAAGTGGGGCACTGCACTTGAATTGCTTCAGTAAATATCCAGCTGTATTGTATAAATGGATAATATATACATATCTGTTGTGTAAGTTGCTTTGGGTGGTTAAACAGATAATGTATAAATACAGTATGTTCTCCAAGTAAAAGAACACAACATACAACCTCCTAAATGAATGTGAAATGTCAGCAGACACAAGTGGTCCCCCTAGGCTGCCTTCCAATGTATGTCCACCCCATGTACTTATTCTGTTGACATTCAGTACAAGTAAATACCTCTAAGTTTCGGTACAGTCTATTTGACTCCCTGCTCAATTCCCCGAGGCAGCAGGTCTGAAGTGAAGGATATCACTGGCCTATCCCACTGTGAACCCATTCATATCAATCACTGATAAAACCAGGAAATCATAAATAATAATGAATGATCTCATTTTCCCTTTCCATAAACAATGACTTGTCCATCAACAGTATTCTGTCAAACAGACCAAACAAATCGGGCTGCCAGAACCAATGATTTTAGAACATAGTTTTGCAAAAGTTGCAAGTTATTGTGATATAAGTATGATTAAACTTCTGACAAGAAAAATAATGCTGAAGATGGTGAAAGACAAGTATTCGTCAGACTGTAGCTCTGCAGCATATAAATTAAAACACATTACAAATAGAATGCTTCGGTTTGAAAAAATGAAAGTATTTCAAAGCCTCTGGGACTAAACAAGCCAGTAGGTTTGTTAGAGTCCACAGTTAGATGGAGTGACCCAATGGTTAGTCTCCCTGAGGTGCCCATATGGCTACTCTTCTACAATCGACGGCCTTTACACACTGCTCTCCTTACATAATTGTTTCTTATGCAACCGCACACCTTAGCAACTGTCACATGACAGCCAAGCATTTTGAAGGGAATTCGCTAGCCCTGCAGTTACAGCCTTGGTTACATCCCTCTGTTTACAGCCTTGACTGAACAGCCTCTTTGGACCAGTACACCTTCTAAGTATTCTCACGTTCTTAATGTTGAGTATCACAGTGCCTGCTCAGAGAGCCATTGGAGTCAATTATGCACCACTGAACAAAAGTTGCATCCTTTTAGGGCCCATTCAAAGTGCCAGCAGAAAGCAGGGCAGGGACCGTGTCGGGCTCTAACAGCTGTTCCGGGGATCACATTTAATGCCCCGGAAAATGGTGTCGCTCTCCTCTCGTGTCCCTCCTTTATCCACGGGCTCTCATTATCCTTCTCCTTCTGCCAGTGCAAACCTTGATGAGTTTGTGATGGCTTTTTCTTACAAAGACAGAAAGAAAAAGAGTGTGAGGACTCTGCTCTATGGCAATGACTGTCTGAGTGTCAAAGCCCTCCCATATTCATACAGGCAGCAGTATGGTTGTAGTCATAGTCTTAGCCATAGTCCTCCAGTGATACAAAATGTACATAATATAAATTGCTTCTGTAAATATCCCTCTGTATAAATAGATATGTAAAGTTCATTCAATGCAATTTACCCTGCATTAAGGGCATCTGCCAAGCTAAATGAATAATGTAATATCCTTTAATTGCCTCCATTTGATTGCATTATTCTGTTGCTTGCTTTGAAGACATGCTTTTCCAGGGTTACGTAAACAGCTCATGCTCCTCTAGTCATCCGTTTGACAGCCAGATGTTTACTGAAGTAATTCAGGTCAAGGCTACAACAGTGGGGTCCTACCTAGGAATCAAACCTGTAAACTTCTGCTTGCATACTGGTAGCTAATGACACTACCATAGTGCTGTGTGTGAAGACTCGCTGGTGCCTGGCTCTTCCCTGCATTGCCGGGCTTTAAACCGGAGACAGCATGTCCTCACGGGTGAACCCAGGAATTAGCATAACGCACGAAGTGGCTGTTCACACAGCGAAGCCGATTACAAGGATCGTAGTCGTGTTCCCGGGCCGTGAATAAGAACGGGGGCCACAGCAGAGTTCTCACAGCGGAGTTTCCCCCCCCCCCCCCCCCCACGTCACTGTCACAACAAAATTAGTCTCGCTTTCTTACCGCGGGTCGCAGGACAGTGGCTCAGAAGCGGTGACTCACCCGAGCTGCTAACGAACCGCGTGGGGCCCTCGCCAGGCGCACCGCAACACTCGCTCTTTCCGCGAGGAGGAGAGGGCAATTAAACCCGCAGGAGAGAGGGTGACGGCGGTCCGGTCGGGGGAGCATGACGTCAGCTCGGGCTTGACTCTGCGGGCTCTCAGAAGGAGCACCCGTTCGTGAAAATAGATTGTGCCGCTTACGTCTGGCGAGGGCCGACTCGTGGGGGGGGTGGGGGTTTGAGTGGCACCTGTGAGTCATCCAGCTGCCCACTCTCTTAATGTTTAAGCCCCGGGGGTGGGGAGGTGCCTGCAGCTGCATTTCCTATCAGACAGATGATTGCATGAAGGCCCTTTCCGCGGGTCGCCACCCTCTCTATCCTGGGCTGACCCGCAGTGCCGCGAAAGCGAACTCCCGATCCACCACCCAGCTGTGAGCAAGATCACTCAAAGACAGGACGGACATGTAATGTGCCTTGAACAGCATTGTCTTCTCGTGCTGGTTCACTGGCTGTCCTCTCCCTCTCTACTGAGACAGCACTATAAACAGGGCCACTGCAGCATGCCAATTTCCCTCTCTATAGTGAAATGTGTTTCTCATGGCCTCTCCTTTAGGCCTTGAGTATCTGCCACACATTGTTTCTCTCACAGACACACAGACACATACACACAATCCATACAAATTTGTCCTACATCTTCCCCTGGCTCACACCTAAGCTGTAGGAAACGATTGTCAGAAACGCTTCCACTTTTGGCTTGTTGTAGATGCACCTTCCCCCAGCTCAACTTCATGCGCTGCATACAATCGCAGTATGTCTACCTTTCATACGGACATATGCTAATCGTCGAGGTCCTTCTCCTCTCGAAAATACAATTGCGATCTTAATTAGCCTGACATTCAGATGTGGAGTACCCCACGTAACCCCCCTTAATTGAGTAACCTTGATGGGTGTTGGGGGGGTGCGTTAGCACTGGTGGGGACATCCACATGATTTACATATAAATAGACTGATATATGGACCCCCGTCACCGATGCCGCTGTTTAGAAAGTAAGACTGGTAATGAATATCTCCCCCTGCGAAGTCACCAATGCAAGTTTCATTCCTCTAATGGTCCTGGTATCACACAACACTGTGAAATGGTCCACATGAAACTGTGAGTGTTTCATATGGAACATTTCAGCTGCATGCTGACACAGCTCTGAGCTGGCCCATGCAAAGACATTTTGATCTAAAGAGTTATGCTTAAATGCTTGAGATGTGCTTCCTAGACAAATATAAACAGTGAAATTGATGCCTATGTATTAATGTCTTTCTAAAAAAACATGTTAAATTACAAAAATATATCTTTGGCTACTTTGGAGAATATAAGATAGTTTTCATTCCTGTAACACTACATAATTCCATTTGTGTTATTTCATAGTTTTGATCTTTAATATTATTCTAAAATAAACATCCTAGAGTTATGCATTATAATGTTTCCATACCTCAAATTGCAAAAAGACATCTGTTGAATTAAACAACCTCAGAGATGTTGTATAAATGTCAGACCGTATATTCAATGGCCCGGGCTTCCAATTAAATGCAAAGCACAAGAAATCAAGTGACTGAATCTTGCTTGTTTGCACGATTCTCATTGTATTTATGTGCCTACAATATACATCTCAGTGTTAGTTTACATTTACAAGACAGTGCAAGCCGAGGACAGATTGCAGGCCACGTTCACTGTCAGACAGACTAAACAGATTTATGTCAGCTCATTGATAGAGTTCTCTTTACTGGCCACAAATGACCTTCCATTTCCATTGCAATTGAGAAAGCATCTGTGTAACTATCACTAGTACAGAGCGAGAGGTGCTGATTCAGACAGCATCAGTCTCCTCAATCTTAACGATTCTGTTTGAAATGGCGTACACAAGCACTTTTCAACATGCGTTTCCTTGTTGGTTGTTGATTTGGTGAAAAGCAGGCAGCACTTGCCAGCTCTTACAGACATTCCTTTCAATGAAGTGAGGATGGAATAGCAAAGATCTGGGGGAACATATTAGAGAATCACGACAGGAGAGGGTCCAGTAGGTTTGTTTTTGGGTTTTCTGAAAGTCTCATTTATCTCAATTGCTCCAAGTGCATCCCAGGTTGTCACTGATGTAAACAAATGTAAATGAGTTCCAACTTTTGCACTCTTGACTCTGTGATTTGAGCAGATGAACACCTGATCACTTTTGAAGAATTAAAAAGAGGAAAAGAAGGAGGAGAGAAGAGAGGGTAGGATCACGTCTCTCTCTCTCTCTCTCTCTCTCTCTCTCTCTCTCTCTCTCTCTCTCTCTCTCTCTCGACACATGACAGAAATCGTTAGGATTATGCGCCGCTGACGATCGACGGAGCGATAACACAGCTGGCGGCACATTTCCCAAATCTCCTTCCTCTCTGCTCTGCAGAACATCACCCAGAGCTCGCTTAACGCTCTGAACACCGCTCCTGCGCCGCTAACGCGCGGCCTGCCTTGTCTGCTCTCTGAGGTGTGTAACAGGACGAGCCTGGGAGACGGAGTCAGTCTCTCCGCAGGACAGTGTTTGCACATGGCGGGAGCATCCGCGACGATCAGCAGGTGGGGACAGCCAGCGCCGCGTCAGGGCGACCACTGACGCCACTATGTTCAGACACGGCGGGTTCTCTTCTGGCCAGCAGAACTGGGAGAGCGAGTCAATCTGGTCTACCCGGGTCTCACAGGTGTGTGTGTGTGCGCATGTGTGGGTGGTTAAATGCGTGTGCATATGTGCACATTTGTGACTGTGTCCATGCGCGTGTGAGAGGGTGTGCACGTGTGCTTTCGCGAGAGTGTGCTTGTGTGAATACGAAACTTATCTGCTCTTAATTTGGGGTTTCGTGGTAGTGTTTCTGATGAAAATCTGTCTAGCAGCTGTTTTCATGAAGTGCCACACTGATAATTAGTTTATGGTTTATTTCCAGGCTCAGAACACTGAAGTGAACCAACACAGCAGCTGACAAGCTGGGCTGCACTGGAATAACAACGTTCAAAGTGAAAAAAAAAAAAAAAAAAACCTGACAAATGAAATGATCCACAAGGTCTGCATTAAAATTGTTTTAAGGCCAAACATTGCCAGAGTCGGTGCTTACCAGCCCTTTGTCCTCTATGGAACTATGCCTGGCATAGAATACCACACTATCCTTAACTCGACTCGAACACAAACCTAATTAAGCATAATGATCTACTTCTATTCATCAGGCATTTTCCTGCTAACCCAAGTACCATATAAAATGAATGTTAAGGCTGTGGACGGTTAGTTTTACTCATTTTTTTTCGGTAGTAGTAATAGTAATGGTATTTGTAAAAAAAAAAAAGAGAGAGATAAATAAAAAATTAGAAACGTATACATGTGCAACAGCTGTACACCGTCCTGCCAAAAGGTAAGGGGTCATCAAGATCACACAGCTCACAGTACTGTACATAGCTCATATTTTTACACATTGCCTATTTAATCTAATGACTGTTTACTGAAGTAATTCAGTAACTGCCCTAACCTGGAATCAAACCTGCAATCTTTGGGTTACAAGGCACTACTGTGGAAAGCCAGGGTTGAAAGGTTCAAGTCTGCAATTGATATTCAAAGGAGAACAAATTGTCATAATAACATTCAAATGCATTTCTTACTCCTAAGTCAGTATGAATCATCAGGAAATGCCTTTGGGACAGTGTCTTGTTGAAAGATTAGTAGCTCTCTTTTCTTATGGTGAATTTACTGTGACCGGGAGGCTTTTCAGATAATTAATTGTAATAATAAATAAACAAATCCATTTATTCCTTATCCATCTGGTTGACAGTTTTAACCAAAACAACTTTCATACCCATGTAGACAGCCATGTTCTTTCCTACAGCATAAAACTAAATGGTTCTCATCTTGATTCCTCCTGTATTTCTAATCAAGGCAGTAGGCCTGTAGCTCTATCACATATCCAGACAGAAGTCTACCTGGATCTACCCGCTCCTCTATCACACATACAGATGTATATGAAACTAGTTTTACTTCTATCACCCAGCCAGATGTGTACCTGTATACAGTTGTATCTGCATCCTTGTGTACCTCTAGCTACCTGCACATCTATCCTACATCCAGACTTGCGTACCTGTGCCGTATATCAGACCCAGACATCTCTCTTTATATCTGCAGGCTCCACAGAGCAGAATCCATTAAGCATGCTGCTTATCGCCCTGTCTTTTCCAACCCATGTCAGCTCTATGTTTTCTTACCCACATTTCTCTACTGCATACAGCCCTCCACCACAGAGGTGATTCATGGCACAACATGGCAACCTCACTGCTTCTCACTGTGCCTATGAAAACTCACTCCAGTCATATGTATTCACCTCCCCACCTATTCACATCCACACGCCTTGCGTCACCCATTCAGCGCATTTCCCACCATTAGTCTTATATCACTCCTCCTGTCAGCCGCCTCTTAGCATATTGGAGGGCGGGACGAAGCAGGCGACGAGGCCCTAACGCATTGACCTTTCATAGGGAAGCGCCCGGCACTGAAGCACAGGCGTGTACGGGACTCCGTAAATCAGTGCTCGCTCGCCCGCCTCGTCCGTTACGTATGTACACGATAAATCCGCCCAGTCAGGTGGGGCCGGGCGGGGGGGGGTAGGGGGCGATGACAGGGAGCGGGAGACGGACACAACGCGGCATGACCTTTGCGCGTAATTGCTGTGTCCTTGCGTTACGATGAGCGCGTTCAGGAGCAGGGATCGATTCATCTCCCCACCCCCTCCCTACACTCCCATCCTCTCCCCAACCCCTATTACCGCTCCAGAGGAGCACCGCGGAAGGGTGTCCACACATTTGTACGTCTGTCAGACAGGATTTATCCCTTCAGACAGAAACAGCTCAAATGCTTTGAATGATTTTTTTTTTTTTTGTATTCCCCGGAAAACTGGCTGTTTTCCTCAATGGGGTCCAAAATCTTTTTTGTACACAATCATCTCTCTATGACATAGTATATCATGCCATTAAAATTAATAATGATCAGAGGAGATGTCTCATTCGCAGGCCCTGCTGGCCTTCCCTCTATCACCCTTATAGATTTCTCCTGCCTGATGTCTGAACATAAGAGGTACTGGGTCTGGTTAGCACGTGGATGCTAACCAGTTTTCCTGGAACTTCATTACATTCATTTAGCAGACACTCTTATCCAGAGTGCCTTCTAACTCAAAAGTACAGAAGTGTATCTATTCAAGTTCAATGAGCAACAATGTCAGATCAGGCTAACAATACTCCCAGACCAGAAAGTGTGAGCATAACACTTTACAAGCCCAAGCACAAGATAACTTGTGCAATCTGACTAGACAAGGGAATCCAAGTATACTACCACATCTCAGTCACTAGATCACAGAATCTAAAATACATTGCGATACTAAACATAAAATAAAATAAACAGTAAGCAAGCAAGTAAGTAAGTAAGTTTACTATTGCAGATCGGAAGTCCAGTAGGAGGGCGACTTCCCTGTGAGTCCAACAGCAACATAATGCCCCAGTGTGATGACACTGTGCTGTAGGAGACGCTTTCTTTCAGGTGAGGCATTAAAATGAGTGCATTTGCCTCATCTGCCTCCATGTGTGCATTAAAGATCCTGCGGCTCTTTCAGTCTGCATACGTAATCAACACCCCAGCTCTCAGGATAATCGATTCCCGCCAGCTCGAACACAAATGATTTGTGTCGAGCGTTCTGGAACTGCTGCCGTGCATCACCCAGGTGGGTAGCTACACACTGTAAGTGGTGGAGGTGAGTCACAACCCAGTTACGCACATCACATGAAGGACATAATGCATCTCTCAATTATCCCCAATGGAAGCATACCTGCAAGATGCTAACGTGCGTATACAGTCTGATAATGTTCAAAAGAGCAACATTCTCATATCATGCACGGCGTTAATGTGGTTCCTAAATGTCAAAGCTAACGACACACATTGGGCATCTGAGGCCACAGAAGGCAGGAACTGCCTGGTGACCAGAGGAGCAGGGATGTAATATCCGATAATGGACTGAAGGTATGGAGCAGCTATGCTCTTGACTGGCTGATAGGCTAGCACCAGGGTCTTTTAAATATTAAGCCTAGTTTCCAGAGAGTCAGGTGGGGAAAGGAGCCCACAGTGAAGCCTCACTATCTACTGTCACACTACTCATCCATGCTGTCTGTGAGTCAGGGCCCGATTTCGGTTTGCTCTCTGTTTTAATACTGCCTCTGGCTCTGACAAATATTACACGTAGTTCATTATTTAAGCCCCTATATTAGTCCTCTGCCTCCCAATTACCATCTGCAAGCTGAGCCAGTGGAGACTAGAAATGGTTAGATATTGACTGAGTGACAGATGGATTGATAGGCGGGAAACTGAATAAATGAATGAAAAATGCATGATTTGTCTTGTTGGGGACAGCTGAAGGTCACTCACAAAAAAAAAAAAAAATGAATAAAAACATTAAATTAACAGCATTGAAGGGAAACTAGAGCCATTAAAAAACAGTTTCAGATTATTTGTATGCAAGAGAATTACTCTGAGGACTCTTCAAATTCATCCATACCAGCATTTCTAAGCCTCTGCAATACCAAGGTCTGCCTCCTGACTTTTATAGATCTTTTCATTTTAAATATTAATACTTGCAGTCAGAAGATTTCAGCCCTGAAGGTTACCGAGCGCTCATTTCATTGGAAAACGATCAGAACCGAGGACGAATGAACGCCTCTTCCTTTGACCTGCCAAATTTTGGAACAAGGTCTCTGAGGTCCAAGGAATAGTGTAAAGTCACCGGCAGATGCACACAGAGCATTCCAGAACAGAGACACTGCCAGATAATTGTTATTTAGCAGATGCTCTTATCCAGAGCAACTTACATGTGTTACATCTGTTACACATTACCCATTTATACAGCTGGATATTTTACTGAAGCAATGAGGTTCAGTACCCTGCCCAAAGGTACAGCAGCAGTGCCCCAGCAGGGAATCAAACCGGCAACTTTTTGGTTACAAGCCCTGCTCACCACTGCACTACACTGCCACATAGTTCTATTTTGCAGATTATGCACAATGGTTGTTTGCATGAAGAGTCACATATCAGGGTGGCACAGAGTATACCTTTATTTGATTTGTATCCTGAACCTTTGTTTTGATTTTAATGATCCAGCAACACAAAAGCAGGGCTGTCACAGAGCACACCACAGAGCAGCCCACGACAAACTGCCAAGTCACTGGGTGACCGAGAGAAGCGTGACGAGTCACCCCTGCTGACACGCCCGCTCCCAACTGAAACCCAATTTGTTTCGCTGCCGTGGGCTCGTGCATCATCGACAGCTGACGTCACAGCTGGGATCGAACCCGGGCAGTAGAACTTGCGCTGAAGGCGACCAGGGAGTAGAAAGGGAGCCTTCTTTATCACTTCTCATGCGATATCATATTTTAGTGATTTTTAGTTTCAATATAATTATAGATTTATGTGAAAAATGTACTGTGATGCTGTTGCCTTAGACACAATTAACACAAAGGAGTCAGCTCACCATGAGTGATTCTTATTTAAACTGGCACACTGGTTAAATATGAAAAACCATAAAGCCAATGGGCTCAGGACCGATACAAATTTCAAGGTAAGTTCTCAGCCTATTCCATTAATGACTCGAGGGACAATACTGTAGAAGCTCTTACTCGCAGACTCACTGATTCTCTCAGCCTAATCCGTTCAAGGACGAGCACAAAAATCAAATCACAGCAGCCTTCATAATTCTGCAAGCAGCAGAAAAACATGTTCTTTTTCAGGTCTTCTTTCACGTTTTTATCACTGTCAGTAAATACAAACCACAAATGACCTTCAGAAATTTGTATCTGTGAGCGTTTAAAATAAATATCTACAATGTCACAATAGAATTAGCTGAGCATGACAATAATAATAATAACAACAACAACAATAATAATAATAACAATAATAATAATAATAATAATAATAATAATAATAACAATAACAATAACAATAACAATAATAATAATAATAATAATAATAATAATAATAATAATAATAACAATTATTATTATTATTATTATTTGTAGTAGTAGTATTAATACTGATACTACTATTCCTTGCTTTTGATACCAGCATGGCTACCGGGAGTCCCTGGGTGCAGCCATATGGCCGGGCCAGCGGGGGGTGTCTGTTTCCACAGTCATTGACGTAACAAAACAAAAAAGAGTATTGCGATATGTTTTGGATTCTGTGATCTAGTGACTGATGTATGGTGGTATACTTGGCTTCCCTTGTCTAGTCAAGTTGCACAAGTTAACACTCACACTCACTGGTGCATTAGCCTGGCCTGACACTGTTGCTCATTCAACTTGAATGGATACACTTTTGTTCTATTGTGCTGGAAGTCTGTCTGGATAAGAGTGTCTGCTAAATGAATGCAATGTAAAAGTAATATTCCCTTAACCTCATCAGCCCCATCGCATACCTGCAGACATCAAGTACAGCTTTTGGCCATTTTCAAACCAGTGGCCACATTTCTTACTCAATGTTTTGAATAAACTTCTATCAGATTGATTCTGGGCCCTGGACAACTCTAGAGTTCTAAGCATCCACCAGACACAGGAGGAAAAATTCAGAGAACACAAAATGAATGAGCCCCAAATGGCACCTCCACTTCCTCACCAGACGCTCACCAGGCTTACCCCTGGGCCAGTGACGCCCCTGCGTTTGATGAGGAAAAACAAGCTGCGTGCTCCAACACAGGCATCTCCGGGGACGGTGCAGCGCAGGGCTGATGTCATCATGTTCCAGCTCTTTTGGACTCAGAGGATTTTCCCAGCAGGCCCTGGGGAAGGAGGTGTGAGGCCTGCACAGCCGCATTGTATGTTGTGTATCCGGGAGAGGGTGAGGAGAGATTAAAAAAAGAAAGATGGAGAGTGTCTTTACTGCCCCATTATTTCCAGGCGTTCAACTCAATTGCCTATAAAAGGGTCAGGGGACATTTTCCCAGTTTTTTCCATATTGGATTACATAGGTTTATTTTATAGCTTCTTATTCTTTCTGGAAAGTACCTGTGGGGAAGTACTATGACAATCTGTTTGTAAATGGACATATAAAATTGATTGATGAGTTGAGAAGAAGAGAGAGGAAGGTTGGTGAGGTTGGTGCAGGGGAGAGGGGGGAGGAGAGATAGACTAAGGAGGGGTTTAGGGTGAAGAAAGGATAGAGAATTTAGGATTAAGACAGATGAGATGGAAGACAGAGCTGAGGAAAGAGGTCTTAAGAAATGCACTGAGAAATGGGCAAAGGCAGATAGGCGGATAGAAAGGGCAGAGAAGAGATGGAAAGAAAAACCCCTCCAGGCACTTCTCCATCAGTCAGCTAAGTGCAGACACCAACAGGGTGCAGGGAGGGATGCGTGACGATTGCTTCCAACAGGGGGCAGAAGTGAGACTGGACGTGCCAACTGCAACAGCTGTGATATGTGTGTAGAAGGCTCACATTCGTCTGAATATGAACTCGATAAGCAAAGCTCTTGCGTTGAAGCTAAATTCTGCTCTGTGGTAATGGTCGCAGGCATTGAGGGCGAAACAAAGCTTGTTTGCCAGCTCCCAGACCCTGCCAAAATGAGCTTTGGCTCCATTTCACCTCCGGAATATTGCCATTTTCTCTCTCTCTCGCTCTCTCTCTCTCTCTCTCAATTCTCATTCCCGCCTCCTTTTCATTTTACTTTGTTCCTTTTGAAAACCGGAACAAAAACAGTGCATCACACCTGTCAAAAATTCCTCCTTCTGAAGGACCAACTTCACAGTGAGAATGAGTGGAGCTCAACGGAAAAAGTAAAGGAAAACTTTTCTTTTGGTTCTTGACATCGTGACACTTCCCACTCGCGCGCTGACTCACTGCCGCGTCAACCTGGCATAGCTATTTCTGTAGGTCACTAAACTTTTTCTTAATTTTAATATGGTCTTTTGCCAAAGGAAGGGTTTTCAGAATGTAAATACAATCTTGAGGACAGGCCAAGAAGACAATGGAAAGGGCAAAGCACAAAGTTATTTCAGATAAACCCACAAGCGTAATTCAATGAAATCCAATTTTCTTTGGAGACATTTAGTTTACAAAGTTACCACTGTGTGGCTGAATTCTGCCGGCTATAGTCAGTCCTTGAGAAATAATAATCTGTATTTGTGAAAAATGTCAGTCTGCTCACCTTATTTCCCTGAATACACTCTGAAACTAGGAATGGAAATTATTAAAACATGGCCCGTGAAAAGTCAAGTGTGTGTTAGCCTACTACGCCCTGTCACTGAGGTTTAATACTGTGCCCCAGTCCTTCAGGAGAGTTAGAGTGTAGCACCACTACAATTGAGAACATTTATTATTTGATCAGTTAACTAACGAGTAGAGGAGGGGGTGAAGGTGGGAGGTAAACAATTTTCACTTTGGACAGCATCTGTCCTTACTCAGCAACTATCAACAATGGCATTTGGTAAAAGAATTGTTTGAGAGGAGAAGTGTACTCAGTAAGATAACATATTCAACAAAGCAATCAACGAGCAACAACTGGCCTTCAGGCCAACACTTGATGATAATCTGTAAAGTAGATACCCACAGGATAAATAGGGAACAGTCAAAAAAGTAAACAATGTGTGTCAAAACATGAATTATTGTAACTCTGATTGATCTTCAGAAGAAAAGGTGTTGACCTACGCTTCAACATTAAAATAAATCCAAGACACTCCTGTAAACACAGAAATCCTTACATGGGCTGTTAAGGCTTCCATCATTATAAATTCATCATCTCAAATTAAAACAATATAATGCATAGTAGATCATACATTATATCATTCTTTGCTCTGGATAAGAGCGCCTGCTAAATGAATGTAATATCCCAAAAAGGACCATATGGGAGACAACAGGAATTAGAGGCACAGTTTTTGATTTCTTCCTCTAGCCCATACAGTCCTGTTATAGATATGGCAAAAAATGTAAGTTCCCTGGATTTATTTTGACGTGACAAGCCCCATCCCCGGTGGAACTGGAGCACACTCAATATGGCAGGCTGCATGCTTCCAGACAAGGGGAGTTAGGGAACAAGGGTGTGGGGGCAAGTTTGGGCTGATGTCCTGCCTCTGCCGAGGGATGGATTTAATTTGATCTGCATTCACTAGCACACTGATACAATATATCATATATAACATATAATATATAATGGTTTTTTAAATGAGCACATACATTATGAGCTATGAAGTCCTAGTTGGTGTGAACATGAAAAACTTGCCACACCATCATGTATTATGAGAAATTACACAGAATGGCTGATTTCAAACACATCGTCTGTCCCCTAACAGAAGTCATTCCCCTTCTAAAACTCCACTGCACTCTCCGTTTCTCTGTCTCCCTGTCACTTCATGTCTCTCCCTCTCTCTCTCTCCAGTTCCATGTCTCTGAAGGAATCGATGTCGGGGGATGGGGGAGGTGTGCTGAAGGTCAGCCTTTGAAATCCGACACCTGATTGACAGCTACTCTCAGACAGGGCTGCAGGAGCTGGAAGAGGAAGGGGTGGGAGGAGACAGAGAGAAATTAAAATAAGGGGACTATGCATATCTCTTTAAAAATAAAACTTTACAGCGATGCCATACGTTATCATTTTTCCTTTCCATTACATTTTGTGAGACAGGCAGGGAAAAACAGATTTCCCCTTTTTTATATCATTATTTTTATTTATTTATTCTTTCAGTATTGGTCTAAGATATGAACTCCATAAGCCAGTTTGAGTTTATTTCAGGGAGGAATGATGGAGGGTGGTGTTAATCACTGTATCTTCTTATGCTTATTCTTATTAATAAATCTAATCTTCCTAAAATGCCTCAATGTGTAAGTGCTGTACACGTGATCTTTTGTCATACAAAGCTTATTATAGTCTGAACCTGAGATAGAGCAAGAGACAGCAAGAGAGAGAGAAAGGAGGAGAAAATGTGACTACCTTATTACTCCTGCTGTCTTCCTTAATCAGGAGCACTTTGACTGTTGCTCCAGATATGTATTGACAACAGGCTCTCAGAAGGGAGAGAGGGGGAGAGGGGGAGAGAGGGAGAGAGAGAGAGAGAGAGAGAGAGAGAGAGAGAAAGAGAGAGAAAGAGAGAGAAAGAGAGAGAGAGAGAGAGAGAAAGAGAGAGAAAGAGAGAGAAAGAGAGAGAGAGAGAGAGAGCGCAGCTGTTCTTTCACCAGCATCCACCTGCTTCCTCTGAAACACCAGCCCCCTGTCAATCAGAACAGAGAATCAGCCTTCAGGGGGGAAGGCAGGAAGAAAGGAAAGTGAAATAAATTAATAAATGAAAGATTCCCAGGCTAATGCCGCAGCCTGCCGTGTGCTGGTAATGGCCCCTGCTGCTGCCGTCCAGTGGCAATTCTTCCACTGCAGGTCTCCGTTTCTGCCACAGCCCCGGTTGCCAACAGGCAGCCTGGAAGAGGCCGCGCCCAGACAAACTCCATCACTGTCTCCAGAGGCTGAGACGCGGAGCCCATTCGCCAGCCTGTCTTGCTTAGCTCAGATTGTGGGTGATCTTTCCATTACTGTTTTACACCATGTACTTCTTAACCATATCGTCATATCACGTTACTGTCACTGATGCCTGTATACTTACATGTGAGCTGTGTGTCAAGCTGGCTAGCTCGTTAATGACATTGGTTTGGTTAGCACTAGACACCCTTAACATAAACTAAGGAGCACATCCACACGTTGGGCTATGGTTAACACAGAGCATAGCCTTCCTTCTTCCTTTCTACTGGAGTGACTGACAGGTCTGCAGTGACACCAAACACTTACGTGCTAACGGGTCTAGCTGCAAACGGCTGTGCAGTGCTGGCTCTCCCTGCTATGGCAGCAGCTTGCACGGCCTCTGCTCCAGCTCTCCAGCAGGGTACAGGTTTGTGAAGGCAGGCGTGGCCATGGTTTCTTAAGGGTGGATCCCAGCTTGACACTTTATTTAACTTTCTTTACCTGACCCGCCAGAGAACGGAGTACCAGGATATGGCTGATGCCGAAGCCCAAAATTCACAGGGGAGGTGAGGTGGCCTTTTCAAAAGCCAAGGCTGTCAGAGAGCTCACATTTGTGAAACCTGACCAGAGCCAGGCTGTACAGATGACAGACGTCCAACAGTTTATCCTATCCGATCTGACCGACCTCGCCCAACCTCACGGTAATTGAAGTCTTCCAGCGCAAGCCAACTCAGCCGTAACAATGCAAAGCCAAAGCCCATCATCTTCAACTTCACTTCTGATCGGAACCGAAGTGTTTCCTTGAAGGTACGCATCACAGATGGTGCCCGAAAGGCCAGCTCTCTAAAAAAAATTTAAAAAACAGAAAAAGTGTTGGGAGTCATTTTGGTTCATGCACGAACTGTGGGACAACTTCTGTTTTATCATTAAAAAAAGAAAAACCACACAGGGCCTGGAAAGAGTTTGCTGTTCCTATAGCAACCCAAGATTCCTACCACCTATTGAACCTTAATTCAGCTTCCGTGCCCCCACCCAACCCTCCCACCACCCCATTAAGTAAGCAGAAAAATAACTTATCTTTCTGAACAATCTAACTCTTACCATGTCTTGACTGCAATCAGCACTAGCATTGTCGAGCTTTAAGAGATGGACAGACGAGATATTTGAAACTGATTGAGAATTAAATGGATATTTAACCTGACTGAGATCCATTAATTATGCTGTAATCCTCAATGGCACCCCTCTGGGGCAGCGCAATTAAGGAGCCAGAGTTAGGAGACACCCCGCCACCCCACACCCCCCTCCATTTCCGCTCCTCCTGGTGGGGCCTGTTTTAATTCCCGCTCTGTTGAATAATTCCCTCTTTAGTGCACATGCACACGTGGCCCCCACCACCTCCTCCCACAATGCACCGGTGACTACCCGATCAGAGGGCCCCGGGCAGACACCCTCTGGGAACCCCTCCCTCTGCCTGGGGGGCCCACCCCTCCCCCGGGACGCTCTCTGAGATCAATCGGCGCCTTGTGAAATGATAGGATTCTTTAATTAAACATCCAAAGCGAAAGAGGAGGATGTTTTCGGCGTGACCTTTCGCGTAAAAGCAGCACGATGCAGCATCTTTGGGACACATGCATGTGGAGCCCCCTCCCCACAGGTCCCTCTGCCTCCTTTTGAAGGGAAACCATCTAAGTGGTAAGGGTTGCCAGGTGGTGTAGATCCCACTGCAATGAAACAGGTTCAAGGGAGAGAGGGGAATCCAACCCTATTCTGGCACACCATCATGGTCATGGCAGACAATGGGATCCAGGTGACAAAAGTAAGGCAATCTGTCTCTTTATGTTCAGTGGTGGTTAGTCTGGTTACATTACATTACATTATTCTCATTTAGCAGACGCTCTTATGCGGAAAGACTTTTATCCATTTATACAGCAGGATATTTACAGAGGCAATTGTGGGTTAAGTACCTTGCCCAAGAGTACAACAGCAGCCCCCCAGTGGCAAATCAAACCAGTGACCTTTTGGTTACAAGCCCTGCTCCTTTACCACTATAGCACACTGCAGATTAGCCATTCTCAAAAAGATGTATTTGGACCCTAAGAGGGGAATATGAAACCCCATTAGGGGGGTCCATGATAAACATTTTAAGGGGGATACTGTACTTCAGCAGGATATTGTTCCTTCTGTTTAACATACACTGCTACCAGGCTGTGGCACTGTGCCAGCCAAAGCAATGTTCAAATGTTACTTTCTTCAAACCACATGAAGTCACACCTGTAGTAATACCCATTTGCCTGTTGTCAGATGGGGGGGTCCCATGGCCTTTGGTAGAGTAAGAGTCCATTCACGAAACAGCATGAAATTATTAACACAATGGGAGTAGGTCTACCGTGCATACCTACTAAGTATCAATCCCTTGAAGCTTGACCACCTGTTCCAGGCACAGGGACTTCTGAACTTGCTGCTCCAACATGAGGACAACTGCAGGCCACCGAGGCTGTAGTGTAAGCCAGCTTCTCCTTCACAAGCCTCCGCATATCTTGGTATCTTTTTTGAACTAGTCTTTTTCTGCGCAAAGCAGAATTATCCTTATTTGCCATCTTCTGCTGTGTCATTTCTCTTTCTAAGAGGGAGGCTTGTCCTTTCCTATTGCAGCCTGTGGGTCTCTGTCCATTTCTGCTCACTTGTCAGAACAGCTCAAACTAGTCAATTTTGTACTGAGAATGCAGTAAGTGGATTGCAGAAGTGTTTATTAAAATGGTAATTTGCAGCTGACACTTACCATACATGTGCTTGATAAATAAGGAGAAACGGGTAAAAGGGTTATGCAAGCAATGGCCACCTACATTCTAGCTAAACTGCACCTACAAATGATCTCCTTGATGAATCTGCCCATTAGACTTTTGCAGCAGTATACAGAGAAGAACTGAAACAGAAAGCACGGAGTCATCTTTGACAGTAAGTATATGATGTCTCATCCTCAGATCCAGGATCACACCTTCAAAAAACCCTGATACAGGTGATAATCAATTGTAGCAGATGGTTATAACTCTCGTGAAAACAATGCCATGTAAAGTCACAGATGTGACACATTCAAGCGCTCGGATCAAAATTTGAGCCCAGCCCTCCTCTCAACCATAGAACTCTACGGCTGCTCCGGTGTGCTGCAGCTGAAGATTTACATGTGGGTGTGGCTTCACTTCTACATTCTCTTACTGTTGTCACCATCCATCAAACTGCCAAATGCTCTGAGCAACCTGTCACCATTGTAAACATTTTTTTTCTTCTGGTTAATATAAAGAAATAAGCTTACTTTTATACACAGACTTTAAAAAAAACACCTCTCCTTTGCAGTAGAACGCGTAATTAATCGGATTCCCAAAGCCCAAATCCAACTTTCCCTTATTTTCAAGGCAACAGACGAAAGCAATTTTCAAAAATACACCGAGGCACTTAAACTGCTTAAGGAACAAATAACTGCTGATTTTTTATTGCCGTCAGACTCCAAGCTATTAATAAAGTCAAATTCAGGAACAGAAATTCATGTCTGTCACAGGATTATTTTTTATCAAAGAATTCAGCAGAAAAGATTACATTACAGAGAGCTAAGGTGAGACGAGAGAGCTAAGCGTTTTATGTGCCGTACAGGATACACACACTGTGCAGACAAACAAATAATGAAGCTAAAATCAAACCAAAAAAAAACAATCCAACTATACAGTTTATGAAGAAGTTTGCAGCAAATCCCATATAAATACAAAATGCAATAATTATTCTTAAAGCCTTTCATATCTATATTTGTCTTCTTGTACTGTTAAACACTGCAGTGGTAGAGGGGAGGGAGAATGCCGACCCTGCCGAAGTGAAGACGCAGAGAGAGCGTGCAGCTGTGCCGGTCTGATCTGGATCCACCGGGCTTCGCTCTGACCAGCTGTCGCTCAGAAACGCAGGCTTTTTAAACGTCCGCCCGTCAGCCCCCCCCCCGCATGCAGCAGCTTCAGTTCGCCGTTCCACGCGGGGCAGATAACACTGATTCAGCAGGTCGCCCTGTTCTAGCGGTTATTGCAGTAACCTCAAAGTTAATATTCACTTCTTTACATTTTCCAAGGAAAAAAAAAAAAAGAAACAAAGAGCAGAGGTGAAAGAAAGGATGGGGAGGTGACTGGATGAAAGGATGAAGAAAGGATGAAAGGCAGAGATGTTCACCTTGTGTACAGCATGACCTGACCTATGGCAAGCGAGTCTCCCAAAAGAGGAAAGAGAAGACAAGAGACTTATTTCCACCTCAGGGAGACAGGACTTTAAACTTTGAAATCTGCTGTGTGTTAAGCACCGTCACTGAACATGAGTTTTAAAATCCACACAACACCTCTTCATTAATCCAAAGGCACACCTTATCAACTGGACACCTGAAAAATGAAGAATCTGGAATATAAACATGAGGGTAGGAATAATTCATATGCTGGCATTAGGAAAGAGGACATTCTGCCTGATCATTGCTCAGTGCTGAGCTTCAGGGTGTTTCAATCAAACTACTGACATTTGAAACAATATCAAACTGTCACAAAACATTGAGGCTATCCCATTGGATAGTATGTAAAAGTCAGTTATACTTCTGAGCACTTTTAATAACGGACAAAACCAGAAATGTAACATAAAATAAGGTACGTCTTTTGACAGAACTTAACTCAACATATTCTTAGGGTCTTACTCCTCAAATGTTTGAAACCTTCTTACAAAAGTATGTGTATGTACAAGTGTATAGTGACTTCTGCCTCTCATCTATATGTGCTTTGAGAGAAGAGACTTTAGTAAATTATGGGAATTGCCTTTCAGAGCTAAAATGACACAATTTAACAACTAAACTGGCATTTTTGTATCCTGAAAATGTTGAGTGGTTTAAGTGAACACATTCAGAAATACTGCTCTAGCAAGAGTCCACTCTAACGGAATGTTAAACAAACTGCCACCACAATTAAAAGAAAAAAAAACTGCCTGACCATTTCAACCATGACTTGAGGCCTTCCTTCTGCACTTGAAGGCTAATTCTCAGAGGAAGTGAAGTGAGAGTTTTTAGAGTACAGCTCTAATATGCTCCGCACTCATCTTCACTGGTTAAAATAAAAAAGAAAACAGAAAAACAGAGAGTGGCTCAGAAGAACATGTTCGAGAAGATTTTTCGGCCCATTTCGATGTAGGCTTCCTTCTCCTGCGAGCTCATCTGCTCCACCAGCTCCGGGCGCTGGCTGACATCGTGGTAAGAGAACGGCCTCCCGCCCACCATCACCACGGGGTCGTCCTCCCCCACCTCCTCGAACTCTTCGTCCTCGTCGTCCTCCTCCTCTTCTTCCCTCTGGGCGTGCTGGACGGCGTGGGCTGGGGGGGGCCGCGGCGGGGAGTCGTCGTCCGACTCGCTGGTGTCGCTCTCCGAGTCGCTGGCGTTGGCGGGGGCGAGGTGGGCCCCGGCCCCGGCCCCGGCCCCAGCCCCCGCCCCGGCCCCGCTGGCGGTGGCGGCGCCGCCCCTCTTCTCGTGGATCAGCAGGGCGCGCATCACCTCCTCGTTCTCGTTCAGCTGCGAGTCACGCCCGGCCTCGGCCTCACGGAGACCGCTCAAGTCTTCTCCAGCTGGAGTAACAAGGAATACAAACTGCACTGTCATTTCATTCATTCTAGCATGACATTATTACATTACTTTGTAGTCATCTAGCAGGTGCTGCTATCCAAAGTGACTTACATAGGTTACAGTATTTACATGTTAGCCATTTATACAGCTGGATATTTCCTGAGTCAATTGGGGGTTAAGTACCTTGCCCAAGGGCACAACTGCAGTGAACTGAACCAGCAACCTTTCGGTTTGGAGTCTTGCTCCTTATCACTATGTTATTACCGTACTGCCACATTATGACTTTACATTCCATTCCATGTGTCCTGCTGGATGGTATTTGTTGCTGTCACCTTGACATTGTATGAAAGCACTAGTCAAATTCCTTGTACGTGTAAAAGCGTACTTCACCAATAAAGTCTGATTCTGATTACCATTTTCATTTTAATTGTAGTTGTAAATTGCAGTGAGATGTTGGTACTTGAAATAAGTGCAATATAAAAATCACACTGTTCTTTATTATATTCTACATTATGCACTATGCATTATATTCTATGGTTGTGACTATACTCTTTAGCATAGCTGCATGGCTACGGATGATGTTCTCTGCAGCAGAGCTGCAACTCCAGAGCTCTGGCAGTGCTCTCTGCGGTCCTGCACGGCGGCTTACGGTTCTTGAGGCTGTCCGTCTCGCTGTAGGCCCCGTGCACGGTGCTCTCCCTCAGCCACACGGGCCTCTCTTTGGGAGCCTTGCCCTCGGCGGCCTGGCGGCGCTGCTCGTCCGGCTCGTCCATGCTGATGACCACGTTCTGGGTGTACAGGTCCGCGTACGAGGAGCCCTTCGTCGACCATGCCTCCTGGTGGGGCCCGCCCGCCCCTGGCCCCACCCCCGCAGCTCCGGCCGTGGCCTGTGCCGCACGCTCTCGGCTGCAAGAGACACACAGGACAACAGAGAGTGAATTTACAGTGCACAGTATACATGGATGTGACTGTTTAGAGCATACACTGACTTTACAACATACAGTATACAGTGCTGTGACACTGTACAGCATACAATGACTTGACACTGTAAAGCATACAATGACTTTACACTGTTCAGTATAAAGTGATGTGACAGTTACATTATATGATGTGATATATTATCATGGCGGCAATGTAGCATAGCAGAAGGCGGGAGTGTAGCATAGTGGTAAGGAGCAGCACTCATAACTGAAAGGTTGCTGGTCCAATTCCCTGCTGGGGCACTGCTGTTGTACCCTTCGGCAAGGTACTTAACCCAGAACTGCCTCAGTAAATATTCGGCTGTATAAATGGATAACATGTAAACACTGTAACCTATGTAATCCACTCTGGATACAAGCGTCTGCTAAATGCCAATAATGTGATGTAATGCATAGGGTGATGTGACAGCGTGAGGTACACAGTGGCTGGATGGCGCTATCAGCTGGACAGTACGCAGCGGTTGGACGGTGAGGTGACGGCCCGCACCTCTGTTTGAGCGCGGGGATCTCGGCGGGCTCCGGCTCCAGCAGGTCGTGGGACAGGTTGATGTCCTCCGTCTCGCGCAGCAGCATGTAGATGGGCTCGATCTGCTCGTTGAAGCGCGCCACCACCGTCCGCGCATCCTTCTTGGGCAGCGCTGACTCGTCCTCCTCCACCTCCGTCTGACAGAACGTGCAGCGGAAGGTCTCTGCGGGAGAGGAGGAGAGGGGGAGAGGGGGGAGGAGGGAGGGAGGGAGGGAAGAGGCGAGAGGGAGAGAGGGAGGGGGTGGGAAGTGAGTAAAGCGGGTTCAGGAAAGAGACCTATTCACATCCAAAATGAGCCATACATCCACGCAGGATCAATACTGCTCATTAATAATATATTAGGTGTCACAGGGTTCCCTCAAGTGGTCTGCCCATTATTATTATATCTTGATCTGGATCAATGGGCCTCCAGTGTGCATCTCATTCCCAATGGAGCTCAGAAAAGAAAGAAAATGTTTCAATGAAAGGGTCCCGCTAAGAGACACTTATGGACACAATATTTTTGTCACACTTTTGATTGCGACAAGCTGGTGGGGGCTGACTTGCGGCAGAGGCCCAGAGGTGCATCAGTGATGTTGTTCCAATCCCAAAGTTGGATAACTACGACTAAAAGCACCAACACGTTTGGAAACGGACTTTGGGCCTTGCAGAAGAGGCAATGCAGGAGTCCATGCTGAAACAAGGAGAGCTTCTGACCAGCATGGCCACTGTCTGCACCCAGGCCTCCACCCTCTCATCTGCATTCAGGAGGAGCAGAAGCTCATTCTAATACTCTACACAGCGGTACAGGACAAGCATATGGCAAGCTGAAAACCTACATGTATTACAAAACCTACATGTATTACAAAACACAGGGCTGGTAGGGGTCTTACAAAACACAATGGCACACCATCATTCAGGCGTAGACAGTGGCATTACCATTTTGGTTACATTCTGGGTGGAGGGGGTGGTTCCAGAGATGCAAGTGAAGTTCTTAAGTTCTCCAGCATGGCTGACACAAAGATGATGGAGAGACGGAGGCCACAGAGCATCTGAACACACCCCCAGACCACACAGTGTAAACGGGCATCTGTTTCTTTCCCCCGGTGCAAAATTACAGGTGGCTCCCCTGCCAGTTAGAGCTAGAGGCATGCTTTAAAAATGATTTAAAATTCAGATTTTCTGTGGCTGCCAACATCAAATATTCAGATGATCAATGACCACTCCAATGATCAAGCACAACCCCTGCATTTCCTTAAAATGTCAAACAGGAAAATGAATATCAGTGATTTATCCTGCCATTAATCCAGGGCTCTTCCCCTCTATATAGATGACAAAGATTTTTTGGAAATTAATTTAGTACGGAAAATAGAAGCGAGCGTGCACACCAACCCACCAGGAGTTGAGCAGGTTTTAGAGGAACCACCAATGAGACTTCAAACAGTGCAGCAGACACATTAATTCCCCGTGCCTTGTCATCCCTTTAAAAAGACATCCAAAATACCATGAGCAGACATAACTGGGACATCACTAGGGCCAGGTTTCTCTATAAAGCACACTGTGGGTGTGTCCGGCTTGCCAAGTGAGGAGCGGACGAGGAGTCCGTGACACGGCGAGTTCTGAAAGGAAAGTCCGCCCTTAAAAGCGGCAGCCCTGACGTCTGATCGCTTTTCCTTAGCCTCCGATGGCAAACCCTTTCACCCGATTCCATCTGTGGCTTTTTCGACTCTCCCGCTCAGACAGACGGACGTGGGCGGCCGGCACGTCTTACCCGCTCCGCCTCTACCGAACCTTCGCTTCAGGAGGGACGCAAACGCCAGCGAGACTGCCGGGTTCGGGAGGCTGGGAGGGAGAACGGTTTCCATCTGAACGCCAAGGACCCACACAAGGACGCGGAACGCAGAAAATAAACAGCAGGGAAAACCAGTCCCAGCCAATCAAACACATTCACAGCTCCACTTACATGAAAACAAACATTAGACAAACGCGCTCGCATAAAAATATGAGATGTGTCAGAGAGCTGGATATAGACACATTGCCAAAGGCTTCTAAATTCACCATAGTCCTTCACTATCTGCTCCCAGGGCCCTATACAGACTTAATGATCAGTATATTGTTCCCGTCTTCAGTTAACTATAGTAATATTCATCTGTTGAAATGTTCTCAATATAGCAATACCATTTACGATAATAGAAAAAACTATTGTTTCATACAGTACTGCATATTAAATAAGAAACATACGCACGCCTCAGATTAATTACATTTTTAGAAGCTGGCAATAAAGAGGACCTGCCATATCCTCTATGCAATATGTCAATGTCAGGGGAAGCAGAAAGGAAAGCACTTTGCCTTTAATTGCACAGCCTGTCTTTTTGAAATCAAAGGTAATCACAGGCTTTGCTCCGAACAAAACCAATCATAAGTGCAGCTCGTCCTACCAAAGCCCAGGGCTATTACCGGTGTCTTCTGGAATCTTCTGCGGCAAATTAAATCATCTTTCTTTTTTAGCTTTGCAGACATGAACGCCAGTGAAAAAGCAGAGGCATACCATATGTTGATGTGTATGTATGTACAAATATATACATATATTTCTCTCTGTTTATTTTCCACTACACTCAGGTTGCGCTTCTGGGCAACCACATCAAATGATGCTCGTGTGTGTGAAAGACACCCCACAGGGAGTGAGGCATTTCCCCCCCTCTGTCCACTTGTCTCTCTCCTGGTTCCTTCTCCTTGCGCACCTTGCAGCATTTTTACTTAAAAAATACAGCACTTTAAATAAAAATATATGAGGTTATACTTATATCTGCACATGCTCCTGAAATTCCCCATGTACCTGGTAAAATTCCTTTTGCCTCAACCTGCACGGAGGAGCAGAGGGAGGGGCAGAGGGAGGGGCAGAGGGAGGGGCAGAGGCAGAGGCGCAAAGCTAGCCAGAATGAGACGGAAGATGTGCTTTTCTGCCAGACACCTGCAGAACCCCAGGGTGGCTCTGATCTCGGCCTCAGCGGCGGCTGTGCCCCATCTCTCCCCAGCTCGGCTTTAACGAGCCGCCCAAAGAGTCTTCACAGCTTTAATCGATGAAACCCAAACACCCATCCCAGACCTCTCAGACCAGCTTCACTTTCTTTCGCTTTTTCCTCTAAGGATACGGTGCTTCAGCATGAAGGATACAGAAGTAATATGAATTACACGTAAGGGATACAGCAGGTCTGATAGATTATGTGGCGTGTATAATCAATGACATGCACGTGTGTGAGGAGATGTATTTGTTTTTGTGAGGGAGAGCCTCTCTGTAACCTGGCTTCACCCCGGGCTGCTGCTCGGCGTTATTCCGAGTGCCACTGAAATCAGCAGGATTCCAATTACCCAGCCCCGCTTGCATTCCCACCCGGTCAAATCTAATTCGCTCTCCGCGTCTCTGACTCACACGGAAAGGCAGCACCTGTTTGCGACCCCCTCGTCGTGACCATCTTCATTTGGAGGGGGGGGGGTGTTTGCACAGAGCGGAATGTGGTGGAGTAAGGGGAATCAGTCCCCACAGGGGCGGAAGGGTCCAGCCACTCTTCACACAATGCGGAACCGTCCGGAAGCTACCATCCTTTTGTGAATCCATTACGTCACCCCGTCTCCCACCCTGAAGACTCCAGGCTCATTATATTCTGGCAATAGGCTGACATCAGCACGGGCCCTGCAGTAGCACAGAATTAGCCTCTGAATGACTGACGTACACTGACACACACACACACACCTCTGAGTTACCTCTGGCTGTACCCAAACCGGACCCATACAGCAGTTCATTCTGGATTTTTATGTCGTCACCTCGAGCGGACGGCGAGATGTGTTTAACAGCGGCTGCCTGTCAGGCCTTTGACTGCCTTCCACTATAAAACCCAGCTCTCCGAGTCAGATGCTCCGCTTCTCCACCTCTAGTATTTATTACTTGGCTGAGGGCCGTACTGGGGATATGAAATTCAAAATGCAAATGAATATGGCAGCTCCGAGGCGCTCCCATAACACCTGGAATGTTCAGTCCCTGGAGAAATGTTGCGGGCAAACCACCAGCCCTTCTCCATACCAGTGAACCTAACCCTCCCCCCGCCCCCCTCTTCTTCAATCCAAAAAGAATGCTGGAAAGGCCAGCAGATTCCACCACAGGGGCCGTCTCGAAGTGTGCAAAGTAACAAGTAAATCTATGCACTGTGGGAGTTGGCTTGGTTGACCGCCCCCTGTGGGCGGCTATGTGTGGTGCAGAGATTAGGATTTAAAACCAGAAGGCTGCTGGGTTGAATTCCACAAGGGGGCCGCTGCCTTCTGAAGGTGTCTTTGAAGGTAACAAACCCGAATTTCCTTTTGAAAATACGCAGAGGTAAAAACTGGCAAAACAACAGGTGAAGTGCGGGCCGGCTCAGCCTCTCCAGATAAGCCTGTTGGAGAAAAGAGCGGCTAAACGAGCCGCCATCCGCGCCCACACCTCCCCGGATGCCAACCGCCCTCTCAAACGAATGGGCGCAGATCGCGTCCCGTCTAGGGCTGCAGAATGGAGTGATGTCATCATGCAGCACGGCGTTCTGGACTCGGTCCAGGCGCGGAGAGAAAGAGAAAGAGAGAGAGAGAGAGAGGAATAAATAAATAAATTAGCCTACGCTCAGTCGATAAAACTTCATTTGTCAGTCCTGTCAACAAGGCTGTACAGTGTAGGCCCTGCTTGTGGAATATGGAGAGCGAAAGACTTAAAGCACACCGAGGGCAACTTAGAACCCGTCACGTAAGTGCCCCTTTGGGCTGTCTTTTTGGATACCTGAAAGACTCATGCTCCTAAAACTGCTCCTCCCGTCCCGCTGAGACCCTCCCTTCCCTGTTCTCTTTTAAAACCGATGTTTGTGTCTAAGAAGTGCATGCACATTATTTAGGCCCACTGACAACACTGCTTATGCACTCAATATAACCGGTTGTTCAGAGGCAGAGGAACTGGTGCCATGCAGTCTTTGTTTAAGGAATGACAGGCCCTATTGTCCCGGCCTTTGAGAAGACTGACCGCTCTCAGTAACCACTGGGCTGGCCCGGAGACCCGAGGGGCGGGGGGTGTATACACACACAGACACACATACGTAAGCCTGCCAATTCCAGCACCTTCTTGGCAGGGGTTCTGACCAAAATAGATTCATTGAGGCGGAAAAATAAATCCCGCCATTTGGCCAGAGTGGAAAGTACGCTGCTCGGACAACGCTGTTCGTTACCGACAATAAGGCGCTGCCGTGGCGGGAGAGTCCGGTCTCAGTCCCCAATGCTCGAATGACGGTCCGGTCCGGAGCCTTCCATAACACATGTTGCAGCCACAGGGGTGCAAGCCTCAAGCAGTTACTGATGGCCTTTTGTTCACCGATGAAACCAATCAAAACATATCTGCCGAAGTAACTGTATGACTCAGTAGTTCCCAGAGAAAAAATAAGAATTCTTAGAAAAAGCAGATATAATTTGATGGGGTGGGAGGGGGATGAGGGGGTTAAAAAAAAAAATCTTTATTTGTATGACGAGTACATGAAGGCACTCCTAGTTTGGTCGTTAACTACTATAATGAGTTGTACTGCTTAGGTGCTGTTGTACCTCATGTTGCAGTCACAGCTAAGGTGACCACCATCTCACAGTTAAACACAGACCAATTTCACTGAGAACGATCTGCAGCTGTTACAGAGTGCTTACTTCCTGAAAAAAGGACTGTCTTTTTCCGGAATTAGTCAGGGGTCATTTCAAACATTTCCACCGATTAATAAAAGAGGTCGAACAATGTGGTACATGTTCCAATGTTTTATCTATAAGGTGGCCATTATGATTCGGCCCAGCTCACTTCACAGTTCACCAGGAGTATGGATGCAGCACCTGGATGGGCCAATGCAATGTTTTCTTACATTTCTTACCCATCCAGCTGTCAACCCTGTGCTCACCGATGTAAAAGGTAATAAATAAATGAAGGCTTTGGAGCATCAATAATCACAGCACGTTAAGGGCTCTGGCATCATAGCTCCCTTGTGGCCCATGTACTATCACTAGCTTTATGTACTCAATGAATTAACAAGCAGCCCATTTATTAATTAACAGCTTCTTTTGGGGGGGGGGGCAGGGACAGGGGCAGGATCTTTCTGAGCTTGTTATGCTGCAGCAGAATATTAGATTAAGACGGACTTGTAAACTCACTCTGCCTCTCCGCAGTGTAGCCCGGTATTTTTACAAGATCCTCTTTCGGTGAGCGTGGCCTATTACTTAAAGTTGAAAACTCCTCATTTCCACTTTAATATTTCATTGTATTGACAAACCCCGGGGACTGAAAAGCCAAAAGCTCTCTGCAGCGGAGGTGGGGTGGAGGGGGGCGGGGGTGCTCTGTGTGTTTGGGTGCAGGTGAGACTCCCTATTGCCTCACGGGCGCGGAGCAGGGGCGCAACTGTGAGTTACGACTCGGCCGCCGCCGAGAGCGCGGCGGAGGAGCGCGTGCTGTTGCCGTCGCTTGGAGAAATGCGGCCTCTCGCTCGCCTGCTCGCTCACTCACGCACTGCGTTGTCACTCCGAGCCCGGTAAATAATTCCGGGAGAGACGAGGAGAGGAGGACCGTGGTGAACTACGGTGCAGGTGAATTATACATGGCGCAATGCTGAAAGGCAGATGTGGACCTCACAGCATAGAGTGCGATCACTCAGTGTGGAACAGAAACATCCATATGAGAGAGAGAGAGAGAGAGAGAGAGAGAGAGAGAGAGAGAGAGGAGGAAGAGAGAAAGAGAGAGCACCAAGGAAAAAATACTTTACATCCATGTACTACTGTGTGCATCTGAGATTTTCTGCAATACCAGCCCCCTGCCCATGAATGACATCTGGTATCTATAGCCTTAGTTACCAGCCGTGTGTCAGGCCTGAAACCACAGCTGGTAACAACCACACACAATACATGCACAAAGGCCGAGCGGTATAAATGCGGCCGTATTCACCTGCTCGGTCAGAATTCAATACACTACACCATTTGCTAGCATTCAGCTATACATGAAGACATGCTGAGTGAGGCCCCATCTCTAGAAGCAGGCTGGATCAATGCTCTGTGCCATATGGGGGGAAAGGGAGGGTAAAGTGGTTAAACTGAGCGTGTGAGAGCGCAGAGGGGAACGGGTTCATCTGGGCCCAGAGGCACGGGGAGGTAGCATTAAAGCGTCCGCATCCTGAAGCCACACCCTCCAGGCCTCCACCACATGAATCGGAATTGAAAAGGGGAAGCGGAGGCAGTACACTGCTGTACACCGTCTGGTGCCACCAACAGTGCAGTCGTGGACATACGGGTTTACTTCCCCTCTCTGCTGCAATTCAGTTCGCTCTGCTCTAACCCCCCCCCCCCCCCCCCCCCCACCACCGTCAGAAAACGGAGGGGGGCCAGAGGGCTGGTGAACAGCACCGCAGCCCTCTCCCTCCTACAGAATTGGCCTTTTACTAAAGAGCGTCTCAGTTTACTCCAACACGTCCTCCTCTGTGTTTCATTTTCACAAAACACGTTGAAGCATAAAGCCTTTGCTTCTGCAAATACAGTACAGTTAAGATGATTTCAACAGACATTTAGAGTGCTTTTCCGGGAACGTGTGGCACAGGTTCTCCTTAACTTGTTGTGTCCAAACTTGTTGTGTTCAGCATGGTAGACGTACTGACCACACTGGAAACGATACTTGCGGGGTGAAAAGCGGGATTACTTCTTTAAAACTGACTCTGCTTACGAATGACAGAGCTCTCCATTAAAGCTGTAAATGCGTCAGGGCAGAGCCTTGGACAAATACTGGGAAAAATATGTGGAGCCTTGGGACTATTGAAAGAGGTCAGGAAAGAAGGGAGTCGGCAGACAGGCGACTTTTGTATGAAATGTATTTCACAATTACATCAGCAAAATCATGTCTGGTAATGTTGCATACTGCTTTTGCTGCTGACTTCAGGCTGACCTATGCTGCCACCTAGAGCTCTGACTGGACAGTACACCAATAACCTACGCAACATATTGTAATGTACTTTAATGCAATGAAAAGAATGGATTTTGGTACCTTCAGCAGCACCTTTTTAACTTCCCGTATTGACAGCCCATTGTGGTAAGCTCTCAGCAAGGTGCTTACTGAATTTAACTGCTGCAATGTTGTTTAAAAAGAGAAGGCATCCTGCTCATTTACTGGCATCCACTCAATACTGTCACAGTGTGACAGAGGATGACAGAGAGCTGCAATACTAAACAGCTACTTTGCTGCCGAGATATATAACATATGGCTTTGATACGGACAGAAATGGCAAATATGCCTTGGGCATGTTTAACTTGTGGCTAACGTATTGCTGCTGGCAGGCATCGGACATTTTTTTTGCGCAACGTTGCATTGCGGCCAGGAGTAGGACAAGATGACGCAGGTGCGGGTGGCCACGGTATGAGCCATAGCAGAAACAGACAGGGTGCAGGGTGCCACAGGGTGGGAGATGGATCAAAAAAAAAGTCCCACACTGGCCCCTACATCAGGGATCCACTGTACACTACTGCCACCTAGAGCCCAAACCTGATATCACAGCAATGATACAGATCAGACGATAAATATGGGTAACACAGGTCAGGCAGAGCTAGTTCTCACAGACACGCCCATCTTGGGTGGAATTGAGGGCCGGTCAGCCCATAGAGCCTGCATTTACTCAGATTCCACATCTGGAGATCAACAACGTTGCTATGGCATTTTACCAACACTATTGTCACCTGGGGAGGAGTGGGAAGGTGAAACTAAATCACTCTCTTCACAGAGCATTTTTGTCAGTTTTTAATCCTATTAAAACACCCCTGTTGAATAATCCCCCCTGTGAAAGACGTGTGAAGACAGATGAAGATCAGCCTATAAATCAGGTTCAAAGCTGGCCGATTTTCACCCTCTGGCTTGGGGCGGATCAATAAAGCTTCGCAGTACAGCTGGCCTTGCTCCAAAATATCTAGTGTGATCAAGAGATTTGTGGCAAGGCTCAGTGAGCTTTACATCCTGCTTGATGTCCGTTTTTGCCCATTTTCCGGAGTCACCACAAATAAATTACGAATAAATTACAGCGACCGTGCTCTCTTCAGGCATTGCCCATTTGCTCTGACACAGCTCTCTGCGTTTCTGGCCAGGCATGTTTCAGTGAAGGTGGTGCTCTCCCACACTGCGACGGCTGTTCACCAGCTCCAGTAGAAGCTGTGCACGGCGTGCCCTCTGTAGAGCTCGCACAGCATTACTGCACAAGACAAATGCAGCAGACACCCTCAATCTCAGCACATGTACTGCGGAGTTACCTCTCCAGCCCAGGACAAAGATGGGGAAGAGGGAGAGGAGTGTCGCTGGGGGACTCCAGTCAAGGGAATTCTGCCAGGGGCAGGAAAATATACCATGGGTACAAGCATACAATGAGAGTGGGTATGGTGGTGGGGGGAGCAGAACAGTTTATGTCCGTAGTCTGTATTCTACCCATGCACTGGAGTCTCAGTTAGCTTGCAGATGGAGGTTGCTTTAACTGTGAGATACTGAATTACTACAGTTACTGCTGAGTTTCTTATCGGCCAGGAAAGTTATTACATAGAATGGGATTTCTTATCTACCACAGAGTTGACTTATTACAGACAGAACAAGGTTTCTTATTGTTCAGGGAGCTTAGCAGAAAGGACTGTCTTTATAGTTTTTGAGGAATCTCTTTGGTCAACAGCTCAAGGGGGAATTAGAACAGTGAACTGAAAAGGAATGGATGGCTCCTTTTAGGCATTCGACAGCTAGTGCCTGCCTCTGTTTTCAACACTATAAATGCTCCTGTGCTTCCGGGCTGCATGCACAAATTTTAATTGAGCTGGTGAAAAGTGTCATTTTTTGTGGGAGTGAACTGTGGGAGCACACTTGGCAAACAAACACCTATGAAGGAAACCATGAGAAACAGGGAACACATAAAGGATAGTTATAGCATCCCCGACAACCCCTTCCCCTCCTCACCAGTCATAGGATCGAAGAGCTGGTTGGCCTCCAGGTCCGTGAACGTGCTGAAGCAGCAGGGGCAGCGGAAGGACGCGCGGTTGGTCGAGTCCCGCTCGTCCGTCTCGATGCGCCGCCGCATGTGGTCCAGCTTGTACTTGACCACGTTGACCAGCAGCCGGTAGTTGATGAAATAGTAGTTGTGGCGCGTCGTCTTGCCGTCCGGCGCCGTCTCCACCCGCATGCGACACTTGACGAACTTGTCCGACTTCAGGGTGTTGAGCACCGAGCGCAGCTGCTTGCGGTCGAACTTGAGCAGCTCCAGCATGTCCTCCTCCCGCACGCAGGGGTTGCGGATGAGGATGTCCAGGGCCAGGGCGTGCTCCACCCCGTAGAATCCCCGCACCACCTGCTTCGCCAAACGCTTCAGGGCCGCCGGCACCTCGGTCAGCAGCTCCGGTTCCATCGTCTCACGGGCCGCGTGGGTAGGAGAGACAGCAGAAAGGTGGCCAGGTAGGAGGAGAAAGGCTTTAAAGGATCCTTCTTATAAATGGGGCTCTGAATCAGGAAAACAGGGGAATATGAAGGTCTAAAACGTGACATTACTTTGATGTACAGCACTGTGCAAAAGTTTTAGGCACTTGTGAAAAAGTGATGTAAATTCAGAATGCTTTCAAAATAACAAAATTAATAGTTTTTAATGTATGTGTTAACAACATACAAAGTGCATGAAACAGAAAAATCAATAGTTAAATCAATATTTGGTATGACCACCCTTGGCTTTCAAAACATCACCAATTCGCTTAGGTATACTCCTGCAGAGTTTTGTAAGGTACTCGGCAGGTAGGTTTTTCCAAGCATCTTGGAGAACTTGCCACAGTTCTTCTATGGATTTTGGCTGCTTCAATTCTTTCTGTCTCTTCATGTAATCCCAGACTGACTCGATGATGTTGAGATCAGGGCTTTGTGGGGGCAACACCATCTGCTGCAGGATTCCTTGTTCCTCTTTTTGGTGAAGATAGTTTTTTATCACTCTGGCTGTGTGTTTGGGATCATTGCCATGCTGCAGAATGAATTTAGGACCAATCAGACATCTCCCTGATGGTATTGCATGATCAATAAGAATCTGCTCATATTTCTCAGCATTGAGGAGGCCGCTAAGTCTGACCAAATCCCCAACTCCATTTGCAGCAATGCAGCCCCAAACCTGCAAGGAACCTGCACCATGCTTTACTGTTGCCTGCAGACACTCATCCTTGTAGCGTTCTCCAGCCCTTCGACGAACAAACTGCCTTCTTCTAGAGTAAATATTTCAAATTTGGACTCATCGGTCCAGAGCACCTGCTGCCATTGTGCTGCATCCCAGGTCTTGTGTTTTCGTGCATAGATGAGTCGTTTGGCTTTGTTTCCACATCTGAGGAATGGCTTTTTGGCTGCAAGTCTTCCCTTGAGACCACTTCTGACCAGACTTCTCCGGACTGTAGATGGGTGTACCAGGGTCCCTGTGGTTTCTGCCACCTCTGAGCTGATGGCACTGCTTGACAGCTTCCGACTGCGGAGGGACATCAACTTGATGTGTCTTTCATCTGCTGCACTAAGTTTCCTTGGCCGACCACTGCGTTTCTGGTCCTCAACCTTGCCCATTTCTTTGTGCTTCTTCAGAAGAGCTTGGATAGCACATCTGGAAACACCTGTCTGCCTCGAAATTTCTGTCTGTGACAGACCTTGCTGATGCAGGATGACCACCTTGTGTCGTGTCTCTATGCTCACCCTTGTCATGCTGTAAGATTAGCAAACTGTTCTGCAACCTCACCTTTTCAGTATGGCTGATCCTCACCCAGTTTTATTCCCTCTACACAGGTGTTTCTGTTTGTTAACTGTGGTTAAACCTGCTTATGTTGCTAATGATTACCACCTGTTTTGTTCAGTTGTTTGGTATAGTTGTTTTATCATGCATTGGAGCATATGCCTACAAAAAATGTTTGGAGGGTCTGGAAGGTTGTGTTAGTTTGCCACTTTCTTTCTTTAGTCTTAGTGGCACATTTCACATTTTGTGAAAAATCTTACGTGCCTAAGACTTTTGCACAGCACTATACGTACCGCTACTTTATACCTAACGTTAGCAAGGTAACTTTACAAGGATTGTTGTGATATACAGCTAACGAATGGAAATTACATACATAAGGCAAACTGACATGAGCCAGCTTGCTGGGAGTACTGTAACAAGTGTAGTGAAACTGACAAGGCGATTTTTAAGGGATCCGATTATGTTTGAAGGCTGCGGTAACTTAGATGAGGGACAGGTGATTACAATATGACAAAAATGTTAATTTTACAAGTTAGCCAACGTTAAATTAGGCAAACCACAAAATGTAGCAGTCTAACAGGCAGACCTGAATCTGAATTGTATTGTTAGCCTGTCAACTTTATCAGGTGACGTTATTTCCAGGCAAGACAGCCTGCATCGAAATAACGTTCAACCCAGGTTCTCGCTCAGCCAACAGTGTAGCAACCACAGCATGTTAGCTAGTTACCCAAATTGCTAGATATACACTAATGATCTACGATAAACTAAAAAAAAAACGTAGCTACATAACGTTAGCTACTTTAAAACTTTTTAGCTGAAAGGCTCAGCGACGTCATTAAGGTATTCAACTTGCTAACCAGCTAGTTAATTAACGGAGAGCACTGTGCGCTTTTGTAGATGCGACAGTTAACTGGCTAACCGCAGTTTTACATGGTAGGTAGCCAACTAGCTCGGTAGATGGGTATTAGTGGTAAACTAACGTTAGCTAACGAAAGCAACCTATCGTGTTAGCCAATAACATGGGAAACGAGTTGATTCTCATCACTTCTACGCTGTGTAGGTGTATAACATATATTCGTTAACGTAAAGGTGAACTCACCCGTATTTTCTCAATTTAAACACCATATAGGTAATTTAAAAAGCGTGAAGCAACTACCTAGCTACTCGCACTTCACCAAAATGTTTCGGCATGTGGATACCGGAAGCTATTGCTGTTGGGCCGATGATGTGATATCCACTTCCGATTGGCTGAAATGGGGTTTTTAACCGCCTGTCTGAGCCAATAGACTCCGGTCGTTCGTGAGCTCGTTTAGATGTTGTCAAATAGGTAACTTCAAGGAGGCGGAATCGTCAGGAGGTTTTGGATTGACGTCTGATGGAAGGCGTAATCAGCCAATGAAAGACTGAGGTTTGAACTTCTTTTTATACAATCCAATTACAATGGGTAGATATCTGAAGGGGTTACATTCATGTTTACTTCCGGGACGATGGTGAAATATTTATAAAAGATGGCATCTCTTGACAGGGTGAAGCTGCTGGTCTTGGGAGATTCAGGTAAGTGGGTTGCTAATATGCGTTATCTTTTAACAGAGGCTAACTACATACATGCAGTCTGAATCGGAACGCCACCTTTGCTCAAGGAACTGGCGAAAGTAGGTGATTATAGTATGAAATCATGTCTGGCTTGCCAGCTGCCCCATTTTCTGTAATTTTTTTCCTAGTTCAAGCTATAACTTAGTTTGTATTAGCTAATTACCGGATTAATGTATCTGTTAGAGTCCTATCCTGCCATGATTGCAATATGGTGTATGCATGTATATCTCAAACCTCGTCCTAGAGGCAGATAATGTATTATAATAATAATGTGTTTATCTCATAGGTGTTGGGAAATCTTCTCTGGTTCATTTGCTGTGTCAGAATCAAGTTCTGGGTAACCCCTCATGGACAGTAGGCTGCTCTGTGGATGTGCGGGTAAGGACATAATGCCACTTTGCTGGCTTTGTCTAATAGTAATGGCTTCATCAACTCCTTCACTGAAAAATACATTCTGTAACAAAATATTTCCTCTTTCATTTTATGCGTTCTGCATGGGCAGCTGTTTGTTTAAATACACATTAATATTTTGTAAAGATACCTTAACCAAGCTTTGTATTACCACATGACACCAAACCCTAACGCAGTAGCTATCAGTAGCTTAGCACAGTCATGTTCTTATAAAGTAAACGTTACCACATGATTTGGTGGATCACATTCACTGAAACAATGTTTGACAGATCCATGACTACAAAGAGGGCACTCCAGAAGAGAAGACCTACTACATCGAGTTGTGGGATGTTGGAGGGTCTGTGGGCAGTGCCAGCAGTGCAAAGAGCACCAGGGCCGTGTTCTACAACTCTGTCAATGGTAAATTAAAACTGTGTTTTCTCTATCACTTTGCTTCACGTTAGGTCAGATACAGAGGGGGTGACTTTGGACTAGGTAACTGAAATGCCCGCTCTCCAAAGCAAGGACATTCTTGGGTTTCAAGAGGAAACCTCTCAGCATTGCCTAATTGGTTGCATGTGTTGATGTCAAGAGCTGTAAGCAGAAGAGAGCTATGTGCCAGTGCAGGTAGTTTGTCTTTAAAGTGTTAAATTTGCTGTGTTTCTTCCAGGCATCATACTGGTCCATGACTTGACGAACAAGAAATCTTCACAGAATTTATACCGCTGGTCATTGGAAGCATTGAATAAAGACTCCTCTCCTACAGGAGTAATAGTTACAAATGGGTATGTGTGTGGCCTACAAGAGGCAAATCTCTCAAGTGTGAATAGCACTTAGTGACAATGATATTAATGATAGCTACTATTAATTTAATGTCCTTTATTCATCATCTTACAGACCATATGTTTAGCATATCGTGTATTTATACAGCTGTATAGTCAGATGAAGCACCTTGTTCAAGGGTGCCACAGCAGGACCCAGTCTGGGATTCAAACACTTCACCTTTAGTTGCAGCCCTGTTTCCCTAACCCTTACCTGGCACTGCCACCTCCCTTCCTGCAGAGCTTAAGGATGCTTTGCTGTGCCTTTCCTCCTGTGCTCCTCCAGCGATTACGACAGGGAGCAGTTTGCCGAAAACCCCCTCCCCCTGCTCGTGATCGGGACCAAGTTCGACCTGATCCCCGAGAACAAGCGCAACGACGTGCTGACAAGGACCGCGTTCCTGTCGGAGGACTTCAACGCCGAGGAGATAAACCTGGTGGGTGCACTCGTCCACGCCCACGGTCAGGGCCGTGACGACCTGGCCCTGCATTCCAACACGAGAGACGCGTTACAAACTACAAAGGCAGGCTCAGGCAGGCCAAAGCCTCGCTCCATCCATTACCCCTGGATGCCCCTGGTTTTAATGCAAGCAGGATGGCAGTTGAAGGAGGCAGGGTGACAGTCTTGTGGGGGTGGCATGTTGCTGCTAGAGAATCTTTCATGAAGGACATGATGTGATATGAACACTAGAGGGCACAAAAGTATAAAACACAAACATTCCAGCAATAACAGACCATATCACCGCGTTATAGGCAAGCTAGTGTTTATGTGAAGGAGTTGTTTGCCCAGAACTGTTTTTCAGCATTGTCATGGAGGTCGCCTCTGTTTTGCTCCCTTGACAGGATTGCACGAACCCGCGGTATCTTGCAGCAGGCTCGTCAAATGCAGTGAAGCTGAGCAGGTTCTTTGATAAGGTGAGATTCACACATTCTTGTGTGGGGTGGAGGTCAGCAGCTGGTTGCTTCACCTGTCAGATAAAGATGAGCATGCTGTCATACCAAGTCTTGGAGGCTTACGTGAGGCCCAAGTTCTGCACTCAGAATGCATAGCACTGGAATGTCAAAACACAGAGAGGGAGATAGATGCTTTTGTCGGCTCACTCTTCTGTGATAGTTAATGTTCATGTGATTAAGGACAAAAGGTTGTGGAATCTAAGGCAGTATGTTGGTACCAGAAAGATGTCTGCTTCTTATGGCTTTTATCTTTCAGGTAATTGAGAAGAGGTATTTCACAAAGGATGCAAGCCAGGTGAGCTTCTTTCTTTTCTTAAATTGTAACCTCATCTAACAAGATTGATTTTTGTTCTGCCTCGGTGATTGCCCATTCCTGATCGTTGACCTCTTTTGTGTGTCTACAGATGACTGGCTTCTCGGAAAGAAAGCGCTTCAACCTCAAGAGTCTCCATTATGACTGAGAGTGTGGGACGAGATGTAGAGGGTGGTGGTGATGGGGAGAGTGAGGCAGGTGTGGTTTTATAGCAATTTCACAACTTGCCAGGACACCTCCGCCCCTGTTTTTTTTTTTTTTTTAAAGAGGACAGAGGTCCGCTGCAGTGGCCTCCACCTTTGGCTTGGCAGCCTCATGCACCTGGTGCATGTCTGTGCTGCTATGTTCAGCCAGCCTGGTGTCAACCCTGTTATTAAGTGAGATAAGTATGCATGGACCACCCCTAGTTGCAAAGGAGAGTGCTGCTTTTGCCTGCTTTTCTCACAGGCATCGGGAAATGCTCACCGCACCAATGGAGCAGGTGATTCACCCACTCTTTCCAGTTGCTCGGCTTTTGCGTGTACACTAACTCAGTTTAGAGCATGATGACACGCAGGTGGTAAGCAAATACCATGTTATATGAAGAGAACAGCTGCACCTCAGGGGGGTTAAATCAGACAATAACCCTCACAGGAACTATGGTCACATCACTCAGAGTTCTCATTGTCTGCTAGCCATCACAGTCTTGGATCATAAGCTATTACCACGTGCAGCAGATTTGAGCTTCAGAAGGCTAACACAAACTGTATACTGCTAATATAGGGGAAGAACAATTTGGAGGCGGAGGATAACAGGACGATGCCACTGGTAACCGTGTGGTCACTGTGCACACTGTGTATGGTATCCTCAAACTATTCAAGTTATCCTTCATGTGACTGATAGTTTTTGACTAATATTGTAGCATTGCGTTTGTGACCCAATAAAATACACTAAATCAGCTGCCACAAGGAGCAGGGCACATATCTCAGTTCTCCTAACTTGATCTCCCTCTGTAGGAGATTTCTGTGCAGTGTATGCATGTAGCACCTGAATTGCTTTAGTTATTATTATTGTGATTATTATTATTATTATTATTTCTTTTCAGGCTAGCCCCATTAAGTTTATGAGGCAAAAAGGTAGTCCTGATCTCAAGAAATTTCTCTAAATCAACTGTGCATTTTTATCTGAAATTCAGATGTCTGCACACTTTACAATGCAGTATTAAGCTCCTTTTGACATAGCTGTGTCTATCCTTTTGCTTCTTATTTGTAAATGATTGTCACTTTTAGCTCAGTTAAAATGAAACTGTATACCATTGTTGTATTATGAAATTAGGTTTATTGAGCATGTGTACAATGTCAATATTGTCAAAAAGAAACCTGCGTATGAATGAGTTTTCATCTTTATTTAAAAAAAAAAAAATTTAAAAAAGAAGATTTTTTTCATGCTTCCATGTTTTCCTTTATCCAGGGAAGTAAGTAGGAAATTTTTGTGTAAACATTTGGATAAGGTTGGTCACATGGGTCTCCGGTGAAGGCAGCTATCCCATGAGGTTTATTGTTGCAAATGAGGGCTCCTCCTGAGTCTCCCTGAAATGAAAGCACGATTTTCAGGCATTCACTCTAAATTCATGCCACATGCATACAGGTTACCTTAAGTCCAGTCACTTATGTTCTGTTTCTTGAGGATATAGAAGTAAAAATATTTTTTTACAATCAACTCTAACCACTTTCATTAGACCAAATGATATGCCAGTGAAGTCTGTGTACACACATAGCCTCATCGACACATTAATGTAGCTTCAATATGTTAAAGATGAATCACTAAACTCACCTGACAGATTCCCTTCTTGCCATCAAAGTGCGTGCATATCATTCTGCTGCTGGAAAAATGCTTCTTCCAAATGCGTTTGCAGTCCTTGCTGCTCTGAATGGTGAGTACCACGTCCTGGAGGACGTCCTGAGCCGGTCCGTCAGGCTTTTTCCTCCCCCACCCAGACATCAAGCACCTGGTGTTCTCCGGAAGAGTGTCCCCTTTCTTTGGCAGCGCTTTGACTTGGACGTATTTGTTGAGAGTTGCATTTCGCTGCAGCTATCATACAAACATAGCAGGAAATGTTTGAAATGTTTTCCCCACATCTGTTGCCTACAAGGCACTCACACAAGAGTGTCTTTACAACTATTATCATTATTATTATTATTAGTAGTAGTAATATTTATTATTATTATTATTGCATGACTTTAAAGTATTTACACTAACCTTTAGAAGCATGATGTCAAAATCAAATTTGGACATTTCATTTATTTTATGTTTGATACATTTTTTCACTGGAATTTTCTGTTGTGATTTTTCCTTCTGTTTGAGATTGTGGGCTCCCAGAACCACTCTCATAGTCTTCGGGCTACAAGAGAAGAGAAGGAGAACGTAAGAACTGTGTTTAACTCATAAGCGTTTAATTCATAAGAACAACATTTCATTCTGAGAACAGACCTTTCAGCTTATTTTGGCTTGTAATTTTGTCCAGAGCGCATGCAGTGCTTAACATGGTCTAGCATTCATTTCTGGTCATGAGCAATCCACGGGTTTCTGCTTCCCCTTCAAGCCACGGTAAGCCATTCCACGTATTAAAACATCTTTGTGTGACAACACACTTTCTCATGTCAGTGAGATCAAACAGGCCCTCTTGTTCTTCAGAACAAAACTCAAGTCTCATCTGTACTTCTTTTTATTAATCCCTCAGTCAAATCCCTGAGAAACTGAAATTAAGTCTATTTAGTTTGTTTTTGTAATGTGTACAGTTTTTTGATACCCTCGGACCATTTTTCCCTGTATTTTTTCTGTTCCCTCTTCTAGTATCGTGCCCAGAAGAGAACACAGTACTCTAAATGTCCTTTCACTGGAGTGTGAGTCGAAGTGAGGGCCACAGTCTTACTTGCAGGGCTGATCAACAGCAGCAGAGACAGAGGCTGCAGAGTCTTCATTGTTGTGCCCAGCCCTGGTAGTCAGGAAAGCAAACAGAGGAGGAGTGAAAGGGAGGTCTCTCTTTATAAACCCTACTTAGGGTTTATAGATTTCATAACTTCTGAATTATTTGCTTCCCAACACAGATCTGTTGGAGGCATGGGGAGACATGATCCCTGATTATTATTATTATTATTATTATTATTATTATTTTTATTGTTGTTGTTGTTGTTGTTATTAATGCTGATGACAGTAATTATGATAATAATGATAAGAAGAAGAAGCCCATTCTGAATCTACTTTAAGATATCTCCTCCGATTTCTGCTGATATCAAATCGCAAAGTTTTTGGGAAAGCTATTTGAAGATCAAAATGTCATTAGTTTGTTAGTAATGTCATTAGCTCACTTTGAGTTTACACATTTACTAGCTTTAGCAGTCGTGTATTTTTTTAACCCCAGTCTCTGTGTTGACTCCCTTAGAGTATTGCTTGTGTTTTTTATTTATTACTTTGTTTTTAATGGAAAGTTATAACCCATCCCTAAAAATTCCAAAATCTTACATGAGATGCAAATACAAGGTTGCTTTTGTTAGACTTTTTGGTTTTATTGCAACTGTTTTTATATCAGCAAGTTATAAAATGTTAAGAAATGAAAAAAGCCCTGCTAACAGGAAGGAGAGGGCACAACCAAGCAAAAAAAAGAAAAAAGGTGTCATCCTGATATGTGTCTCATGTTCTGTAACACCTCATTGGTGGTCTAGTTTATTCACACCGCCATTGTGCTGCTGAATGCACTCTTGCGTACTTTAAACCACAACCTCGTACGCAACACGTATTACTGATCATTATGTGCAGCTCCACTTATTGGTAAGCCATATGCGAATCATCTCATGAGTTTAAAAGAATGAGAATCAGTAACCTAAAGGCTATTTTCCATAATAGGAACAGTAGAATGATTGGTAAAAAGAAGGACTGACTGGATACAGTGTGCAGCGGTCAGGACAAAGTCCTCACGGATGAGTAGGCCCCCGCAGACATGGATGTCCTGTATCTGAAAAGATGCCATGTAGGGTCTGGAATGGGGCTTGGCCTTCTTCCCCCCTATGATACCACTTTCGGAGGCTCCTGTGTGAACACAATATTGCCTTGCAATTTTTTTGTCACTTCTAGACATTTGTATTACAGTCCGTTATGTCTCCTTGAATGGATGCAACATTACAAAGGACCAAGAACAATCTGCCAGTCGCATATTGCTATTATTTTATGTTTGCCATTTTGACTATGCTTACAGAGCCACTCATATCTGACAGCAATGTTGCAATACTGGAGTTACCTTGTGATCTCAAACACTTACCTGAAGGGGAGATCAGCAGCAGCAGACACAGAGGCAGCAAAGCCTTCATTGTTGTACCCGGTCCCAGCAGTCATAAGGTGGAGTGAGGGGGGTCTGTCTTTATAAAGCCTGCTCTACAGGAAATGGTTTCATCAAAGGTTGGTGAGAGCGCTTCATTCCGAAGCTAGAGATGCAGAGGTACAGAGGTGTAGAGGACCCTCGTCAAGTTGTCTCGGAAGTTCAATGTTAGGGTCTAAGGGTGGAGGTGTGATTCTGGGGCTATTTTTTTTTAATCACACTTAATCATGGTTGGTATGAGTCATGATCATGACAGGAAAAAAACAACCTGTAATGCATTTTCTCCATTTATAGATGATACCAGTGTTCATTTTTGTGTCACCAATGATACGCGTCAACATGTGTCAGATGTAGAGTTATGAAAATCATAAATGTTTACATAAAATAGTCTTGTTAAAAGAGTTTTTTTTTTTAAATGCTTGTTGTGAAGATATAACACCTTTTCATCTGATTTGTTTTTCTATATAACACATATTGTTTTAGTATTGCAGCAAAGTGATAGAAAACAGTCCAATTATTGTGAATCAAGTTTCTTAGACATTTTTTTTCTAACCACACATAGTATGTTACCTTGATCCTTCAAACTCAAACCTGATCAGGCTATGTGAATTTACACAAAGAATGCTCAAATCATAGTATGCCTGTTTGTGATTTGCTTCTGGGGTAGTTTAACTCCCTTTGAGGTTTGTTGCTGAAAATAAGGAGCCATTCTGTCTTTGTTTTAAGAATATGGAGACACAGCCAGTTGTGTTCATCCACAGAAGAATCTTCATCAGGAGGAATGAACAGGGACATCACAGAACAGGAAGAGTTACAGTGTCTTCACCAAGCAAGCAATTAAAGCCAGTTGTTTCACTCACACAGTTGCATTAGTCACTTAAAGGTAATGGAATTATGAACTCAGGCACAGGTTTGTTACACTGCTTACCCGCTGCACATAGGCAGATGTTAATTGCTGCCACTTCTCTGAAGCGCTTTCACTTACAGGGCTTCTGCTACTGTGCTGCAGTCAATGGCTAAGATGGCATGATGTCATGATTTCATGAATTTGTATGCATTTCATCAGGATTTCACCAGCAGTTTCTTGTTGAAGCATGTTTTTTTTTAAGTAAATGCAGTTAAATACAGCATTTTAATATAATTTGTAATAGTCTGTTCCCCAGTTTCAGTTAACATTCGTGTTTTCAAGAAATGCAGGTTTTATTGAACAACAGGATGTGTTGCTGTTTTCCCACCATGGATTTGTATCAGCATTTCCCATTTAGGACCACCACATCTTAAGAGATTATCATTGGTTTCTGTAAGTTTACTTGTATTACCCATTTAAATAGCTTACATATTAACCATTTTAGCTGTGTATGTTGTAGCAGGATATTTTACTGAAGCAATTTGGCTTGCTCAAGGTACAGCAGCTGAATATTGAACTGGTGTCAAGCTCAGATGGTTAAGCAGTGTGTCACTCTGACATCTACCATGTATGCACCCACAGACCCGTGGATGCACACAGTGCTCCAAAACCTGAATGGAAATATTCATGTATAGAAGTGAAAACAGCTGCACCTACTCATTTTAGACAAAGTACTTCTTCTGTATTGCTAGTATATTAATAACTTAAGTATGACAGTTGTTTAAATGCTATCTAACATCATTTTTGTAACAACGCAGTATACTGCATAACAGTGTTACAGAAAAGTTCCTTGTAATCATCATTATCTCGAAAATAAAGTGAAATGACAAAAAATGTGCATTTATTATGATATGCTCTATGCTTTATATGCACTGCAGTAATAATGATTCCAGAATCATTTTATTTATAATTCCCACTGATTCTCTTGACAGAACCCGTAGACTTCTTTCAGTCATGTTCCCCAATTATTTCCTTTATCCACGGAATAAAAAATGGAATCTTCATGTAAATGTTGGGGTACCTTGCATCATTACATTCTGGTGCAGTAAAAGCTGCAATTCCTTGTGGCTTTGTACCACAGATGAGGGGTCCTCCTGAGTCTCCCTGAAACACACCAGATAGAGATCAAAGCATGACACAGTGAGAGATGGAGAGAGAGTGAGTGACAGAGAGAGAAAGAAGAGGTGCAGAAGTCTGCTTCCAGAGAACCTAAATGCTATTATATTTTGTTGAACCAGAAGCTCTATTACTCAGCTAATTACATGTGAGTAAACAACTCTGCGACCCATTGGCATGAGGTTGATCAGCTTTTATATCTAATTGTAGGCAATGCTAACAGCTGTTTGCTGTCTTGTCTGTTACCCCTTGCTCATCATAAGGCTACTTGGTTTGTCTCAACCTACCACTCTAGCCCAACATACCTGACAGATCCCTGTAGATCCAGAATGAGTGCAAATCATCTGTTTGATGAAAAAGTATTTCTTCCAGATGTATTTGCATTTGGAGTTGTTTAGTATGGTCAGGTTTGTCTCCTGCAGAACGCTCTCAGTGACTCCTCCAGGCCTTTTAAGTCCCCAGCCTGCTACTGAGCATTTGGTTTTCTCTGGGATGTTGCCGTCTTTCTTGGGCAGCCCAATGACCTTAACATATTTATTCAGCCTGGCATTGGTCTTCAGCTGGAAGGTAAACCAATACAAATTAATCATTAAAACAAATTAAAAGATTCAACCAGATGCAAACACCAAATACTGTACTGACAGACTTCATTGGTAAAAAAGAGTGACAATCAAGACTCAGCCTCAACTCTGACTCACAGCTTCATGCAAGTTAATGATCCTTTTTTCCTGAAAAAAAAATCAGCTTTGCAAGTTCAACAGTCACCTATATGAATGAATGAAATAATTGTGTCATTAGTGAGTGAAAGATGACTGAAAGAGTTTGTCCAGTCTACATGTGGTTGTGACGCATACCTTCAGTAACATGATATCGTAATCCCTTTGTCTGGGTTTTGAATGAAATGGATGCTTGTGGTATTTTTCCACTTCAATTCGCTGTTGTGTGGCCTCCCTCTCACTTATATTGTGGGCCCCCAACACTACCTCTAAAGGTCTTGATCTAGGAGACAATGAAGAAATTAGTACTAATTGGTCAAAAGTGCAATCAATTTTACACTTTAGACCAGTGTTTCTCAATCCTACTCCTGGAGCCCCCCTGTCCTGCATATCTTCTATATATCCTTGCTCCAAACACACCTGATTTAGTGTGATTAACATGCTCTTGATTAAATCAGGTGTGCTCAGCTAACCAAAAGTGCCACTGATGAGTTCAGTCAGGTAGGTAGAGCAGGGAAAGATCGAAAACGTGCGGAGCAGGGGGGGCCCAGGAGCAGGATTGAGAATCAGTGCTTTAGACTTTTCAACAGCCATGTTATATATTCCTAGACCTGGTACACAAAATACAGCGTAGATTATTTGCTGAAAACAGTCACCAAGTTCAGTACCATTCAAGAAGGGTATCCATTGCATTCCCTGAGGCAAACCACAGGTTTCACCAAGTTTCAACTGCAGACACCAGATTAAATAAATAACTTTCAAGACATCTGGCACACATACAAAACATACACTAAACTTAAACAACATCAAAAATCAACCCACTACCGTTACGATGTCCTTAAAATTTTGTCAATGGTGTCACAAAGATCAGAAAATAACTCCAGACACAGAATTACTGAGGTGCTAATGCTAGCAGAGTAGTGTACATGCTGAAACTAACATGTTCAACATATCCCTTTAAGCGTTTCTTTTGGCTCAGGTATTTGTATCCCACAGGACAAAGCAGATTAATGATTAAAGTACTAATCAGTATTTGATTTTTGCAGCCCAATCGCAGCAGCGGTAGTAAGGAGGAGGGGGAACATGCAGGGAGGTTAGAGGCTGTGTGGTGGGTGAGAGACACACGTACACCTCAGGTCTGTGTGTTCACACACAGTCGTTGCAGTTGCCCCAGTTGGGGGCTGCCCACAAATATGGCACATTCTCATGCCTGCCTGCGTGATCGTGCAGTGAAAATGAAGACTCACTCGCGGCAGTGTCCTGATGTCAGAACAAAATCCTTCCGAATGAGCAGGCCCCCGCAGACATGATGGCCATTATTCTGCAGGGAGACCATGTAGGGTCTGGAATGGGGCTTGGCCTCTCTCCCTCCTACAATACCACTATCAGAGGCTCCTATAAAACAGTGGGAATATTATTTTTCAATATTGAAAATGTGCAACATTTTTAAGAGGTGATGCATGAAAAAAACTTGAGTGACTTCATTTTGATGCATGATGGGCAAAAGCCATACAGTATTGATTGATTCATTCATTCATTCATTGGGTGACTGATTGATTGATTGATTCATTCATTCATTAGGTCAATGCAAATGCACAAGGTCAATTCCAAATCATATGGCCTTGCACACCTTTTTTTGTTCTTGGCTGTTAAGTTACTCCTACTCAGAGCAAGTATCTAATACAGCTGTTATACAATACAACTTAGTTGTTTGTACATATATGTCTTCCATTGACTATGAGGCTATACAAGTTAACTATTACGTCATATCATTTACTTTGCAGAAAGCCTTATTCAGAGCAAACTGCATGTCATTCTTTCAGCTGGACATTTACTGAAGCAATTCTAGTTAACAATCTTGCTCATGAGTAGCCCACCTGACAGAAGCTTTCCTTCAAAAATTATGAATTCACACCTTACATGTCATACTCATACATTGCCATGTGATTTACTGAGTACATGTGTTGAATCTGAATATTTCTGACATTAATTTGAGAGTCATCCTTTGATAAACTTTTTATTGTGAAGGACGCAGTCTTACCCGTGGGAGCAAGGAGGTGTGTGTGTGTATGATAATAATACCATATCATTATTGATATATAATTATTCATGTAGTTAATTTGAGTATCATCTTCTGATATACCTTAAAGAGAGCAGTCTTACCTGTCGGAGCAAGGAGCTGAAGAAGCAGGCAGAGCAGAGACAGGTGCATGGTGTGCATTTCCAGTTAAAGACACGATGGCTTTATATAGTACTCTACAGGATGCACACACACACGCTTGTGGTCAGATGCTACAGGTCACTTGTTTCAGGAAAAGAGCTGGGTTTCTTGAAAGTGTGACAAAGGGAATTTATACCGTGTTCATTTATCTGCATGGCAGACACTTCCTTTCATACACAGTAGCTCACATTTGACATGAAACAGTACGTACAGTTTGATGTTTACTAAAGCAATTGAGAGCAACGTACCTTTATCAAGGGTAAAACGACAACATCCTTTCAGGGAAATGAAATTGCAGCCTTCTGTTTGCAAGTACTGCTGCCAGACTACTGTGCCATCCTGTTGTCCGCCTTGGGCTCCACTGTACCCAAATGCTCCTACTGCTCTTTAGGTTCTTGAATAGAGGTTGCATGAGTGTAAGACGTCTCCATGTGACTGTAAGAATGAAAGTAAAAAGATTACTTTCAATAATGCTGAATTCATGGTTAATGTTTAATGCTTAACTCAGTGCTTACTCAAGCCTTGGTTTGAACTCAATCATAACATTGGCACTTTTGAAGAGATTCAATGAGTAAGAGTTCATGGCTATTTGTCCTCCATTGTTTCGCCACAAGAATGCATACCCTTGCCAGTCCAACGTATGATCTATCCTAATGACTGTGAATACAGCCAGACATATACAAGGGTACAGATGACCCAGTATTTATTAGTCTCCACCAAGAGAGAACATATGAATATGAATATGAATTTATAAGATGCAGCAAAGACTGTGAACTATGTTCAGGAGAAAAAAAAAAATCAATACAAAAAACTTTATTTACTGTATATACAAAAACAGGATTTTTATTTCACATGTCAAAAAATGAACACAACAAACTAGTGTTGGTCTTCTTTGGTTATACCTGAAAGCGACATAACTTACGTTTATTATTAGCACTTCCATGAAATTTGGAAAGAATGCTGCATTTTTCACCAGATTTGGACTTCATGACCACCATATATTGTAGAGTGTTGTGTTTTTTATTGTTTTTTTTTCTCAGTTTAATCTGTAGGGGTTTTTTATGTTTTTACTTCTATAAAAAAGAAACATTCCATTCAATGTTAAATGCGTTTTCTTCAATCTGCAATAATAATGCCCTCACAGGGAAATGCTGTCTTCTGATTCTGATTCAGAGATCAAGTCCTTTTGTTTTATTGCACTTTTCACACTGATCTGTTTTTCTGCAGTATGGTAAAGCATGTCTAAATAAAGGTCTCAGCCCCCTAACCACAGCTCTCTATTTCATGATTCATATCTACAACCATAAAACCACGTTAATTCTAAAGAACAGCATAGGAAGAGAACACAATAACTCCATGATTTGTCGAGATGTTGAATAAAGTCTACACTGTTACAGAAAAGAGACACAGTTTTTATATCACAGTAAGTATTTTGACTATATAAATATTAATACATTGCTGATTAAAAATTGTTGTTAAAATATGTGCTTATTTATTACCTTGGATATGAAACACTTGACAGCAATTCATTCTCTTTACCAGTCTGGGACTGGTAATGAATGCTGTTCTCCATCCCAGCTGCCTTTGGGAGCACTGCTGGGACTGACCTCTGACCTCTGTCCTGCTTTCTGCTACCTTCATCTGCCTCCTTGCTCACCCGCTCCCTTTATGAAATGCATTAGGGTGGTTTGGGGTTCAGCCAGTCAGCCCCTCATTGAGATTTCTGAGAACCAGCTAGAAAACTTGTTAACCCTGAAGTGCCTCCTTCTCCATCTCCAGCCTCCTGTGCTGTCTTACCACCCTTCCCCAGAACCTGTTGGCTATCATCTCCAAATGGAAAGGGCAGATCCCTGGGGGGTATGGCCTGTAATCTAAGTGATAAACTGTGTAAGACAATGGTTGTCCAGCGGGCTAAGAAATGGGCCAGGTGGAGGGCTCACAAGCTCACGGGCAGAGGTGGGGTAGAGAGTATTTACAAACCCTATAATGGTGGGATATGCCACGTGCCTTATATCGCAGACTTCTTTGGACACATAAAAACAATCAGTTCTTTGGCTTTGCTGTCCGGAGAAAAGCACCTTGATTTGTTCGAATGAGTGTTAGTGCATGGTCGATCCACCCATACTGGGTGTTCAGAGGCCTCACTTTTTCATCACTACTGCCAGGCCTTGTATGTTGCTCCAAGCTGAGACACTATCACTTTTGTTTGTCACAAAGCTCCACTGCTGACAGGAGAGTAATCATAATTAACATCTGAGTTTGCTTGTCTAACCTTGAGTGGCTATGATAGCTTCAAGAAGCTTCTTTGCTTCTCCTGTGGTGATTTTTGAAGTTTTTTTTTTTTTTTACTTTCACAACATCTGAGGAGATGTCTGCAAAGACCCTGACAGGAAACCAACGGAGGTGTTAACCGCTCAAAAGTGGCAACAGAGCAAAGTGCATCTCGTTGTGTGTGAGGTGTAACAGGAGTTTCATCTTCAGTTAAAATAGGATCATCCAGATGTAAAAATGTTGCTTTCCAGTTATAGCAACTAAAAATAACACAATTCCATGAATACTGGTAATGCTAAATATGATTTGGAAGCTGGCAAATTTGTTTTGAAAATGAGCAATTGCATAAAACACATTTTCTCATGACCACCATGACCACGCAGGTAGTGGTTTCTTTGTTAAACTAAAACATATACAGGATTTGTTATCAGCTGACAATTGCTTTTTTACCTAATCTTTGATTATAATGAAAAAAGAGCATTTGCCAATTGTTAATATTAGTTACATGAAACTCTTAATCAAAAGGTAGACGTAAAGTTGGAGTAATTAAAGTTGTAAATTCACAAGCCTTCGAGCATTTATTCGAACAATAGGTGAGCTATTTTAAATTTCACTCCCTTTTTCATCTGATTAATCTCTTAAATTAAAATTTACGTCTGTCTGTAGAGGGCGCAAGAGACTTGATTGTGTTGTGCTGCAGGTCTGTGAAGGACTCTGGTGCTTATCACATTGCGCCCCGATGGAAATGAATGGAATAACACTGGTCTAGACACATATCGTAGATGTTTCCATTCTGTGGGTATGAGCGTAACCCCTACAAAAGTTAAGTTTTTTTTTTTTTTTTTTTTTTTTTTTTACTGTGTCTGTTTCACCTATATGTCCAAAACTGGATGCCTGGAGGGGCACTGTTGTTAGACTCCTGAAAACAAGGTGCTTACTTTAGTAGGAGCTCCTGATAAATATGAAAGATATATATCATATTGGAACTACTATGAATTAAACTTTACATTTCTTGTGAATATATTTTTAAACCAAGTGCATTTGGAGGGGGTTAAATTGTTGAAATGATTTATACTACCGCAATACCTTCAGCTTTAAAAAGCTACTCGTGTTCACGTGGTTTAAATCATCTATTATGCCCGCGATTTGTGTATAATTTCATCAATTCTAAACTCCAAACAAGGAGAACGCCATTGTCACAGAAAACAAACGGACGCACGCACACACACTTATTACACAAAACACTAACGAAATGCCACCTTTCCGATTCTATCCTTCTGAACCCACAAGGCGAAACAACCTGCGAGAAGATGCCGAAATTCCCTGGCGCCCGGCTGCGCAGTGGAGTAACAGGTGCGCCGGTGCTCTCGCTGCGCTCCCCCACTTTGCTACCGCAGGGCCGGCGCTATAATGACATGATTACTGTAACCTTTGCCGAAGGATAATGAAGCGTGGAGCTCTGGGGCTCGGTGTGTGTGTGTGCTTCTGCTCAAACCGCAGACTGTGGGACTCTGGGGGCAAGAGACACGGGAAGGGGATTACCGGGTTTTAGGTGTTAATGACGTCTATGTCTTGTCTGTTTTAAAAAGCTGCGGTGGCGCTGTAGCGCTTGGTTCTCGTCTACACTACTGAATCCCACAGGGAATATCGTTGTGGATTTGTTTTCATCGACTTTTCTGTTATTATCATTAGTCTTCGGGAGAGTTTTTAATGTTATTTGTATCGAAAAATAACGCAAACAGAAAGGGTTTAAAAGAGTAAAGATGGCAGGACGGTTGGAAGATAATGTCTGTTCTTTGCTGCGTCAAGTGCTGTCCATTATTTTGTTATTCATTTTGCCGAAATAATTTTCCTATGTCAAAAGGTAACCTACTTTTTCAGAAAATGTATGAAAATGTTCAAAACAATTCTTGCTGTGTAAAATGTTCATTTGCCTGAAGTTCAGGGTTGATTTGAAGCTGCTGGTTATAAGCAGCTCCAGACTGTTAGATTGTTAAAACACTTTCTTCTTAGTGGCAGTGATACATCTACATGCTACAAGCTTGTCATTGCAGATTGACACTCCAGTCCTGCCCACAGCTCTGTCTGTGTCTGTTTAGCAGTGGTCACTGGTTGCTGTAAAGTTTCCTTAGCGTCCCGACCTCCTCCTCCACCCCCACCCATGCCTCTGCTGAAAGAAGAGGATGACATCATCGCCACCATGCGGAGCCTGTCTCTCTGTTGATAACACGCTCCATTAGATCACACAATCCTTCGCTTTCTTCTGTTACAGACAAGAGAAGGAGAAACAGCTGTGAGAGGACAGCGTCTGCAGTCTTATCTCCTTTTCTCTCCTCTCTCTTCTTTGTTCACTCTCTCCCCTTTCCTTTCTTCTTTACCACAGCTCCTCTGCGCTCTTTCTCTCTGAAATCATGCAAATCTGGTATAATTTGAGTATAGTCCCTACAGCTTTCAGTGTGTGTGTGTGTGTGCATGCATATGTGCATGCTCACATACACACATGCATTTGTGGGGGGGAGACCCTGGTGTCTATGTACTCTGCACTTATCCACATTCTCCTATGATCTATCCTCCTGCTTTAAAAAGCATAAGATAATGTAAGCCTGCCTGTGTACATTGCGGGTCCCGCCCCCTTGCACGGATCAATCCTCCCCAGTCCAGGCTCCTCACCAGAGGCCCAGGCTTGTTTACAGATTAATTCTCTCACTCCAACGTATCACATCTTTTAATTCATTCCTGCTCTTTCAAGACAGCATCGGCCCCTCTGATCACCTCTCTGCAGAAGTATGTTAACAAGTTAATAGGGAAGCACAGACCCTGCGAAGCTAAAGATGGAGGGGGCCTCCCTGTCTGCCTGGACACCCCCCTCCCTTACCACACACACACACACACACGCACACACACAAACACACACACACTGTTTTATTGGAACTGCCAGCAGATGTGTGACAGCAGCCAGCATCTCACACAGCTGCTGGGTTTCAAGCTGTGGGGAGAGAGGGTGAACTGATGCTGCAGGGAGCAGAGAGAGAGACAGGGACAGACAGAAAGAATGTCAGGAATGTCACATGAGGGACTGCAAAGAGACACACACACACAGAGCCGAACACATCAATATGATTGCCGAACACATCAATAAGATTGCATAGCGCTGTTCTTTTATTTTATTTTTTTTTGTATTTCAGTTTTCATGACCAACATCCACAAGGAGCAAAAAGGTATGAAAAAATGTTTTAGATCAGTTTGGAATGTTCACGTGCATGAGCTCTGTCTGAGTGTCCATTAAACCCTTTAAAACTGAATACCTGTGCAGTCCATTTGACCTATATGTCCATATGAGGCTGTTGGGCTTTGGTCTTTGTTTGTTTTATGCTACCTGTTTAATTAATGGGGGCAGGGCTGCAGCTTGGGTGGGGCCAGAAAAAGGCCGGGACCATGGGCAGATGGTATCAGCCTCACTCTGAAGGCATGCTTGTGACTGCCAAAGCCAACCCGTGGTCACAGCACTGTTACCAGTTAGTCTAGCTCTACCATCACAGAGAACAGGTACCCAGGGGACACAAATGGACTAATAAAGATACTCAGTCTCTCTTTTTCTCTTGCTGATACCCATAAATGTGCACTCACACACACACACACACACAAGCACAAATGTGTTCTTTCTTTCTTCTTCTTCCTTTTTCTCCCTGTCACATACACACTCACAAAAACACACACACACACGCTCATGTACATACACTCATAGCCCAGCAGTGGCACATGCTCACACTGTCTTACACACATACACACACACAGGCTAAGAGTAACCCATTCTGTATTTTGTTCTGTTTAAAATAGTCTTGTGTTGCCATTTTATAGCATAGGTAGCAATGAGTCAGATAAACTGTCAACTGGAATATAAAAAGGCACCCATGAACCAAAGCTGACAACTAACTACCAGGACAGGCCAGCACTTTCATTCAAATTTGGTTATAAACTAATTGCGCTTGAGTTATACCAGCAATATTCCCTCATACAAAAAACAGCCAGACTACCTTGCAAAGTTAGCTATACGTTTAGTGCTATGTCCTCTTTCTCTCTCTCTCTCTCTCTCTCTCTCTCTCTCTATTACATTAACAGAACATGACAGGCGAGCATTTTTTTTTCACTCTCACACACCCAGGCACGCTCATCAAAACACCGTTTAGTCCTCATCCAGCCCCCCTGGTGGTAGCGCTGAGCTTGCTGCAGCTCTGCGCTGGCAGTGTGCCTGGGACAGAGCTGTCAGTCTGTAACCGTGACCCCCCCCATGCCCCCCCAGTGCGCGGGCTGTGTCGAGCTGTCGGCCCCCCAGCTGCGGGCTGCCAGGCGGCGTGTCCCAGGCAGCCGAGCAACGGTCAGCCCACTGCGGGCAAGCCTCCGCTCCGCCGCCACGCCGCCACCCGCGCAAACAGATTGAGTCTCCAGCTGCCCGGCCACGGGCGCTCGGTGGCCCCACGCTGGGCGGACAGATGCCCCCAAACTGCTGCCCCCCCTCCCCTTACCACTCTCCGTCAGCTGATCCACTCCGCGTGCACCCAACCCCCCCCCCCCAACCACCCGTCCCCCTCCGTCCTGTGTCAGTCTGCCCAAGCATCCCCTTTATTCCCAAGAGATTGTGAGCACACATGAGTTTAGCAGATATGAACTCTGCTTTGTTATTTTTTCAGGGTCACTTTTGTTGCAAATATTGCATGTGATTCCTCTGTGCAGGGTTTTACGTTCTATGTACCTCAGAAGCAGGTCATCTCAGCGTGTCACTTATAGAGAGAATCCGTCCCCCCTCCGGCTTGTAGCATCAGGACATGTGACGGGGACAGATTCACTGTGTCATATCAAGGACAAATATCCAACCTGGACATCTTGCACAGGGCCATATCATTGGGAATGTTTTCAAAAACTTGTTTTAATTTATTATCAGCAAGAATGTTAGATCGTTCATTGCAAAGAATTATATAAAGAGGCAAGTGATAGGGGTAATATTTGAGAAGGAGGGCCTCACAAACCCAATAAGAAGACAGACTTCTATTTCTCAGTAAGACCTCACTTCAAACACCGCACTAGAAAGTAAATGTCCAGAAATATAAAATCTACACAAATACTTCATAGACAATCTTTTGTATATACATACACAGAAAACTAGAAGATACAGTAAGTGTGCCTCTGTTACCAGGGTTGAAAAACATTGATTTATCTAACTTTTTCCTCAGCTCAAAAACAGAACTCAACAAACAGAACTAGAAGTCGAATGCAGTTGATCTTTATAACCTATTTTACCTGTTCCCTTGCTAGAACTGAAACAGCTGTACCCCTGTCTAGCACTTTAACACAGTTAAGCTTTGTGAGATATTCGACCTCTACCCCTGAATATGTCAAATAGTTTCTTTTTTTGAATGTTTCAAAAGCTTTCTTACATATCCAGTCTGTTCCCCTGCAGATCTCACCCCCAGTTTTGCTCTTGTTAGCTAACCTATCATTCTCTGTCTCTCTGCCAGAACACCTTGTATGTCCCCCAGGGACTGGCTGCCTTCTCCGGGGTGTGTCCCCAGCCATCCTGAACGGCATGGCTCCGCGGTCTGTTCTCCAGTTGTGACACAGAGGGGAGCCGTATGACGACAATTAGGGGCTGTTAGAGAGCACAGATGAGACGTACAGATGGGAGAAAGACTGGGACCGAGGCAGGTGGCAGGATAGCGGCTACTCAGTGAACAAACACGAGGAATATACTCAGTCATGAACACAGCCAACGCTCTGGGGTTGGAAGGGAGTGTACAGTGCAGCTCAAGGGAAAGGGTATAGTGCTGAGTGCTTAAGACAAAGTTAGAAGAATGCTAAGATCTGAAAAATATGGTATACATACTGTATATACATATGTGTTATAATGTATATATATATATATATATATATATATATATATATATATATATATAAGCTGGCAAAGAGTTCTCAAATAACAAAACAATAGAAGCAACAAACTTCCAAAAAAATCAAATAATTTATTTTCAAACACAAAGCAAAGCAAACTCAGTCTTGGACACAAGCACCACAAGCTGTTCACAAAAGTGTTCTAGCAGTGCCCACACCTGCATTTAGTGTGCTTCTGATTAGGTAGGTGTGGTCAATTAAGCAATGGCTGGCGTCACATGCACAGACAATTACCATTACAAACAGGCAAACAATCAACAGATTTGGATGCAGCTGATGAAATATGATCTGCTATTGGTGAGTTTGAATCTGATAGAAGAAAAAGGGCCTTTAAACATTTAACATTTTAACAATTAACACAACCTAACAATGAACAGTGTCTAGGGGAGGTGAAGGCTCGCCTTCACTCCGTGTGTGTGTGTGTGTGTGTGTGTGTGTGTGTGCTGGATGTCAAATGCTGTGCAGAAGACAGATAAGTGAGGTTGCACCTGTGAGTGTCTGCACGCTATTGTGTGTATTTATTAGCCTACTTCATATTAAGTGACCACATAGAGCCAGGTTTCACAGCCTTGTCTTCATCATACCTGAATAGATTAAAGGGCATGTGCATGACCTGTACAACATCACTGGAGTGAGTCAAATGGAGAAATTTATACAGGGTAGTCATTCGAATTCTGCCACTACCAACTCTGTCCACAGGACAGGCACAGTATCTTGATTGCTTATACATATGCAAACCAGAAGCCACATTTCTTAAATAGAAATAAACATTGACTTGCAGCATGAATGCTTGTCTAAACAGTCAAAATATAAACCCTGGTTGCTTGTCTCTTTTCTGACATGTGAGGTTAAAATTTCTTCCCTATGCTCTCCTAAACAAGGCCAGTTCTCCATGACCTAATTCCATTACTGATTGTATTGTTGGGCGTTCGCTAAAAGGGCTTTGCAAGCGTCCTCCTTTTGTTCATAATTCCCCCACCCTCTGCACAGAAAGCAAACAGGCCCAAAACAACAATAACAACAACCACCACAACAGCAAAAAAGAAATGACATCTACTGTACACAACGCTGCCATTGTACGTGCACAATGGCGCCATTGTCGAGCGCGCCATCGACTCAAACATGGCAACTGCCGTTGCCAAACCCATGCATCGCTTTCAGCCGCTGAGCTCTGCTTGTGATTGCATTTATGACAGTTAAGCCAAAGGCGTGGACTGTCACCGTCTAGATTCATGCAAGTGCTGGTCATGACCCTCACTTGGACCACACTCCGGGTAGGTGCTTCATGGGAACATCTCACCTTTTTTATCTGACACTGTAAATGATGGGGGTGTTGTGGTTACACCGAAACAGTACAAGGGCTCAGCTGCTCTGCACTCCCTCCAACCTGTGGGAGCAACTTTCTCTTACACAATGTATATTGTATGTATGTGCCATGTGTATGTATATGTAATGGCCCTGTGTTTTGAGTGTGTGACTGCATGTATTATATTTGGTCTACAAAACACACAAAGATAAAAACACATGCATGTTTGATTGCCTTTGGCTTTTTTCACATCTTTTCACAATGTCTTATTTTTGCGGTTGCTTTGCTATTAGCAGGCTTATTGTGTTTGCATTCCATTCAATTTAGACTGAAATTTCAGTTTAACAATAACAAATAAAGTATTTACACATCCATAGTCACAATTTCATATGGAGAAAATAGATCACAATATGTGAAATTGTTTTCAGGACCTTGGAGAGCGTCTGAGAAGAACCGGAGAGCAGAGACATTGGTTTAAACAGTCCATACGGTATGGTAGGTGCAGCTTTCACATTTTCCTCATGCCTTGCCTGGTACACTGGCCTTCACAGACATTCCCATGATGTTGTCATAACGTCATTGTAACGTGAAAATGATCACAGCTACACTAGCCAAGACCACTGTCTTAGCTAGTTCATGCCTACAATGAGAAACATTAGAGAGTGTGGAACACTAAGGTAAGTAAGTACACTCTTTTCTGGGTCTAGGAGGCATGTTACCTTCTTTACCTCATTCAAATGTACTAATTCATGTAGCTGAACTCCTCTGCATTAATATCACAGTACATTCTGTCTCCCAGTATAGATGTTCTTCATTACACACTGTACTGGCCCAGGCTGTAAAATAGGACATTGCATTACATTATTGCCATTTAGCAAATGTTCTTATCTGGAGAAACTTACATAAGTCACAGTTTTTATATGTTATCTATTTATACAGCTGGATATTTTACTGAGGGAATTCTGGGTTAAGTATCTTGCTCAAGGTTACAGCAGCAGGTCCCAAGTGAAGAATCGAAACAGCCACCTTTCGGTTACAAACCCTGCTCCTTCCCACTATGCTGGACTGCTACCTCTAATACAGATGTGGTATTTTAGACTAAACTTTAAATGAGAGTCTGTGACTACCAAAGGTCTTTTTTAATGATGGATTTCTATTTGTACATCTCACTGGCCGTGTTTGCAGTGACAATACGTGTGTTGGTGTGCATCATCGATGATGTTCTGATGGGAAATGATGAACTACAGATGAATGAAAGCCTTTGTGCTCTCTGCTGGGGATGAATATGCCAGGCAGACTCAAACTGGAGCAACACACTGCAGAAGACCGAGCAAGACTGTGGAGCAGATGAGGAACCGGCCAACAACGGAGCCCCGAACACAGAGAGTCCTTTGCCCAAAGAGAGAAAGAGAGGGAGAGAGTGAGGGACAGCAACGGCTTTCAGCTCCCAAATAAGGGGGCTCTCTGTGACTGCTGTGGGCTTGCAGGTGTCCCTGTCTGTCACTCTGACTGCAGCCCTGTCTCCCAGAAACAGGATGCAGGTGTCAGGGCTGTCCCAACCCCAAAGCCTCTGGTCCACTGCTGCCAGACAAAACGAGGCCCACTAGCATCCTGAACAAATTTCCCAATGTGGGTAGTGGGAATGTCTCAAAGCACAGTGTGGGGACAGAGAGGACAGTGCTGAAAGATTCACTCGTTAACAGAGAGCACAATCGGATCTTAGGGATGAGTCTCTGCTTCTGCTGGCGCGCAGGACACAGACTCTTTTGTCCTCTCAGCTTCAGTCCAGCAATGTCTGAGTAGTCTTGCGTCAGCAGTATGTGGATGGTGTGTGTATTGTGCATATGGTGAGTGTGTGTATGTGTGTGGTGTGTGTATGCGTGAGAGAGTGACAGAGCAGGTCTTCATGATATCATGGCTTTCAAGGTGTATGTGTGGTCTGTGTGTGTGTGTGTGTGTGTGTGTGTGTGTGTGTGTGTGTGTGTGTGTGCGTGTGTGTGCGTGTGTGTGTGTGCATGTGAAAGAGAGAGAGAGAGAGAGAGAGAGAGAGAGAGAGAGCAAGAAAGAGAGAGAGCACTTCTTTATGATATCATAGCCTTCAGAGTGTGTGTCTATCAGTGAGTATGCTGCTGGTGGTGGGTAATGTATTGTAATGTCTAGGTGGCCCTGGGTGTTGGGAGCGAGTCCGTGAGTTGAGGTGGAGGGGAAGTGGAGTCCCACAATGTCTTTACTATGGGCCAGGGCAGGCAGATGGCGCCACCACTTGTAGGCCGTGAGGAAACAGCCACGGCTTTGTCCACACATAAAGAGAGAGGATTGTCCAAGGCCCCATTACGCTGTCGAATCCATAGGACCGTCACTGTCGCGTGGTCCTCGACACTCTCCCTTCTTCCAGGGACGCGCTATTATGTCACATTGGCGGCTCTCCCACTTGTGATGTAAGTCCTGGAACATCGGTTTCTGAGAAACAAACACAACACGAGTCAAGATGTGCGTTCAGTCAGACGGGCCAGTGACAGAGTCATCAGAAATGCGTTAATGCCATCTTTGTCTTTGCTGCTCAGAGAAGCTCTGGCTGCACTGCTGTGTTTCACAGTAGATTCTGAACCACTGCTGTCTATCACCGTTTAGTCATCATGGGGGTGGTTTCAGCTTTTTTGCAGCTGCACTGATAAATATTATTATCATTGTGAAAATAGATAATTTTTTTGACGCTCATTGTGCCGTTTTGAAGTTGTTGAAGTTTGCAGTTCGAAAGTATATCGTACTAGTTGCCCTTTAGGCTGTAATTGTAAAAATCTGATAGTACTGCGTCCTCAAACAGACCTTGCTCTCAGCTGAGAACTGTCTCATTGTGGAACTGTACACATCCTGTCCCCGTACTGTCGCTGTACCTACTGTATGCACTTTTGTAAGTCGCTTTGGATAAAAGCGTCTGCTAAATAAATAAATGTAAATGTAAATGTAAAGAACAGATTGATTGTTATCATTATATACATGCAGTTTTTTCAATCAAGCATGTAGGATTCCTTGGGCATCTTGTTCGTTTCCAGTCAAAATACACAGGAAATACATAAATACTAAACTTCCAAGCCATTAAAATAATAATAATCATCATAAGCATAACAACTGTAATCAAAGTAACCAAAAAAAGGGCATTGGCATGTTATGAGCAAAGATGTCACAGTCAAAGATTGTTGCATCATAAACTCTGTGGATTTTGCTTCATGATAAATTTGGCAGATTTGCAGCACTGAGATCCTCGGGTGTGTTATGTGTTAAGCAATCTGCCAGGGAGAATCTGCACCGCGAGCAGCGCTGTGGGAGACACTGTGAGATGCTGCACGAGATGTTCTACAAGCCTCCCTGGCTGGCCACGGTAAACAGGCTTCTGTGTTTCCCCAGCTGGAGAGGAAGCAAACAAAACACCTGCTGGGGGGGGTGGCAGAGGGACAGGGAGAGACAGGCAGAGAGAGAAAGAGATGGAGATCAAACCGTATCAGGCCCATCTTCCAAGGATCAAAGTGTGCTTGGAAGCCACGGCTTGCTGGCTTCAGGCACAAAGGGAGACAGGGAGTAGGAGCGCAAAGAAAGAGAGATTCAGCACAGTCGCTGTTCTTTTTTTTTCTTCTCTCCGGCTCCTTGTTCTTTAACATTTGGAGGACTTTTGTGCCCGGTGACGCGCGCACCCTGAGACCTCCCCTGACAGGCCGGTGCTGCAGCAGACAGGATTGGGTCGGGTCCAGGACGCTGATCTGGGACCTGTCAGCACGGGCCCCGTCTGACAGAATGCAAATGTATGCAAAAGAGGGGTCCAGCCAAGCAGCACCTGCAGATCAGAGGGGTGACCGTGCCCTTCCAACAGTGTCCCCTCTGTGTCCCTCACCCCACCCCCTCTGTGTACGCTACCCCCACTGTTTCAGCCTCATTCTTTCCCAAATTTTTTTTACAGTTTCTTTTCCCCCAAGGCTTGGCTTCTTTTAGGTTGCTTCAATGACATTGTGAGGTTGTCTGTGCATTATTCCACAATCAACAATCTTTAATGTTACCAGTTGATTCCCTTTGAGGTAACCTTTCCGGTAATGCTGATTCTTGATGTATATGTAATGTGTATACAGTGTGTATATGTATCAGAGCTGGGATCAATTTTATTTCAATTAAGTTGATTCAAAAACACTTCATACAAAATGATGGGCAATTTTCAAGTGATTAATTCAATTTCGGTTCATTCCCCAAACTGACTGAATTAAAATGGAAATGTCTCTAGCTCTGATATGTGTGTAAAACATACGAAGCATTCACTCACCAATCTGCAGTACCTTCAGAGGCAGTTTCATCCATGTCTCAGTGGAATTGCAGAGCGCCATTCAGAGGGACAGAGGTCATAGTAAGCAGCCCTTGCTAAGGTCAACACTTCACCGGAGCAGCCAGGTGAAAGCTGGCACTGCCCCAACCATCCCTCTGAAATCCACTGTGTCTCTCTCCCCCCTGACACACCACTGTCTTCCTGTCAGGGGCTGAATGGCTTTCATTTAGCCTATCTACACAGGTGATGAGATTCAGCATGTTCCTCATATTCTCCTTGCGTTCAGTATGTCTGCATTACACTTATATGGACAGATTTAGCACTACATAAAATGCATATTGGGCCAATAAAAACTGCATTAGAATGCAAGGCCCTCCCTCCCTGATGTGCTCTCACTTTGACCCTGCCGGCTGGTTATCGTATTCCGGCAGGCTGGAGAAGCAGAGGCCGACCCCCTCCTCCTCCGCCCTTGGGCCCGTGCGTCCTGGGTTTGCGCCGGTCAGCAGAGCTTCTTTCTGGCAGCTCGGTGCACTGCTGTCAGGTCGACGCATAAGGACAGGGGGGGCCAGGAGAAGTCAGGTGGCTCTGGTCCAGACATTTTGCCGTCCCCTCCCCCAACGCCCCCAGTTCCCCACAATGCTGAAGCTCCACCTTCACTCAATTTGCCCTTCACTGTCTCTGCTGTTTGAAGTGTGAGGATCGGGAGACAGCCACAGAAACCTCAGCAAGATGAAGAGAGGAACCCATCCACACAGACAGATAGACAGGCAGACTCTTCACACAGGTAGACCAGCCTAAAAGGTCAATGAATGTAACTGTTAAAAAGAAAGAAACCGCAAATTGTTCTCATTTCTGTGTGATGATTTTAAATCTTAAATCTGACCATTTCAGTTCTCATCCAAAAGCAAGAACTACATTGTTTTGATCAAATGTCAGCATCTCAGCAATCATTTCAACAAATTTTGGTAGACAGTACAATACGTCAATTACTGTATGTTGATGCCCTGGTGCATTGAAGGTTTGTTGCATCTGTAAATTTGAGTACACTTTAATTAATACTTCTAAAATGCATGTTTTCCCAGCACTTGAAACGGCTGATATTGAAACAGCAGTGGTCCTCCATGCACCCCCCCCCCCCCCCCCCCCCCCGCCCTCTCAGGACCAGCCTCTGTGAGGCAGCACTGACAGTGAAAAAGTAACTCATCAGGCCGTGAACAATAGGAGAATCTCCCTCTGCCTTCACATCTCTCAGACACCCCATCAAGACAGCCCTTCCCGCCAGACAACTCAATTAAGCTGAGAGGAGGAAAGAGACAGAGCCGTGAACAGAGGAAGGAGAGAACAGGGTTCCTGTAGAAAGGGGGGGGATAGAAAGGGTGAAAAGACTGCAGTGTGTTAATGGACATTTTAGGCCATGAGTAAAAAATTAATTAAGAAACAAACTAAGAAACGAGCTCAGGGCCAATGGCAGGCTGTCAGGTCAGGGTCATTCTGTCTCCTAGGAGGGGTGGGGTGGTCACGTTACTTCAAAGACTCACATCCTTGGCCCTCATGCCCTCTAAGAGGATGGAGAGACGGGACTCAGGGTACACCCAGCAGGGGTGATCCTGCTGCCCTGTTTGAGGCTTTTGACACAGGTTCTCCACATGGTCCTGCTGATGAGGCAGAAAAATGTACATGGACAGAACGCTGCCCTGAATTCACACAGCAGGCCTCACTACATCAATAGAAATACATTGAAACAATATTGCTCAAACTTTTTTGTATTGAGATGTGCATGCACAAATTAATGTGAAATTAACAGATGCAATCATGTGCCACTGTTTTACACTGCCACCCCAGTGCAAGATCAGTAAATTGCTACAGCTACTACAGTAGCAACACTTCTGTCAGTTGACGAGGTCTAACTGTCGACTCACTCAGCATTTAATCTAAACCCACAATTAAGCACAGTCACCAAAACAGTTATATTGAAAATAAGGTCTTTAATTGTCAATCAAAGTTAATGGTACATGCTGATTGAATAAGGGGACAGTGCTCACAATGTGTGACAACGATGCCCGGTACCAGGAAAAAATAATGAGGGGTGCAACTGCAGTCCACTGGGGGGCACAAAAAGTCATATCCTAAAAAATGTAATAAAGACTATGCAGACATTGGGATATAAGGAGACAACTGGGGGTGCACTGAGGTCCATCTGGGGGTGCAATGCACTCCGAAGCGCCCCCACAGTGCCAGGCCTGGTCACATCCCATCAACCCTTCTATTTTACCTCAACATTTACAATAGCGTTTATAATATCTAACTATAAATGTCACAACCAGAATTTGGTTGTGAAAATGTATGTCTTGAGAGAGTCAACCAATGGGGAGGGTACTGATATAAGTAGAGAGGGAGTAGAGAGGGAGTAATGCGTGTGGACTTGACAACTCGTTGGGATTCATTGGACACCAACACCTTTAAACCTCTCAGAATGAAGGCTCCTCTCTTGGTGTGAATTTGACATGGTTAGATTGTCGTGTATATTGTTCCATTCTCTTTATTTTCCGTTTACCGCTTCCCTTAATGCATTTCTTCTGGTCTTTAAGCATAATCCCTTTGGCTAATGCAACATGAGGTGTCCTGCTGAAAGGGCGAACATCTGCGCTGTGTTTTGGGGGATTTAATTCTGGTGTAAGTTGTTGTAAAACCGCCCCTCCTCCCTCCAGCCCCCCCCCCACCCCATGACTTTCCATGAACATTCAGTTGGCAACAGCCAATCAGAGAACTCAGGGGAAGGAGAGTTGCTGTGCAAGAGACTCCTGGACTTGCTGTGTTCTGATCCATACTCTTTTCTTCTTTGATAGTAAACATGGAAGCCAATTAGGAATTGTGACAAACTGCTAACTGCAAGTGTAGACCATTAAATAGCCAAAAGACACAGAGAGCAGAGTGTGAGGGAGGAGCTAGAAGCACTGTGGTAAACAAAGCCATGGAGACTCATTTAATTTAAGTTTGGTGCCATAGTTCTCTACAATGGCAAATACATTTACATCAAGATTTACACAATTGCTTTCAATTAGTCCCCATATTTTCACTATTTAACTGTTTTTGCTTGTTTATATATTAAAAATTAGGTCCTAAAAATATGAAACATGTCTTTAATTTGAGTTTAGCTGAAATTGATTCTGTGTGAATGTATGTGTCACCACCATAATATTAGGAGTTCAGTGAGGGTTACTGCAATATGATAAGTTATCAGCATGGTATGGCTACATTTGGTGGATTGAGGATAGTCTAACTATTTCTTAATGATTTTTCATTTTCATTTAATTCACATTAGAGCAATAATCACAGCACACAGAAATGAGTTTATAAGGTTTTGATGAAGTTATCTTGCAGCTCCACGGGGAAAGATGAAATGTATTTCCAGGGAATTTCTAACAAATCACAAAATGACAGGTGGGGCTGTGGAATCGAAGATATGACATCCTTTTCACCCCAAACTGTTCTCAATATGCTTTGACAGAAGGGTGTTAAAACAAAGAATTTGAATCAGCTGGTGATTTCCTTTCATCACCTCTGGGACTTTTAACATTACATGATTTGTGCTTGTGTGTGCGTGTGTGAGAGAGACAGAGACAGACAGACAGACAGAGAGAGGGGGGGGGGTGGATGTGGCGGTATTTATGAGGGCAATGTTAGTGCCACATGTCAAGTTTTTAAATAACTTTTAGAAACTAAACAGCGACGTGGAATAATTTTCAAAGGAACGGACAGTAACTGATGCACTCCGATGTTAATAGTTTTGATTTCAGGAATGTAATAATTTCGATGGGATAGCACATTCAATTTCAAACTACGCTTTTTGAACACTTTTAGTGTAATAGTAACAATCATAATAGGAACAATATAGTAGTCTTGAGGTTTATAGGTTTATCTACTGGTATTACAACAGCAACTACTACTAGGAAGAAGAAGAATCAAAAGCAATTTAATAATCTATCCCGTAAGTATCCTGCAGACCTTTAAAAACGTATCATCGTCTGATACATGCAGCTAAAATATTCAATTACCGAGGAGGGAAGAGTAAACAGCCCCGAATATGAATATTAAAATACCAAGTCTATTCCATACTGTTCTCCTCTCCAAAGCCTTTCGGAAACGTTGTAACAACACGCACAATCTGCTATGCAGCTGCAGACATTTATTCATGAATCCCCCTATCCATTTATTTACTTTAATTTATTTAACTCGGCATACAGGACATCCGTTTCACGTCTAAGCGTCCTTGATACGAATATTCTGCATAATTTACGACTGGAAAAGTTTCTGTTTTGTACTACTAATGAGTTGCCGTAGGTTTCCGTTTTAAAAAATCCAAATAATAACCAGTGTGACAGGCACAAATGCGCGGGTTAAATATTCGAAAAAAGATAAGGGTATAAAATTAGCGAGAAAAAAAAAAAAATACGATGACAAAATGAACATGAGACGGTGTTTACTAATTTATATTATTCGTTTGGGCTGAGATGTATGGCCATTTTTCTCACTTATTTATTTTCCCTTTTTTTCAACGCTGCAAAGACATAGAGAAAGGGGTAAGGCTGTTGAGTTTTTTTTTTTAATCAACGTTTGCCTTATCTTTCCATGTGATTCTGTTAAAGGGTATGATTAACCAATTGGCCAGTAAAGAACAAAAAATACATTCCCCCCTTAATAGCACAAATTAATACGTGATTGGAGAGTGGAGCATATTCTTCAAAGTTTTAATTTCAACCTAGAGCGTAAAGTCATCGTAATGTAAGGTAAATTACAGAAAATCTAATAAAATATTTTTCTCTTAGTTTGAAGTGTTTGTAGCATTTTGGCTGCCACCAGGCGACTTAATATGAATTCACTGCAGCAATAGTCCCTTAATACACTATATCCAGGATACTTAACTTTGCCTTCAAATGCAATTATTACTTTTTTCTGTAAACAATTCAATGAATGCAGCTATCATCAAAATAAATGAACATGTCTGTCATGTAAAAAGTAACACTTCCATGTAAATGTGCGTCAAAGTTGCGAAAACTGTTGGTTTAATCCAGGGTCACGCGAAGTTCTCTTTCGAAATATGTTTTTATAATTTGGTAAAATCTGGTACTTGGTAATATGACGTAAATTATCGTCAGAGTTAGTCACGGTCATTACTCGCTGTTTCATGGGTTCAGCTATTCTTTAAAAAGAGCTGTGCTTCAGCAGTTTCCCCATCGGTACGGTTTGAATTGTTTGGTTCAATTTCCCCAAAGTCTTCACATTTCGTTCAAGCAGAGCCTTAGCGCAACTACAAAAGTTCTCGACAAACGTAAAATTTGCACAAAACGTATGAACGGACCTGGAGTCTGCCGATAATGATTATTAAGCCAGTGTTATTATTTTCAAGACCGAAGACTGATGGACCTTTCTCCTTCATTGTAGACATGACAGTAATCTTATTAACCATAAAAGCTGCTGAGGCCTGTCTAATGTAGCACGTTTCCACAAGTTCCATAAGTTAACAGCAAATGCATCGAAGTTAACCCCATAAACTGCTCACAAGTGTATTTCTGTTTTGTGGTGCGAAAAGTAATACACGTGCATTTCTTAACGCATGCAAAAAAACGTTTGTGCGTGTTTATTTGGAAAAACTATGTAAGAAAAAGGACGAAATAACTAAACTGGAACATGTTTGTGCGCAAAACGTTTGTGGTACTTCGACCTCACAGGACAGTTGTAGAACGAAACTGTGGTTATTATTATTATTATTATTATTATTATTATTATTATTATTATTATTATTATTATTATTATATCTAAGTCTGCTGATAGTAACCACTGGGTGACAAATTAACTGGTTGACAGATGCACTGTTTGCAATGTAGGGTGGTCAAAAGTCTTTTATTTTGAACTTCCCGTGGCAAAGTGAGAGCAGTGTCCCTTTTTTTATTTCCGACACTGTAAAGTATTTTTTACCAGAAATAAATACAAAATTCAATATTTTCATCAAGCTATCAAAGATGTGTCACTGAAAGAGCAAGGGGCCTTCACAAAAATAATCGCGTCGGTAACAGAAACGAACTCAACGTAAAGCTGCCAAAAATGTATTCAAACTTCTTTATTGACATTTAAATCCCAGCATATCACGATCAGTCATTCAAAATCTCAGCGACATAAGTAAATAAATATTATTTAACACTTTTAATACAAAAATAAAGAGGCGATTATTCTTTATGTTGGGCAAGATGATAGCAAAATGTTTGAAATAAAAAAAGAAACAGGCAACCTGCATGAGGTGGACAGTTTTGTCATATCCGATGATCACTGCAGGGAAAATGAGAACACAGAGAAAAGAATATGTAATAGGACATACGCAATACATCGTGATGTCTGGTAGTAGAAGTTAATACTGTGATGTTATCTACGGCGATTTGAGAAACAGAATTAAGATAAGACCCGTACAGGTTACATCAAAGACACAATAAACGGCCGTTCTAATACAAAATCCCATGGCATATTATCAGAAACCAGTGCCTACGTATTTACAGGTTAACAATATCATAATTATTTGAACAATAGGCTTGAACACTTCTCATCATAAAATACAACCATTTTCAAAAAGAGTGGCATTTGTATCCCATCCTTTCGAACGCTGATCCGTACCGTGTGAGATTACCATTTGAAACGATAAAATACACACCAAAGAAAATGCTAGTAATAAATACATAAACACATGCTCATGGTCTTTTCATCCAGTATATTGTGTGTTTAAAATGATCGCGTGCTGGATTTTGAACAAGGTCATCGCATTGTAAAAATCAATACAATTCTGTTTCTCTTAAATTTACACGGTAAAAGTATAATAATTATAAAAACAACAGCCACAGGCGAACAAAATGGCGAAATTATGCTGGGAAAACTCCAAATCAGCGGTATTTTTTTTCCCTATTTGTTCCATATAGTTTTAAAGGGTTTTTTTCCTATTGATTCATTTTAAGTTGTTCAGAAACATATTGTTTCAGACATTTGTTGAGGTGTGCTGAGACATACAAAGGTATAATCTGTACAAATCGGTATCAGACACACAGTTCGTTTCCTCGCCCTTGTTTTACTGAGCAGTAAGTGTTGAAGTCATTTCGAGTCGGTCGCGAGCCTGGGCATGCTGACCGTGCTCATACTCGGGACGTGTGGGGGAGGCATCTGGCACATACTGCAGGGGCATGGCATCCCAGTGCCCCAGTGCTGGAAACTACTGCCCAGGGGGCCTGCGCTCGCTGATGGCGCCTTCAGCAGTCCATGGTGAGACCTAACTGAGGTCACAGCCGAGATGCCAGGTGCGGAGAGGGAGGTGGCGGTGGAAACTGCCGGCGGTAGGAGCGGGTGGTGAACCGGGTGAGAGGCGTGGGTAACAGCTGGGATTCCGGGCAAAGACGCCGTGTGAGTCAAGGTCCCGCAGGCGGACGGATGAAAACCGCCGTGGTGACCGCTCCCGTATATTTCGCTGACCAGTCTCTTCATCTCTTCGAGCGAATTGCTCAGCATCAAAATGTAGTTTCGCGCTAGCAGAAGGGTGGCGATTTTGGAGAGCTTGCGCACGGAGGGGCCGTGCGCGTAGGGCATAACTTCCCGTAGCCCGTCCATGGCAACGTTAAGGTCGTGCATCCTCTTCCTTTCTCGACTGTTGATCTTCAGCCGCATCACCTGCAGTTCGTTCTCCGAAAGAAGTTTTCGGTCTTTCTTTGACAGCATTTTGAGGGTGAGGGCGTCCTCCTCGTTGCTAGACAGACTCCGCAGGTCGACGCTCAGCTCTGGAGGGGAGTCGCTTTGCGTAGAGGAGACAGTGCCAGAGAAACCGCTTGTCTTTTTTACCGTCGACAGGAAAATATCATCCACCTCGGGAGAGGACGGTCGGCTGGAAAATCGACTGGTATCGGAGTCCATATTATGCCGTTTGTTGTGCACTACGTGTCCTACAGATGTGCAAAAAGAGTTACGCAATTCAGCTTCATATATTTTCATCAAAATACTTAACAAAACAGTTGCCACCATTCCTTTTCCACTAATACACTTAGCTTACTATTACATTGGCACAAGGATATATTATTAGTTGACCAGCAAAAGAATTTGTAAACATATAATGGTGTAAAGATAAAAATAAACTGTTTAAAATTAGTGTTAATGGTGAGACAATGGACCGAATTATCAAAAAGTGACATGTCATATATTTGGCACGTTGCATACGACGAAAAGGTAACTCAGTTCAGCTACAACCGTTACAAGTTACATCGGGCAATTAACTTACCGGAGCGACTGCGCCGTGGTGAGAAACCGACAGTGTCACAATTTTCTTGTTATTCCCAGCCAGTACTGACAGACTATTTGCTGGTACTTTGGCGTGAGGACAGGTTTTTATAGCGGACTCGACAATGAGGGGGTAAGTCTGAGGGGACAATGTTATTGTTTTTCCTGCTGCCTGTGATGGACCAATAAGCTTCTCGAAAACTGGTAGGAAGAAGGAAGGGGGGTAGTAATGGGGACACTTCCAAATCCGATGCCACTACAAAGAAAATGACGCTCGATTAAATAAAACTACCGATAGAAATGGATTGTAAACAGGAGAAAACAATCGTCAAACACCACATTTTCCAAATGGCATAAGTCAGATGTACTGGACTCAAAAAGAACGGTGAAGTGTCGGGTGTTAAATTTGACGTGCAGACTAGCTTAGTCCAGCTGGGCTTCGGTTAAAACCTGAACTTTGCGGCGCTTTCTACTATTCAAGTTAGTCTCGTAGTTTGGGCCCGCAGCTTGTTCAGTGTTCAAATTTAATTAAAAACAGGCGGTCGCTCTCTTTTTATTATTGCTTGTACATGCCCAGCTCTTTCTTCATACAATAATGTGTACCTAGTTGCAGAAACTCATGTTGACACAAAGGTTCAAAATATATTTGTCAGTGACTCCTTGGCAAAGCAACAATATGCTAATATAACTCCCCCACCACCAGCACACACACACGCGCGCACTACCCCCGGCGCCTAACAGCTGATGGCGTGCGTTCCGAATTCGGCCGTTAAAGGCTTTTAATAGGTTATTAAACGAAGCGTGCTAAATTAGTTTTTAACGGTTATGATCAGTAACATTTCAATTAGATAAATTAGTTAAAGCTGCCTGCTGTCACAGCAGTGCTCGGGGCAACGGCGGTCCTAAGGAAAAGGAAATAAATGGGTGGGTTAAAAACAAGCTAGGAAATTAATTAAATGGGCTATATACAATTATTGTCCGCGGCAGTCTAATTATTCAAATAATATTCCATAATATATTCCATATTATTGTGGATGTTGTAGCCCAATGGCGCATAGTAGCTGATGCAATGACATGTGAGTTTAGGACTAGCAAGGCTAATAATATGGTTAATTTGCACGTTGATCTGAATAAGGTTGCCATCAGATAATTAAGTAACTATGCTATTATTTACATCGATCACATGTGGACAGATCCTGCTTTGCTGAAAAATATTGTGGATAATATTGCTTGGTTTATTTCAGGTTCATTTTTCATTAAATATCCATTTCTTCGTGTCAGTGAAAGTGATCGATAATAATGTCCACGTGACACAATTCACCTTAAGTGACAGTCCGAGCGATGATTATAAGATGATATACCATGGTAGTTGTATGTAACCTAACAATTCCATTAAATTATAGTTAATAATATATTTTAACTTGAATTGCAATACATGTAAATTATTTGCAGCAATACAAATTTGGTTCATTTAATAATGTGATTTATTTAATATCGCTCATATTTCGTACTTAAATTTCGTTCACATTCGAAGTATATGTACACAGCACAAGTAGGCCTACATTGGTATAATTCCCTGGGGAAAAGAAAACAGTTTTGTGGATTTTGAGAGTAGCATCGTTTTACAAGCAGTTCCCGACACGAGTCCAGGTCAGCAGGGGGCCTGTGCGTGGGGCCAGGGTGTACCTGCAGGGACGGGGGGTGTGACGTCACGCTGAATTAAGCAGTGGTCATCAGCATTTGGCAACCGGCATGAGTTGCCTACGCACAAGGACAACACACACATGCATTAGTTCACGGGGACACACGCAGTTCCTGCGAATGCAGGAGAGAGAGAGGGAAAACTTATAACAAAAATCAAGGTTATTAGGACACTTTCATTGTTTCTCTTCCTTCCTGGACTTCATTTCTCTCTCCCCCTGTGTGTGTGCGTGTGCGTGTGCGTGCGTGTGTGTGTGTGTGTGTGTGTGTGTGCGTGTGTGTGTGTGTGTGTGTGTGTTGTTTAGTTGTCCTTCGGTCTCTGTCCGTCTGTTTGCTTGTTTACTCGCGGTGAATACGATTATGCTAATGACGAGGGATAAACTGCTGCTGTGAAAAGTGGCATTTTAATCAGCGCCTTCGGTTGAGCACGACGCCTTCATTAGTTTCTCATAATCTCACTTGTTAACGTAACAAATGGTAATAAATGTCGTCCGGATCTGGATTAAAAGAATGGCACATTAAAGGATTCCTGGGAAATGTTTGCATTTTTTTCTGCATGTATCATTATTTAAAATGTCAGCCAAAAATTAAGCGCTGAGCATTAGGAAAACTATACTCGTTAAAGCCGTGCATGTGGTCACAACTGTCGGGGAGGTAATTATTAGAAAAGAGGAAAAGATACCAGGGACTCGAGAGAGACGAGAGGAAGTCGGTTTTAAATGCACAAATTCCTGTGAGACTCGCAGTGAGTGACTTTATTTCCACACTAACCCGGGAGACTAATTTTCTCAGACGTGATTGACAGGGACACAAACAGAATTGGGTGCTGAATCCGAAGAGGGGCCTCTAATCAGAGGGATAATGATGACAAAAATGTCTTGCTCACAAACATCCCCCTTTACAATTGGAGCAAATTTGTATCTGTAGATACTGTCACATGCTACCTTGAAAAATGTTTATATGTTGTCTTTTGTGCACAGAGGTTAAGCCCAGATCTAATCAAATCATGTTCTGTATTTGTTAGCTGTTTAAGGTGACTAGTTTACAGCTTAGAGTTTTGATTTTGCATCCTGAAAATTAATTTTTGCTTTAGTTGTAATGCTTTTCAACTGGCAATACTGCAGTGGAATTAAGCCCTTGTACAGAAGTCATACATTGTATAAGGATTGAACAAGCGCAGTGAACCGGCACAATATCTGATTGCACATAATAAAGATATACAGAAAACCAGAAAACCAAGTAGGTATGTGTGATGAATTGTAATTGTAAAGTGGAATACAGATCATTATTTTCAGGCAGAAACCCAAGGTGCAGTAACAGTTGATCATGTTTTAATTATTGCCATTCTTTTTTATTTTAGTCACCTTGTTGCTGTATTTATATTATATTGTATATTATCATATTATTTCATATATAGAGTGCACATGCTTATTATTATTATTATTGTTGTTGTTGTTGTTGTTGTATTTGTCAGGTGCAAAAATGGGAGTAATAAAATGTCAGAGGAATTATCACATTGACAGGCATTTAGCACTGCCTTATGAACAAGCTCAGAATGCTGCACAGAGAAATGCTCGTCTTGCCATTTAAACCATATTCTTGTGCCAAGTGCTTGATTGAAATTATTTTGCCAACTTCAGGCAAATTATTTATAGGCACTAAGTTTGTCTGAGTATGAATCAATACTAATTGCACAATTTAAAGGAATGTGTTGTTCAATGTCAATGTGTCACAATGTGTGAAAGTGCTTCGTACATAAAAAAAAACACTCCACAGATTAAAATTGTACAGTATTTTAAAAACTTAGAAGTGAGTGGAGAAAATGAATTTTCAGCACTGAAATGTACGCAAAGGAAGACATTTATGAAGGAATTATTGTTTTCAAATAATGACATTGGAGCTGATAATGATTATAAAATGACAAGACTTGTAAGAAGTCTGTACATTTACTGTACTGTTTTTGTTGTTGCTTTTATTAATTAATTAATTAATTAATTAATTTATTTATTTTGTTTTTTCAAAATTATTTGAACATGAGAATCAAATCAAGGCAAAGTCACAAGCACCCTATCTGTTACATTCTTGTGTTAATTCTATGATGTCATGTCAGTTTTTTCTTGAATGGTCTGTGGTATGGATAAAGTTTTCCCCTCTTTTCCCCTTCTTCAGTTAACCCAGTTTGTCATTCTCCTTTTTGGTTGTATACTATAACTAAGTGGCTGTCAGTATTTCTCCCTCTCTACCTCTCTTTTCCTCTCTTCCTCACTCTCGCTCTCCATATCTCTCTCAGGGTAACTGGGTGGGTGCTGTGATTTGTTAATCAAAGTCATACATGATACCCATAATCTGTCTCCAAGTTGAAAATGAAAACAATGGTAATGGAAGCAATGTGAGAAAAACACCTGTGTTTCCCTATGGACATTTCTAACAGGAGATGAGATACAGGAAACAAACTATATACCTATACTTTACAGTTTCAAAATGAACTAATGAAAATAAAACAGAGCGAAGAGCTTCTGGCTCACTGGCTACGCTCAGATTAGACCCCACAGCACTCTGGGAACTTTATTTTTGTTTTTATGGGGGGAGGAGTTGTACATTTATGCATGTGAGGATGCATCTCTGATTCTGTGTGTGTGGACAGGGGGTGGGCTTTGTCCGTGCAACAGCTATTAGGAGGTAATTAAGTCCAAACACATAAGACTCCCATAGCCACTATAACACAACAGCAAATGGGAAGCTTACAAGCTCCTTCAGAGTAGGAGGACAAACTGAATGGAACTCATTTGGCCAGAGCTATTATTCCTTGGTACCCATCTGGTTAGTGATAAAGGGGATTTTGTGGATGTTGTGAGGGTGGTGTTCAGGGGTGGTGTTTCTAGAGGCCGAGGCAGGGTGGGGGGATAGGGGGGGACTCTGTGTGTGGAGGGCAGGGGGATTTTTTTTTTTTGGTTTCATCTTCTTTTTGAGAGGCTGCCTAAGACTTGCACTTGCCAAAATGCAACAAATGTTTCAGCAACCCGTTCTCTGACCCTCCAGGGTCACAAGGCCGTTGCTTGTTCCCCCGGGCTCTGCAGATAGACCTGCAGGCTGAGGGTGTCCGTGCATCTGTCTGTTTGTCTGTCTCGCCATTCGCATGCTGCTACTTCTATATTTATTTTTCTTTTTTTTTGCTTAGCGGGAGAAATTGAAGCCAATACTGATCTGACCATATGAACTCTAAATGTATTAGGAGTTTGGATTGACAAGAGGTGTTGCCTCAGTTTTAAGTAAGAGAAAGCACTTTTAAATGGAATTACAGACACTCAAAATGGATTTAATGATCAGTTTGCCTCAACTTTATCAAACAAAGAAATGCAAGTGTTGCGTTTAACTGTGAGTCACACCTAAAGGCAGATGTTGATTGTATCCAGGGGGCAGCTGTGATTTGTAGTCATCTAAATTACCCACAGGGGGCATAGTCCAAAGGGAGGGGGGACCGTGGATTCCACAGCCAGCTCTAACAAGCACATTGCAGAAAAAACAATGGAGAGCATTACAATGAATGCAAGAAATCTGCCAGTGAACGTTGCGGGCTTTGACAGTTCTAAGGCAATTAGCGTCATACAGGGGGGTGTGAGATTCCTCCACTCTTTACCCTCTCCACTCATTGCATCAGGGGGCGAGGCAGGGGAGGTGACATACCCATTTACTGACCATTTATTGCCTGCTAGTAACAGGTTGGGGTTTTGTGTGTAAGAGCCTGTGGCTGATTTGCAACATTGAATGCCCCCTTGGTCACCTTGTTCGAACTAAGTGGATGCATGCAAAGCTATTGTCTGCTGACTTTTAGCTTACTAAAAGAATATCCTTTATTCTCTTTATTCTATCTCTCTATCTTATCCTCTGTCTTCCTTCGTAAAGCCCACACAATGGCCTCTGTGGTAGGATGTTTGGATGTTAAGTGCTGCTGTACAACATGAGAGCGCTGTGTTCCCAACGCAGTTATTCTCTGTGGAGTGTTAAGTGGTGATGCCTTCCCTGTGTTTGCGCTCCACTCAAAACTGACACACTGACACTCTTTCACTTTAACCACAGTGACACTCTTCCATGCTGATACATTGAAAGTAACCCACCTACACACTAATACTCACACACCAATGCGCTGACACTGACATGCTGATACTCTTCCACTAATGCAATAACACTATCACACTGACACTCTGATAAAGGGACACTATACCACAGACACACTGACACTCACAGACTTGATGACACTGTCAGACTGCCCATAATATATAATATTAATATAATATTAATATCACCTAATCTATGATACTATTCCATTGGCCCGCTGATACCCTTATATGAATGTACTCACATTCTTACATTGGATTACTAATTACTGCTGACACACTGACACAGTGACTATTACACGCACATGCTTACATTCTCCGACAATGTCCTGACACATACACACACTTGAAACTTTTATTACTTTCTCACACATCCAAATATTCTCTTAGTTACATTTCAAGAACGGAGAGAACATGTCCTGATCATTTTAATAGGGTACCCTGAATGAAATGTTCCAAATAGGACATTATTGCAACCGTGATTATTTTGAACAAGAGAAGTGGAATATTAAATCAATCTATGAACTAAGTGCAGATGAGTAATTATATGTAGAATTGTTACCCCTGGACTCAATCAACATTTGTCCTGAACTTTGACTTATAGGTAATTGCGAGTGTTTACCTTTTTCGTCTCAAAAAAAAAAACATTCAGCAATTACAAGCAAGCAGCAAACCAGGTGAAAAAGTAATCAAGAGGTTAATCCATTCAGACCAATTATGTGTGGAAATAGAAAATAGCTCTGGCTACAAAACTCTGTTCAGTTACACATTGTGAAACAGGAAAGTAAGTACATTATGGAATAAGTAAACCAATGCCTTATGTACATAGATAAAAAAGTACAATAAGTCTAGGGGTAGTTTTTATTCGTGTTTAGCTGCGGCTTAAATCCCCAAAGAGAAGAAAGGAACAGTCTGATCGAATTAAAGTAACACCAGCTCAAGTCTCGGTGTTGATTAGGAGAAAGAAAAGCAAAATTGGGTTTAGTGGATAGGGTGTGGTGGGGGAGGATTGGGGGGGTTGCGGGTGAAAGTGGGGTGGTGTGGCGCGTCAATCGATTCCTGAGTGAAGGATTGTGGCTGAACAAGGCGACATCTTCCTTTCTCCCTCGCCTACCGCCACCCTTCAGATAAGCTGATTTTGCGCTGCCCCCCTCCCGGTGTGCCTCCCCTCATTGTGCGCAGGCAGGGGGCAGAAAAGCCGTTTGTCAGCGCGGATCAGAGGTGGTGCCTCGCGTCATTGTGGCATTGATGCCGCTCCTTCCCCTGTTGTAAAACACGGGTCTGTGCGCCTCCCAGAACAGTGGGGGCATTGTTTCACACCCCCCCCATCGCAGGCACTATACCACCCAGAATGTCCCCCTTAGAGCCTGCTGCTATGCATGCATGCGCCAGCTCTCTCTGTGTCTGCACCGCCTTGCATATACAGAGGATCTAACTGGCCTTGTGTCTGGGGGTCAGGGAGTGTGTGTTAAGGGGCGGAGCAGGATGTAAATTGGGGTAGGGTAGAGAGGTGCTGACTCTGTGTGGGGTGGAGAGTGTGCGTGTGTGTGTGTGTGTGTGTGTGTGTATGCACGCGCGTATGTGTGTGTGTGTGTGTGTGCATCTGTGTATATGTGGATGGAGTTTAAGTCAGAGAATTGAAGGAAGAATTCAACACAGAGAGATAAAAATGTAGGAATGTGGTGCGACTAGCATAGGATGAGAACAGGAGTGGTGGTGTGTCTGAGTGTGTGTGTGTGTGTGTGTGTGTGTGTGTGCATGTGTGTGTGTGGGGGGGGGTTGTTAGGTGAATTTGGCTTCTATTCCAGCACACATATATACATATATATATATACATGAGTTTTGGGCACAGGCATTGTATTTACTCTTCAGTGAGGCACTGTACACTTCACCATAATCACCAGGGAGGCCGTAGGATCTTCCTACAAAATCAGCATGAAAGAGCAGGAGACAGAGACAAGGGTTAGCGGAGGTCGCTGCTGACCACCTACCTAACCCTGCTCCTCCCACCGGCACCACCCAGACCGCCCACCATCTGCGGACAATAACATAAATAAATAACATTCCCTCACTAGAAGGCCATGATTTGCGGCCTGCTGACTCCCATGGCCATTGCCTCATCATTCTCAACCCAATACCAGCATGTTAACAGCCAGACTTTTTCAAGTTATCAAGGGTCAGGGCTGCTTTTTCAGAAGGGGTGCTCTTGACACCTGCTGCACCTTGAAGAGGACCCCCCCCCCGATCCCCATGCCTCTAACCCCTCCCTAGATCATGCTGTCAGTAACACTTAATGCACAGCAAACTCCCTTATATAGGGCACTTTACAACTTCACTTTTTAACTTCAGATATCATAAAGTCGAAGCTGATTGCATCAACAGCATTCAACTACCTCAAAGTTGTTATATCTATGCCCCAGCACAGGATGTGAACCTGAACCTGCAGCCTATTGTTTTATCAGGCTTGTCAGCCCTAACCACTGCTGGTGGCACAACCACAAAGCATACCTAATGGGCTGCTGTGGGTGACCCAGGGGGTTGGGAGTTGGGTTCCACCAAGGCCCCTGTTTCCACCGCTCAGTGCAGCCTGTCCGACTCACGACAGCGACATCATCAACGTGCTCTGCTGATCTACACTGCACTCCTGTTTACATACAGTACAACTCCCAATTAAAGCACAAGCACCAGTGAGAATTACAGAGTATATTAGAGGCAGGTGGTAATGAGGGGACAATGCAGTTCTGAGCTCTGTAATGAGGTGCCCAGGAGGGCGGCTGCTACAACCAGAGACCAGCACTGTTAATAGGGGCTAATTATGGATTTTTCTAAGAAAGACATTCAGCGTGCTCACTGTGTTGGGGAGGGGTACTTTCAGTATAACTGTACTGGTGCTCCTCTCACAGCATCACAGGAAGGGGGGCATTGTCATGGGGCATGGTGTTGGGGGGTGGGGTCCCTGTTCAAGTGTCACAGCATAAAAATAGCATTTTCAGCAATCAAGCCCAACAATGTATTCAAGCAGTGTTTCTCAATCCTACTCCCGGAGGCCCACTGTCCTGCATATCTTCTATCTATCCTTGCTCCAAACGCACCTGATTGAAATTAGTGTAATTAACATGCTCTCATCCGGTGTGCTCAGCTAATCAAAAGTGCCACTAATGAGTTCTGTCAGGTAGGTAGAGCAGGGAAAGATGGAAAACGTGTGGAGCAGAGGGCCCCCAGGAGCAGGATTGAGAATCAATATATTCAAGTATGCCAACATGCTTTCATTTCTTTAATACTATAGAATTTTGTATCCACTAATATCATCCTTGATGTTCTCTGAAACTCTGATTGGTAAAATAATGTAACCAATAAAAAGAAAGGAGAAATACAGGAAATTACATTAAAAAACTTGTCCTAAATTTAGAGAACTCTAACCTCAAAGCTATTTGTCTTCATTTACGAGTAACCACTTTAGACAAGTTTTACTTCTGTGTACTGTATGTCATGACATAGGAAAAGTAAAACTTCAATTACTTATTCAAAGATTAGGATAATTCTCTGTTTGATTAAATTGAGTGATGCTTACAAATCAGGTCAATGTAAAGGAAGTCTCAAAGGACACACAAACACGCATTTTTCATTCAACCCCTCCCTGACCCCCTGGTGACCATAACCTGACCTCTTGCGGACAGTCCAGGTTTGAGGCAGCCCTAGCGATGACCCCATCGACTGCTGTCACGCTGTCACGCCACCGGGGTTCCAGGCTCTTGAGATGCTTAAGCTTCTGGTCTCCACTACCTTTCTCTGTCTGAGCATCACTGCATTGTTTCTCTATCATCAGCAGTACCATGTGTTCTTTCAGTCTCCCCCATCTTAATATCTTCTCATTGGTGCAAATCACATCTCTCTCCCTCTTTCTGTCTGTCTGTCAGTCTATATAATCTATGCAATGCACACACACACACACACACACACACACACACATCCCTTCTTGATGGACAGGAAGGACAGATGTTTGCACCATTCATTCCCAAGTTTGGCCCAACCCATGCTTTAGTTATGTAATTACCAGCAGAAGCCTCTCTGGCAAGGCAGAATTTCTGACAGGATATAGTGGGGGCAGCTATAAGTGCATGTGCTTGTTGAGATGTACAAAAGAGTGCTACATTGGGTCTGTTTGGTCTATGAGCCTACTGATGTTCTTCTTCCCTAGTAAGGTTGAAATTCGGACATAACAGGACAGGGGAATGCATGTCCTCCTTCCATGATCAGCCCATTCTTTCATCCTGGGTCTGTATCTATCAGATTAAATTTACTCCGTGTAATCACTATGTAATTTATTTTTATTCACATTTCAATTTGGGAAGCCCAATCCTAGACTCTTCTTTGCCTCAGAACCATGAGTTTAGAGAAGCCCCCCCACCAATGTGACGTGCAGTGGAGGCCGTGACCCCCGGTTTCCCCATTCAGAGTCTGGGAGGAGCGCTTTGTGTTCGGCCTAAGATGGTGTCCGTGCTGGGAGGGGGAGATGAGATGGCAGGAGTGTGTGCTTGAATGTGAATATGTGAGCATGTGTGAGGGAGAGATGTATGAGAACTGGGCTCTGGTAATATGCAAATCCTTACGGTGGCCCTGTCTGCAAGACCCACCATTTGAAGAGTCCGTATAGAAAGAGAGGGATGTGATTCACTGTAGCGATCTGAAGAGTCCATCGAGGCCACCCTCAGCTTATCATTCCAAACACAGAGCATAGCCTCATCTAATACATGTGTTGTTTAGCGTGCTGAAACTCTTGCATCAGGCATACTGCTAGCACTTCTTCTAGATATCTCCTGAACAATGAACAAAGTCATTGATTTATCAGTTTTTCAATACTGAAAAATCAGCCCTACGTTTTGTAATGATTGATATGATTATGAGCCAAATCTGCAACCATGAGCAAAGTTTAAATAGTTGGATTGATTAATGGAATAAAAGCTTCTAAACCACGATTAAGCATATTGTATTAGCACACATAACTAACCGCTCACCAGGAATGTGTGGTCCCATTATGATAAACGCATGTCTCTGCGGTTAATCTACTAGAAAGGAAATGAGCTAGAAATACATATTGGGTACATTTAGTATAAACATGAGTGTGAGGCATGTATTCGCTTTTGGAAATGTGGGTTTTCTCCCATTGTCGGTACGTGCAGAGGTGTGTGTTCTAGAGGTATGGGTTATCTCGTGCTGAAGGTGTGGGTTTTCTCCTGATGGAGGTGTGGGTTATCTCGTGCTGAAGGTGTGGGTTTTCTCCTGATGGAGGTGTGGGTTATTTCATGTTGAAGGTGTGGGCTTTCTCCTAATGGAGGTGTTGGTTATTTCATGATGAAGGCGTGGATTTCCTCTTGATGGAGGTGTGGATTATCTCATGCTGGAGGCGTTGGCACCCTGCTGACACTTTTGTAATGACAGAGCTGTTCAACTGGTGTTCCCTATTGAGAGCTGCATGTCCATTGGCATATGGCTGATCCACTCCTAATGGGTTCATGTACCCAGAAAATCCAGCCTTTCAGGGCAGCATTCTCCGCTGAGTGACAGAGATTAATGGAGCCTAATGGAGTGTTGGGGAGGGTTCGACAGAGGGATCACTATGGGACCATGCTGAAACAGGAGCATGAGGTGTAACAGGTTAACATGAGGACTAGGAATTTTTGGCTTCTGCACCTTATACACACATTCCTTTAATGGTTCTCAGAGAAAACAGAAATTCTGCAGTATTACATTCAGCAGTCAGGGATTTATTTCACTGCTTCTGCTACACTATAGGACATGTTGCTTGTAAGTCAGCTTTAGAGTGTTGTTTTTTTTTGGGGGGGGGGGGGGGGTATGATAATCTCTATTCTGGCAATTATGGTTATACTTAAGGGTACAACAGCAGGTCCAGGTTAAGATTTGAACCAAAACATTTCAGGTCACTACATATAAAAACTATGAATACACCAAAATACTAATTACAAAATCATTTAAATTAAAAATTGTTAGGAGCTAAATTGAGCTGAGTAAGAGATAATAGCAGAGAATAGAGAGAGGTGGAAACAGAGATACATAGTTAAATTGGGCTTATCACAATGTATGTGTCAGTTTTTGAAAAGCAGTACCTCATGAGCAACTCGTTATTAAGATGAAATCAGAGGAGATTAACACAGTTATTCTAAAGTAGATTAAAAATCATCTTCAGCATACGATACAAAGAGCAATGATATGAGGGATTTCATGCAGGGATTTTCGTTTGAAGTGAAGGGAGTGGGGTCCCTCAGGGAAAGATGCTAGGACCTTTGCTGTTCCTTATTTTCATAAATCCTGACAAGGACATTGGAAGCAAAATACTTAAAATCACCAATTATGATAAACTCAGAGGTGAAGCTAACAATCTGAAAGGTACAAAAGTTATTCAAAATGTTTAAAATGCATTCCAGAATGCGAAATGTTCTTATTGTTCTTATGTTCTTATTCTGAAGCCACATATACCTGTTCAAGCAAATGCAGACGCAAGTGTAGATATGCTTTTGAATGGGCATTTTCTCTCCACCTCCTCCACTGTATAGCTCAGCAGAATATAATAATGAAGTTGCTCTCTCCTTACCTGGCTTCACATACACACTGAAATACTTCATGGTCTAGATTAAAAGACAAGGAGGTCAGACAGAGCCACACAACTGTGGTTGCAATAAGGAACACGAGTTTGTGAGCGTATTTATTATTCTGAATGTTATTCACAACTCTAAAGGTCAGTTAGCCCATTAAAACTGCAGTATACAAATGACTGGCATGCATTGTCATCGGCGTTAGCTTGATTTCCATTTCATAGCAGAAATTACCAAAAAATAAATAAATAAATGAAAGTGGTTCTGTTGGCAGTTATTACGCACAGCTCTGCTCTCATGTTGCCCACGTGCGTTTGAATTGCGGTGGATCTACTGCCACTCATTTGATCCTTTTATTTGTTTATTCTTTGCTCTGTTAATTGTCAATTACACACCTTTTAGGTGAACTGGAGTGCTAATTGATCAATTACACACCTGCATTGTGTTAACTGTCAGTACGAGCTAAGGAGTGGCACACTGCTGATGACCGGAACAGAGGAGAGAGCAAACTTTGTATACTGACAAGGGCCTTGATTTTTTCTTCTTTCTTCTGCTCCCATGTTTGCTTGAATAAATCAATGTATGAACTAGAGAATTCTTTCTTCTTTTTGAGTGAGGCCGACTAATTAATTTTACTCATCTTTATAGATAATCACCAAAATGATCAGAACACAAGGGTACACAAACTACTTTCAGTTTTTCAATTTCAAGGAGCTCATCTTGAGCGCAGGCTGAATCAATATAAATTCTTTTTTTTTTACTTGATTATTTCTGTAAACTGACTAAAATATGAATAGAAAGAAATAAATCAACTGATGCAGGTGAATTTATAAGGTTGTCTGTTTACTGTAAATACAATGATGCCCCATTCTCTGTAAGGCAACACAATAAATGTGTAATAAAAGTTAATCCAATTAAAAGAAGATATGTCAGAACATGTTATTAATTTCAGAGATTCAGTCAGCGATGAATTGTTGTTGATTTTCCCAAGCCATGAAGTTGCCAAAAACGCATCATTGATGAAAAGCACACCATGGCACATAGAGTACCTGTTGTACTTGCTAAACCCTGAGGGGGATGGAATGTGCTTGAAAGGAGAGAAACAGCAAGTTTATATGACTTCCTGCTTTTTCCTCTTCCTCTTTCCTTCTCCCCTTCTTCGTCTGACATGAGCAAATCCAGCAGCGTCCCTTATTAGCGATTCCCGTCTACGTCTTGTTGTTTTATGGCTTTTTCCCCGGCTCCTTTTCACCGTACAGGGTTGACCCCTCCTTTTCTTGTACGACTCCTCGCATGCTTTCTCTCTGACTCGCACTGTCACACTCCCTGCCAGTTTGTTGCCCCTGCCATCGCATTGTTTCCTGAGATGGTTCATTAGCTTTCCTTTAATGTGCAGCTTAATTGAGCTTTCTATTGGGCCACCTGTCACCCTCCGTTCTTATTAACATACTAATGGGCTGACATGGCGCTCCTCTGACAAGCTGGACTGAAGGAAAGGGAGGGGGGAGGGTAAGGGTGAGTACTCACTCACTGCTCTGAGTAGAGGAGAGGGGAGGTAAAGAGAGGAGACAGGAGGGTAGAGATTGTCATAGAATGGGCAGGGAGTGGCCAGCAAAGTAGAAACATTATTGCCCAGTTTGGGGGAAATATCATACATGCCCTCAGTCCCATGATTGAAAATAAAACATGTACTGTAAGCTTGCAATTTTAAACAGTCCACACATCAATGAATTCATGTAATAACACCCCTCTAGGCACTGTAGGCACTACAAACTCAGCAAACAGCACAGGCATGTGAATAATTATATAATTATCAACTGTATTTGTCTGCGTTAATTATTAATTGTGATTGAGGTCCTGTGATGGAATAATAGTCTAACAAGTGTCTTGAAACTGAGGCTATACTAATCCCTTGGTGCTAGACTATTCAAATACATCCAATAAACCAGAGAGAACAAAACTCCAGACGTTAGGTGTATGATATTCCTGCCCAGGCCTGACAAGTGATTTTTGCAGTGTTAGTAGCCTCTGAAGCAGTAGTTATCCTTCTAAAGTTTACCTTTGTTCAAAACACTCCAAGACTAATCCATGTTAACCCTTACAAGGATCTCAGTCGTTAATTTGGGACATGATCTGAGATCATAGACATTCAGGGTCTGTGAAAATTATCCTTTAAATAGAATCATATTGTGAAAAATGTTCATAAATTCATAGTGTTTATTTTACCTCAGAGGATTTTGTCAGGCAAGTGCAGCATGACAGCATGATACCTACATCTATATCAGTGGCCCCCAGCCACAGACCTCCTGTAATGATTTGATTCCACGATGGGGGAGGACTCAAAGGTCAGGCTCCTTCAGCCTCTATGGGCTTTTAAAGTGCTCTGGAGGACTGGTCAGAAGGTGGACCCTGACCCTGAACACTTTCACCCATTAGCTGCTTCCCTTGACCCTGAACGACTCTCTCACCCGTCAGCCCTGACCTTCACTCTCTTCGCCCTGACAGATGGAGGTGTCTCTCTCTGCCCAAGACGGACATGATCTCTGACCTCAAGAGCCCCAGACTGACCACTCTGCGTGGACATTTGGCCACAGACACAGAGAGGTGGGGCAGGGGGCCTGCAGACATTAAGACACCGCTCTGCCATTAACTCTTGTCTGCGACCTCACCTCACAGTCAAGAGTGGCTTTACCACAGAAGCCTCATCTCACTTTTGTTGCTTTTACGAGATCGTACCTGTTCGGAAAGCCATGGTTTAGTTTTTGTGTCACTTCTGTCTTTGAGAGACATCCAGCTCTATACAAACATTTAGCTTCTGTAACATTATCGCATATTATTTGTCATAATAGTATGAAATAAACATAGTAACGAGTAAGCTGTTCCCTGACTGAATACGAGTAAATATATTTTTCTACCTTTGCCAGTGGGTAGTACTTTTTCTTCCTATGCCCCACTAAAACATGTTGCTCTTTACCTTATTTAATTTATTTCACGCACAGGTCCAATGTCATTCTTCATCAAAAAGACAAGATTTCAAAAAGAAAATGGCTGATGACAATAGCATGTAAGCTTTTTCAAAACATGCTCACTCTTTACAGTGTGGGCCAATATATAACATTGGTGATTCTTCTCCTGCATCCCATTTACCTGATCAAGGGCAGTACCTGACTAAGCACAGATAGCTCTCCTGCATTTAGGAGGGAGAGAAGGAGAGAGAGAGTGAATTCACGTCAACAAGGATTTTTTGTGCTGTGGAAATGGTAAGGAGCAATACTTTTGCCATACCGGGTTTCCATGTGCAAAGATGTTCTGTTTGCCTGTGCCTCTCATCTCTGTGTTCAAAGTATTCTCTCTCTTGTAGTGGACGCTATGGTTGAAAATGTGGGGTGGCAGACTGCAGATGGGGAGGTGGGGAAGACATGGTAATGAAGCTGCATTCAGCCAACCCAAAAATGAATAACACAGACATATGCTAATACATGCCACCATTTAACACTGCAAATTCACAGCTATTCCTATCCTCTTTTGGTCTAATTTTCTCCCTTTCTCTCTGTCTTACTTTCCTGGCCTAATTGCTGTGTTTTTCACTCTTTAAAAGGGGGCCCTGTGGTGAATTAAGTTCCATATTGTGTCCCTTTTCTCCCTTCTCCTGCCTGTTGCTTTCTGTCACCTCACACACACATTAGCCATGATTCTGTGTCATTTGCCCAGTGTATGCATATGTAGAAGGCTCCCTATTATCTGGCAAAGTGTAGGCCCCTAATCCATCTGGAACAAAACCCCCTTACAATACCCCCTTATTTCTTAACACCATTATCGGGTACTGGGATGTTATGCTGGGTCAAACCAAGTCACCCTGCTGGGAAGGAGCAGGCGAGGTCAGTGTTGGGGAGCGCTTGTATTGCAGACAGACCATCCAAACCTCAACCCTAACCCTAACGCTAACCCTGGTCACTAGTTTGGGCCACGTTTGTTCAGCCTGACATACTGAGCAGCTGATTATGGTCCTTGGGCCGAGCACTGTGCGTGAGCCTGTGCCAGCTTGTGCACGTGTGGGCGCTTGCATACCACTCTGTCAGGCGACATTCAGACCAGTTTCAATGGCTGCAGATAATGGCTTCCTTCAAAATGGGAGGGAAAAGAAAAAAACAGCTCACATTAACTGAGGAGAATCACGTTTACATCCTTCAGTCAAGTATTGGCAGTGTTTGTCAATTTTTTTGACAAAACAAGATGCCACATACTCAGAAATTCCCAGTTATCAACCTAATAACAGGCTGTAGGGATGCTTGTGTGATCATTGAGTGCAGGACAAGTAAAAAAAATCCATGGGTCACATGTCCTATATTTTTCTATAATTTTCCATTTCGATAAAAACATTCTGAAATACTGTTGTTACCTCATTTACTCTGACAAAAAACTACAGTTACAATAGAAAGTTCTTTTATAAAGGGGCTCTTTCTTCTGAACATTTTAAGGATAATGCACAATAAATGAAGAGAGGATTAATTGAAGAGGTGGTTTTGGCACATCAACCTCAGTCAAATGAAAAGCCCAGTAAAACAGCTATGTAAGTGTATAACCTCTCTCCTCACCTAACTTAAAAAGAAATTGAACTGATACTTTTCACATTGGTGGCAACTCATTCACTGGCTTTTCCATCCTGTAGTGCCTCTTGTGGTGGGATGTTGCTACTGCAAAAGTCCTTCACTCAGTGGGCAAGCCAGTGAGGGGGGGCACACACCTGTTTCCAGGGCTGCTTCTTCTAGTCACAATTGAAAAAGGAGAAACAAAAGCTGCAAAAACAGATGGTGAGATTCTCCCCATCACGCCACTGTGTTTTCTTGAAAGCTCGGACAAGTGGCTAGGAAATCAGAAACTGTGCTGTTTGTCGGCAGGCACCTCGTCTTCCTCTACATGCCTTTCCCTTTTTTAACGCTGCTCTTGACCTGATGCTGCAGACCGGCCTAATCCTCTGATCAGCATGCCAGGGAGGCCCGCGGTTGGCCTAGCCCAGCAGAGGGTGCGATTGTCTGAGGCACTTGTACTAATACACTGGGGCCTTGGCCTATTGTGGGCCCACCCCCAAACTCAATTCATTTGAGTGCTGGGAAAATTACAGACCAAAAAAAAAAAAAAGAAATAAAAGTAATTGAGTGAATTGCATTTCTTTTTCTTGGTAAATTTGGTATTATTTTGATAATGAAACACCCTTATTGTGTGTGAAAATGAAGACTGAAACAGAGAGTGAGCCAGACAATCGTGCTAACACCTCATATGCTAGACTCAAGTTTTTATACACTACATCTGACAATGGAACAAGTGAAAGCGGGCAGTTGGGTGGTTTGCTGTGTGTGGGGGGATAAGCTTAGCAGACAAACACTTAGCACTTGTTGTTCTGAGAGTTGCATTCTCTCCAAATCGGCCCCATTTATCCAATACAATTGGCCAGGCCCAGAGGTCTAGCTTGCCAAACCTCTGGACTGACCGAGAACAGGACGGTGCCCATCCAGACTGAGGGACCCGTGGGCAGGACAGAAATAAACACCCTGGTCTGCAGTCGGGCCTCTAATAGGACTTTCTGTCATGCATTCTAGGTATACTGACATAGCTAAAACAAGACAGCATCACATTTTGTGTTGTCCCTATGTATGTTTCACAATATTTCTTTGGAGTGAAAATATTTGGTTGCTGACAATTTAAACCGAAATAACTGCTGTAGTACATTTATACACGGGATACTAGAAAACTGAGAAAACAATCATGAGAGAGTAGCTCATCAGCAGGGTTCAAAGCTTAGCACAGTAGTGATGAGAAAGCATCTGAGGTGTGAGTATTGTAACAGAACAGGAGTGACATATAGGAAAAGACAGTGTGACAGAGTGATGAGAATTTCTTTTAGCACTGAGGACTTTTCAAGAGGTGGCAGTGTACACTGGTACCATAAGACAACCAGATGTATAGAATCCTGAATCCTGTGTCTTGATCCTGTTTCCACCTTCCCCGTCCCTGTGGAGTGGGAGATCCTGGGACAGTCAGAACACACTCACACAGGCTTTGTTTTCTGGATTTGTAAGACATTCTCCCATACCCTCTTGGGTACCCCAGGGCAATAGCTTATACATCTCCCTTCCCTTGAAGAGTTAACCAGTAGAGTAAGCAACACTGAGACATGTACAGCCAGATTGGGGTTCAGACAAATCCAGTCATCCATATCACTGAGTTAGAGAGGTGGTGCCTCCATGTATGCATTCCCCCACCTGGGACATGAACCCAAGAAAACACGGGTCAAAAGTCCAGAACCCCGACCGTCGGTCCAGACTGCCGGCCAGCCATTACCAAAGGTCCAGCTGTCCAGCCAGGGACGACAAAATGGGCAGTGTGCCGAGGCAAGTTTCAGTGGCATGACCTCTGACCCAGAATTGACCACTTTCTCCATTTGCGATGTCCAACACATGGTCGGTCAGAGCAGCAGAGCTGCTGCCAATTGTGCATCTTAGACTGAAGACCCACTTCTTCAAACTGCCCCCAGACCTTCTCACAAAGTTTAAATTCTCCTTCCCATTTTGAGTAGTTTTATTGCACACTGAAATTTTACTACAGTGACTGCCCTTCTGCTAGGTATGCTGTAATCTTACTATAAGGTATCTTGCATTGCATTTACATATTGAAGCATACACACACTGCTTATTCCAGCATTTGTTGGGGCTGACACATGTTCAAACATGGTCGGTAGTGTTCTGTAAGTACAGTTTTTCACGCAACTTTATTAAATGCTCTTTGTACTCCAACTCCAACTTCAGTCACCCTGGATAAGAGCGTCTGCTAAATGACAAAAATGTAAATGGTCACTATGGACATCATGCAGAGTCGAGAGGTTTCAGATAAGATGAGATTGCACCCACGGTGATGGTGATAGAGGTTTTTTAAAGATTCTTTTCAATACTTGATACTGCTTCAGAAGGGTGAAGCAGTATCAAGTATTGGATGATACTGTAGGACATTCCCCAAAAAGTACAGACTGTAGATTAAGAGTCACAAAGGAGACCACGCTAGTGTGTAGGAAAACAGAGAGCGCTTATAGGCAGCATGTCTTGCTGTCAACAGGTGGTGTTCATTTTGGCTGCCAGACCATTGCTGAGCTTTTTACTCATCAGTACCTCTACTGGTGAAACACTGTCATTGCAGCAGACATTGTCAGTGAGGAATACTTGTTTCTAGTGTGGTTTCTTCCATTTGTCAAAGATGATTACATGAATTCCACAAAGATTGACCAAGACTGAATTTAAAGCAAGGGATGGGTACTACTGTGTTTCGGGGAGAAGCTTTGAATTCACTGTGTGAGATTAAGTTCTGATCCTCAACCCAGCTGACCCTTCCTCTGGTCCCAGCATTGTGAGATTTCTCAGTGCATCACACAGAACATTCTCCAGAGATGACTCAGTCATGACTTCCTGTCAATCACAGTGTCGGGAATACCCCTCCCCACCCCTCTCATTTCATCATCTGAAAAGCTGAGAAGCCCAGTGAAGTGGCCCTCCTCGATTCTCCTCTCCATCACCTGTAGCTGTTAATTAACCTTCCCCAAATTCTTCTGTGTGCTGGCTGGATGCCAGATTTTGCCTTTCAAGATTCCAATTATAAGCCCCCCACCCCCCACGCCTACCCCCAAAAATCCATTGGGGTCCACTTACCAACAAAAACTCCCCTGAATCTCACAGCAACCCCTGGACGCCTGAGCATCCCCCAGAGTTTATTCTATCAGATTCCTCTCTCAGAGGGTGCCTCGGGAGTCATGGTTGGGCAGAGATCAACCAAGGGTAGGCAAACAGCTGGGAGGTTGAAAGGTGCGCACCTGCCTCCTGGGTCACTCAGTTCCCAAGCATCAGTGCTAAAGAACCTCACAGGCTAGGGGTTCAGTAGGCCAGGTGCAAGTCTGCTTGGTCTGCTTGCTAATTGACCAAGGTACTTATAGAGGATGAAAAATCCCAGGCATTCTCTGAGTTCACTGGACAATCTAGCCAAGTTCAGAACAACTGACTAATTTAGCAAAAGAGAAAAAAAAAATCACCTGACAAAAAGGTTTGTATACCATATTTTTTCACAAAGCGATTCCTTCAATAACTTTAAATCAGTACTGGCATTTTAGTTCCTCCCTGAATTTGTTGTATCATTTTTTTTGTTTTAAAAATGACAAAATTGTAATTTTACATTTCATATTTTATTGTGTTAAAGGAATAAACATTGCCTTTACTCCCACAGGATAAGCGCATACCATTCCTGATTTCTGCATCTTAACACACAGCCCAGTAATAATACAGCTTTGACACAGTAATTACAGGTTTGACTGCCATACTTTTCCACTCTTGTCAGGAGTGCAATGATTTGATTGCTTGGCTACATATAATAAAGATCTCTTGGATCTTTAGTTCTTCATCACACAAACAATCCACCTGCCACAAAATCATTCAGTTTCATGGCTACCTTGCAAAAAGACTGTGAGCGCCACCTTCTGGATATTAGGGAAAATTCCATTCATTCAATGTTCCTGTTAAAATACTGTTGGAAATGTTTTTGTCAGCTGAAGTATTTTGTGGATGCGCGGTTTACATACAAAATTGTATTTACTGCATCATACTTTCTGCAAAAACAAAAATGACTAAATCATCTCCCACAATAGAGCAGTTAAAGTCATTCCAAAATGTTTTTTTTTCCTGAATATCAAATTAGGAGCTCTATATTGTCTGTTATCATTTACCAAAACCCTAGCTATACAACAGACATACAACAAAATGAATCATAATCCAGCAAAAGCGTGAAGAGGTGGAGCTGATGAGAGCGGCAGGGGGGTTGGTTCTCCCCTTTGGTGTGCAGTGGTTGGGGGGGAGGTGTGCACCCCTCACTTCCCGCTGAGTCTCAGCACGTCCCTCACCATGGCTCCGATCCCGTCAAAGATCAAGTGCAGGTCGGTCTCGCACATGAAGGCCGGAGACGTCACCACCTTGTTCTTCTGGTCCACGTGGACCTCGTGAGCCGGCAGTTAAGGAAAGACGGCCAGGCCGTGTGCACGGCAACAAAGCCTACCCCACTGAAAGTGGGTTTACCTGCTCCCTTAATAGAGCCATGAAGCCACAATTATGGTCACAACCAGAAACAGTGTAGCACTGTAATTACTATACCAGTGTGAGGTAAAAGGCTCTGGGTGGCTAACACACAGAGCTCATGGAATGCGCTAGCAATGAAAGCATGTCTCTTTCTTGTACACATTAAAAAATGTGTACAAGGAAGAGAAAAACATTCAAATGTACAAATTAAAATTCAAATACAGTCACGCAAGCATGTAGTCGCACATGTGTGGTCCTATTGGACTGGGAGGGTCATGGAATGTGGTTATAACCATGCCATGTATACTCTGCAAAAAGAGTGCTCAGTGTGCTAAGGGAAAACACCTATGTGTCTAGTGAATTAGACTGAACTCCCTTTCGTCCACAGCAGGGGACGCCATCACTGTGGTAGACGTACACACTGTGGGGTCCTGCGACAAAGAGTGCTTCAGGAACGGACACTGTGATGGAGGATATGGTGACATCCTTGACGCAGTGCTTCGCCCCCAGGGATGTGATGGCCTGGGTGGTGCCAGCGTAAGGCCACTTTCCACCCTCCTCTTCCTCATGCCCCACGGTCACCTCCACCCCCGGCAGAACTTTGGCTGCCAGCACAGGGGAGATACAGCACAGCCTGAATTGGCACAGAGGAGATACAGCACCGTCTGAAACAGCACAGGGTATATCCAACAGTCTGAAACAGCACAGGGTATATCCAACAGTCTGAAACAGCACAGGGGATATACAACACAGACTGAATTGACACAGGGGATATACAACACAGCCTGAAACAGTACAGCGGAGCCAGGGCACAAGCCTGAAATGGCACAGGGGAGATACAACACAGCCTGAAAAGCAAGGCGGACAGGTCACACTCACCCAATGGGCTTGCCCGCCTTGTGGAAGTCCTTCAGGATGCGTTCAACATCTTTATTCACTTTGCAATCCTTACCATCAACCGCAAATGTTGACCTGCCAACCAAGTCATCCATCCACTATCAGATCAAGAGAGCTCAAGAGAACGAGAGACCAACAGCAACACCATGAGGACGACAAGAGCGAGACAGCTTCCGTGCGACCACTGTAGCTTTTGATACCCACATCACCCTGTCAAACAGTCAGCCATGATCTCTTGAATATTACCTTACCTATTCATGTTTTCTCCTCTATGAGGAAATTTTTTCATGATTGTACAAAATGCACTGATCTACACAAGCCATTTGAATGATGTGTGTTTCAGGTGCCTGCGTTTTTGCCCAGAATTGAAACATACTGCTTGCACTCACAGGTTTTTGGCTGCACCAAAGCCCCCAGGGAAGATGACAGCATCGTGGTTGCTGGTGTGGAGCTGGGAGAGGTCAGCAATGTTCCCCCGAGCAATGCGTGCAGATTCAGATAACACGTTCCTGGCAGAGCACGTTGATTTCACACCAAAAAAGAGAGAAAACACATTTAATGAAAAAAGGGGACATTTATAGTACTTGTACCATGCCATGTCTGCATGTTCACTCCAAGTTCACAAGCAAACACTTTGGACCAAGTGAATTTTCAAATTAATTCTCCTTTTTTTTCTTACCAATTTAGACTTTTTGGTTGTACTCAGTATATTTGCTGTTAAGCTGCAATGGAGGATGTATGTCTGGCATTTTTTCATTGCTTTATCTACAGTAGTACTCACAACGTTGTGCCTATCTGTGAAAGACACAGGCCAATCAAGATTATAAGAAGCCAGATCAGTGAAGCAAAGGCAAATAAGCATCACTCCATCAGACGCCAAGTTAGTCCACCGTTTAGTGCCCATTTGGTTCATTTGGTTCATTTCAAACTAAACCTCAACGTGTGACTTTCATACTGTACTTTTTTTTGTTGGAACTCTCTCTTGTGGAATCTGTATACTGATACAATTAAGTTACGGTCAGAGGCTTCATATACTTTTAAAACAAGAAAAAAATAGTATATTTGAATCACACACTCAAAAAACTAGGTTCAAAAGTGCCCTTAAATCCTCAGTTAGGCCCATTTCAAACACAACCCCTACACAGCACCAAGATGCACCATATAGGTAAAAGATCACACTTTCAGGGCAGGGTATTTACTAGGTCTACAAGAGTCAGAGATACAGTATGTATCCAGCCATACAAGGGCCAGGCCTTTTCTGTTAATCAACCCTAACACTCACATCTGAGTTTAAAATGTTTCTGAATAGATTTTGAGAGAAGCATCTGAATAAAGAAAGAAAAAAATAAGTAGTTCAGCCAACCATAATCGCATGACACCCCCCCCCCCTTCCGTGGGCATCCCGCTCTCCTTTCACTTCACAACCCACTCCCACTCCCATCCCACATACTGAACCAATCACCTTATTCCCCAACCCCCACCACCAGTCCTACCCCATCCACCCAGCCACGCCTTCCTCCCTCTCAATCATCCCACCCACTTACCCCACAGAACCACGCCCTCTACCCTAACCTTCACTTCCAGCCCCCACCCCTTCTTCTCCTTTATCCTCACCTGGACTCTTTCTCCGCCGGCTGTCCCTTGCCGTGATCGATGACGTGCATCTGGGGAACATCTGGGGCATACATCTGCACTTTGGCTCCTCCCCGGCTCAGGTGCACAAGAATCCTGCCCAGCACAACAACAGTGCAGTTTTCAACTCTCACTACTGCCCCCTACCGTCATTTGCTGAGAGAGAACCACACACCATGACACTGTCAAGCTCAGGCATTCTCATACCTGGCAATGATCATCACAGATGTATGCAGAAGAAATATTTACGCAAACAACAATGCTTCTACACAATACAGCATGGCAAATACAAATGATAAAAGCTCAGCACATCCTTCCTTTAAAAAAAAGTACAATAAAATAACTAACACCTGTATACCTGATGAGTTCATTGTCAAGGATGTGCAAGAATGAAAAAAAGGGACAAACATTCCTGTGCTATGACTAAAGAACCAAAAAAGTAACTTTTTTATTTCAGCAACAAAATATTGCTTGCACTGTGCAAGACCTGCTCAAAGCAGACAAATGCTTTACCTACAAATCATAAAAAAGTTAGCCTTCAAATAAAGACAAGACTCCACTCCAGACTCTCCACTCCAAAAATGTTAAAATCTGGCAACACACTATACTCAGCACGCAGGTTCACCCTCCCTAACTATCATATCTCTGCAAATCCTAAGGTCACACAGGCATTATCTTCAGCATGGGAAGAGATGTTACGTACGCAGACGCCTCGTGAATTTCTGTCCCATCGTACACCCCGCAGCCTGATAGCACCTGTGAACAAAGGCGTAACTCTGAACTTAACCATGCAAAGCGTTTCCTCATGATCCATGTTTTTACATTGTGTTGAAAACTAATGTAATTGTCCACAGCAAAATGGCATACCAGTTGTAAACACATGTGAAGTTATGCTGTTAGGTACGTCACGGTTACGACACCATTCATTTTTGAATCCAGATCCTTTAAAATGAATCAGCAAAAGCTATGGGTTGCTTGCAACGTGCGACATGCGCAAGTGTGTTAGTTACACTTAATCCAACTCTTAATGTCTTGCTAGCTAGTCAATGATTGGACAAACGAGCCTGTGAGTATGCAGAACGAAGTATGTGAGTATGAAAAACGAGTGAGTATGCAGTACATATGAGCGCTTCCGATCTTATTAGACTGTGACCAGCTAGATACCTGCTAAATGCAAATGTGTGTCTAGAGGTCTGACCTCGACCTTTGACAGATTCCATTGCTACTCTGGGAAATGAACCACACATACGCCAAAGGCGACCCCCTGCGCTTGCCAATTAATGCACGCTGCATTTCACTAGCAAAAGGGCGACAAATGATTAGCTGTAGTTGTGGCTGCAATGCTAATTAATTACGTCTGTCCACTACATATAGTTAGCTACCGACACAGAATACTTACAACGGCTACTCTGGCGTTTCTGCAGCTAGCACTGCTATGGAGTAACCCCGCACCAAAAAGTTGTGGTTTCACGAAGGTGAGACAAGATCTAGAAGCAACCGACCTTATCGCGAACATCTTCCTAAAATAGTACGTGGCGGTAAACAAACTAATGCGTGTTTTAAGTTACTATAAAATTAACCATATAGCGGTAGCTGCTATGACGAAAAGGATTTACAATTCACATTAGCCAGTTTGCAGAGATCCCTGCTTGTCGTAGGTAGTTAGCAAGCTGGGTAACGATTTGCCGCTCACTAGAATTCGTGCCCTGCAACAAGGTCAAACAGTGAATTATCAGTTATTGTAATTATCAGCTATTTTTAACTAACAAAGGCAGTATCTCTGACGCCTTACTGACTGCAATGCACATGCATCGAGGCCGTGAAATAAATGTAAAATCTTGCAAAAATACGCATGCCCTACACAGCTCCTAAAAATAGTTGACTCGATGCGTAGTCGTCTGCTACCGTAAAGCGACGATAACAAACGCAAAACAAGTTTGTATACGGCAAACGGCGGGCAGGGTTCGTTTGCTCATAATCCATTCGCGTTTTGCCTGATTGTATTTAACGCTTCGAATTATTGGAATTATTTTTTGTCACAGGACCAGAACATTGAACATAGTCCCGTTTATTGTACATTACTGGCATTTAGCAGGCGCTCTTATCCAGAGCGTCTGGATCCCTATAGGTTACAGCTTTTTTCTACAATGTTATCCATTTATACAGCTATACATTTATTGAGGCAATTAGAGGTATGTAGGCAAGGGTACAGCAGCAGTGCCCCAGCGGGGAATCGAACAGGCAACCTTTCGGCTACGAATTCTGATTTTTAACCACTATGCTATGCTATGTTGAGAGAGTTGATAACATGGACTTATGGGCTTATTAACAAGGTAAGATAAATGTAAATTAAAACATGACGTTACGGTTGTTTCAATTGGACCTTTCTCCATTAAAACATTAGCCTCAGAAGTAGATATAACCCTGCTAAATTGTGTCAAGGTATTGATTAGTGATAGACCATGTAATAAAAATAAACCTAATATTCTTGAAAGAATTTTTGAACAACATTTTATAAACTGATATTCAACTTCACAATAAAAACTGTATTCACGTACATCTAAACACATTAGCAAAAGTGATGTGAGGAGGGAAAAGAAAAAAAAGCCAGAGCTAGTAAACATTTATTTTCAAACAGCAAATCCTACTACAAAGATACACAAAGAGACACAATGGCAGAAAATACCAGAATTCCAGTGATTTTAAAAGCAATATTTTTCCTTCAAAAGTGAAGCCTATAATGTGTGACATATGTATGTCATGAATAAAGTCATGTCATGAACAAAGAGTAAGGTGGTAGGAGTCCATACATTACACTTAAATGTTAAAGTTAAATGCTGTAGTCGGTGAAAGAGGACATTTGAGGAAATAGCAAATGATTCTGAGGACACAGCAGAAAAGCTTAGACTTCACTGGTTACAAGCAAGCCTCCTCTTCCTCTTCAAAGACAGAAGTTGAGTCATGCAGCCGTCACAAGTTTAATGCCCCCTGGTGGTTACCCAGTAAGCACTGATTTGGCGAGGAGCCGACGAGCATTCCTGAGGCGTTCCATCCTCTCCTTGAGGTCCTCCCTCAAGCGGGAGTTGTCCACGACCTCACGGAGCAGGTGGCTGATGTTGGCGCCCTGTCCAAATATGCCCATCATGGCGGTCTGCAGGTGGTTGAAGTATTGATCCAGCATGTGATACTGTATGATCAGTGGGACCTGGTTGGCCAGTCGGTCTGAGGTTATCTGTATTGTGCAAAAACACACAGAAAGCTCTGGCAAATTTATATGGAAGCAAAAAGAAGAGCTGATCTTTCACCAGAAAGTGTTTATGTCTTTATTGTTTATTTAGCAGACATTCTTATCCACAGCAAGAGACAAATCTTATTTCAAAGGCGGCTGCTATAAGAGCCATCATATACATTTAAAACACAACACCCAATTCCAGTATAAATCATAATTATAAACTATTGGCTATCAGAACCAAATAAAAAAGGAAAGCAGGAGTTCTTTAGGTCAGAGTTCATCCAACAGATCAGGGAAAATCCATATTGGATTAACTCAGATGCTGTATGTGGTAATTCACATGCATAGATGCTCAGGCTAGCATAACTTAACTGGAACAAACCACAACAAGAAAAAAAAAGAGTTACCTTAAAGTATGCTTTCACATGTTGGGCCATCTCTTTCAGATCTGCATTTGCTGTCAGTAAGTAAGCATTCTGCTTTTTGACTGCTTGTAGATGGTAGCTATAGAGGCAGTCCTGAGAATAGACTGTATTCTCCATGCTGAACTGCGACCGCAGTTTCTCCTCAGCCTTCCTGTTCTCCTCCTCCCTCAGATCCTCCACATGGGCCTTGGAAACCCTCAACAGGTTTGGAAAGGCTTCGAAATGAGAGCTGGCAATGTTGTTTACGCTGCACCTAATAATTTCTTTACAACAAAAAAGTGAGAAAATTATACTCTATTTTCGTCCACCGTTTAAAGAAGTATATGGTTAAGCCTACCATTCAGGTGTTATTTTTGGTAATCTCTTTATTCTGCTACATAAAAAAGTGAGGAATAGTGAGCTGGAGCTAAGCCCAGTCAGAAAACATTGCCAGGCCAGGCTACAACTGAAATCGTCTGCAGGGCACATGTACAGAGGAAAATTAAGGGAGATGGCAAATGAAGACAGTATAAACGTGTCTTTGGAATGTGGGTGGAAATTAGCCCCCCCCCCCCCCCCCAAAAAAAAAAAAACAACAACAACATGAAGACACAGAGAGAAAATGCAGAGACAGTTGAACAGAGAGAGAGAGAACAGAGTCGAGAGAACAGAGTCCACCCCGTTTTACCTGTGACGTTCCTCAGCACCAGGACAGAGGGCTCCTCCATGTCCTGAAGGTGTTGCTTCACGATGCCCTCAAAGGTCTTGTAGTTGACAAATCCGGGCAGCTCCTTTCCCCTGCGGCTCCTGGTGTATTCCTCCACCTCGTCCCTCAGGTGCTCCTCCACTGTGCCCGGAAACATAGAAAGTGGAACATCAGAGTGAGAAATTCCAGTAAAATATAAAGATGACATCTATCTGTCAGCTATACGTTATGAAAAACAGAGCCAAGTGGTCTGTATGTTACCAGCATTAAACACAAAATTCGACAACTTCAGAGCAGTCCCCTAAAACACATTTATATACAAGCTAGATACTGACGCATTGCATTCGCACCACATACAGAAAACTGTCTCAGCAATTTTGAGAGCGTGGACCTTAATGTTTTTGCCATCTCTCTCACCAAAAAATGGAAACCAACTTCATCACAAATAAAATAAAAAAAATATATCAGGTGATATTATTCATTGACTAATCCTGCACAATGACTTGAAATGATTACATGTTCCACCAGATCTCCGGTGACAGATCTCCAATAGACTGACTCACGTTTGTTGGCCTTCTTGTCCAGTTGTTGCTTCCACTTGTTGAATTCATCCCTGATTTTGGTGAACACCCTGGTCTCGCCCTCTTCCACCATTTCCTCTGCCCGGGCCACTTCAAAGAGGAGATGATTGAACTTGTTGATTTTCTGTGGAAAAAAAATAAACTTGTAAAAACAGCAATAATGGGACACAGGATTTTTTTTCCCTCCTGCATGCTCCTCAGCATTAAATCTTTCATCTGCATCTTTGCTCACCTCAATCAGGAAGTTGGCCCTCTGCCGCTCATCCTGAGGAACTCCATCTCCCAGCTTCCTCAGTTGTCTAGCCGTCTTTTCTAGTTTAACATCAATCTGTTCCTCCAACTGGGGCAGGGATCTCTGAAGAATCCCAAAAAAAATGTAAAGGAAAAAAAAAAACACTGAAGAGTCCTAGAAATTAAAGGAGTGGATAGGAAACATTTCTCCTTGTGATACAAAATAATCTGTCAGACTTGTGATTGAAACCTGAATTTGAGTAAAATATTCATTATTCCTGTCTTGGCAGTGAGGATGGAATTTAAATCAGAAGCTCTTTTTAAGGATGTGAGCTGTCCAGTGACAGGGAAATGAGCACATGTACTCACACTAACAAGTGTACTCACACTAATGTGTTCCACAAGCTCCTTAGTCAGCCTCTCAGCCAGGAAGGGCACTGTGGCTTTGCCACTAACCAGAAGAGTCCTGGGTCAGGGCACATGCAGAAGACAGAACCAATTCAAAAACACGCAAAAGGGAACCCTTCATTATGGAAGTTATGCAAGGCAGTAAGTATTATTTATACAATGACACTGATGTTAAATTGCACTATGAATCAATTTTGTGTCTATACTTCTGTTAATTTCACCTTCATAAACCTGTTAACAATCTTAACAAGCTAGCACAACAAATCTGTCTAAGTGTTGTATTTTCCTGGCATATTTTTTCTCAGTGTTGACATTGAGAAGACCAGTGGAAAATTTTCTACTTTCACATCCCACTAAAGTTTTTTGTTTGTTTGTTTAAAACTCTCAAAAACAACTCTTATATACGGTAGGTCACGCTACAGTACATATGTATAAAGTTGTGTATTAGGAACTATGGAGGTATATAACATTACCAAAAGCATTTGGTTCTATTCACCAAACCTTGTGAGCAATACTGTACATTTTATAGTGTGCTGATGATAAACACATAAAATTGTCACTAAAAAGATTAACTTCATTACAAAAGTAATTGCATTTCTCTTTTGTGTTTCTCATTGTTTATCCGGGGCCCTCTGGAGTAACAAATTGCCTCTATGTTGGTGTTCTTCTCTTTCAAATACATTACTGCAAGTAATGTTTTTCTTATTTGTCAAAGAAAAATTCCCTTTTTGCTCCCATTTCAATTTTTTTGCACCCATTTCAAGTTATATCTGCTTTAACATGTGTCAGTTCCAAGTACTATGGTCTGTCAGGCGCTCTGTGATACTTCCTCTATCAAGACATACTGTACATAATACTAATAAAATAAAAAATAACTAATATTTGGTTGATTGTTCAGTGTGGCAAAATGATTTTGGCACTTGGCAAGTACCAAGCAAGTTGCAGGTTGCACTAGTTGCTTAACCTGAGCTACCTCAGTAAACATGCAGGCGTATGCATGAATAACTTGTAAACGTGAGCTACGTGAGCAGCTCATGGATAAGCACGTCTTCTACACAAATAAATGAATACAGAGGGTAGAGCCCCATTCATTCTGGGACAGATTCAAATGACACAGACCTGAAGTGAGGGTGGCTTTCAAAGAAAGACTTCTCTCTCTGGGTGGCCTCTGCTAGACTCAGTTTATCATTGATGTCCTGTTGTCCACGGCACTTAACCATCATGTAGCCTTTCTTCAGACAGACGACAAGGTTGTTGACCGTGTCCACCACAGGTTTCTCAGCCCCTTTGTCTACCAGGTCTGGCTTAGTCAGGATACCTGCAGCAGGTTCAAGACATATCAGCTGTTTTTATATATACAGTCCTTAAAGTATCTCTTCACTCATATTACCCATAACCCATATTAAATAAAAAGAACACTATGTAACCAGGAAAAAACATGGATCAAAACATAAGTTACCATAATTTTTAATGTAATGCTACATTACAGGCTGATTCATTACCCAGAGTTCTCTGCCCTTGTGGGTCAACTTCCTTTGCCATTTTTAGAGCTTCTGTTGTGGCAATATCAATGTTGGCTGGCACCACCACGAGACTGATGGTCTCCTGTTTCCTGATGAAGTTACGAATCATGTTTTTAATCTGTGGGAAAAATAAATTTGACATACGCGATGACTTCAGAGTCATGATTAACTGGAACATTAACAACAGTTACCTGTATATCACACAAATGAATACGTTCATTCAACAATGAGGTTCCTGTTCCTTTTGGATTGTCACATTAGCTGCCAAGAATATGGGTATGACAGAAATTTAAACAAAACAAGTTCAGCTAGTTCTGTTGCCTGTGGTTGCTTTCACCTGATCGCCGATATCTTTTGGTTGATTCCCCACAGCAACCCTGGCAATCCCCGGAAGGTCGATCAGTGTCAGATCTGGCACATTTGTGGAGCCAATCTCCAGGGTGATCATGTCGTGACTAATCCCTTGTCCTTTCCCAGCGATCATCTCCTGAGCTAAATTAGCCATTCACAAACATATTCAAACATGTTGCAGCTGAGTCTTTGATATCTGTTAGTTGAAGGTGGGTCATTTTTCCTTTTGTAGTGTAGCACCTGATGCGTTGTGCATCTAAAGCACAAGTTACATTGTGTAAACAAAATTTTTTTGTTTACACAAATCAGAGAGTGATCAGTAGCAATAGGACACTGTGGCTGGATGTACCCGTAATGGGTGGGGCTACAATGCGCCGTCACATGTGCATGAACCAATCAAAAGACTTTAATCTCTTTAGCAAAACATTTTGAGCTGTTCTAATCAGTGAATAATTTTTTAAACAAGCTATAGATCCACCCAGCATACATGAAGCCTCACTCTACCATGAACAGTAGTAGCTCAGGTACAAACCTTCAGATACTGCCTGGCCAACGTCCTCTGGGCTTTTCAGGACAACCTGGGTATTTTTATACGTCAGCAATCCTTGCCAAGGCTTTCCATTCTTGACCTTCTTCAGTTTCAGAACCAGAGGGCAACGTGTCACGATTCCTGTAGGCCACCCCATATGAATTAATTAGTTTTCAGTAGTCACACCCAGAATATTTGGATCTTATCAGTATGCTGGAGAACAGCACATACAGTAGAACCAGTTTTGTTGTCATAGTAAAGAGTATTTCCACAGTGGTTCTTTGTCAGTGTATCTGCTGTAAATGTAAATCTCACTGAACCTAATGTAAGCAATTCATTATTATTAATCTAAGACAACATGCTACCTTTTTTAAGACAGATATAATATCCTACCACTAAATAGGCCATATCCATAATTGTGTTTCAACTCAATTTCAACTTAATTACTGGGTGAAGTCCAAAGCACTGTTATACCTATACAGGACACATACTTATTGTTTAGAGAATACAGGTTGTGTGTGTGTGTGTGCGCATGTGTGCAGGTACATTATTCATATGCAGTATGCATAGCAAATTCAGGTCTGTGGAGACTTACTGCTCTGTATAGTTCCATATTACATGAACAGCCCAGCTACAAAGGGCTGAAACAATCACACTGAACTGTTCTGTTCAGAGCAGAGTATGAAGTGCAGTTCTTGTTAATGCTTTTTTCCCTCTTCAGAAATTGTATACTATATTGTATGAGACAAGACAAATGCAATCCACTGGTAAACTCGCACCCAGCTAATGGAATTACAGTTCACACAGTGCTGTAAAGTGGAATCAGCATTCACTGGAAGATAGGCGTCAGTCAACCGTCATTATCTGAGCAACTCGGAGGCGCCTTAAAAATTACATAGTGCCCGAGAGCTATGAGACGAGGAACCCCATCTAGCCGCCCCCATACCTGGTGGAACCAAGTCAGCTCGTTGACTCCTGTTCTCTTTTGCCCAGTGATAGACGGTTTCGCACCCAGGTGTGCATTTGTGTTGTGACATACAATGGATTTGGTGTGTGTGTGTGTGTGTGTGTGAGAGAGAGAGAGAGAGAGTGAGAGAGAGAAAGAGTCGTGCGTGTGTGTGTGAGTCTCACCGCTCCCTCTGGGCAGCGCCACTCCAGACAGGGCCTCCAGTACGGAGCTCTTGCCGGAACTCTGGTCTCCGATCACAGCGATGGCCGGCAGAGCCAGGTCCTTCTCCACCCCCAGGGAGCGCAGGGAGTCAATCAGGTCAATGCAGGGACGCACCTTCTCTTCATAGTGCTGATCCAGAGATGCGCTGCTCTCTGAGGTCTTGGGATATTAGACCAAAATTGAATTGAGTACCACAGCTGCACTCAATGAAGGACCCAGGTAAAGGACTTTGCCTTACAGTACCATCACTAACCAATATAAGAAATGCTGTACTATGCCCAATGTGCAAAACAACAGAAGGAACATTGATGGTTTATTCATTTTCCTCAAGTTGCTCTCTGTAGTATTACTGTGGCTCTGTTGAGATGAAACAATAAAATGAAAACCTATGAGAACATGAATGACACTTAGACACTCAGACCCATGCTTACCAAAATTCCATTTGTGGCCCCATTCGGCTGGTTCAGGCATTTATACTTTGCCATGCTCGCTGTGGCACTTCTTTATTAGGAAGACTGAAGATCCTGATAAGGTTAAGTGTCATATAAGATTACTTACAACAATTTGCAGGTTATACACAATATAAATCCTCCAAAAGCAACAACTAAATCATGTTATTTAAAAAAAAAAAAAGAATTTATGCATTCAGCTGAGCATGAGCATGCAGTCGAACCAGCAAAACCCAAGCTTTACTCTGTGTTAAATGTTTGCTGTCTACATCTCCATTGAAACATTTATATCTCTAACATCCCCAACAGGATTTGGGCACCACATTTACCCCAGCACTCATTGATGTTTATGAGTTTAGGCCTCAGCGTTTATTGCCAATAAAATATAGCTGAGGAGGACCCACGTCACCAAAAACAAACGTGCTCTCGGATACCGGTAGACATTCGGTTGAGCCCGCTCGCGGGGTTCAAACAATACGATGGACGAAGGAGGCACTGTAGTCTACCACTCACTGTACGTGGCGAGGTACATCCAACCTGATCATCGAAACTCAAGTAGACTAGTGTATACGACGCCGGTAAAATGATGATAATCAAATCAAATGCTGTGATATATGTAAATTTTGTAGATACCTTGTTAAACATTATAAAGAAGAGATTACAAAAACTTTAATTTCATCGAAAGTAGTAAGTTGAAAAGTATGTACCCAATATGATTTTGCAACCTAATATAAACACACACATGCACACACAAAGACCACGTTGTGATGTCTAGAAACTTAATATTATATTAATTGTCCAAAACCTCCACAAGAAAGGTGCGGCGTTTAGCTTTAAAAGTAATTTAAATTCTTCTTATGTTTGTTCAGCGTTCATTTTATTTTTCTAATACATTTCTCAACTTATACAACGTATCGACAGTAGTTTAGCCTGGACATATGTATAGGCTACTGATTTGCGGTGAGCGTAAAAAGTAAGAACTTACTGGCAGGTAGTTTACTTCTTGCCGCAGCAGCTGACACCTTGGATTCAATGTGTGGATGGTGTGGGGGAAGCGCTCCTGCCTGCAATATAACAGTCGTGCGGACTAAATATCTGTGACCAGTGTGATCCAGCTGGAAAACGAAACTAGAGATTTGGTTTCGTTTTGCCGTAAAATGAAATCTAATAACAGTTCTGCCGGCATCACACTGGGCGTCAAAGACTTTTCTTTACCGTAACCTGCGAAGCCAACCACTGCGGCTGAAGCGGAGGCAACAGCCTAATGAAATGTACACAAATGTCAATGGCATGGTTGTGGGAACAGGGAAAGAGGTTTTCTGCCTGCCTGAAACCTGCTTGTCGTGTAGGGTGTTTCATATATTGGGAGCGTTTTCAAGATTTATCTTTTTCCTGGAGCTGCAACGTTTGTAACTCTCATCATTTCTACACCCTGATACAGCTCATTGAGTAGTCATACAATGTAAAGATTTAAGAAAAAAAAAAAAGAGTTCAATCAGCCAACGTTAGCTAGCTACAGGCTAGCCGATACCGCACACTGGCAGTGTTTAGTTAACCCTATCCCGATCAACATATTTCGTGTAAAAATTGTAACCCATTGTCCGCCCCTCGAAAAAAAAAAAAAAAAACTAAGTTTAGTTGTTTTGAAATTCAGCAGTGCGTATGGGGAGTTATGTGTCAATCTGGCATGGGGAGGCTGGCTGTCTGTTAAAAAAAAAAATCAGAAATAGGTGCTTTCCCCTCATGCAGTATGTATCATTTGATAATAAGTCCCAATGGAAAGCTGGACTCTGTTTGAAGTCCCAATTGTGAAAACTTCATAGGTGTAAGTGGGTGCTTTTGCCTGGGGTCATATATAAAACTTCATTACCTAAGCCCCACATTGATGTGGAAACCTGAAAAAAATTCCAAAAGGCAATCTATCTTAGTCCAGAAAGCGTGTGTTGAAATGGTTGAACACTGGCAGAATGTATTGCAGGAAAAGACCAGTCAGTTTATCTTTTCTGAAGATGCATTTTTCTCCCCTTTTTTTCAACATTATGGTGGCAAGAAAAATAGTTGAGCAATACTGGGTACACCGTACTGGGTGAGAGTCCCTGCTGTACACCGTCACCGGTGAAATTCAGTGAGTGGAGCAGGGCATTGAGATTCTCAGGTTATTAGCATCAGTGAGCACTTGAACGTCTTTGTGCTTTGCTTTTCCTTTGGAGCTGTGCTGTAGTAAATGTCTATGAGAAGATCTACAACTCAAATGGTAACTCACATAAGCAGTTACCCGTGGCTATAGATGGATGTCTACTGACTGGAAAGGCTGAGCCTTTTGCTGAAACCGTGTAACCCCACAAATAGTTTGGATCTTTCTAGTTACAAATCACCTTAGTAGAGTGTTTAGCTGTCAGGACCAGGTGTGACATTGTGGTAGATACATTCTATAAAAGGTACACAAAATGATGAGGCTAGTTGGTCTGAATGGCCTGTTGTCAATTTACATGTACCAGTCTTTCCACTTCAACTTGTATGAAATACATGCTTTGTCTCTTGTTTTTCACTGATCTCAGGTGAGGCTGCTGCTGGTTCCCTGGATACCAGACAGGTGGCATAAACTGCATTGCAGGTGATCTAACGGTAGCTAACACTTCTCATTTGTTTCATCTTAGTATCATGCGCTCTGTATGTGGAAGCAGTAAGCCTGTGTTCAGAGCTGTACCTGAGTATGGTGCCAGTGTCATGTAATAGGTAAGAAAGGGGAGATTGCAAGTTTGACTCCTTGCTGTTTACTCAAGGACCAAAACTGCTCTTCTTCTTCATACCAAAGCTGTATAAAAAGGACCAGAAAGCTCTTGAAAGCTGTGTCAGACATGGTTATCTGCCACACAAGTAAATATTATTTCAGAGACTGGCATTTTCTGTATAGTAATATGAATATCACATTTTCTAACACAAGCATGTTTATAAATATTTTATGTAAGTGCTACAAGTAGAGTACACAAAGTGTGAGGGAAAATACGTCTTGGATGTCGTCTAGCAATACGTCTAGCATATCGATAACATTCTTTTCCATGACAGCAACAAATGTTTAGGTTATAGGATAAGAACTGCAGTAAAGCAACTGCTAATGTACAACTGCAATGACTAAATGTCTGCATTTACAGAGTATATATTTATGATTTCTTCCACAGAACACATAACATTCCATTAATGTAAATGTAATGCAAAAGCAGAAGGTTTGACTACCTTGACTAAAACCATCCTTCTTGAAACTAAGTCAAATATAAAGGAGAAAAATCACAACAGATAATTTCTATATGCCTTTAGCATGGATGAATGAGGAAAAGAAGGTTAAAATTCCAGTAGGTAGTTGCGAGCTTTCATCAGGCGACTGAGCCGACTCTGCAGCGTGGCTCTCTTGCTGCCGATGTCCAAGTCCTCCTTCAGCAGCAGCTCCACGTTCTCCTTGTCCTGCAGCATCTGCAGCATCTCCCTCTGCAGCTGCGCGGCCGACTCCTGCAGGATCAGGTAGCGGATCACCAGGGGGATCTGGTCAGCCAGGCGCTGGCTGGCAATCTGAGGAGGACGGAGCACAGAAGTCATGTGATAGGATGTCAGTGAGATCACAAGTCCACTTTCGGCCATTTCATCTCCCAAAACAAAGTAAGCTGGGAAATGAACTTTGCACAAGGAGTCAAACATTAATGTGAGTTACTGCATGGACTGTAGACCCATGAATGGTCAAGAAAATTCAGAATGGACATCACTGTTATATCCTTGTGTAAAAAAATCTTAAGCAGAATGTATCCAGTAAAATCGTGCACAAGAGCGCTACAAACTATTATTGTGACGTTACCATTGATGAAGACTTTATTGCACAACCTCTATATGCACAACCTTCCAGTGAGACTACAATTTGAAAAACAGGAGTTTATAACTTTAAATTTGGACATAGAAGTGTTGTGGAATTGAAGGGGCTTACAACATTCCATTAAGTAGCTGGCAAAGATCATCTACAAAAAATGCATGGTATGTTAGAAATTTGGTGTGTTAGAAGTTAAAATCAACAATATGATTTTAACTTTTCCATTTTCAGTGTGAGAGTAGTAGCAGCACAACATCAGAAAATTTTGTCAATGAAATGCATCTCCTATTTTGATAAACATGTACACCCAGTAGCTGGCAAACTCGTTCATAAATAAATGTCTTTTCAATCTCATCTGTGGTCATAATGAATTCAGTGGTTCTGTAGCTTGTCTTATGCATCCAGTGACTGGCATGTTAGAATTTCTGTGAAATAGGGGAGGTTTAAATTCTTCAACGGATAGCTCTAGGAAGTAGCAACACAGCACAACCAAAAATTATAATTATTGCAGTAGTTCATCACATAACTTACACATCCATAATGCACTACAGTGATGGCCCTTGTCTGTGTAGAGGTAGCGTGGGATAACATGTGTCCAACACTCATAAATGTCATAAATAACACAGTAAATGTCATAAATAACACACATAAATAACACAGTCATAAAAGACACAGTAATTTCCTCTCTCCACGTCCATAGATGCCATGTGAGAGATTACGGACACGATGGCAATGGCGATGACTGGTTTAATTTTCTGACTGGTTTAATTGTGTCGTGCAAAGGTTTACAGTTCCAGGCGGGGCATGGCCTTGTACACTTCAGCAAGTACGCTTACCCTGGGTTGCTTCAGTACGATTATACTATAATCTAAATTCATACACAGGCAGTCAGTGGTTTTACAACAAAATACACTCAATGTACAAATCAATTAATGAATGAAAACAACAAAAACATGAACAACAAAACAACAAATAAAAAACCAAGATCCCCAATCGAGAGGAAAAAAATCACTGTTATCTTTTTAAATGTTTCTTTTTTAACTTCACTCAGAGGCTTGCACTGGCTGTTTTTCTTGCTCACATTCTCACTGCACAGCCTTTCTCTCCCTCCTCACAGATCAGGACTTTGTGTCATAGAACTGAAAATGTCAGCATTTTCATTTATGGCATACACCATATCACCTTGAACCAAAGACTATCGGTGATGTAAGATTTGAATCCTTGACTCTTGACATCCTGGATATGAGTGACTGCTAAGCAAAAGAATGGATAGTATGTGAAATGTATTCTCAAAGGACAGGATACTAACAGTGGTATAATGTGTTAGAGCCACAAAAACCAACTAATGTAAGCGTGAAGTAGCACAACAGCCTCCACTTACCCGGTAGTATGACTTGAGGTGAAGCATCATTTCCTGTAGAGTGGCATGGCTGTCTGTGCTGTAGACCATGCTCCTATTGGACCTCTGCAAACTATACCCATCTTCATCTTCCTGCTCTTCCCTCTTCAGCTCACTGAGATTTTGGCTGTAGGTGCTGTCTTGAGTGTAAACAATGAGCTCCATCTTGAACTGGGTCCTCAACATGTCCTCTGCTGTGGACTCTTTGCCCTGCTTAATGGCCTCAATTTTGGTCTGGATGTCAAGAAATGAACAAGACAAAGCAACAGTTACATGAATGACATTGTGGATTTGTGGTTCAAAGACAGGACTAAATCTCAGATTCAATCCAGCCAGAAGCTGCTTGGGTTTTTGTGTTCTTCCTTAAAATTGATTGATACATGGAAGAAGTGTTTCATTTTCTCTGTATTGTATTAATTAGTAACAGTAACTGCAGGTAACCCTAAGGTTATGAAAGAAATACAGTAAGAGAAAAGAGACAACAATTGCCTAATTTCCAGATGACAACACATCACCTAATTTCCTCATCCAAAGGTAAAAGCAAATCACATGGTGGGTCGCACTGCCATTTATTAAAGCCTACCTTGGCAGTTCTGAGGAGGTTTGGGTATCCAACTGAGTTGTTGTAAGCCAGCTGCATGAAGGCCTTCCTCACAATGTCTACAGTAAAAAAAAAGCACGTTATTTTAATACATTAAAAATAGCAAGAAATAAAATAAATTCATCAGGCTTCATTGATAACAATCCAGGTCTGGTTCCCATTGATAGCAACGGGACAGTATCCCTCTAAAACCATTGCATTCAAGTTGATAAAAATGGGTTCCAGGGCTGGATTAAAATGTTTTCTTTGCAGCTGATTATTGCAGCACCTGAGCATATGAACATTAGTGAGCCTTTATTAAGTATCACAATAAACAGATAAACTTCTTAACTTAACATACCTGTACAAAGCAATCAATTTGTCAGTACTAATTATGTGCCCTCAAAAGGATATCTGCCTAACCACAAAGCAAGTAGTCATTTCTGTTGGTTTTATCATTTGTAGATCTAGTACATCATTATTTATCTACTAGCCATCAGTATCCAGGGTAATCTCCATAGCTGATATGCTAACATTATCCACTTACACAGCAAGATCTCACTCCATGCCAGCTTTGCTGAACGTTTTCAAGTATGGAATTTAACTGATCAACTATCAAAAGGCTAATCAAATTCTACAACCTCAATAAAATTGGCATTTCAGTTAGGCTTGATTATTTAAGGTTGTAGTTAGCAGAAGCCATTGACGAAATGGTCAGGTGGGGTTTACCTGTGACCTCTTTGAGCTTCTTTACAGCAGGTTCCTCCAGCAGTTTTATCTGGTCCTTCACCAGCACCTCAAAGGTCTTGTAGTTGATGAAGCCTGGAAGCTCCCTGCCTCTGTATTTAACTTCATATTCATGTACCTCATCCTCAATCCTCTTGTTGACTGCAGAGAAAATGAATACAGCATATACAATGTTTTCAAAAAACTCCATGCATGAAAAGAACGTGCACTTTTTAAAAGTATGCTCTAATCTGGTACCCTGTATCTGCAACAATCTGTGGAACTGGTTCTACCATAACAGCATGACTGTGTGGTGATACACCACAATGTGATATGAGCCAAAATACAGTTCAGAAAAAGAATGCCCCATACCTATACAGCACCAAGTCAGACCAATTTTGATTCATTGCTCTGACTCATCTAACCTCACTTGAACATACAAAATCTGTACATAGTGTCATGAGGCACAATAAATGTCCAGATGTGAATCAATTCTAATTTCTTCTTCATCCTCTTTTTTTCTGTTTCTCTGTATTTTCCTGCCACATTGCATCTTTGAAAACATTCTGGTACTCAAATTTTTATATCTTACCATCAGACTCTCATCATATAATAATACAACCAATTGCCACATATGTTCAGTTTAGCCAACTCTCTGCCCTTGTCAGAAATAGGTGGCAGCCATCTTAGTTGTCCATGAAAGCCGTCTAACTAAGGTTTAAGCTAACCCAAGATTAACTATGTTAACATAGCAGTCTATCCTCTACAGGCTGTAGAAATGGTTCTAAAATACATTATTAATCTTATTAATTAATGATTTAACAACAACATCACTTCATATGCCAATTCACATCAGCAGAAAAGTCAAATTATGTACCTGAAAAGGCAAATGTTGTACCTGACACCTAAACATTCTGAGAGACGGAATCATTTGTGTAGAATGACATATTTCAATTTCAAAATACAAGGATGAGGATGAACGTAGTAACTGCAAAAAATCCACTTTATTCCAAAAACATCCAATTGGTTCAAACTTTGCATGGGTTCTTTCAGAATGGGGCTAAAGGCATGGTGTAATGATGGATCAGATTATAAAGCTATTCAGTAAAATTTTTAAGCTTTTACATTGTTGTGTATTTTAAAAGCCAGCAAGTTAGTAGACTGATTTTATTTTACACCAGTTAGCTCCTTAGATAACCAGCTTGCTAGCTGTAGTATATACTACTGCAGACTCATACAGTACATAAATAAGATGTTATGAGGTCTGGATATCAGAATGAGTGGTTTGTCTCCAACTGTAAGATGAGTTAGTTTTCTTGTGGAAATTGATAATTACAGTGGTTACTGGAGAGTCAGTATCACTGTATTTGGCAATGGAGTATGGTAAATTAGATTCTTCATGACTAAGTGGCCCAAATGCAATAACTCATACTCAGTTATGGATATTTTTCATAATCACCACAGACATCAACATTCTCAAGGCTGCCTATGGTGTTCCTTTGACTTTTTGACTTTATTTTTTGCATGTGATAAGAAAAAAGATACTCCCCAAAATCCCTCTAATAAATACAGTAAGTCCCTTTTTGATGGGGGCTATTTGATTAATTGTACCCTATTAGACATGGGCTAGAAAAGAAATGGTCCATGTGGACAAGGATTGGCTTCCCAAAGACAAAGACACAAGTACAAATTCATAAGGTGTGGAGTCACATGGTCCCAAGATCAGTAGTGGTGCACCTTTGAACATGACATTTTAGAAAAAGAAGTTAATCTGTGAAGGGATTGCTAGCTATGTCAGCATTTTAAATGTGGTCCACGATCTATGATTTCGGAATTCCATCACAGTTTCACTGACCGTTACAGGAAGTGAGGAAAGCAGCACTCACAGCTGTCTCCAGAGCGATCGAGATGCGCCTTCCATTTCCCAAACTCCTCTCTCAGCTTGGAGAAGAGGTTCAGTTTGTCTCCATTCTTCAGCTCCTCTCCAATGGTCAGGCTGATGATGTCCTGGGTGAACCCGGTCACTTTCTGTAGGGGACGATGTGCAGCATGGGCACATTGTATCAAAGCGAGTTGGAAGCTCTCCAAAGTGAAAAAGCATTCTTTGCATTCTTTACAAGTGAAGGGAACCTTGTGCCAAATGAGTCTTTTTGATTGATCCATCTCTATGCACAGAGGACAGGCTCTGATTTGCCAATTCTATCCACATTACATATTTCAAACTGTGTGTCCCTTGGTCATGTGCGGCCTGGTATTACTGCACATGTCCATGTTTCTGAAGCTGTCCCTTACCTTCTACTCATGACATACAAACGGGAGGCTTCTGACCCTAGCAGGAATGCCTGTACTCAAACTGTCATAAGATTTGAGTCCCAATACCTAATCTTTGGTCTTTTAGCTGTGTTGTACTGCACTATAATTCTGTATTTGAATGAGAGGGTAAAAAAAAAAGTTATACTTGAATATGAAGAGAAGTCACAAAACCATTCTAAGTCTTCCTGGGAGCAGGTAAGTATACTGACTGGAAGAAACCAACAGACAGCTTCAACCCAAGGTTAATAAAAAACCAGGGATGATTCAAATTGCATTGCTGTTCCTATCCCTGTCATGGTTATTAGCAGATGGGTCACAGTTTAAATGTATATTTCTTTCACTTTATGTGTGGTTGATGAATTAGGGATATGGTAATTAATGCATCATCACTGGTTAGTAGTCTATGGCTGGAAGATCATCAAAACAATGACAGTGCTGGTGCTCAATGTTGTCTTTTCCCTCTTGTTCCGAGGACAGATTCTTCAACCAAAACTCTTCATTCAGACCAGCTGTATCCGCATTTGAATCAAAACTTACGTCAATCAGGAAGTATAGCCTCTCTGTAGGGTCTGTGGGGGGTCCAGTTCCATACCTCTCCAGCTCCAGCTGAGTGTCAGCCAGCTTAGCCTCAATCTGTTCCTCCAGCCGAGGCAAAGATTTCTACAGGCAATAAAAACACACCTGAGCAGTCACTTTCTTTACTAAGCTCACAAATTGGGCACAGGCTGCCTGAATATGTTCATGTTTATTTGACTATGACTATTTTTGGCATTACCATAAACAAATTTGGTGTTGCAGTCAATTCATTTGAGGAAGAAAATAGCATGCGGTGTTATGTTGCTATGAGACACATGTTGTATTTTTTGTGAGCAGTTTCTGGTTTCTAATTTTTAAATTGTGAAATTGTTGCTTACTTCAATATGATGGACCAGTTCCAAGGTTAATTTCTCTGCCAGCTTGGGTATGGTGGCAAAACCTTCGTCAAACAGGGTACTGAACAGGACACCAACAGTGTGACAAAAACATTAAGTAAACAAGACAGGTATTTAAAATAATAACCAAAAGTAAATTTGCCTTACATGATTCAAAAGATTGAGAGGCGGCTACAAACAACAGAAATTATGGCCCTTAGATCCAATAATGACCAAAGGCAACATGAGCCTCAAAAAAAGAAAAGATATCATTATGTCTGTATGACCCCAAAACTTTGAGATGGGCACACGCAGCCAAATTTCTTACCTGAAATGTGGGTGATCCTGGAAGAAGGCCTTCTCTTTTTCGGTAGCTTCACTCAGGGACACCTTGTCAATGATCTCCTTTTGTCCCCTGCACTTGACGATCATGTAGCCCTTGTTCAAGTGGATGACTCATTGTGGACAATGTCCACGACTGTCTCTTCTGTGCCCTTGTCCACCAGGTCCGGCTTTGTCAGAATACCTGCCACAGAGTTTTTACAACGTTTTTCTTCTTATATTGAGAAAATATGATTCATTGGTCCAGTCTTGCCAGCATCGCAGTGCAGAGACAACAGAAGTACTGGTCGGGAAAGCAATGGTAGAATGAGTTGCCGGCATTTAGCCAGTGTTTGTGAGCTATGACTGTGAAAAGAGCAGTAGTAGCACTGCACTCTGAGTGACATGTTATTACCCAGGGTCCTCTGCCCTTCAGGGTCCACTTCCTGTGCCATCTTCAAGGCTTCCGTTGTTGCTATGTCGACATTGCTTGGCACCACCACCAGGTTAATGGTCTCCTGCCTCATGATGAACTTCTTGATCAGTCTCTTGATCTGAAAAACAGTAAAATTTTAGTATAAATATTACACTTTTCTGGCCTCTCTAATGTTCCTGGCTAGTTTTCATCAACCACTCTGAAGGCACGTAGCATGTAAGTCTCAAAGGATTTTTTATATTTTTTATATTTTTTATAAAACTGGACAGACTAATGAAGGCTGTGTTCACAGTGCCCATGGCTACCTTTGCTTTACACTGCTTTTAGATTAATGTGCTGTTTCCTTGGTTAAAAAGTGGGGGTTAAAAACTACAAAGTGAAATTCAAGGCATTTTTATGGAGAGTAAAACACGGCATACTGAATGGAAGTAGTCATTATTCTAAAATCAAGAAATCCACACAGAAAAGACTGAATTAAGGTAATAATTTCATCCAGTGCAAACATCTTATAAACCTCTCCTGTTTCGATTTTCTCATTGTCAACCTGCTTTTACAAAAATGAAATATCCTGCTAATAATGCTAACATAAGAAAAAATATAATTTTTTTTTATCTCACCATTACCTTACATAACAGCCACATACACCTCCAGCCAAAGTTTTTAATCAGTAAATTAAACTAAAATAAGCAGCTACTTTCAAAAGACTACAGTTGATTTTTGATCTCACAGACTCAGGCATACTTAAAGCAGGTGGAGGCTGGGGCACAGGTCATAGGTGGGGCTCTCACCTGGTCCCCGATGTTCTCGGGCTGACCTTTCACAGCGACCCTGGCGATGCCCGGCAGGTCGATGAGCGTGAGGTCAGGGACGTCAGGGGAGGAGATCTCCAGACTGATGAGGTCATCGCTGATCCCCACCCCGACCCCCGCCATTTCGTCCTGAGCTGCAGGAAGGCGGAATGCAGAAGTGTGGGTTTTAAAGGAATGTAAAGCAATATGTAAACGGCCATCAGGACACTCCATTGTCTCCCAGTCAATCCAAGTAAAACTTAAATTAACAAATGAATATGAGCCACTGTGACGGAGTGCCGTCACTACGGTTGAGTATGTGCTCTGACTGCCATACCAACGAGCCTGGCTCTTTGGCGTCGCGGTCAAAGTTGCATGTTTGGTACCCCGTAGACCCGGGTTTAAGGCCGGGCGGGGCGACTGCTCTCGCCCTTCGCTACAGCCACCCAGCCCAAGACTGCTTAAACAGTCTTCAACAACTTTAGAGTGCCCCATGCATTAGGCTTTCTGAAATGATCATACGAATTAAAATATTTCCCCCTGTTCACCAAACTGGTAATTTATATCAGCTACCCATGCTAACAAGGCTGCATAACCATGTAAGCTCTCAGCAGTATCTTACAACCCAATCCTGGAGCAATGGAAGAACTCTTTTCTCAGAAATACTATCCATGCATTACACTTCAGCATGCAACCAAATGGTGTTCTGGGCTGGTCTCCATAAACAGGGAAACAGACTACATTCCCTTGTGATTACATTACATTACATGCATTTAGCAGATGCTCCTATCCAGAGTGACTTCCAGCACAATAGAGATTAAGTGTATCCATTCAAGTTGAATTAAAAACATTATCAGACCAGGCTAACAACACTCACAGACCAGTGAGTGTGAGCATAACACTATTCAAGCCTTTCCACTGCAAGGTAAAATACACATCAAATCCTAGAGGTAGCAGATATTGGGGGTGGGGATTGAGGTGAAACCAAGATGCAGTCTGAAGAGGTGGGTCTTCAGATGCAACTCTGCTGTCCTAACCTCTGTGGTGATGAGTTGTTGCTTGCATCTCGGGTGACCACCAAATGACCTCTAAATGTCATATCCTTCCGCTGAGCACAAAGGCTCATGTGTGGCAGGAGCCCTACCTTCTCTGATCATCATCTCCACGTCAGCAGGGTCGTCAATGTCTATACCCTCTTTGCCCTGATAGATGATTTTCCCATGCCACCCTTCTTCCTCTTTCACCCTCTTCATCTTCAGCTCCAGAGGGCATCTTGTCACAATGCCTGCACAGAGAAAGTGGTTACAGTCAGAAAACTTAGTTACACTGCTGTGCCCTCCTGATGTCATTCCAACAATAGGCTTTCAAAATCAAGCACATTACAGACATTTTAAGAGATGGTGGATGTTAATGCCTGTTAATGTCTGTTAATGCCTCAGAATATGACTCAAATATTGTGGTTTCATGACATTATCTTATCTAATAATTCAGACATAGAGGCGTGTGTGTGTGTGTGTGTGTGTGTGTGTGTGTGAGAGAGAGAGAGAGAGAGAGAGAGAGAGTGGTGCGTGTGTGTGTCTCACCGCTCCCTCTGGGCAGTGCCACTCCAGACAGGGCCTCCAGTACAGAGCTCTTGCCGGAGCTCTGGTCTCCAATCACAGCGATGGCCGGCAGAGCCAGGTCCTTCTCCACCCCCAGGGAGCGCAGGGAGTCAATCAGGTCGATGCAGGGACGCACCTTCTCTTCATAGTGCTGGTTCAGGGTGTTACTCATTTTAACTGTCATATGATGCGTTTCTGCTATTTACAAAAAAGTGAACAATATGCATGGAATTAAATGTTTTAAAAGTAAAAAGTAAAACCCAGTATTAGCAAATAATGTGATCTCACTTACAACAATCGTTGTTGAAATCATTGACGCAACTAGATAATCAAATACTGAAATGTCTAATGTCTAATATTTCTTTTTACTATATATACTGTGAATAGGGATAATGGAATAAACCGTACCTGTTTCCAGTTCTTGTGCCTCTGTTTCTAGACTGGAATCTGCCATGATCTGACCCCGCTTGACGTGTGCCATCGAAGCTGGTAACCGACAAGAAACTACAACGGAAACAAAGCATACTGGGTTTTATACGCAGGGTAGGAGGTGTACACTGTGGAAACTGAAAGTCAAAGACGAGCCAAGTTTCGTTTCTCGCTTTTTACGACAGTCACGGAAAAACCCCGTTTTTGTTGTTTTATGAAGAGGGCATCATATGATGGCATCTAATATGCATTTACGTATGTACAAATGTAATTAATCTTGATTACTTGCCGTAATCAAACCGTAAGCCTTTCGACACCTGAATTCTCATCCTGTCATAAAGAATCGCCTTAGTCGCATTAGTTGAGTAATTGTTTTATTTCGTTGTTGGCGATTAGCGATAAAGATCCTGCACACATTGCTCACGTAATAATTGTTCGCATAATTGAGTGGGAATGAAACAATTTACAGCTGCCGCGCCCTTAACTCAGATTTCTCCTTGCTTATTTTTCACCGTCTCAGGCGTACATCTGCCCAGTAATTCAGTTATTCAGTTATCAGATATTTATAGCAGGAGAGTTGCTGCCTTTCGCAGGGCTGTTCACCTAGATTCCTCTGGGGTTGACGAGCAGTGACACATGGCAATCCGGCGCCGGCGCTAAGGGGGTGCATTACACCCCCAAACGGACTTCAGAGTCCACGTATAGAATTATCGCAATACAGCAGTCTTCACACATATAGCCATTGTAGGTTTTAACATTGTGCAAAATACCAGGTGGCAATCGGGGTGTCCCGTGTGGTGACCACACCACTCCCCGCCGTTATCTGCTAATGCGCCGCAAGGAAGCTATATCCAATGCAAAAAGGAACAATCTCCAAAAATTAATACAAAATATTCCTCAAAGTCTGATGCAAAAGGTTTATTGTACATGGTTCACATACAGTAAACCAGGCTGGTCCGTGCGGAGCAGTAGCGTCATCAGTCATAACCCCAAGCAGTCCCCCAAAGCAGTCCCCTAAGCAGTCCCCCCCCCCCCCCCCCCCCCCCACTACATTTCCAGTGTAGGAGAGTTAACTAATAGAAAGGAGCACTTGAAACAATCTCCATAACAACAGATTAGATAAAACAATCCCACTAAGATTCTATTCCAACAAATTAGAGGTATGACGTAACAGCAGAATAAAAAGTCCATACAGTTAGGACCCAGAGGAGGATTCTTGTTGCCAGTGTCAATACGCTCAGTGTTTTTATTGGCTTTATTGGCAGCCTTTGTTCTGTCTTTGATATCCCCTCACTCTGACCAGTTTAACAGTTGACATTTAAATTGTTGCAACGGAGCCAATCAGAGACAGCTGGCGTCAAGTGAGATTTGCTCCATACAGACGTAAAGCCATCACATACATTATTACTACCTTCAAAATGTCTCAGACAGGAAACACAGAGCACACCAGTAGAGACTTAAGAAAGAAAGTGAAAGGCAAGTTAAGTCAGCCAGTTTCAATTTAAGTCAGTCTGCTTAATTACTTTCCTTCATTCTGATGTACTTATTTTGCCCTCTTTCATCATGCATCTCTTTTTTTGAATACAGAAATCCCTCACCACAGCTGACTTTTTAGTATTCTTTTACATAGATTCTTTGGCTATTTGCTGACATTGTCTTCCGAGGCCACTGCCGCTGATGCGGCTACGGGAGAAATAGATGATGCTGGTGCTAAGCTTAATTCTTCTGTTGAGCCAGAAAGGCATGTGAGGAAATTGATGTTAAAAGGAATTACGTTGCTCTTTGAAAACCTGCATAAGAATTGGAAATCTAAACTTACACAAGCCAATAAAATTAAACAAAAGATTAATGAGCTTCTTTCTGGGAAAATGGCATCTCAAACAGTGGGTGGTGTAAAGAAGTATTTACAGAAATATTCTATGCTGTGCAAAGAGGCTATAGAAACCCATACTACATTGCCAGAAATGCCCATGCCAGACACTGACATTGTGGCTTCCTTTAAGAGGTGCAATAAATAAAAATTATGTAAAATGGTCCCTGACATTTTACATTGTTTTATTCCTAATACCATGTAACTTTCACTGTAATCTTAGTGGTGGGTTTGTTGGTTGCTGATCTCCCGATTACAGTCAAATTGATTCCATATCCTACTGTGCTTTGTTCTACATCATAAATGGATATAAACAGCATCTAAAAACACACCAGTATTCCTGAAAAGGCTATCAAGATTTTGCACTAAGGAACATTTGTAAGATTGCATACAAAGGAACTTACCCCGTAGTACAGTAAGAGGATGTGATGGTTGATCACCTACTCTTCTTAGTGAGGTGGAGAGGAAGCTGTGGTATATATGCAGAGAAGCAGTGGGCATCAAGCACACCAGAAGAGACTTAAGAATGAAAGTGAAAGGAGAGTTAGGTTGGGACAGTTTGTGCAGACCTTGTAAATTTCCACTGTCGCACAATTTACACCAGCCTGTGCCCGTTTCACTTTCATTCTGATGCATTTATTTTGCCCTCCTTTCTTCACGAATCTCTCTCCGGGGATGATGTGCCATCCTGACGGAGGTGTATGCCAAATCACTCCTCTCATTTATGCAGCATAAAAACATTTAGTGTCACCTCTGGAATCTGCTGTTTGTAGCCAAGATCCCAATCCTTCCTTGAGTTGGATGAAATTGTCTGCAAAACGGAGAAATAATGCAAAAGTGGGATTCCACATACAGTACGGTCCAAGCACTTAATGAGCCAGGCCCGGCACCAGGATGAAGTGACTGAGGGGGGTGTAGGAGCCATTTAGTCACCTTTAATTTGTGGGTTTATTGGTCTTTCTTGTTTTAGCCAGTTGGGGGTGTAATGCACTGGGTGTTAGTCACATGGGTTCACAGGTGTATATGAACAGGTGTTCACACATTAATTAGGTGAAGGTGTGGATGGCGGAGGAGACACGCTTCTTACCGTAGCCGTAGCCAAAATAATGCTGCCACACTACAACCATCACAGCACAATTCCTTTTATTAATATCACCAGCACCTTTGATCTGCACCAGATAAAAACCTGGACCTATTGTTTGGACATTGGTTTATTGGAGCTACCTGTGCATTGAGAACACTTGGCCATCCACTCTGAGGCTTATAGGATATAGGCAAATCTTTTTATATAGTAAAACAGCAGGTTATCATCCTGCTATGCCTATTTCTGCATTTTGTTTCATCCTGGTGGCAATATAGTGGCGTTTTGACTAGATGGGAACAATTCCCTATGACCCTACCTTACTGTGCGGCTGGTGGAGCTAGTAGATTAAGTTCAGGCTCAGCAATATCATTGGTGCTGCTGAGGCTACTGGCCTCGGCTGGGGTCACTACGATGTTTTGTTTTTTCTTACAAAACCACGTTCTGATATCCATCCTGAACTGCTTTTTGGCTAAGCAAACAAGCTACGTAACATGGTGGCGAAAGTTGAATTAAATATTTAGCAAGCAAACTAGCTTGAGTGTTAACGGTTTTATCACATCGCGTACAGTTCAAATATAATAGATAAATCTCTTGGCAATGCACAACAAACAGCGCTGTCCATGGTTCTGAAATAACAGCGCTATGTTTCAGAACCATGTTTGAATGCTGTTTGTGTAGTGCGAAAAGAGACTGGATCAGATAACAAGCTTCAAATATTTTATGGGGGGAAACTTCAAAGAAGATATTTCATTACTGTCGTCTATACGACTTTTTGTTTTGGAGTAAAAATATCAACATATTTAACTGAAACGTTGCCAAGATGGTGCGCATTTTCTCTAAAAATAGCTTTAAAAATGAATGAAATGCTTTGAAATTTCATGTAGTAAGAATGTTAGTTGTGACACAGCTTCTGATCAATTTGTTAACAATAAAACATATCTAATGATCATTTTTAAAGCAAAACCTTAAACAGAGTTGACATTGATGGTAACAGAGTTGATATGAATAAATATGAATAACAGACTTGACCACCCATAGTTGAAAGACCAAAAACAATTTCTGCCTGACTCAAAAACTTTTAAAACCATTTTTAAATGTAAAAACAATTATTTAACCCTAACATCTGAATTACAGATCTTTCATGAACTTGAATAATAATTGCGCCTAAAATATACATCAAGCACTATTATTAGTGAAAGTTTAATATAATTAGTATTATTATTCAAAAGTGATTCAATAAAGTTTTTTTTTGAAAAATAACAGAAGCTTTATCTGCGAGACGCAAAATGTACCCCCAATTCTAGAACTAATCATAAGACAAAGCGTAACCATAAATGGCCTCAGTCTTGGTGGGCATGCATTAGGCTGTCGCCATAATGAGGTAAATCCTGGCATTATCTCTACTATCCTTTTCCTAGCAAATCTCATATATTTTGCACTCATCTAATGATTGTGACCAAACAGCATTTTAAGGCAGAGCAACACTTGGAAGTGCTGTCATGGGTTAAGCATGCATTTGTATTGGGTTATCAGCATGGTCTCTAAGATGGACTTCATCATAACTTTGTTTTCCCCTTTTATTTGGCAAATTAGTGATGTCATATGCACATCCAACTTCCATCTTTCTCTTTATAACCATTGACAGTCAAGGTTGGCATGTCTTAGAGCACTGCAGATGAAAATGCCATGATGATAATAGTGAAATTACATCACACACTTTTACATTTGCCATTTTTGTTATGCTATGTTATATTGAAATGTCAGATTTCTCAAATAACTTTGGTAAGTCTTGCATTTATGCATAGTGGCAACATGTTCCAGCCTTAAGGAATAACTTCAGATAAGTACAGATGAATAACATACTCAAAGTAAAAGCAAAATATCATTAAGTATTCAACATTTAAATGTATTAAATATCATTATTATATTATATGATTGATTTACAGAAATGTATACTTAAAATTAATTCCTAAACGCACGTCTGGGCAAACAGATTTGCATTCAATTGACTTTTGTAATCTACATTCTAGAGTTGTGGCTCAGTAGAAAAATTCAGCAAGTTTCTCCTGAGCTCTGTTGAGTCTGGCAACACGGTGCTGCAGGTCAAGTCTCTGCCTGCTGGCTGCCGAGTCGTCGCGCAGAATCTCGGCCACGTTACCCCCGTCTATCAGGTTGAGCATCTCGCTGATCAGCAGTTTGCCTGACTTCTTCAGCATGAAGAGAAGGATGAGCATGGGCACCTCGTCTGCCAGCCGCTGGACAACGATCTGAGGTGGAGGAACAAAGGCACTGAATCCAACATGACTCATTCATTTTGTTAGCACAGTAAGTATGATTCAGAAAGAGCAGTGTTTGTGTCTATCGGAGAGCTTAGTTCACAAGGCGCTATTTGAAAGAACCGGATGAATTGTGAAATGCAACACAGGTTCATGTAATTTCTGCAGCCCTCATACTATGCAGCTGCTCTAATGCAGAAAAACCTTTTCACTGATTTCATATTTTTTACATGCTTAGATAAAGATATTACAGTGCATTTTCCCACCTTGTAGTAGGCATCAAGCATCTCTGGGTATGTAGACCTGCTGAAAAATGGTTCTAATTTCCCACGTGGAACCTCATCATCTTCAGAGATATCAAACAAGGTTTTGAAGAAAATACTGTCTTGAGTGTAGACCAGCTGTTCCATTTCAAATTGCTCCAGGATCCTTTTCTGCACTTTGGCCTCCTGGTTTGACTGGATGTTATAAATTTTGTCCTGCAAGATAGTGAGAAAAAATATCGCAATGGTAAACCAAAAGGTCTTATGAGGATGCAATACCTGTTAATACTGAGACTAATTAGTAGATTGATTGAATCTGTTTTGATTTACTGTTTTCAATCATTATATTTAGTTACATCACCATGTATTCCTGCATGCAGTATTTGGACACCCTAAGCACTTATTGTTTAGAGACATTCAGGAAACACAATCTGTATGACCTTTTATAACACACAGCCCTCCACAAAAATAATTGAGGCAGTACTTGATGCAGTCCACATAGCAATTTAGAAAGCAAGGACATTTCATTTTGAGCTTATAAAGACTTCAGTCTGACACAAAAGCAGGAGTGATAACCTTTTTCAGCTAAAAGGCAAGGTGGGATCGTGCAGAAATAGCCACACAGTATGATTCCTTACAAATTCTAACTTGCAGAAAGCCAGCTGACAGTTTGGCTTTTATTTTGGCTTGGGCTGTTCTGGAAGACAGCTACTGTAACTTCGGGTTGGGGTTTTGAAATAATCCCATAAAGCCAGAGATGGTTAATGCTAGTCTAACAGCAGAACTGGTCCTAGATCAGCATTTACAGGAAACTACTGTATATATCCCCTTTAGTAGTGTACAAGTTATCTGTATTATTTTGTATTGTTGTAAAAAATGTTGTTTACCAAAGCTATTGATTTAAGGTACGAGTGACTCCTGAAACATGTTTCGGCCAGATATGCAAACTGCTTCTTCACAATCTCTGGGAAACAAACAAAATTAGGTTACAGGAAAGGAAAAAATTCTATGATATACAATGATGATTCTTATTTTATTGGTGTATTAAACAAAAGGTGTATTCATTTGAATAAAATCAGGATGTAAATATAAATATTAATATGTGAATTGAATGTTTGACACAGTTTATACTGTTATTATGCATTGATTAGCCTACATACAGCTTTTTGCATGTCAGAGTGTCAATGCTTGACCTACAAATACCTTGGATGGATTTCACCGTGTCCATTGCTGGCTCCTTGAGTTCCTTCACTTGTCTCTTAACAACGCTCTCAAACACATGGTACTGGCTAAAGCATGGAAGCTCCCTCCCTCTGTGGTTGGAGTCATACTCATCAACTACTTCCTGTACTGTTTTTTGGACTGATTTAGAAAAGAAACATGCACATACAAATTTCAGTTACTTACATGTAAATCTGTTCACATGAAATTATCTTGGTTTGCTATCAACATTAGACAATAGAATACAGTTCACAATAATGCTTCAAATTTGAGTTTCTTTTTGTACTCTTCAGTGTACACCGATGAGCCAAAACATTATGACCCCTCACAGGTGAACCGAATAACGATGGTCATCTCGAAACAAGGGCACATGTCAAGGTCTGGGTAGATTAGATAGTAAGCAAACAATCAGTTCTCATAGTCAACATGTTGGATGCAGGAGAAATGGGCAGGAGTAAAGACCTGAGTTACTGACAAGGGCCAAATTGTTATGGCCAGACGACTGGGTCAGAGCATCTCTGAAATGGCTTGTAGGGTGCTCCCGGTCAGCAGTGGTGAGTACCTACTGACAGTGGTCTAAGGAGGAACAAACCACAAACCAGCGACAGGGTGTTGGGCGCCTGGGGCTAATCGACGCATGAGGGCAATGAAGGCTATCCCGTCTGGTCTGAACCGACAGAAGGTCTACTGTGCCACAAGTCTCAGAAAATTTTAATAATGGTTACGAGAGGAATGTGTCTCAACACACAGTGCATCCCACCCTGTTGTTGTATGGGGCCACGTAGCCGCAGACCAGTCCGAGCACCCATGATGACCCCTGTCCACCGCCGAAAGCGCCTACAATGGGCACGTGAGTGTTGGAAGTGTGGAAGAAGGTCGCCTGGTCCGATGAGTCCTGTTTTCTTTTAAAATCACGTGGATGGCCGCGTACGTGTGTGCCATTTACCTGGGGAACTGATTGCCATCAGGATGCACTGTGGGAAGACGACAAGCCAGAGGAGGGAGTGTGATGCTCTGGGCAATGTTCTGCTGGGAAACCCTGGGTCCGGCCATTCACGCGGACGCCACATACCTAAACATTGTTACAGACCAGGTGTGCCCCTTCATGGCGATGGTATTCCCAGATGGCAATGCCTTCTTTCAGCAGGATAATGCGCCCTGCCACACTGCACACATTGTTCGGGAATGGTCTGAGGAACATGATGAAGTGTTCAAGGTGTTGTCCTGGCCTCCAAATTCTCCAGATCTCAATCCGATTGAGCATCTGTGGGATGTGCTGGACTGACAAGTCCGATCCACGGTGGCTCCACCTCGCATCTTATAGGACTTTAAGGATCTGCTGCTAATGTTTTGGTGCCAGACACCACAGGACACCTTCAGGGGTCTTGTAGAGTCCATGCCTCAGCAGGTCGGCACTGTTTTGGCGGCGCACAGAGGACCAACATCATATTAGGCGGGTAGTCATAATGTTTTGGCTCATCGGTGTATTTTACAGTACATATACCAAATAGTACAATGATATATAGTGATGTTCCCTGCTTCATTTAGAAATTTAAACTTTGGAGATTTTCCCACACAAGCACAGAAACATAAACATAGAAAATGAACACTTCAATTGCAATTAATATTTCATGTTATTAAATTATTTCATTAATACTAAGATATAAAAATAAGTAAACACTTGTTTATTTTTCAATTTGCACTTTCAATTTTCAACTTTCAACTTTCAATTTCCACTTAGACTTGTCAACTTTTACTCATCTAATGATATTTATTAATATTCATGGATATATTTTCTGGCATTTGTAAAATGACAGGTTTGACAGGTGTACTCCTCTATAGATTACTATTTTAGTACTTTAGTACTTCTCAAAATTTCATTTGCATTTTAACAGGTAACAGTTGTGTTCAATTTGCAAATGAGCAAATGTTTTGTGTATCATATTTGAAATTGACTTGCTTGATTGCTATTTTAAAAGGCATTATTTTAGGTCAACCCCAGGCTGTCCCAAATGCATTGAGTAACACCTATTTATATATAGACCCCTATTTAAATATAAACCACAAAACAAAAATAATTACTGACCGGGCATGCTTCTCACCAGGTAGTATATCCAAACAATGTGCACCCATAGAGTCACTGAACATCAACATGAACATAAAAGCTCTGAATAAATCTGTCACACTAAATCAGTACAGTGAATGAAAATGGTGAACCAGGCCAATGATAATGATTACTGTTCAATTCCCTCCTGCCTGGAGCTAAGGACTATGCAGTTAGAGTAAAATAAATAAATACTTTTTTCAAACTGCAAAGTGGTCGTGATTTCACCATGTAATGTAGGGGATACACTGTGTTAAATCTAGATTTTGTAGCTGAATAAAACATGATGTGTAGTGCCTATTCCATTGGGTGACAGTCTTAAAATGTGATATGTCCCAAGAGAAACATCCATTATGAAAACCAAAAAACTTTGGCACCACCAACGTGTAGCTAGAGGAAGTAGCAGTTTGTACTATTTAAACTAACTAGAGATAAAAATGATAAATATCTATGACTGCTAAAGCACTTTGAGGATTTTCCATATGTTCACACTTTCAAAACTAAATTAAGAAAATGAAATATTAATGCATATAAATGAGTGTGAATCATATCAGCATTCTGTAGTTGGTGTTTGTAATTGTATAAACAAATGTAAAATTCATAGGAATTCATATCTCTTTATAACCATAAGATGTATGTCTGTGAATACACTATTCAAGCACAACCAACAGAAAATGAAAATAGGAACACAGTTGAAAATTAGAAAAAAATTACATCCATCTTTGCTGTCATACAGACACTTCTTCCACTTCTGAAATTCAGGCCGCAGGAGCAAGAAGAGATTTTCTTGGTTGATGGCCTCTCCTGAAGTTAGTTTGTTGATCTTGTCATTGAAATTGGTGAGTATCTGGATAGAAATATTCAAATATTCAAACATTTTGGATGCATGCATTTGTTACATTAAATACACTTACACAAATGTAGGGAGAAAAGCGAAGGGACTTACATTGATTAGAAATGTCTTTTGTCTCTGTGGATCAAGTGGGGGTCCCTCTTCATACTGTATCAGCTCCTTTTTAAAGTCCCCTAGCTGCTTCCTAATTTGTTCACTTATGACTGGTAGTGATGTCTACAGAAAATATTCAAAAGAAAAGCTGAGTAAATGTCAACCATGAATAAAAAAGACTGTAAAATGCATTAAATCAGCTCCACTATTCAACATAAAAAGGTGGCAGACAGCTGAAGATGATCACGAGTGGCATCAAAAGGGCAGATTCAGTCTAAATGTACCTTGATGTGGTCCACAAGGTTTTGGGTCAGAACTGCGGCAAGACGTTGTGTTGTAGCTCTCTCATCACTAAGAAGAGACCTGGAAATGCATCAAGAGTTGTGTCAGAAACTGGCATAATAAATGACAGCGGTGCATCCTCATCTAGTATGCTTTTTCTTTATTTTTCCAAGTTGTGTTCATTACGCCTCTTTTATGCCCCCCCCCCCCCCCCCCCAACCAAAACAATCTGTCTGTGGATATACCTGAATTCTGCATGGTTACTGAAGAACTCTCGTTCAGTCTTGGTAGCATCAATGAGTGAGACTTTTTCATCAATTTGCTTCTGACCACGACATTTCACAAGGATGTAGCCCTTGCTGAGTGGGACAACTTTGTTTCGGACAATGTCTAGAATATTCTTCTCTGTGCCTCTGTCAATCAGGTCTGGTTTTGTCAGAACAGCTTTTCAAGAAAGAAACAAACAAAATATTATTTTAAGTGTCAATTAACTAGAATTCATACATTTCAGTTAATTAAAAACAACCCAGAATGAAGATAAAGAATGTTTAATTGTTTGTTTCCTTACCTAGTGTTCTTATTCCCTCAGGATCCACTTCTTGGGCCATTTTCAAAGCTTCTGTTGTTGCTATGTCAGTATTACATGGAACCACCACCAAAATAATAGTTTCTGCCTTCTCAATAAATGTCTGTATGAGACTTCTGATCTAAAAAGAATGCAGCATATGTAAAAATGATCTGAAGGAATGGGAATTAAGTGACAGTAGTTAAATTTAGTTGCATGAGGGACCTCCCCTCACCCCGGCCCCATTTTTGATAGATTTTTAATTGTCAGGTTTAATCCTGACAATTGTCAATGGCTTTCTCACTGTGGTGCTGAGTGGAACATGAATAATTTTGATTTGTGTTTTGTTTTCTAAACAGTATTATTGAAATATATGAGAAATTTCAGTGAAAATATTTCTTTGCAGCTTAATTGATTCTTAACACTGATAGAGAATGGCATAAAGAGTTGCTCTTTAAAACAGATTCATCTCAACATGTCAGCTTTAGAATGGTGGGTTTCTTAAACCTTAAGCCGAGCTTTGACGCAAAATTGCATGGAAATGTCCACACCATGAAGAACATATTAGCAAAGTAGCTGATTCATGGAATTCTCACTAAATTATTTTAGGAAACGGTAGATTATGGCTGTCTCTAACCAGCTTTGTCAATGCGCTTTGTACAGTATTCAGCATTACCAAACTTTTTTTTTTTTTTTTCTGAATGATCACAATACAGCACTATATAATCTATTTATAATCTATTTCTGTACCCACCTGCTCCCCTATGTCTTCTGGTTGGTTTTTTATAGCAACTCTGGCAATCCCAGGTAGATCAATCAGGGTGAGGTCACACACATCAGGGGAGCTGATCTCAAGAGAAATTATTTCATTGCATATTCCTTCACCTGTTCCTGCTAGCTTTTCCTGGGCTGTGAAAAAAAAAACAGTTTTGTAATCATAACAAGAACCTGAAAAATGATAGCATATAATGTTTGTCATATTAGCCAGATTTTTATTAAATTATTTGTTCGTGAATTCATTAATATTTAATCTTTGCATCACCTTCAACATTTGTCTTTCAATATGTCAATATTTACCCTTTCTTATTCAAATAAAGTGGCTACGTCTGCAAGGAGTTCACTTTGAGCATAACCATAACCCTTGGGTACATGCCATTCCAGGCAGTACTGTCAAACATCATATGGTGATAAATAGATTCTTCAGTGTCTCCAGGACTGTGTCACATGGAGATGTACTGTATGTAATGGATCAGACCACAGGGTCATTGTGGTTATTTGTAAGGCTCTAACTCTTGGTGCTGTGTTGGTAGGGGGTATATGCCCTGCCAACCTGAACTTTTTATCTAAGCTTTTAGCGAAGCTATTTATCTATTGGTCAACAGTCACACTTTTTATTATTGAGATTTTTAGAACTGTTTTTGCCTTTTAATAACAAAAGAAGCCAATTCAGGCCACCAATGGCATAAAAAATGACCTATGTTACCAGTTGGTAAATTTGGGATGCCATAGCCAGCTAGCTGCTTCACTACATGTGATAACACCCCATTTACAAGTCAGTACGTGTGCTTCACTAGCAAGTGAAAAGCATTTTGGCTATCAACACTTCTTTCCACCATCAAGCAAGGGTTTAGCAAAAGTAGCTAGCTACCTAATTATTGTAACCTGATAGTAGTTAGGTAGCTAACTACAATTTATTTTCTGTTTTTATCACCCAGTTTGGCTATCTAGATATTTACCAACTACTATGTTACCTGATGTAGTTTTTTAACCACAGAAACTGTCTTGTTAGCTAACAAGCTATTTGTGGGAACTGTCATTACTGCCTTTGAGTTATTTACAGAAAATATATTCCAGTACACAGTTTTTTTGTTTGTTTGTTTGTTTTGTTTTTTGAGGGGGGGGGGGGGGGCGTTGTGTTTGTTGACTCGTTGTCTTGCCCAAATTAATCAGGAATCTGACAGACCTTTTTCAACATGTTGCGTCACTTCTGAAGGCTCACGAAAGGGAATTCTCTCGTCCTTGTAGGAGATGACTCCTCTCCATGGCAATCCACCCCTCAGCCTTCTCAGCTTAAGTTCCAGTGGACACCTGGTGACTATTCCTTGAAACCAGAGTGAGAATCATTACATTACATTAGAAGCAGATGTACGTCTCCTTATTAATATCAGTTGCATAGATCTTTTCATTATATTTTTTGATAAATCCCAATGCCCACTGTCTTGCATTCAAAAATCAGTCTTCAAAGGTCCATTAAAGTTACCCTTCAAACATTTTCACTGGTGATTTTTTTTCACACACACACACACACACACACACACAGATACATACAAACATATATTTCCTTTTTTTAATAAGAAATCTTTTACCGGTGCCTCTGGGCAGTGCCACTCCAGACAGGGCCTCCAGTACGGAGCTCTTGCCGGAGCTCTGGTCTCCAACAACAGCAATGGCTGGCAGATCAACATCCCTCTCAATGCCAATCCCTCTAAGGGTATCAATCAGGTCGATGTAAGGGCGCACCTTCTCCTCCAAGTGGCTGTAGAAGACTCCCTCCACTGGTTTACTGAAAAGGCATAACATTAAATAAACCATTTACAAAGCAAATGGCCGGTTTGTCCATGATGTACTGCTTGGTGGTAACAGCATAATACCAAAAAGTGTTTAGTGTGACTCAGAGCTATAATTTCTGTGTGCATTAAGAGTGGTTCATGAGTTTTACACTCAAAATGAGGAGTTCCCCTTAGCTGTTTCCATGGTTTACATGAAGTTAAAAGTTAAGCTCAAAGTATTGTCCAAAATGATTACATTGATTTAATTATATAACATTACCTTCCTAATTTTTGGAGCAAAATTCGTTAGTTGCATAACAGGTAGGGCATTAGATTAGATTAGATTCAACTTTATTGTCATTGTGCAGAGTACAAGTACAAAGCCAATGAAATGCAGTAGGACCATGTAGGTAGCAGACAACAAAAAAGGCTCTACAATTTATATTTTTCTGCAATTTCTGCAAAAAGATGGCACATTGATGGCACATCAAGTTGACTGTTGAATATGACTCCTACAGCTACTGTGTGTTTGTTTCGGACAAATTTGTGTTGTTGGTCTACAAATAAGCTGACAAGGTAGTCAATATTCTCTCTTCAAGTCTGCATGCAGGGTCTCATGCTTCATAGGGAGTCACTGTGATTTTAATCACTCTTTTTGTATTTTAGCTGTGCTTGTAGAGACAGTGGGGCAAGCTAGGGAAAGCAATTCTGATGGCAGCAACTGTCTATGAGACATGGGGGTAAGTAGAATGCAGCCACTGTTTTTTTTCCGAGGAGTCAGCTAAGGAGTCAACTATTGATGTGTGCTTTACCACAGCTGTTAGTATGGTAGCTTCCTCAAATAGTCTCTGATTATGAAATTAACATGATTAGCATTTATCTGTAGCAGTGCAGAATCACTATAGCTGTGATGCTTTGGACTAAGTGCAATCTTTTTTTTGAGTCTCAGAGTATTGTACAATTATTATGACTGACATATATTTTGGACAATGTACAGTTATTGTAACAGAGGTAGGTGTTTCTGCTGCCCTGGACTTCCACCAGAGTTCCTGTCTTCTTGTACCTTTTCTAATCCAGTTAATCAAGTTCACCTGTTTAGTTGGTCTGGTCATGTGTTTTGTGTACTATTTAAACCCTGGTTGTTCTCTGGGTCTTCACACAGTCTTGAGCTGCTATGCTATGTGTATGTTCCTGTGCACAAAGTCTTTTTTTTTTTTGAGCCTCCAGTGAAAATTGTTTTCTCATAACCCATGTGTGTCGCTGTGTGGTCTCTGCACTTGCATTCTTCCTGCTCCGTGTAACACCAGCATACAACAATGCACTGAGCTCAAAACCTTGACCTTTGAGCAGTGGAAGGAAGTAATATGATATGATGAGTCATCTATTACTCTTTTTCCAACATCTGAAGAGGTTTATTTTTACAAACAGCCAAAGGAAGCCTTTAATGCCCCCATACCCATTGCGAAAGGGTCTTGAAAGTAGTCTGATATCCCTCTAGATACATTTCAAATGTTGGATAACAGCATTCCAAGAAGGACTGATACTGTTCTGAAGGCAAAGGGTGGCCCAACTCCTTATTAGTTAATATTCACATATTTTTGGTGTTTCCCATTATTTGCCTACCCCGGTATATTCCAGGTGATGTGCAATTATTGTCAGTGGGAATCAGAGTATTGTGCAAATGCTATGATTGACACATCTACATCAACAATCATTTTAGCAGTGATATATCCAGAGCAACGTGCATTCATCAGAAATGAGGCTAATTCTTGGAAATGTGCAATTATTACAATGGAAATGTGTTATGAACCATGTACAATTATTGTGATGACTTGTATTTTGTCAGTAGAGAGATGAGGAGTCCCCAATATCTCACCCCTTTTGTCTGTTTTTGTGTGTGTGTGTGTGTTTTTTTAATATTTTGAATATTTGCTTTTATGAAGTAAATGTCTATGTTGTGTGCATTTTCCTTTTTTGTGGCAGAGGAACAATAATTTGACCCAAAAATAAATTGTCAAAGGCAAACAGATACAGTTTATGATTTTAACAACACATCAGCTTTAGTGAGACAAAAACTATATCCTTTTACCTTTGTGAAAACGAGAAGGTGTCTTCAGACTCTTCCGTAGGACTGTCCATTGCTAGTGGAAAATAATGAAAACACAAAACTTACCCCTTTCAGAACAGATGCTCTAGTGTATTGTTACGCAAAATCTTGTCTGAAATGGTGGGATGCAAGTACTTTATATATCCTATCTGAGCAGGTTAAAGAACAAAGTTCAGGTTTGTTGTACAGGAAGTACATTTCAATACATTGAGAGAGTTTGCTGTCTTTGAAGGAGGACTATCGCCTGATTTCATTCTTAGGTAGCCTATATAATAAAACAGTATAGTATTGTAGATCAGGTTCAGGTTCTTTCAGTTTTATTTAACTTTTTCATTGGCTCAGAAAATTTTAGAATAAACATCACAATTACAATTATAACTCTTCTTCCCAGACCAAAATTAAAGACATGCTAAAATCTGTAATACTGGAAGGAAAGATCCACACAGGCATGAAAGTGAAACCTCAGCCCAATCCAACACACACACTTCAACACTCGAACCGTACCCAGACTGGAGATAACTTTTTCTGTTACCCCACTTTGCCTGAACCCAACTTGAAGGGAGACAGAACAGTCAATACTGAGCTACTCATTTTGAAACAAATTTCCTGATGCCTGTATGTCTTCTGATTACAGAAAAATCTTTCTTTTAAATTACATTTCATTCCTTTCTTCTTTATTGTTCCTCAGGTTTTAAAACAATAGGACGTGAACATTTGCAGATTATCTGTTTTTTTTTTTGCCATTCTTGTGCAACTATTGGTCTGTGAAATATAGAAGTTCAGTCGACAGAGAGACATTGTAGCACTTAAAATTACAGTACATTGCATAGTTTACCGTTTTTTACTATATTATTCTAATATACCCTTCCATCATACTTTTATCTGGCTAGCCACATAACTAGCTAACACCACTAACTAGAGTGTAAAGTGTACATAACCAGCCAATCTAGACCAAATTCAATGGTCTTCCTTTACCTTGCATAAAATATGTTTTAATACTTCATTTCATGTTTATAATGCATCAAGGACAATTCAAACAGTACAGTTGTCACGTCCGAATGCAAACATTCAGAATACATTGATCACTTCAAAATGAAATTTGTTTTAAATGGTTACTCCTTGAGATTTTCTGCCAGCACTCTATTAACCTGTGAGATTGTATAAAAAGAGTGTGAAACAGCAGATGTAATTTTCTTGTAACTTTTCCAGTGATATATTACCCACTTATTGTGTAAAAGGGAATAATCTTTATTTGTAAGCCTGATGACACAAAATAAAAAAAAAAACTGTCATGCTGTCATGAATAAAAAAAACAGGACAGTTACTTTTAAAATTGTGTCACAGAAGAAAATTCCTCACCGGGCTTGTCTTTTTTGTCTTTATAAAGTGTTGTGAAATTGCTTAAATATATTTTAAGAGAGTCATATACGGATCTGTAGTGCAAAGAAAATCCACCTTTGCTTAGCTTTCAGGAGTAGCATCAAATAATGCACAGACAGATATTTTGAAGGCAAAATCATTACAATTCAATACTGCATTCACAAGGATAGCATAAATTCTTCTTGTATTGCATGGTTTATTTATGGAAGTGACAAAAGTAGAATAGGTACTTTTGCATGTTTTATACATTTGATACAGCAAATGTAAACAAGCAATGAGGGACAGCATCAAAGCATGTACAAAAGATTCAAATTTAAAATAAAAGATAAAAATGGTAACTTTTTACTTTTGTGAACACTGTTGAACTTGAGGCATACACAAGGGCATAAAGGAAGACTAATGCTTGATACCCAATTTAGTACTCTGAGCACCATGGTAAAATTAGACTTTGCCCATTAAAACCCATAAAAGTTGACTTTACACTTTGATAACATGATGTGTGCTGTTTATTGTCATTAATAATTTCACTTGACTTTCACTTTCTGCTGTAGCACACCTCTTTTGTCTGTGGATGAATACTACAGAAGTGGCTCCTACTCAGTAACACATTCCAAACAATGAGAGATAAATACTTAGATGTAGAGAAATTACAAATTCTTCTGGGAGAGGGAAACACTGCATCTTCGGCAGCATGGTATGTATCAGCAATGACAGACAATGGGCAAGAAGCATCCAGCCGGTAACTGTAAAAGAGATATATATATGTTACTTCTTTTCTACTTTCCCATACTTATAACCTTAGGTAATCTCCCTGCATATCAGACTTGTATCGCCCCTCCCACATTTACGGTCCTACATGAATTGCAAGTCACCTGGTGACAAGATCTCCATGAAAGACCTCAGTGTCAATGGTCATCTGTGCCATTAGTTATTAAGAGAGTCTTGAGAGAAGTGGTTAGTTCTTGAGATTTTCTGCCAGCATCCTAACCTGTGAGAATGTATAAAAAAAGTGTGAAACAGCAGTTTTAAGTTTTTTGTAACTTTTAGTGACATTATTACCCATTTCTTAGCCCCTTTCTCTATATTTATACAATAAGGCAGCACATTTCATTTTTATTGTTACAAACCTTAAATGTGCTCGGAACCACAATGGGAGTCTGTTATGCAAGTTACAGAAGTGGCTCTTCTATTGGGCATTAAGCGTATGTCATCCATTAAAAATATTTTTGATAGATATCCAACCTTTTCAGTAACAGTATATACCACCACATACACAACCACTTGATGAGACGAAAAATTCTGAAATGAATTCCAACATACTGTAATGTGTTCTTGGTAAGATAAATAGCCTAGTTCAAAATCAGTGTAAGTGTAAGTCTACAGAATTTTAACTGTGACAAATCCATCTTATGATATTTACCATAAATGTACACCAATGGAAACACAGTTCTTTTTGATTAGGCTTGCAGCACTGGGCAAATTTCCACTAAGTTCCACTAAGCACTAAATTGCTTATATTCTTAAATTCTTCAGCATAATTTTTACTGCTTGTTTTGAAATAATAACATCATGTACCTGTTCCCAACGGTATGGTCCTCCAGTGATGGCTTTATTACCTGCTGCATTGGCCATCTGGTACAGAGTGAAAATAACCTGCTCTAAACAATCACTGCTTTTGTCTCTTGATATGAGGTGAATGGAGGAAGACAAAACCATTTATGAGCTAAGTTTTGTTCCTCTTTGCAGGAACCAAATTAATGGTGCAAAAAACCCTCTGACATATTCCCTTGCATAAATATACATTTTGCATGTAAAACGCATTTTTATTGAATATGCACTTATTTACACAGTACTGAAGCTTGACCTGGCGCTGGGAAATGGAAATCATTGTTAAATGTTAAATTATTATACCATTCAGTGATGATTTAGCAGGTCTTCAATCACTTGCCTTTTTGGGAGAATAAAACATTATACTGTGTAGTCCTGCTTAATTATTATGTTTGACATTCTGATTTAAATTAATCAGCATTTACCTTTTAGAAACTTTGGAAAAAAACACTCTTGCATGGTTCACAATCATTTTTATTTTTTGAAAAAAAAAAAGCCTACAGTTGTTATTGAACAGGAGCTATTACGTCATGAATGAAGAACCGCACTCGTACAGTTTTCAGATAACTGTGTGCTAGGAGACTCACCTGAGTAACTACGTAACACAATTAACAACAAACACCACAATTTCCAATTTCTCTATTTTGGTTTCTATTACAATATCATGTTTCATTTGTCACACAAATACATTGCATCTCTCAACTGATAAAGGCTGTGTTAACTGTGTTTTCTGCTAAGTCAAAAACATAAACCATGACACGTTTTTGAGAATGTGCTGGTACAGTACCAGCAAGAATGGCATTCACACAGCAGCACTGAGAGCCTCCCACAGACCAACAGTGTTGTGCTTCCTGTCTCTTTGGGCTCCTTTTGCTCCTCAGAGGAAGTTGCCGAGCTTGCTCTGGGCCAGGGTGAGGCGCTCCATGCGGTTCTGCATGTCGACCCTCCGGCGGCTGACCTCAGACTCCTCACGTAGGATCTCATTCACGTTCCCACCGTCCATCAGGTTCAGCATCTCCCTGCACAGCAGCTGGGCCGACTCCTTCAGCAGGAAGAAGCGGATCAGCATGGGCACCTGGTCAGCCAGACGCTGGACCACGATCTGCGAGAGGTGGCCAGAAATAACAAACAAACACACAAAAAAACAAGGAGGGAAGATTAACAGTCTGTCCTTTGTAATAAGACTGTTTCGATTACTGTTTATTTCGATTACTGTTTATTACAATACTCGATGTAAGATCTCAGAAGTCCCTCTTGTATTACTGAAGTTTGCAACAAAGAATCAGGAGGAGAATCAGAAGGAGAATTTTACATTACATTACATTCATTCAGCAGATGCTCTTATCCACAGCGAATTCCAGCACAATAGACCATAACTGGTCTTGTTGACAACTATAGAACTACCACACCCTTTCCACATCAGCTGTTCATGTCATCCCTCCTCCGCCCATCTCCCGCTTTCTCTTCCCTATTTGTGATGTCCAAATGGCAGGTCAACAACGTCAGCCCCTGGGATGTGATCCCTCCATCGGACTCCAAACCATATAAAAGAACCACTATGACCAAATCAACTGTAGCCTTCACACTTTGATTGTATGGAAATTCATGCTGAAATATATTATTTTATTAATCAAATTAACATTTAGCTTCGTGAAACAAACAATTTTGGTGCTTTGACAGCTTGTGAGGGAAACCTCTTTGTCTATATAATACGAGGGCTGATATAGCAGATACTGCAGGTGTTTTGTTACGGTTTGTGTCAAAACACATTGTACCCGCTGTCACCAAACTACTCAGAGACATCTGGTGTAGAACCACCTAGAAAAACCTACAGCAACAAAAGAAGAATTCCAAATCCCATAGCTGAGATTGAGACATTGAGACCCCCTCCCTTTGAGGTTGTCTGACGCACCTCATAGTAGGCCCTGAGCATCTCGGGGTACTTGACCCTGCTGTCGAACCCAGCGCAGTTGTCCTCTGAAACCCCCGCAGAGGCACACTCGTTCAGGGACTTGAAGTAAATGCCGTCCTGAGTGTAGACCAGCTGTTCCATTTCAAACTGCTCCAGGATCCTCTCCTCCACTTTGGCCTGCTGCTTGGACTGGATGTTGTCTATCTTGTTCTGTGGATGATGGAATGAAAAAGGGAGAAGCACAGTGGGCCTGGCAGTCACTCGTACAAGACTGCACTATCACATTATATTGATATCACATATATCACATAATGCATGACAAGGGATTATTACTGTGGGAGTTTGCTGATGAGGCACTTAGTGTGAGAATTGGATCAGAATTCAATATAAATGATGTTGTATTTTTATCTCAATGAGACAATCTATATCAAGGGAAGGTCAGAATTCAGTATGAAGGATTAATGGTTTTAGAGTCTATTAATATCAGTTTTAATTGTGAGAATTACCGATGAAACGCATTGAAGAAAAGGATAACACGGGAAGCACATTTTAGTCACGTCAGTAAACTGCTGCTGGACAGTCTCTGGGAAACAAAGTAAAACATTGCACAATTACTACAAAATTTAAAAATGCCCCCCCCCCCCCCCCCCCCCCAAAAAAAATCACATATATAAATGTTATGATGATGTTATGTAAGTACATTTTGTTAGGCTTTTGCAAATTTTTATAATGAGGCATTACACATATGAGGATATGTGGAAAGGGGTAATCTGGTAGCATTAAACTCTGTAATCACTTCTGTAAAAGTGGATACATTCCTTTTCCTAAGAGCTTGAGATAAAGCACGTGATGTTACCTCTGACAACCTTCATCGTGTCTATCGCTGGCCCCTTGAGTGCCACCACCAGCCTCTGAACGACCATCTCAAACACGTTGTAGTCGCTAAAACAAGGCAACTCTCTCCCTCTGTGTTTGGAATCATATTCATTGATCACTTCCTGCACCGTTTTGTGGACTGGATGGACACAGAAAGACAAAAAAACAAAGTAGGAAATCAAACACACAGACACAAGCATATAATTCCATAATGTGTCAAAATAGTGAGCCTATATGCAACCTAAGTATGCTGTACGTTAGCTAAACATAAGCTTTACATTATTAATAAAAATAGGAAACAGTAGCTGGGTCTTTAAACGTCCTTCAAAACATAATGCAGGTGTGTTGACAGAGAAAAACTTATCTGCCAATGCTTCACTTGTGAAACATCGATGACTTACCAATAATATTATATGTGTGTGTGCATGTGCGGGCATGTGTATGTGTGTGTATATGTATGTTTCTTTTCTTTTCTTTTTAATTAGCATGAATAGGCTTGTTCTAAAGAATAATAGCAATAGAAATATTATTTTTTTAAAAACTTGTGACATACATGATGCTTTCGTGTTGTCCAGGTGATCGTTCCACTTTTTAAATTCAGAGCGCAGAAGGATGAATAGGTTTTCTTCATTGACGACCTCCCCCGTGGACAGTCGGTTTATCTTGTCATTGAAGTGGGTCAGAGTCTTGAGGCAAAAAACAAGGAAGTCAAAGAACAGAAATGCTAAATGCTCTATGCTATTATTTGTATTCTGTTTGCAATGTGCTATTGTATCTTTAATGCCTTTATTCTTTTTTTCTCTTTTATTGTTTTTATCTAATTATAACCATCTTAAATAAACCATAGATAATGCTTTCACAATAAATACATTTTACATCATACTTTAATGACCAACATAGGAAACAGTACATAGAACTAATGGCTTACAGTGGGCCACATAAAGGCGACCCACATAATACATTAAGACAAGACTTCACTGCATTCATCTTGAATATCAGATTACATCCACTCCGATACACCGTCAAAGGTAGAACTCAGCGCTTCAGAACAATGTTTGGAATGAATGTGTAGGAATACGAGCACTTCAGAAGGCAGGAGGCTGCTGACAGTGGGCACGGTGTGTAGGGCAGGGCAGATGCTAGTGGCACAGGTGAGCACAGGCTTACATCAATAAGGAAAGTCTTCCTCTTGTGGGGGTCCAAGGGCGGCCCCTCCTCACACTGGCTCAGCTCCTTCCTGGTGTCCCACAGCTGTTTCTTAATCTGCTCCGATATGATCGGCAGGGATTTCTGAAAGAGGAACAAATGCTCAGAATTAGACAGTAACACTCACTATATCAAGGCTCACGCGATTAATCAGCTCAGCCAAAAATGTCTGACAAGTAAAACGTTTTACTGTGCCAGATACTCTGCCAAATGAATATACATAAATGTAAATGCAAATGCAAATATTTCTTACTTGTTTATAGCACCTGTTCTAATGCAGACAGTGCAATAAAGCATAAGCGGACCTTTAGTAATTTGTGAGGTGAATCATGTCTACTTCAGTATAGGCACTGGAATAAAAATGAATAATGTTTTATTTTTTAATTTTACATTTAGTAATTTATTTAATCATGGCTAATTATGGTATATAAAAATAATGTGTTTCCCCAAGTAAACCAGTAATGATGTTATTTGGGGTTAGTTGCTCCTTTAAAGGGTCCCTAACATGTAACCTGCCTGTAGTTGAACCTACAATTAAAATCCACTCAAAGCTTCTTCAGTTGTGCTGAGAAATGGCAGGCAGTGAGACTCACTTTGATATGGTCCACCAGGTCCTGGGTCAGTTTTGAGGCAAGACACTGTGTGGTTGCTTTTTCCTCATACAGAAGACAACTGGAAAAGAATGACAGCTCTGTGTCTGAATACCAGTGGTTCAATACAAAACTATTGATACATACTTTTTTGTTTATGATTTCACCTTCTTTTGGTGCTTATTTTAACACACTTCAGATGCAAGTCAGAAACATCTGAAAGATTAATTCCCTATTAAAATTCACATTTGACTCATAGATTCAGCCTCTTTCTGTAGTCACACCAGCCCATCATATCTGTGTAATATCCACCTAATATCTAACACAATGGATTTACGAATATGCACAGAGTGGTATTTAATTTGATGTGGGGTGAGGCACTGCTCTTTGAACATACCTAAAGTACTCATGGCGTCTGAAGAAATCTCTCTCTATCCTTGTGGCATCAGTCAGGGAGATTCTATCATTGATCTGCTTCTGACCACGGCATTTCACAATGATGTAGCCCTTGCTCAGCGGAATAACTTGATTTCGGACAATGTCCAGAACGTTCTTCTCTGTGCCTTTGTCAACCAGGTCCGGCTTTGTCAGGATAGCTTTAGAGAGAAACAAACACAATCGCAGCAAATTCTTTTTTTTTTTTCCTGAGGGTGTGAGGATTAACTGTTCATTAAAACAGGACCCAGCATACTTCCAGACACAACAGAGAATGGGAAAATTGCCATTCAGAAATGTTATGTTGTAGAAATCTTCATGAATGGGGAAATAGTGTGTTGTTGCATTCTGATAATCAAAGGTGCAAAGGGAAATTTTAAATTTAAATTTTAAATTACAATTGAATAAAAAAACAGGTGAATAATACGTATATATATATGTATATGTATATGTATATGTATATGAATATGTATGTATATGCATACAATAAATGGATTGCCATGATGTATTGTGGCCAGAGTAAAGCAAGGGAGTGATGCCTGGCAGGAACTGCAAATTGCAAATTCTCAATTGCAGGGTCTTCCCTGCAAATAAGACTTATGTCTGTTGTTTTATTACCCAGAGTCCTCTTCCCCTCAGGATCCACTTCCTGGGCCATCCTCAGAGCTTCTGTGGTTGCTATGTCAACATTACATGGCACCACTACCAGTATAATGGTTTCACTCTTCTCAATAAAGTTGAGGATGAGACTTTTTATCTGAAAATGTAAACACATTATTTGCATTTGCCATTGGTGCCTTCTGTCAGTGAAATCTACGTGCCATTTTCATAAATGTGACATTTCTAAGTGTGTTTTGGTCATTATGGCCAAGTATGTTTTACACCATTAACACCTATTATAAAAAAACGGCAGCGTGAAGGAGAGCCTTCAACTGTCCCCAAAAACATTTTAATTCTGTTTAAATGTGTGTCAACACATTTGCACTAACCAATAACTAAACTAAACACATTTTTTGTGAGAACTGTTGGCCAAATTTTATTATTATTATTATTTTTTTTTTTTAGTAGTAGTTGTATTAAATCATTGTAAAGCACTCATTGTTTCTGGGTGATGTGTTAGGATTGGATTGGATGTGGAGTAACTGATTACATTTTAGTTTTAAAACCACAGCTAGACTTTAATCTGCTCCATTAAAAAGTCACTGATTTGACCTTTTTATAGGATCCATTTAATAGCGTCCTTGATGAAACTCATGTCATTATATGGCATTAGGCCCAAATTTTACCTATAATCCTAACCTGGTATAATCCTTACCTGGTCCCCTATATCCTCCGGCTGGCCTTTCACAGGGACTCGGGCGATCCCGGGTAGATCGATCAGGGTGAGGTCACACACATCAGGGGAGCTGATCTCCAGAGTGATCAGGTCATCACAGATCCCCACACCTTCTCCAGCCAGCTCATTCTGGGCTGTGAACAAACCAGCATTATATATGCATAATATTTTAGCCCAATATTTCCACCTCAACACAGTGCTTTCCTGTTGGGAGGAAGGGGATAAAAAGTATCAATCAACCCCAACTGTTTATGAACACAGCTTCAACTAACATGCCTCCTGTAGACCAGGTATTAAAAATAGGTAAAAAAGAAATGTCCGGTATGGCACTAATTTGAAACTGTTATTGCTCTGGTTTAACTTCAGCATCGTGGCATCTGAAAGTTTCACACATTACGACGTTCCTCATTGCTGCTCTCTAAGGCAAAGAAATTCTACACCTCAAAACAGGAAATGAAAGGATGAACAACATCATACTGCAACTGAGAAAGTGTCACTTGGGTAATCTGTTACGGAACTTATCCAAACCAGGCAAAGACATTCCTGGCAGCGCATGTTATCGAGAGGGAAGTGAGACGAGGGCATTCATTTTCTGCCCAAAGACCCAAGGAGTTGATTTGTTGATGATGCCGATCCGCCCTTTGCCAGAATCATTGCACAGGCACAGTGTCCCAAACCCAGACTAACCTTCAGCCACATAGCGTTCCACCAGTGAAGGATCGTCAAACTGGATGTACTCCTCATTGTAAGAGAGGATGGCCTTCCACTGCACTCCGCCTCTGAGCTTCCTCAGCTTCAGCTCAAGGGGACATCTGGTGACTATACCTGGATAGGAGAGAGTAAGATTCTTTGACGGTCACTTTGATGTTCACAGCCTCCCGTTTGTGTGTGTATGTGCAGACATTAATCTTTTCTCCTGCCTGAACATGAGAGGTCCCTCAACATTTTTACATCTTGGGTCTAACTGGAAAAATACAGCAAATGAAGCTGCTATGTTGTCAGAGCAATGTTGAAGGAATGTTACAGTACGTGTGCATCTCTAGTTGGATTTGAGGGTCTTTCCGCAAATTCCATTCATAATCATATTTTCTCAATGATCATATTTTCCGCAAATTTACTGCATAATGTGCTCCAATGACACACGCGTGTGTGTGTTTAATCATGTTAAAATATGTTTTTAAATCATGGTTAATGTTAGTTAGTGACATCGACCCAACTAAACAGAAAAGATGCCACAACTAATGATAGTCAAGTAACCATTGGCTCTCTATCTGGCATCCCATTGTGTGTGTGCGTGTGTGGTGTGCATGCTGTGTGTCTTACCGCTCCCTCTGGGCAGTGACACTCCAGACAGGGCCTCCAGTACGGAGCTCTTGCCAGAGCTCTGGTCTCCAATCACAGCGATGGCCGGCAGAGCCAGGTCCTTCTCAATGCCGATCCCTCTCAGGGAGTCGATCAGATCGATGTAAGGACGGACCCTTTCATCCAGGTGGGTGTGGAATACTCCCTCCATTGGTTTACTGAGATGGCAACAAAAAAAGAAACAATAACTACACGCTTTACAGCCTCAAAACAGTGGAAACATCCAGAAACTAGAGGCAACCTGTAAAAGTAAGGTAACCTTGCTGTTGTGACTAATAATCAAAATAATCAAAATCTGTGTAAATGGAATCAAATTTCCCCAAAAAAAATCTCAGAGATTGTGTACAAGCAGGTCTAAGAAAAATAAAATAACACTAACCTCTCAGAAGAATCGATGGCATCTTCATAGCTTTCTGGTGGGCCGTCCATTGTCGAAAGAGGATCTGAGATACAGGAATAATATAGGATGAGTGGCTGTTCTTTATGTGTTATCTTTAATGCCTATTGATTTCAATGGTTAACTTAACATCTTCATATGGAAGCATCCTTAAGTCTTCAAGGAATATTCTGATGGGGCTGAATTTGCTGAATCAGATGTAAATCTCTAATTACCTAAAGTATCTACTTGAAAAGAATTGGATAAATATCTCCCCCCACCCACCTCAATTTATATTCTGAGGAACACTGCAGTAACATTAGTAGTAGTAGTACTACTGTAGTAGTATTTAGCATTTCAGAATGCTAATTAACATTTCCTAAATTTTCCTACCTGAAAAACTAAGTCAGGTAAGTAACATCTCTCTCTGCTACATCTTAATTCAGACCACTGAAATTTGCTCCATACAGCTGTAAAACCATCACATACATTATTGTGTCAACATTACCTTTAAAATGCTCGCTTTTCCAAAGTCTTCACTATGCTGTTGAGTTACTGCAGTTCTGACAGTCGTACCGTACAGCGCATACAAAGGAACTTACGCCGTGGTAAGAGGATGTGATGGTTAAGCACCTACGCTTCTTAATGAGGCAGTGAGGAAGTTGTCATTTTTATAGAGAGAAGTGGACAGCATCAAGGTTGGTGGTTCAGCCTACAGGGCTGCAGGTTGCTTTGTTTTTTTTTTTCTATTTTCTGTAGGGTCGTCCCATCAGGGGAAGTAGCAAATGGCAGGCCCATTATTAAGCAATTTCTTGCATTTGGCTTTTATTCTCAGGGAAACAATAGCCTTCTCTAAAACTCTACTGTACTGTACAATATTGCCACACACTTCTTTAAAATTATACTGTACTGTATAATATTGAATTTATATGTGTTTCAGCAGTTAATATTTTTCAGAACATATATATTTCTGTGCTTAACAACATACACAACTACTCAGTCCATTCAGTGCATGACTGTTATCATTATACCGGGGAAGGTTTAAACCACACATTTTGAAGCTTGCCACCTCATTACCCTCATTACCCTCACTGCAGACATCCTGATGGAGGTGTATGCCAAATCACTCCTCTCATTTATGCAGTATAAAAACACTTAGTGTCACTTGTGGAATCTGCAGCTGGTAGCCAAGATCCTAATCCTTCCTTGGAGTCAGACAAATTTGTCCAGTGGTCAAGTCACTTGAGTAAAGACTATGAATTCTGAGACAGTCCAACCTTTTTATTGATTATTACGCCTGTACAACATCCTTATGTATATTTACCAATGAACTACTGTATGTCAGTGAGCTGCATTGTTTTTGTGTGTTTGATTTTGTGAAATTGTTAGGTAATTTAGGAAATTATTAAGGCCTTTTTTCATTATCTCATGAGTGTAGTAAGCCCATTATTAAACACAATGATAAACCTCTGAATGTAATACTACTGTGCTTTTATTACATGGCAATCTTACTTAGACATTTGTGTCCAGGGAGACCTATATTTACATTTAGTCATTTATCAGACATTTTTATCCAGAGCAATTTAAAGAGTACAAGATGCATCTAATCAAGTCACAGGCACAATGGATCATACTGAACCCAGCCAATTACTATCATTACTAGTGCTACCATAAATACATACATGCTACAATACATTTTAGCAAATATATGTTACATTGATTAGATTTATCCATATTGAGAACATGGCTACATATTTACTGATGCAATTCTGGATTAGTACCATGCCAGCAGAATCAGTACAGTCATGAATAAAATATCAGTTGAGACAGTACATTAGATACAGGGATACATAATATTAAAATAGACATTATAATACATATTAGTGCATAAGACACAAGCATAAGCGTGCATAAGCATGACAGTAACTGGCCTTAGTCTTGGTGGGCACACATTAGGCTGCCACCATAATTAGTCACTTTTGGCATTATCTCTACTATCCTGCTGTCTAGCAAATCTCTTACAATCAGAAAAGTGTGTCTTACAACAGACAGTGTCTCAGACAGGAAACACACAGCACACCAGTAGAGAAAGTGAAAGGAGAGTTAGGATGGCCCGTTGGGAGAGATGGGAAATTCCCACCGACGCAGAATTTCCAACAGCACGCGTCTGCTTCACTTTTTTTTTCATTCTGATGTATTTATTTTGCCCCTCTTTCATCATGAATCTCTGGTTCTGAATTCAGAATGCCCTCACCATAGCTGACGTTTTTGTTCTGTTTCATGCAGATCCTTTGGTTAATTACTGATATTTTGAATTCTTTTAAGAGATGTAATAAATAAAAATGTTCTAAATGATCCATGACATTTTACATTGTTTTATTCCTAATACCATGTAATTGTCATTGCAATTTTAGTGGTGGGTCTGTTGGTTTGTGATCTTATGGCTACGGTCAAATTCATTATATGTGCTAATGTGTTTTGCCCTACATCATAAATGGATATAAAAACACACTAATATTCCTGAAAAGGCACTCAACACTTTGCACTGAGGAAGCTTTGCAAGATGTAACATACTGAGCAACTGGTACATAGCTGCTCTTTCACGTCACAAAACCCTTATCAAAATGTTGTAAAACATAACTGGATTTATTATTTTTTTCTTTATGATAAATAAAGATGGGATTTATTGATTTAGCTATGAGAGGGAACGGCAGTGGGTTAGTTGGGGAGCTCTGGCCTTGAGAGCTAATAATTTATTAATACCACTTTATCCGCCACATATCCTCAAAAGTCAGAAGCAGTTGCTGTGCGCTTGTCTCCCCTCAGAAGGATTTGCCGAGTATGTCCTCGGGGAGGCGGGCCTTGATGTTCTGCAGTTCAGCCCTTCGGCGGCTGATGCCCATCTCCTCATGAAAGGTGTTGTAGGTCAGCTTCATTACCGCGCTGCTGAGGAGACGGGCCAACTCCCTCAGCATGAAGAGCAGAATCAGTGTGGTTCTGCAAGGTGCAGGTACATAATCTGGCAGAACAAGGAGCCTGATAATGCACCCTCTTGATGTATGCCGCTTTTATGTGTGACAGTTAACCCAGACAGTGTCACGGCCCTCCTCTAGTAAAACTAATCTCTTCTATTTCTTTATTGCCCTTTGCTTCAAGTACAACATATGCTCATGCAGTCCACTAACAATGAATTCTGTGAATCTTGTGAAAAGCCAAAAAATAAAAAGTCACTTCTTCACTGAGGGAGTGTCCCCCTCTTAAAACTTTAATGTACAGATAACAAATAATGGGGACAGTCAGAAGGTGACCCTGTATATATTGAAGACATGTTTCAATGCAATCATGTAATATAACTACTGGACATCAAGCAGCCAGAACAAGTTAGCTACAACCAATCAGTTCTCATTTATGTTGAATATATATAGTTTCCGTCATGTACAGCCATAGTCTATGTTGAGGTATGATACAGGAGGATATTGAATTGTACATTTAATCACTTTAAAACACAAACCAAGGCAGACTGATGGCTGAGACATCGTTGATATAGAAGAGGAATTGCATCTTACGTTATGAGTCTAATGTGTTTTCTTTTAGAAATTCCTCACTTTACCACTTCCCTGTGGGGTTCCCCCTCCCCCTCCCCTTTTCTTACATGGGTGGGCTCTATTATAAGAAAAATTACAAACCACTAACTGGGATAATTCATGATTTCAAAAGCATGCCTAATATGGAATTTATGGGCTTATCACACCTGATACAAAAGCTTTAAGGTGAAGTTACACAAAGGAAAGACCCAATCTGGAATGAGCATTAAGTTTTTTTTGTTATCAGATCGTGAAAGCAGGATCAGTTGACTGGCAGTAAGTAGTTACATACATATTTGCAGTGCAAATGGACAAAGTCAAAGTACTACCCAATCTATGTGTATATCATATATATGTATGTCTCTTTCTCTGTTTCTCTCTCTCTCTCTCTCTCTCTCTCTCTCTATATATATATATATATATATATATATATATATATATATATATTTACATTTACATTTATTCATTTGGCAGACGCTTTTATCCAAAGCGACTTACATAGGTTACAGTTCTTTACAATGTTATCCATTTATACAGCTGGATATTTACTGAGGCAACTGTGGGTTAAGTACCTTGCCCAAGGGTACAGCAGCAGTGTCCCAGCAGGGATTGAACCGGCAACCTTTTATAACCTTTACATATATATATATATATATATATATATATATATATATATATATATATATATATATATATATATATATAACCTTTATATATATATATATATATATATATATATATATAAAAAATGTATATTTTCTGACATATAGGGGCTCTCTTTTCATCCTCCTCTGTCTTCTCTCCCTCTTTCTCTGAGACAAAAATCTTTGGAATAAAATGAATAAATAAATAAATGAAATGTGTCACCAAATACATATTCAAGTTTGGTGACATTTTTTTATGTTAAATTTTATGTTTACTCAAATAAAAACAAAAAAGTGAATGTTTTTAATTCTTATAGATGCACATATAAAGAGGACACTGTCATTGTAGCTTGCTTACATCAACACAGGTAATCCTTCATCAGCTCTGGGTCCAATGGAGGACCATTGTCACAATCCTTCAGCAGTGATTTTGTTCAAGTTAGTTCCATTGAAGTTAAGCCTGGCAGTGAAGTGAAGTGTGCTTGCTTTTTTCCGCTAGCTTTGCCAGCTATGTGTGGGTGTGCAAACAAACACAATCAGTGACCTCTACGGTGAGCTCTTAAAACCTCAGGAGTAGACTCACTGCAGTGTCATTAACTAATTTGGTTGTGCACTATTGTGTGTAGCCAGAAGGGGGAGCCTGGAGTGTGAGTGTGAGTGTGGGAGTGACATTGGGCTTAGGGGGGTGGGAATAAGAGGGCATTATCCTTAATTTTATATTTTCTTATAATTTTATATATTTTTTATATATACTTACCTGTCTTTGCCCTCAGTGGGCTGATATGTCCTGTTGTTGCGGGGGGCTATTGCAACCCGTGGCATACACGGGGAGCTCAGGGAGTTGAATCAGAGGTGGAGGTACCACATCACTGCTTTAATGGTGTGCTTAGTGCAGGATGATGGTGATCAAACAGTGACTTGTAATACCAGACCCAACCACTAGGGGTGGAGCTGGAGAGTCTGTCAGAGCAACAACACCAAGACCTTTAACAGCTTTCAGGGGCCAGCAGTATTCCAACAAAAGCTTTAAAAACATTCTGACCAAATTATTTGCCTAAATAGTCTGGCTCCGAGATGCTAGCATTCCTACCAGGTGCCAGAGAGGCTAGTGGGAGTCCTGAAAGTAAAGGTGCAGATGATGAAGGCCATGGGGGTTATTGCGCCACCATAAAGTAGTCACTGTTCCCAAAAGAAAGAACCAGTGTGAAAATGAATGGACTTAATATAAATAAACTTAATCTCCTGATTTGCTATCCTGTGCCCCTCCTTGATGATCTGTTGGTGAAGATTAGCCAGGGTAACTGCATTGGCACATTTGATCTCTGCAAGGGATATTGGCTATTGTATTCATTGTATTCATTCCCTTTGGGTTGCACGACATTGTTATTATTACACTCAGACAACGATGGGGTGAGGCAAAGAGACGCTCTTTTAAAGTGCCTATAGAGCAAGTATATTTTTAGGGGTGGAGACATTTTTAGATTTTACCTAAACTAAAATACCCCAGTAGTGTGGACAGCTACTGCTTAGAAGTGATGTGAACATGCCAGTTTTATTCTGAACAGTTGTCACTGGGTGCTGTCCAGATATAATTAGTTAATAATAATAACAATGTTAAGATGATTACAGTTTTGTATTTGACTGTCACTTATTGTCGCTGGTTTTATTCCCTGCTGGCGCACTGCTGCTGTACCCTTGGGCAAGATGCTTAACCCCCAATTGCCTCAGTAAATATCCACCTGTGGTAAGTGGTAAAAGTATAAATTACATAAACATGTAAAAATTGTAACCTGTGTAAGGCGCTCTGGATAAGAGCATCTGCTACATGACAATGATGTAACGTAATGTAATTCTGTAGGGATGAGTCTGTGTAGTTTTGTCCCCTTTGTCGTGCAACCCTATAAATAACTTCCAATGTGCGGATACAGGCAGTCTCTATAATGGCGATCTTTCTGCATGCGCACCGTTTCTAAAGAGGAAGGGAAGCACAAAAACAGAGTCTGACTCTCCAGTCACATGGAATAAACAGAGACACACGAGAGCAATCCAGATTTGTCTTAAAGGCTCATCTTTATTTCTGAATAACTCTGTTAGGTCACTTCTTTGCAGTTCTCTTCTTAAGAAACACCCTCAGTAACCCTTTATATCTCTCTGATAATGCTTCCTCTCTGAGGGATGCACCAAGCTGAGGCAGATCACATCACAGTAGTAACTGCAAGGCTTTACATAACATAATTGGCTCTTGCAGGGGTTGTGGGGAAGGGGGGGGGGGTCTTGTGAAAGCAGAACCTAGAGCTGGAGGTAGGAATGTTCGCTTGAGAGAAAATTAAAAACTGCTGCTGTGTAGTACTGTTTTCGCAGTGTGTGTCTGTGTGTTTGCACTGGATACACGTTGCTCCTCCTCCTGCTGTTGTGATTTGTCTGCTCTCGTCACTGAGAGATCGCCGCCCTAATGGTCGCAGCCAAGCAGGTCCAGGGAGATCTTGTGTGCCTCGGGCATCGCCTTGCTGGCAGACATGATCATGGGGGAGTCATAGTGGTAGAAATGGGATCCCCGCAGGATCTTGAGCCCGGAAGGGCCGCACATGCCCGCATCCACATTTTTGAAAGGCAGCTCAACTGTCTGTAACACTTCAGCGGGGGTTTTGGACAGGTCAAGGTCAAACATTTTATGTCCTGGAAGAGAAAAGAAACAGATAAATGGGCATTTGAAGCTGTCTTGCAGCATTGGTCATCATAGTTTCACCCCTATGGCTGGCCTTAAACTGCTAAATACAGCACAGGCAAGCACACTGTGTCTGTCCAGGTGAACATTAATAAAAATGAGTATAGCTACTGAGTGTAGCTCAGCTGAGTATGGCTACACAGAGGTAAGAATTAATGATTACAATAACATAGAGGCTAATTTTATGGCTTAATTTGATGTGGGTACAAGACCCCGGGTATCGCACAGGTCTGATTTTCTAGATTTACATTCAGACGGCAGCCAGCACAACAAAACCCAAATGAAAAATGCAGCTCTCAATCAAAGCTGTTTGCTGCCGAAAACCAATGTGACTCACTCAAGAAAGAATTGAACCTGTTGTGAAAATGCACCCATTTGCTTGTGAAAAATTTCAGTCTGTCTGAGACCTGTTTTAAGAACCCTGAGCAGTCTATCAGGGACAGTCACTCATAGACTTGATGTTCCGGGCTCTTAGAGCTAGTGTCAAACCTCTACTCCACACTGCTGCTGTAATACGCACAGGTAAATGTAAATACCTTGAATGACATGCACAGTGTGGTGATCTCCACACACGAAGGCAGCGTCCACATGGCCATCGATCCCCAGCACCTCCTTCACAGATTTGGGGTACCCGTCGACCAGGGTGTGGGGCTCCCCCTCTTTGTAGTTAAACACTTGGTCATCCTGCAGAGTAGAGTGTTTCACAGTGGATTATATCACACTGATTGTCTGACATATCTTTGTTATTGTCTGTATAGTATACTATACATGCATGCATACATACATACTACACACACACACACACACACACACACACACGTATATATATATATATGTATAGTATAGTTGCTAAATGTTGGTAGACTCCTTTGTCTGATGTTGTTGGGATACCGATTACCTCTAGTGTAGAACTTCTGCATTTCCTTTCACCGTCACCCCTCACCCTCCTTCCTCCCTGTCTTCTGCAGCTCACTTTACCTTGATCATGTAGAGGTGACCTTTGTGGGAGAAGACGGCATCCACCTCACTGTGCAGCTCTTTAAAGCTGCTCTCAATAGTGAAGCCCTTCCAAGCATCAGTTGCTTTTTCCTGGTGCAGGTAGTGGTGACCTGAAGGTTGGAGGAGTGGGGTGGGGGTGTGGTCGTGAGGGTCATTGATGTCACATAGCCCTCTTTCATACACATGTAGGTCTAAATCCTATTTGTACATGCACACACATGGACACAGATAGAACCGGTCCTTACCTCTGAAAGCGTAGATGGTGCCGCTATCGTCTGAAGTGATGGCATCCAGATGCACTCGGCTACACTGCTCCCTCTCCACGTGGTCGCTGTCCTCACCTGTAACACGACAACGCTGTTGTTCCACTAGCACAAGGCAAACGTATTTCCCTGCACTCAAAAATACAGCACCTACACACAGCATGGGGACATGATGGATATGGGGAACTTCATTTTTTTTTTTTTTTTTTTTTTTTTTTATTAAAGATCAGTTTCCTGCAAGGTCTGCTCTTGCTTTCTAATAGATTGTCATGAAAGTGAATTAGAAATTCACAACTACTGTGGGCTTCAATGAATTCGTAGAGAAAGAAAACTGGCTCTAGGGTGAATTCTACACATTTTTCACACATTTTTTTTATCAAAGCATTCCTTTTTGCGCGTACCAAACTTGGAGCACCTCATGAAGAAATCGCGCGCATCCTTCGGGTACTTTCCAGTCACGAGTCCGGTGACAGGGTGGAATTTGGTGAATTTGTGTCCATGGAAACAGTAGTAATGCTCCAGCCACCGGAAAGCTGATGTGCAGTTGGGCAGGTGGGCCCACTCCCTCTCCTCTACTTTTTTGCTTGCAACTTCAAAGTGGAACACATCATCTCCTAGGAAACAGATACAAAAGGAGTTTCAGTTAATTTCAGTTTGTGCACTGAAATTAAACTGGGAAAATATTAAACACAGGTGGGAAAACACTACACTCAAAATTTGTATTAGACAATCGTTTTAATTTACTCTTATGGATACACTTAAATGTATTTAAATGTGTTAGGTGATGTTCCACATGACTGTGTTCTGGGACCAAATTCATCCTCTATTTATCTGTTTACTTCCCTGTAGAGGACTAGAAGGAAATACACTGACAACAGCCTTTTTGCCTTTGACACCAGCACTTCTGCCTATAGCGCAATGAAACCTCAATCAAGCCTCTATCAGAAAGAGATCACTGTAATGCCTGGCTGGCAACAGAACAGATCATTACAAATCCTTTTTTGCAAGAGTACAGTGCACACTACTCTGTTAAAGCATAAGTTCCATTGTTATGAAAAATAAGGCCATTGATCATACTGTCAGACTGATGCTGGTGGTGCTCCCCAGCATTTTTGCTGTAAAAGCGTCACATTCCTTGCGCATGCTCACCCTTGAAGAAGAGGACAGAGTCAACATCACACTCTCCCTTGGGGCACTCCACAGCAGCGTCCAGGTGGTCTGGGATGCCTGGGAACACTTCCTGGATCTTCTTTGGGAAGCCCTCCTCCAGGGTGTGGTTGTAGTAGCTGAAGACGTGGTCATCCTACAGTGTGAATGAAAGAGGAGGGAGGTTATTAGCCATTTTCAAACTTCTGAATTAAGTAAAGAGATGTAATAAGTAGACGCAGGGCACTGCTTGGTCTCTGTACTACTGCAGATTTCATTGATCTGTTGAGTGTGCGCTGTACTGAGCAGGACAGCACGCAAGGTGTAATAGGACAAAACAAACTGAAGCCATGGGAGATGGGAGTGGTCTGTACCAGGAAGAAGAAGATGTGGTCGTGGTGCTTGAGGTCGTCTTCGTAGTGCATGCGGAAAGCAGCATCCACATGCCCCAGGTGGTGGTGATCATCCAGCTCCTTGAAAGAACCATTTGACAGCTCAGCAGGTCCGTGGAAGCCCTTCCAGAGATGATCACCTGACAGGACACAGGGGAGGCGGTGCTTGTTCGATTAGCACTGGTCAGTTGCACTCAGAACTCTCATACGAGTGGTTATTCAAACTTGGGTCAGGAAAGCTCCTCTTTAGTTCCTCAGTGCTCAAATGCACTCAAATGTTCCATGAGATAAAAAAAAAGTTGAAGTGCATGAAGTGCGACCTTTGCACAGTACAACCATTTCAGTACAGCTGAGCAACGTTATGCAGTACCTTTGTTTATAAGGTAACATCACAGGCATGTTCTTCAGTTAACAGCAGTTGCCCCTTTATATCATTAATATTAAAGTGGAAAATATTTTCATTTCGGTCTTTCGAGAAAAAGATTGACAATAATAGATGAAGTAGAGCAGGACACTCATATTGATTTAAAATAGACAGGCATGTCAACTAAATCTGGCAACATATGTAAATTTCTTTGCTAACAGCATAGGGAGAGCATACGAATAAATATGCATTCTGAATGCTGAAACCATTACTGAAGGATATATGCTTTAGGCATATTCATTTCCTGCACACTCATCAACACATCAGTGATAGAGTTTCAGGGTACAAAACCTGCTACAATAAGCTCACAACCAAATGTGATACAACCATACACATAAAATTAACACTAAATAAGCTTTTCTAATGTCATAGCAAAAGAGCAATTATGGAGGAGCATGTGTATGTATTCAAGTGTATGTCACGCACATATGAAGTCACTCGTTACATACCCTTGAAGAAGAATGGGACGCCCTTCTCGCTGGCAGCAATGGCATCAAACTCAATCCCCTCACACCGTTCATGAACAGCACCATGGTGTTCTTTATGGTCATGTTTGGGAGCCTCATCTGAGCAAACCAATCAGATATCAGATGTGTCAGTCATTGTATTCTTATTAGCATATGCTTCTCTTTTTTAAAATGAGTGCATATGGACCATGCTGCATTACAGATTCAATCAAAAAACTATGTGAAGAGAAGTTGTAACCCAAGGTTAGTGGTATTTTTTTTTAATCAAAATCAGCCAGAGCAAGAGTGGAGAACTTAAGGACTCCATTCTACATTGACATGACACTGAACTGTTCTCCACACCCACCTTCTATTTTCGATTAAGGGAAAACAGTTTTATTCATGAAAAGAGACTCACCACCTGCCATCTTTTCAGTATGGTGTCTGTGCAGAGAAGAAATGCATTATTTAGAATTTTGTATTCATAGTTTTGTCACTGGATAAACTATACAACAACTTGAAACCTTAAAAGATTAACCATATGTTTTTGATCTGATCACAAAATTTTGGTCAACTGAATTATGTGTCACAGTTTAAGTTCAAGAAAATATGAGTTATATGATGGATATATGATGGTGGAAACACCCTCACAGAATGTCAGTCAGGACACAGATAGAGGAGAGCGTGTTAGAGTATCTCAGAGACTGTTAGTGAAGCTCAGGAGCAGATAGTGAAAGGTCTGTCTGCTTGTTGGAGTCAAAAATCAGTGAGATGCAGGAAAGACAGTGAGAGTGAGGAGGAAAGTGGTCGGGAGAGACAAGGTGCGAAGCATGTTGCTACTCACGATGGAGCGGCCTGGCTCAGAGCCAGAGCCAGGCACAGGCACAGTGTCTGGGAGAGCAGCCTCATGCTGAGCGGTCCTCTGGGTCCAGGTTCTGGAGAGGAGAGAGCAGGGAAAGGTGCCTGGGCTGGAGCTGGACCGGGCCTTTATACCTGAGCCGGGAGTGGGTGGCATGTTGGCCAGAGCAGGCAGAGGGGGTGCAGGGAAACTTGGCACAAAGCGCCGACAGCAAACACCCTCTCCCACAGTTTACACAGAGTGGAGGTGGATGGGAGCACGATTTCAGACAATGGTCAAGGTAATCAAGGTATTTGACAGCGCATGTCTGTTTCAAGGAAGGTATCTCTGCACTAAAAAGATCAATACTTCATCAGTAGCTTGTGCAAACCTTTGCAAAATGCTCTATAGGACAAGCTAGTTTATTAGAAGATACGGCTAATTTAGTATAGCGCATTCACTGAACCTCCAGGCCATTTTAGCATGGATGCACTTGTTTGCAAATATAATCTTTTTCCAACCATATATTTTTACCTATGCACCGTGATACTGATAGCTTCTAAACACTAATGGATTTTCCTCATTGGGATGCTCCTACTTAACCAAAATAAAATAAACTCAGAAACAGGCCTCAGACACATTTATACATTTTGTATCAGAATACATTCCTCAAAAATCACCCAATTACAATTAGCTCATGTGAGAATGTGTAACAGAGAGTATGGGATTCATCCCCATATGTAACAGGAGTATGGCATGTTGAATACGGACCCAGATTTTTTTGCAAATGTCACATTATTTCTTATGAAGGGCCATTCTGCTTAATCTGAATTACTTTTTATGTGTCATTCATTCCATTAGCCTTGTTAACACACATAAGAATCATAAGAATATGATTTTAAAAACCTTCCCCCAGTGTAATACAGATTTATCTAAACATTTTCAGGACCTGGGATTTTCTGAGGATCTTGCCTTGGTTGCATAGTTTTGCTGCCAAATGGGGATTTATAGAGTGAGATTGAAAGAGGAACTTGGATTATGGTAATGGTAGGGTTTCATGGATGGGTACCAGGACAGCAGGTTGAATATTAAGATGTTTGGCAGCATTCTGAATTGTGATTGCTGTCAGAGAAGAAGATCCTACCCAATATGTCCTTGGGTAAGAAATGGATGTTTTACTGATGCAAGAAAGATATTTGAAATTTAAAAGGATTGTGGCTGAGCTTTTTTCTGGTGTTTCCTGCTATCATTTCTGTTTCGGTTCCATTTCGGTTTTGCTGCCTCGCATTCTAAAACACTAGACCACAATACATACTGCACCACTGGGTGCAGAAACTTGGGAAAATGCTGAGTTGTAAGTGTGCTGACATGGTGCTGTTTTTTTTTTTTTTTGGAGAGGAAAATACTAGAACACACGACTCAGGGCAGGAACCTCCTCCCCCGTTACGCGTTAGGCAGCACGTCGCTGTGACAAAAACAAATACAAATCTCAGACTTCTGCTCTTTCCCCCAGCTTCCATTTCTACCGTTAAATCTTTATTATTTGAAACCACACTGGCTGTTTTCAACTGTTAAACATGGTGATGGACCTGTTATGGTATGGCCAGCCATTTCGTCGACATCATTGGGTCCAGTTCTTACTCTGCACGGTGGAATCATGCCACATAAACCCATTTTAGGGGATCAGGTCCACCCTGTGGTTCAAACATTGTTCCCTCAAGATGTTCCCATATTCCCATATACGATAAAGCCCCCATGTATTTTACTAAACAGATTCACAAGTGGTTTCATGAAGACCAGGATGAAGTCAAACACCCTTCATGGTCTCCTCAATCACCGGATGTGTGCAGAGTAGATTTCCATCTCCTTCATCTCTCAAAGAACTGGAGTTTTTCCTTCAAAGAATGGTCCAATATCCCAGTAGAAACAGTTCAAAACTTGTGTAAGAGCATTCCAAAGAAGGGTTAAAGCTGTTTTGAATGCAAAGGACAGCCCAGCTACTAATTTTATTATTCATATGTTGTTTGGTGTTTTCATTATCTTGCCTTCTTCTTGAGTACGTCTATACGCAAATTCATTTTTGCTCGATGCTCTTCAGAATAGCATATCTGCAGAAGTACGTACACACCTATTTTTGAGGGGTGCTTGAAAAGAACAGAATCATATTGTAATAAAGAGACAGCAAACAAAATAACAGCATACACTGTGTATCGCAGAAACAAATAAATCAACACCTACATGTTTGCCATTGGAACAAATCAATCTGAACATACCTGGAATTGCACTAATGTTTAAACTGCGTGGGGATCTTTGCCTTTTGGAATGAATTTTGCACTGTTTGCTAAATGTTTTAGTCTGACGAATTTAAGAAATCCTTGTTTGATAAGTTACTATGGCTTTGGCATTGCCTCTTATGAACCCTGAACCCTTGGCAGGTATCCCAAGATTAAAAAAACCACATGGAATGCAAACAAATCCTCATAAAACTGTCCTGCTACTAAAGGGTTAGGCCATTATGTTATCGAATTCTGTATGGCATTTATGAGCTGGTATTATTGGAGATATTTTCAAGTGCATGTGACTGGAGGGGCAGAGTGGGTATAAATGTTTGGGTTCTAGCCTCATTTCATATCTAGATAAACCAAAATCAAATCACATTACACTGATCATGTATTACATGAATGCATTACTTGGACTCTTTTTGTTTAATTCTGCACGCAGTATAGGTTTCAGTTGGATGGGTATAATGTTGCAGAGCTCAATATCACCTCTACACAGCCCTTTGGGCTGGAATGTTATCAGAGTTTTGACCACATTTTGTAGACTATGTTTGCTTTGAAATGTCTACTATTAATTGCATGCACTGTTTTAGAAATACTCACTGAAATGCTAAAGCTTTGTAATGCATTGTTTGTGAGGTCTAATGTATAAAAGGTACATACAATGCATATATGAGGTATAATTTTGGGCATGTTATGGGGCAGTGTTGCCTGGAATATGTGGTTTTTGTTTTCCTGATATTCTGTCATCTGACCTTTTATTGGAAGATCATAACAGTATTGTTCTAGCTTAGCCAAAATCTGTTGTGGCCAATGTTCTGTATAAGACAGCAGAACCAGTTCGCATGAAAAGGAATTAGCTTCAGATTTTACAGCTGTAAGCAACTTGTAAGTGTCTTCATTAACCCACTTAGCTGATGTTATTGATGAAAAGAAAGCAGTCTTCACTGAAAATTAGCTCGGCTCAATAAATCTTACGGGCCTGAAAGATGTCCAGGCAAGGGCTTTCAAAATTTGCTTCACCTCTAATGCAGAGGGTATTCAGTCCTGTGAGGCTAAAGCAAGCAAGTGCTCTCGAGAAAATATTAGCTAACCCCTGCAAATAGCCCTCAGGCAGCTGTTTGATCAGTACAGATTGCCACCACAAGCCCACACAAAGTTTGTGGTTATCTTCCTGTATTAAGCAATTCTTGTACAAATGGAAGAGTCACTGGGGCAGCACAGTACAGACCATCCTTTTGTCTGGCCGCACACCACAGATGGTGTATGCTACAGTTGTAAGAGCCTGCCACCCCTGTTTAGGGTGCCTGTGCACTCTGTAAACTCACACTACAGATTAGTGGAGGCCCTGAGTTAAGTGCTGGGTCCTGTCAGAGGCCAGGTCCACAGTCTCAGCCCTGGTGACAGGAGATGGAATTTACTATATAATCCACAGTGTTCCATTCCATCCACATCTGCAGTCTGAGAACCACAGTTCTTGTAGCAACCTGGGAAGCACCAACAGAAAGGTAACACCCTCCATCCATGTCCTCAGAAAAAGAAGTGACAGCAGAAGCCGAAGGGGGAGTCCAGGGGTCATCACAGGACATCATGTCAGTTGTCAGTTTCCGTCATTTTGGCAATTAGACTGATCTCCATGACAATAGATCACTGTACATGTGAACGTAAAAGTAAGCTGTTGACCACCATTTGAAAGTGAGGGGACCCCAGTTCACCAATGACTGTTCATTTTACCTGCAGCCAAGAGCCGCTGACCCCTTCTGCCTGTATGAAATGTGCCCCGGCCATCTGGCAACCCAAATTTATAGCCCAAAAATGTAAAAAGAGGTGCCCTGATTCTCCTCACTTAGCCCCTGAAGGAGGACTGTTAGTATAGCCTGTAGGACACTGACACCCTGACAAACTGTTCTCTTAGGTACAAAGGCCTAGAGACAGGACACAGCCCAGGGCTGGGCACAGGAACAGGGGAACCACCTTCACTGCTGCAGCTATGAGACAGGGGCGGGGAGGGCACATGTACCATCAACCTTGGTGTTAGGGCAAAACAACTTGTGGTAGGGCTTGTTTGTTAGCCTGGTCTGACACTGTTGCTCATTCAACTTGAATGGATACACTTATGTTCTATTTGCTGGAAGTCGCTCTGGATAAGAGCATCTGCTAAATGAATGTAATGTAATGCAACATGGAAATGCAGGCTTTTAAAGTCTAGCACCTCTGTGGAAAAAGAGTCATGGCCCCAGGGAACAGAACCACATGGCCTTTTTCCTCGTATTGAGTTGCAACTTGTGCAGCTGCAGATGCTCAACCACACAAGTGACAGGCTACTCAATGCACATATCAGCCAGTTTGCTAATATTAATCATACAGTATTTCACACTGCCCCATCGAAATTAGACTTTCCTTGTGTTTTGATTCCCTGCGTCCTAGACACACCACTGCTTGCATGCGGACAGCATGTGCGTGAGAAAATATAAAGTTTGTATTTTGTTGTAGCATCCAACTTGTTCTTGTCACTTGTGATTTGTAGCTGAGATAGTTAGGCAGCTATCTTAATACAACCTTTTGCAACAGCATTTCCTCTGAGCCTTCACCTGGCAGCACCCCTTCCTTTCCAGAGCTTAGTATTCTGGTCTTAACCGGGGTTGATTTTTCAGTGGGAGTTACAAACGGGGGCATGTTGATTCATTATATCAGGCAAGGTTGCTTCGTAAGGATCAATGCCAAGGTCAGCTGGTACATTTTCCAGGGAGATGCAAGACCCGGGGACACTCTGGGTGAAGGATTCCAGCGTTCATGGAGTTCAGGCTTCTATAGGTTATCTGTCCATTTGACGTAAAGATGGTAGATACACAGACATCCGATCTGGCCACCCAGCTGTGAGTGGTCAGACACTGTAACACGCGAGACCTCAAACCCTCTTACCTGGGTGCAGCCATGACAGTTTATGGTAAAGGAAGAAATTCTTTTATATTCCTGTTCCAATGTTTCTATTGAGAATGCTAAAATCCTTGCAACAGAAAACATGATTAAAGAAAAGGCTACCGAAGCTAAGTTCATTAAACTGGCATGGAGTGCACTTTTGCACAACATGTACTTCAGGCATCCATTCATATAGTATCAATATTTTACAATGCTGTCAAAGAAAAATCGAAGCACTCTCATCTTTCTGAAGCTCTTGCAGCAGCAGTATCATTCAAAGTTACTCATCAGTGTGGGCCCCAGGGCAGACTGTTTGATCGAACAGTGTGTAACCATGTGTAAACATGGTTTGTAGTATTAAACAGAACGCCGAAACGGTCAAGGTACAAGCTCTTGGTGTTGTCACCATGCGGAACACAGACCACACAAAGAGGGAGCCCCCTACAATGTCCTCTGTCACCCCAAATCTTTTCACCTCTTAATGATTGAGCTGTGACTGTATGGACACTGATGTTGTGCTTGTGGACTTACTGTGGGTACAATGGGGAAGTTTTCTGTTCTTCCTTGTGTAAATGAGAACTGTCTAAACTATGATTTGTGGCCAGATTTGTGTCAGACTGCTTGATATGGAAGCTCAGCTAGGTATTTTACATAAAATTATAAACTTCATCCACACTTCTCTGGTTAAATCTGTCAACATAATGTAACATTATGAAGGCGTGCTTTGGAAAGTTACGTTAGAAAAAAAGTGCAGCATGTGCAGAGTGGTGTAGCGGTCAGGAGCACGGCTTGTGACGCAAAGGCTGCTCGTTTGATTCCCATGTGGGTCACTGCTGTTGGACCCTCGGACAAAGTTCTGAACCCAAATCAGTAAACATCCAGTTGTATAAATGCACAAGGTGTAAATGTTGTAAGCTATGAAATTTGCTCTGGATAAGAGCATCTGCTAAGCAAAGGAAAGGGAACAGATAGTGTACTAATAGAAGATCTCTTGGTTTCTTTACCAAAGAGAGAAAATAGCAATAATCATGTCAAAGTTTTTATTGTCTCACAAAATACTGATAACAATGTGGTCACAATGGAAGGCACAACCAGGAATGTGGAGACACCGTGAGCAGCTGCAATGGAACAGGCATTTCCTTCCATGATTTCAACGGGATTACGTGAAATCTCTGCGATGAACACAGCTGATGCAGAACTACAGGTGGTGGTAAAGAATGCATATTATGATGTAGTCAGTGGCTATGCGAGTACAAGATTTCAAAAGTGATAGGGAGTGATTTACAAGAAACATGCATTCCTATGGTAAACACAGAAACAAACACAAGACATGTAATCTGCTACTCTACATATGCGTGTGTGTGTGTGTGTGTGTGGCAACACGGCCACCTCCTGTCAAGATTCTTTAACACCATTCTGGCGATGCCTGACTGACATTGTGTGTACTAAACCACTTTCTCCATGCCCTTTCCTCTATGAGATCGCCATCCTAGTGGCCGCAGCCCAGCATCTCCTGGGGGATCTTGTGGGGTTGGGGCCGAATTTTGCCAGAAGTCAGGAGAGCGGGGCTCTCAAACTGGTAATAGTCAGATCCTGCATACACTTTCAGGCCGGTGGGGCCACACATGCTGGCATCAATTTTGGGGAAGGGCAGGGGAGACTCCTTGACCACGCGCCGTGGCGTGGCAGACAGGTCAATGTCCAGCAACTTCGGCCCTGGGGAAGACAAGACAGACCGGGGTTTCAGTGAGGATGGCATCGCCCCTCTTGCTAGGGCTGTATTTGATTCTCATCATATCAACTCAGGTGAGCATCCATGCAAACAGGTAATACCAGGGATGCATGATCATTAATGGTGACTGCAGGTGAATAATGAGAAATGGTAAGCTCAGATGCACAGGTAAAAGCAGGTACCTTTAATGATCTGCACAGTGTGTTGGTCTCCACACACAAATGCAGCATTCACGGGGCCCTCAATGCCCAGCTCCTCTTTCAGGGGTTTGGGGTACCCCTCTATGAGAGTGTAATGTGCTGCCGATTTGTAGATGTAAACTTGGTCACCCTGTTAAACAGACAGCGGAGGGGACTTTCATTGATGTGATGATGTAAGTCAGAATCATTAGTTTTCAGTCATTTTTCAGTTCATTTGAAAGATCATCATTCATCGCGATCTCTGCTTATGATGCCTTTAGACAATACCAGCTATGACTGGCAGCGTACAGCAGTGGTTACAGCACTGGACTCTGAATCTAAAGGTTGTGGGTTCAAATCCCCGGTGGGACACTATTAATCGCACCCTTCAATAAGGTGTGAAACTATAAGTGTTATGTAAGGCTTCATGGGTAAGAGATGTTGGAGAAAAGAAGGTCTACAAATGATCTACAAATGAAGGTCTACAAATGATCTTGGATTAGGGTGTCGGCTGAGGAAACAAGAATGTAAAGGGAATTCATTCAGTTTCACACAAACACTCATACTCATGCATCTGGCATCCGGCTAAGCAAACCTTAATGAGGTACATCTTCTGGTCGTAGGAGAAGACTGCGTCCACATCGCTCTCTACCTCCTTCCAGGCACTGGCTATTGAGAAGCCGTGCCAGCCGTCTCGGTGGGTGTCCAGACGCATGTAGACTTTACCTGTGTTAGAAGGGGGGCAGCTACAACCAGTTACCACTTGCAGAAATGCAGGTCTATGTGTCCACACATATGCACAAAAAAAAACAGATCCTGCTACTCATTGCGCACACAGGGGGAGGTAATATTTCTAACTTCTCGAAGACTGGGTCTATCTCTCTAAATCGATCGAGAGACAGACAGAGAGCGGCAGCCCTCACCGCTAAAGGCGTAGGTCTTGCCCTTGTCATCTGAGGTTATGGCGTCCAGCTTCACGTCCTTGCAGCGTTCGCTGTCCGAGCCACCATGCCCATGGCCTGCAGAACGGCAACAGGTGTTGGCATCCATTCAGCACACTGGACACAACTGCGCACATACCAGCACCACGACATCTTGTGAAACTACAACAGGCACAGTCAAGCAGCAATCAAGACAGTAATCAAGTGTAGCAGAGCTGAAGTAATAGCTTGTGTGAGTTCTGCGTAAAAGCCTTGGTAGCGGGTAGCGGGTAGCAGGTAGCCGAGCAGTTGCAGCGGCTACGTCACTATCCGAGACCTGGTTAAGTAGCGTTGTTGCCAACAGGCTAGGGGCAATTCGCCTTTAGCTCAACTGGCAATGATGCTGGCTGTAAGGGGTTGACAGCGAACAGTAAGAACCTCGGTTCAAAACTCGCTCGCTCGCTGACCCACGTAACATCAAATTAAACACAACGCAAGATACCACCCCTTACACAAGCACAATCTGGAACCCGAATTTAAGAAGAATTGATTTGCTTTGATTGTTTCGTTTTTGTTTTTACTTTTTTTTGCACCATATACTCTATTCAAGACAAGCAAGAGGGGCAGGACAAATACATGTCCTGCTCTTTCCTTTTCCTCCTCCACATACCACGGCCGGGGCACTTCATAAAGAAGTCACGGGCATCCTTGGGGTACATTCCAACCACAGATCCAGTGACAGGGTGGAACCTGGTGAAATTGTGTCCATGGAAACAGTAGTGACGCTCAAGCCAACGATAGGCAGATGTGCAGTTGGGCATGTGGGACCACTCCTTCTCCTTCACCGCCTTGGTTGCAATGTCGTAGTGGTACACTTTGTTTCCTAGAAAACAACAGGGAAACTGTTGAACCGGGTTCCATCCCACAAACAATGCATACATTTTTTTTTTACTGGCAAAAGAAGATGATAGCAACAATTGAAATATCATTGTAACTAATAAACCTTCACTTTTAGTTCAGAGATTGGTTGTGTTATAGAGAAAAAACAGTTAAAGAGATACAGTTTTGTGTGAAATAAATGGTATTTAATAAATGCTAATTATCTAAATTAACTGTGCACAACATAACTTTCTCTTGTCAATATTTGTTTTTATAAATATACCTGTATTTAAAATAAAACATTAGAGATTATCTTTAAAAAGAGAGACTGTCCCAAGAGAACACATCTCACACACTGTTCAGTGATCCCTCACTGAACCTCAGAAAATCAATATTTAATTTTTGCATTGTTGTTGCTAGAGCAACACTTGCCAGCATGTGACCTGCTAGCAGGGGCGGTTGCACTGTGACCATTACTGTCAGACTGCTGTTGGAGGTGCTGGTGTTGCGCCCCTTGGGCACACTCACCCTTGAAGAAGATGACAGAGTCAACAATACACTCGCCCTTGGGGCACTCCACAGCAGCGTCCAGGTGGTCTGGGATGCCTGGGAACACTTCCTGGATCTTCTTTGGGAAGCCCTCCTCCAGGGTGTGGTTGTAGTAGCTGAAGACGTGGTCATCCTACAATGCAAGTGAAAGAGGAAAGAGGTTATCAGAGACATTACTATTTTGTGTCAAAAGTCAAAACATTAGACCAAAAAGGTTCTCACACATGTGTGTGTGTGTGTGTGTGTGTGCGTGTGTGTGTGTGTGTGTGTGTGTGTGTGTGTGTGTGTGCAAGACGTCTGAGTCTAAGAATCTAAGACGAGTCTCGTCTTAGCGAATGTTCAACAGCAGGCAAGATTTTCTGAACAATTCCAAATGGAAGATTTGAAGGGGAGAGCATATAGACTGCACATGGACCATGTAAAAGAAGGCACCTGTACTGTACCAAGAAAAAAGTACAACAGAAGCAAAGAAAGAAGGAGCTTACGGAATGTACCAAGAAGAGGATTTTAGAGAGAGGCAGAGTAAATATACCAGGAAGAAGAAGATGTGGTCATGGTGCGTGGGGTCGTCTGTGTAGTGCATGCGGAAAGCAGCGTCCACATGACCCAGGTGTTGGTGTTCGTCCAGCTCCTTGAAGAAGGCATTCGACAGCTCAGCAGGTCCACTGTAGCCCTTCCACAGGTGATCACCTGGGTGTGCCAAATGACAGACCTGGGGTGAGTCACACCCCTGCTAGTAGACTGACGCTTCTCAAATTTCAGCTTGTTAATAGCGTAACAGTATTTTCACATTGAAACATACAGGCACAGCACACTACATTCATATCTGTTATTTTCTATGAAGGTGAGTACAGCTCTCCTGCAACTCTTTTCAATTATTTCAATTTTTCCAGTTTAGGAACTCATGCTTTGGCCCAAAAACTGATCAGGCAATCAACTGAACCTTTCAATTAGATGAAAAAAGTATATCTTCTGGAGGCTGGACTGCGTGTTATGCCATTATACATAGCAGGAGTTGTAAAACACTGAGACATGGCCATGAATATTGGTCCCGGCTGAAAGTAAAAGGCACTAATGATAATAAGTCTGCATCGATTAACGGATAAAATGTCCTCATTTCAATACCCTTGAAGAAGAAGACGTTTCCCTTCTCATCAGGGGTGATGGCATCAAACTCGATTCCCTCACAGCGGTCAGGCTTGGCACCGTGGTGGGCATCGTCATCCAGGTGCAGCGGGTGGTCGTGTGCACCATGGTGATCTGGCATAGCCAATCATACTCCAGGTCAGCCAGTGTCCAAATTCCAATTGCCATTCATTTCTCATGTTTACCTGGGATATTGTCATGTTAATTGCAAAATGCTCTGCTAACATGGATCACATGAATGGCAAGAGATGCTAACATGCACCACAAAGGTCAGGATATGATGAGAGCATCAAGTCTAAATCTCCTGATAATTTTATCTCATTTTGGAAGCACAGACTGTACCATTCTACTATTCAAATGTTTGGCACTATCGCCCTCTTGTGGTCAATTGAGTTGTGACAGCTAAGACAGTGGCGGTGCCGGAGCATTCATGGTATAGACACGACCTTTCAGGCACCTGTGTTTTTTTCCATGTTGATTTATCATCAAGTCCACAGACTGGGACTATCTGGGTGTAGGTGTGAGTCTGTCACTGTGACTGACATCACTAATTTTGTGTAATATTACCTCATGGATCACTCACCTGCCATCATGAAGTCATAGTGCCTGTTAAGAAGAGATGAAAGCATTCAGAATTCCCACATCTAAAAGATTCCTTCACTTCACCTGAATTTGTTATGAATGTGTTTCAGTGTAGGTGGAGAATATCATAGGAGGGACTCATCACATCATCAACGTTCATTTGTATAACAGCTTTGCTTACCTGGAGTGGCTTACGCTTCTGTCTTTTTTTTTTTCATTCGTACAGGAGAATATTTGCTAAAGAAAGTCTGGTTAAATACTTTTGACTAAGGGAACCACAGAAGTGCCCCATATGACAATTTAACCATCCACAATGTCCATGATGAAGACACCGTCAGAGCCTCTCTCTTACTATATTATCTGTATGATCAGCAATGGTTGGTACCCTGCAGCAGGCCAAACACGACATCTTATAAGCTGCAATAAGTCTAATATGAGAGCCAGAATTCACCCTAAACAGAACGTAAAGTGTATCCGCACATTAAAATATGAATAGCAAGGGACAGCAATAACAAGCTGGGCTTCGGCCTTGGGACAAACTGCCCTGCATTATCTACATTAACTGCTTCACAGATGTGTGACTGAGGCAAAGCAGGACCCGTGTGACAGCGCTACTCACGATGGAGCGGCCTGGCTCAGAGCCAGAGCCAGGCACAGGCACAGTGTCTGGGAGAGCAGCCTCATGCTGAGCGGTCCTCTGGGTCCAGGTTCTGGAGAGGAGAGAGCAGGGAAAGGTGCCTGGGCTGGAGCTGGACCGGGCCTTTATACCAGAGCCGGGAGTGGGCGGCATATTTTGGTGCAAAGGGGGGTGGGGTGGGTGGAAGGGGGTTACGAAAAGCTCTCCGAATATTTACACAGAGCGTCTGTGTAATAGGGTGTAATCTTGGTGCAGCTGCATGCAAAAGTCAAAGTAATCAATCAGGCTGATTGATCAACCTGTCATCCATGTAGCAACTTCATCCGCATGATAAAAAAGATAAAAACATGTATTTGACTTATTGACTCTCTTTACTTAGTTGATGCTTTGAGACTCGAATTTGGTATTTAGCACTATAATGTATACTGTGCAATATTCTATCTGAACAGAATAAACGTTTAATTACTGCATATAGGTTCCTGAATGTCTGTGCAAGTTTTACCTGTTCCTTAGAACTCAACACATGATGAATATTACTCACATCATGAATGCTAAGTCAAATTATGCTGGATAATCATGACTAATTATGACATTAACATGTTATTATGAATCCTGTCACATGTCTGTCATGCATTCCTTTACAAGAAATTATATTTTGAAAATATATTTTAGAGAATATGTTTTTACCCCAATAACTACTTGCAATTTTTTGTCCTTTTGGTATTTAAATTATGTTGCTGTTTGGTATTCATTATACTTCCTATATTTTCTTGGGTTGAACAGCATATTTCTCAGTATATTACAATGTATTTCATTTCCACATGGGTAGCTCTTATGAACCAGGGGAATTCTCACCTAAATCAACAAGAGATGATAGAGGGTTTCTTTTGTTCTCATTGAAAGTGCATCTGCCAAACAGGCAAATGCTTTAAACAGTACATATTCTACACATTTTAATTATCTTTGGAGATGAAGCATGAAAATAACTGCAGGTTCACGTTACTCCAACTTGAAGTGTTACAATACACAAACCAACTATTATGATACAAACTGAAATACCAGTGTTTACAAAATCAGGTAACGCAACAAGATTTCAGACAAATTCACATGTGTTTACTGAGCCTATTTGCTTCAGTTAGTTTCTGGTGCAATGTTTACTCATTGTGCATGCCATTTCCTCAAAGGGAAACTTCTGGGTGAGTGTGATTGGTCACTCTTAATTTTGAATAGTCTGGTGTGAACCCTGACCTCACAGATAGGCCAAGTATCACTATCCAGTATGTTGCATCTGTCTATTTTAATCCCAGATTTAGGTGATCCTCCAAAGTGCCTTGTTCTTAACATTACTAACGTTAGAAATTGTTCTGCTTTTATTCTTTTTCCTTTATTCACAAAAAATGTTGTATAAGAATAATAAAAAAGTGTAACATTTGCACACAGTCATTCACTGAGGTAGGGACAAGGCACCACAGTGGTTGGATTTAATGATAGCTCACTCTGAAAGCTATCAAAAAGGAGGTGAACTTTGGAGCTTCAAATGGGTTACAAGTCATTGGGAAACAGGCGTCAAATGTCAATGTTGCTCCAAAGTCAATATCAAAGGCAACACCAGTAATAGCAAAAAAAGCCCAGCATTGCATAAAATGGGATTTGGACTAAGAGGAGTGTAGGAATTTTCCTATCAGCCCATCCGGAATTTGTGCTTGTATGCTATATTTCTATAATGTTTCATTTGCATTGGGTACAGGGAAATGTAGGCAGAGCCCAAAAAAACATCTGCATTATAAGCGTGAGAGTGCTTGCATAGGCAATCCAGCATTTACAGAGGTTGCATTTCATACAGTGTCACTTCTTCCTCACCAAAGCCAGTAGCTTTGTGTAGCTTAACAGGTGACCGTGGCAATTACCAGCCAGAATGTTGTGGAACCTCTATGCTTTGGTAGTGGTTTGGTGGGTGGTTACTGTGGTTTTTGTGATTTCACGATAACAAGCTTCCTAAGCCTTTATATTGTATGTTATGAGTAAATAAATCAAACTTACATCAATAAAGTCTCAATCTGTTCTCAAAAGTTTATTTACCAGTGTACTCCCACTCCGCTTGAGACACCTCTCAATGTTTTTCATACTTTTGTCTTTCCTACCAGCAAAAAAGTAGTTACTGTAGTTGTTATATGCATATGCTGCCCTTTTTGTAGTTGTTTTTCTCCTCTGAATACTTTATAGCAGTCAGGCAGCCATATGTCTTTTGTAGCTAGCTGTATCATTTGAAAAATGTTTAGAACCACTGACCTACATCCCTGATCTTCACCATTTTTTATCAGTTCCTGAATAAAGAGGTATACAGGTATTTGTTTAAAAGCAAACAGGGGAAAAAAACCCAATAAAGTTGCATTGATATATTTTCATTACACACTAATTCCATAACCTTTGTCAGTGCTTTCATTTAATGATTTATGAAAAAAATATCAGGAGAGGGCAATTCAAGGACATCTAAAATTTAAACAGTGTCTTTGGTTGAACTCTAACTCCGATTTTCATCTGAAGCCATTAACGTCCATAGGATTAACAGGTTGGGTGGTTGTTAAGCAGTTGCACATGCAGGTACCACTTCATCAGGGGACAGTCTTGCCCCGGTCTGCTCTAAACACAAACCAACACTTTAACCAAAATTTTGACTAGCTCCCGTCAACATGTCACATCATGGCTGCATTCCAAAACAAACATTCACTGCCCTGACTCACCTTAGGTGTGGGTCAGCTATACCTGTGGCATTTCTATGGAAGCAGTTTAACTGTAGGTCAGCTATACCTAACGGCAAACTGGAGGCGTTTCTACTGATTCACCTTAGGTTGAGGTCACCCACACTTGAGGCGAGCCAGAGGCGTTTCCCCTGACCTGCCTTAGCTGTAGGTCAGCGAAACCTGAAGCAAGCTGTAAACTTTCGACACCAGATTGACCTGGGCTAAACCAATTCCAGATACAACAGTAGCTTGGCCTGTAGCCCTGGAAAAGTACATTAATTTACACACATTTCTCTTCCCAAGATATATGCCAGATCTGCAAACAAGTATCATAATTGGCCTCTGTCTTTTTGTTGGGGCCTCTGTAACAGAGGGGGAAAAAAAGCACAAATATCACCATTTCCTCCTCCACCACTCAACCTGACACACATTCTTACTCATTTACATTATATTACATTATTGTCATTTAGCAGACGCTTTTATCCCTAGTGACTTACAGGTTATAATTTTTTAAATGTCACCCACTTATACGGCTGGGTATTTACTGAAGCAATTCTAGGTAAGTACCTCGCTGAAGGGTACAACAGCAGTGCCCAAGCAGGAAATCAAACTGGCTTTGGTTACGAGTCCTGCTCCTTAACACTATGCTACACTGCAGCATAACATTTTTTTTACATATCTTTTTGCATTATTTATCTTATTACTCACACATTTATTTACATATTCACATTACAGCTCATTTATTTACAAAGAAGCGTGGAACAGGTGGTTGAACTCTAAAGACTCTGTGGGAAGCAGGACTTCAGAAGCGGATGAAACTCCATCAGTATAAATGAAATGAGGCATACTGGGGAGCATAAAAACGGCACACACACAGCTAAGATGGGTCAGAGTAAGCTAAGCTGACAGGGCCTATTTTTCCTAAGAATGGAGGGGACTTGGGTAGACACATTATTCTAAGCTGAAATAGCAGCCGCCTCCTATTTATCTCACTTCTGATGGTGTGGATGCAGCCTGCATACAGGGTCTGCACGTGAGCCACAGTGACCCAACTGACACCTTTACGCACAAAACCGGGTCACGGATTTCAGCTCACTCAGGTCCATTACCACAGTGCGGGCATGGCGTATTTTCTGGACCGACTCATATTGTGGCACCTGGCGCTTTTGAGGATAAGATAATGGAATATGTGGGTACTCTCGTTTCACCTCAAGTGACACCTGTGTCATTGTGACAGGCCATTCTAATCCAAAGGAATGACTTAATCTACAGTAGGGAGCTGTGAATAGGGAGTGATAAAGAAATTTCCTGTTTGTTGGAAGAACCTTACTGGAGGAAGGTCAATTGCATTTTATACCTGTGCACCTCAGTCCTCTGTGATTACACACTGAACAAATGCAGTGGCCCAGTACCATCATGTTAGCAGCAATGACCCCCTGCAAACAGCACAACACGTCTATTTTTATTCATGACCACTTCCTCTTTATCTCTGTGCTCAAGCATGTATGTAACAAACAAGAAACTGATTCTGTCCCACATGATCACTTCTACACAAAATAATGCACTGTATTCATCCATTCTACTGCATTAGCTGCGATCATGCATCTGCTGTAATTATATTCATAGAAAAAACAATTAACAAAGTGGTGTTAGCTGGGGTATGTGTGGGAGGCTGGTGCAGGGGGTCTGTGTGAGAGGAGAGAACGTCTTCTGTTGCCTTGCAGAACGGAATAATAATGATATTTGAAGGATGCAGGGACTGCTGAACATAACGGGGATTTGTACAATAGCTGAAATTTACACTGTCATCGTCTTAATAAATCAAAATATAAAGAACGGTTTGACAGGGTGGATACAGTGGATTTATAGTATGGGGGAAGGTCATTTCCATAATTCCAAAGAGAATATATTTAAGATATGTAAGTTATCCTGATTGAGGGCAGCATGAGCTAAGGGAATGTATACTAAAATGTCCCACTGAGCTGAGTATAGTGACTCCACTATAGTGTCTTCATATCTTATGTGGCCACTTTCCAACATGGGATTGATATTTGGCCTTTTTTTTTTTTTTTTTTGGTGATTTCATTTCCCCTTCATACAACTGAATCTGTAAACATGGTTAAGAGCCCAGCCTGGACACGCCACTGCAGACAGCAGGTGGGAGGAAGACCTGTCGCTTGTCCTTCCAAATAGAGTTTCCTTCTATTATTGGACAATTTCCTGTCCTGCAGGCAAATGGATTTAAAAAAGACCCTGACAGAACTGCCTTGTGTTACACAATAAGGACAATATACAAGGTTCCAGACTGTTATCTGCCTCGGATTAATGGGGTATTGTCAAGAGAATGACTGCCGTCTGGTATTGTGTTGATTTTCCAATAAAGCAGCATTTCACATTATTAAAACAATATTAATATCATCATCAGCATCATCATCATCATGTCACCATTTATTTTCAAGTAACCTTCCGCCTGGCACCTTTTGATTTCAAACACAGACTGAGGTTATCCCAATTCCCAAATCCCAATCCATCAGGACAGGTCTGATTATTCATTTTATTATGATGCGTTAGGCATTAGGTAATTGTTTGGAAACAAAACCGGGTTGTAAATTCCCACGTTCTATATGACAGCACGTTGTTTCGTTCCTCCGATAGACGTCAAACTTGTCTGCATCGTTTTACTGTCGATTCAAGATGCGTCGCCCGTACGTGTCCCCCTGGCGGAGCTCTGCTATAAAGCCGATTTCTTGGCGGCGATTTATTATTACTATTAAAATTATTATTACCATCTGAAAGTTTAAAGATTTTAGCGTTCGCGTGTCCAGCTAATGGCTTATCTTGCCGCACCTGAGACATTCGGTGCTCTAAGAGAAGCGAACGGAGGAGAAGAGAAGTCATGGTGCAGACGCGTCCGTGCATCAGTGAAAAACGAACCTTTCTCAAATGATCAGTTTACTTCACGCCTAGAAATAACCTTTAGCATTACTCAACCCTCAGAGGATAAGGCCCGGTGGAAGAAGCCTCGGGATTTCCTGCTGAGGATCTGCGGCTGTACGTCGGCTTATGGAACGACGTGTATTGTTTGAGCCTCTCCACCAGTTGGAATCAGGGTTGGTAATCGCTGGAATTTTTTGAAATTTCCATTTTAAAAATCCGCTATAAACTGAAATAAAGGTAAAGGCTAAATGACAGGTACGTAAACGCATGGTGAATCCAAGCCCAATCCAGCAACAAGTTTAAGACGCTGAATTCGCGCACACGATCCATTTAATATCGCCCCGAAAGCTTAAACTGTTGCGGTACCTGTAGAGGGCTCGGAGAACAGTTCAGATAAGTTGGTTAGTTCGATGCAATGATACATTCATTGGCAGGACTGGAAGTGATCACAGCCGATGGGTGCGCGAGTTCGCTTCAGCATTTTAGATAAAATCATCCGTCATTACACATTAAGTTCACACGCGCCAGTTGTAGACTGTATTAAGTTTCTTTCCTCCCCTGCTTTAGCAGTATCTCGAATGGTCGTAATTTTATTATTTTACAGGGTTTATATTGCGATTTATCTGTTTGCGGGTGCCTGTGCCGTAGTAAACAAGGAAAACGCGTTTTCAATAATGAAGATCCCAAGCAAGTCGAATTCACCTTAGCGAAAGCCAACCATTTGTCACTTGAATATGATCAGCGCGGATCAGTACCGGTCTTACCTCATTTCAAAAGTGGGTGTGTCAGTTCGGGGCAAAGAGAGTGCATCCACTCGGAATAGCTGGGTCGTCTCCCGGTAAGTGGCGTGATAAGCCTCTAGATTGATTACCTGTCGGTTTTATGGGACAATTGGACCTGCAGTGAAGTATAAAATTTCATCTTTCCACACGGAGATGGAAAATATCGGCGCCATTTCGGGGCTTTTTGTGTGTCAGTGCATTTAAAGTAAATCTAATGCGTTATCTTCTACTCATGTCATCGATGATCCACTTTATAGAATGCTCTTTCTGGAATATACACTGCTATATAGCAAGAAAATATAGCGGAAATATTGACTACTGAAAAGGGATCACGACACTGTGATCTAAACTTGATAGATTTATTAAGTGTTTTTACTTGTAGTTGGTCTTTGATATACTGTATGCGAATCTGTTGTCTGTGTTTTGTAGAAATGGCTCTGGCCATTTGGTGCTGGCTCTGGTTCAGCTGATTCAAACCCCTGTGTACTTTTGATGCCAAGGAAGGTCACTTTCATTTTAAGTGTAAGCAGTCTGAGTAGTTCTCTTTTTTTCTTTGTCAGCACACAGCCTTTGGCAGATCCCTTTAATACACTAGTATTACAAGAATTTGATTGTAGAGCAGACAGATTCTGTTTTCCTGTTTGTGTGTAATAATAGCCGAGTGATGCATATTAGGAAAAAAAATTCTGGCAGAGTTCTGTCTCCTTGATTGTGGAAGCAACAGCAGGCTGCTGGGTGGCTGCAGGCTTCTGAGGGTGAACTTTGACCTCCTGCAACCTCATTGCCTGCCTTCTCTCGCTCACGTTCCTTGCTCTGTCTCTCTCTCTCTCTCTCTCTTTCAGTTTGACACTGCCTTGGTGCATGCCCTGACATGCTGAGAGGGAGGGGAGGAGAACAAGGAGGACAAGAAAGACCGGAGAGCAGCTGAGAGAGAGAGGGAAGGAAGGAAGGAAGGAGGGTCTTCTGAGAGAGAGAGAGAGAGAGAGCTAGAGAGATTGTTTGTGAGGGAGGAGGGAATTCTCTCTGAGGCTGTAGAACAGTAGAGTGACTTGCCGGACAAAAAAAAAAAAAAAACTTTGAGGAAAGAAAGGAGAAAGAGCGAGTGAAACGAAGGAGAGAGAGTGAGACGTTCAGAACGCAGAAGGGAATGTAGTGAACACAGGCTGGCAAGAGGAAGAAAATGAAACAAAGCGATTACTATCTGTGAGAAAGCGCTCGTGGCCGCCTCTATCTCACACACACACACACACACATACAGGAAGAACAGAAGGCTGGGGAATCAGGAGGGATCCTGTAGGAAGCACTTCTTTTGGATGTGCCTTTTTTTATTGACTCTGGGGACACGGGTGCGGCTGCTGGAGGTCTACATCGTCCTCGGTCACCTGCTGAGAGGGCTGTGATGTCTCCACATGTCAGACTGTGAGTCCTCAGCCCCTCACACAGATTCATTCACACCCCGGCTCTCTGGAGCGCCGGTGTGGACAGACAGACCCACACGGACCAGAAGGACTGTTCCCCGCCGCCGCCGCGATTGTAGCGACGGAGGGGGTCCCCTCTGGGGAGCGGGCTCGCGGGGTGCCGCTTGCGGGACACCGACGCCGTGGGTGAGCAGGGGCCGGAGGATGGGCGGCGGGGTTCTCAGGCTGCGCGGCTCCCGGGGGGACCGATGAGTAGCGGGAGCCTCCCCCAGGGCCGGCGCTTCCACTGCCGGGAGTGGGCCCTGGGGAAGCTGCGGCGCTGGCTGGACGGCCGCTGCGCGGGGGTCCTGGTGACGGGCGGCCCCGGCGCGGGGAAGACGGCCCTGTGCGCGGAGGTGGCGCGGCCCGCCTCGGACGCCGGGCTCGGGGCGGGACTGGCGCCCCGCTGCCTGGCATCCCACTTCTGCCAGAGGGAGGACGAGAGGACCGTGTCGGTGTGGAGGTTCGTGCTGGGCGTGGTGGAGCAGCTGCGGCGCAGCCCCCTCCTCCCGCCGGCTTACGCCGAAGCCCTGGACGCTCCCGCCGTCGCCTGCACCCTGGAGCCGCTGCAGTGCCAGCGGGACCCTGACGAAACCTTCAAAAGGTCTCTACTTCTCCTTGTTTGTCTGTCAGGCAATGTACAGCACCTACAAATGTTTCCTAAAGATGTGTTGAACTATTTGGGGTTAGACTTTGTGAAAGGAGTATTAAACAGAGCTTCAAGTTTCCCCATTGCATTACATTGCATTATGATTCTTTACAGTATTTGTGTGTTTAGCAGTTGGCCTTTGTCTAGGGTGACTTTCATAGCTTACATTTCTGCATATTATTTGTTTGTACAGCTGGGTATTTTCTGAAGCAATTCAGGTTAAGTGCATGGCTTGAGGGCACAACAGCAGCGCCCCACCTGAGAACTGAACCCACAAGCTCAGTTTCTAAACCACTAAGCCAACTTGCTGCCCTGTGGCACCATTACTTACCTGAGGCTGATAATTACCTTGCCAAATATGTCCAAATGTGTGATTTATTCCTAGCTAAAGGCTCGTCAAGGCCTGTAACATACGCCCAGATATGTACGTCTGCGTGTGTCTGCTGTGAGTGTTGGTGGTGATATGAACATTCAGGGCCTGTAAAATCGCAGGAAAAGGCAATTGTTTCTACTTCCTTGCTCGCGTGGTCTTTTGCCTCAGTGAGGCAGCTTTTGTGCTAGGCACGGCTGTTGGAGCGCTTATTTACAAATACCTCGGGCTTGTAACACAGTGTTAAAAAAGAAAAATGACACAGCCTCAGTCAGCAGTGGAGGCGGTGCAAGGTTAAAGACCTGCCGAATTTGTCCCCGCCCTCCGTTCCACTCCCGCATAGTTTCTCCCGCTGTGATGTTTGCCCTGTCAGGCGGCCCTGCTCGCACTCCATTCGCAGCTCACGCTGTTTCCTGGTCTGATACGTAGGCCCTGCCTTCCCCGTTACTGTCCGACTGACCTAAAACTGTTATAGTACGGAAAGCCATTTGTCCTATAGTGTCAGCACAGCTTTGCCCTGAGCTGATGTTTGAAGCTACTGGGGAGCTACTGTGATGTACCGAAAAGTGCTGGGTGGCATTGTAGCAGAACTCGTGACCGAAAGGTTGCAGGTTTGATTCCCTACGGGGACACTGCTGCTGTACCCTTGGGCAAGGCACTTGGCCTACAATTGCCTCAGTAAATATCCAGCTGTATAAGTGGATAACATTGTAAAAATCTGTAATTGACGTAAGTCACTCTGGATAAGAGCGTCTGCTAAATGCCGGTAATGTAATGCTGGAGACCCTCAATTAGAAACAAGACAAGCAGTGGCTCAGTTTAGAAATTTGTAGCTTTTTTTCCAGTTTCTATACCATGAAGCAGACTTTTACGAAGGAAGACTGAAGGAAACTTATAAAGCTGAGTTTGTCCACATTCACACATCGTGCATCCTCTAATCCATGAATACAGATGGATAGTGGATGAAACCCCAGAATTCTGATTCACTCACTCTAGAGTCTGGGGTTCTAACCATCACAGAGGACTCCTGCTACAGCCCCGTCCCCGAGTCGGCAGGGTCCGTTTTTTTGTTGTTTTTTTTTTTCCACTGTGTCAGTGACTGCATGATAATCAGCTTGATCAGTGACGGAAGCCAGCTGCAGAACCCTGACAGCTGTGATTACTGTTTCCTGGAGTTGCCATACCGCTTGCTCTCTCCGCCGCAAGCCCGCAGTACACAGCAGAAATATGGAGTCTGCTAAACCACTTCAGCACCTTGCCGTGAGCTGCGTTAAAAAGGGAGCTGCCTACACATCTATATCTCTGATCCCATGAGCACTGGCCAGAGCTTGCTGTTTATTTTACATGCGGTTTTATGGTGCATTTTGGATTCTGTGGTCTAGTGACTGATATATGGGAGTATACTTGGCTTCCCTTTTCCAGAAAGGTTGCAGAAGTTAACTTGTGGTAGGGCTTGAATAGTGTTATGCTCACACTCACTGGTGTGGGAGTGTTGTTAGCCTGGTCTCACACTGTTGCTCATTTAACATGGATGGATACACTCATGTTCTATTGTGCTGGAGGTCACTCTGGATAAGAGCATCTGCTAATTTAACATAACGTCATATAATGTGATGTAACCTCGAAGTGGGTCGGGGAGGCATTCCATGTACTCCGCAGCGGTTTATTTTTTTACTCTTCCGTAACTCTGCTGATGGGGCCAGGAGGGCAGAGATCAGAGTCCCGACCGGCTCCTGTGTGCCCAGGGTGGAGCAGGAAATCCCAGGGCTTCTTTTGGCCTGACTCACAACGCCAGCTTCCGCATGGAAAAGAGGGCACGAGGGAGGGCGCCTGGCCAAACCCAGAGGGCTCCCTCCACTTCTCCCAGGCTTAGCACTGCAGAGTGGAACCTGTGCCCTTGCTGTTACAATACAAGACTTACCTCTTATATTCCTTCACTCATCCAGCTATAAGGATGTTAGGATGTTCACATGAATGTGTATTATTTTCCCTTGTGGCTTCCAGCTGTTGCCATGTCCTCTGTTTAATTGTTGACATTTTAAAACCCATAGAATCAACCCGCTGTCCCTCCTAGCGGATGCTCTGACGCGCTCCTCTAACCTTCAATTCCCCGTCCCTCCTGCAGGGCGGTGCTGTTGCCCCTGCAGGAAATCCCCCCTCCGGCCCACCGGCTCTTCCTGCTGGTGGACTCCCTGGACTCGGGGTTCCTGACGGGGGCTGGATCGGGGATGAGCGGCTCCATCGCCGAGCTCCTGTCCAGCCACCAGCAGCTGCTCCCCGGCTGGCTGCTCCTCGTCTGCTCCGCGCGGCGGCAGAACCGCGCCGTCTGCAAGATGTTCTCAGGTAGGATGGCGCAACCAGCCCCCGACTCAATGCGGCATGTGGCGGCAGTGTAGCGTAGTGGGTAAGGAGCAGGGCTTGTAACCGAAAGGTTGCCGGTCCGATTCCCAACTTGGGCACTGCCGTTGTACCCTTGGGCAAGGTACTTAACCCACAGCAGCTTCAATAAGTAGCCAGCTGTATAAATGCATAACATGTAAAAACCTATGTAAGTTGCTCTGGATAAGAGTGTCCGCTAAATGACAGTAACATAATGTAATGTAATGCTGACCCCCCTGAGGTGCCCCCCAGCAATGTGCTGTCTGATTGTGTGTTTGCCTGCGGAGGAGAAAGAGGCCTACAGATCCCTCATTCACTCGTTCACTCATTTACTGAGCGGCTCCTGCAGTAACAGCTCTACCACTAGAGGTGCTAGGAGTGGAGGGGCCAGAAAAGTAGCCGTAGCCGGCGCAAGGAGTGCCTGCTCGGTTCTCCCTGCGGCCTGTCTGAGATGTGACTGCCTTGAACTAGCGGCTCATCGTTTTACGGAATGGAGATCTCATCCCTCCATTCCACTGAGCTCTTCTCTGCTCCTCGCCGAACAAAAAAAAAAACCGCCTCGGATCTTTGCCGGTACTGCTGCCCACATTGTACGAAATTAGCATGTTTGATTTAAAATGAACTTCCCACACAGCTGTTCCTGGAGAATTGGTGACATCTGAGGGCTGATCTGCTTCTGAAGCGATTTCCGGGAGGGGGGGGGGTGAAAACTCACACACATTAAAACCTGATTGCTGTAAGCTCAGTGTTTAGTATGCCAGGATAATGCGAGCGGAAACAAAAAAATATATATTTACAAGGGGCAGAACCAACAGCGCAGGAAAACGATGCAATTTAGATATAAAAGCACGGTATAATTCCGCTAATGGGATGAAGTCATTACCGTTGCCATGTTTTTGACTGATCCGTGACTCATTTGTGGTGAAAGCCGTGCTGCTTTCTGTCACTCCTGGCTGCTGTGTTTCCTCTCATGCCACTGCGTTACTGTAACCGACTTAAATAAATATGTTTCTGCAAAGACGTGCTTCTCTCCTGCCTCCCCCAGCATCCCTGTTGCTTGTGTCTCATCTCTTATTTTGGTAACAGCTTCTACGTTGTGGAAGAGTGGGATGTTCTTCCACATTCTGTACGGCAGGAGTGTAGCATAGAGATGAGGAGCTGGAGTCGTACACGAAAGGTTGCGGGTTTCATTCCCTGTTGGGGCACTGCTGCTGCGCCCTTGGGCAAGGCACTTAATCTAGAAGTGCCTCAGTAAATATCCAGCTGTGTAAATGGGTAAGATGTAAGAATTGTAAGCTATGTAAGTCTCTCTGGATAAGAGTGTCTGCTAAATGCCAGTAATGTAATGTAATGTAATGCCTGCCTGTGCTCTCCTCTCCTTTGGTCTCTCGAATCCCGCTCTTTCCTCTGTGGCAGGATTCCGTAAGCTGACCCTGGATGACCTTCGCAAGGCGCCGGCGGTGCGCGACGTTCAGCAGTACATTCTGCGCCGCCTGGACCAGGAGGGGGCGCTGCGGAGGCAGCTGACGCCAGAGACGGCCGACATGCTCAACCTGCTGCACATCAAGAGCGGCGGCTGCTTCCTGTTCCTGGAGCGCGTGCTGGACGGCGTGGCGCGGGGCCTGGTGGCCGTGCGCGAGATCCGCGACATCCCCGGCACCCTCAACGGCCTCTACCTGTGGCTCTGCCAGCGCCTCTTCCCCAAGAGGCTCTTCTCGCTGGTGCGGCCGCTCCTCGACGTCCTGCTGGCGTCGCCGCGCCCGCTGACCCCGGATCAGCTCTACGGGGCCGTCTGGACTCGCGACACCACCCTCGGGCCCGGCGACTTCCAGCGCCGGTTGGAGGCGCTGTCTCCGGTCCTGACGGACGGGCCCGGGGACGCCAAGGTCCTGTTCCACGCCAGCTTCGCCGAGTGGCTGACGGACGTCAAGTACTGTACGCAGAGGTACCTGTGCAGTGTGGAGGAGGGCCACACCATGCTGGCCATGTCCCTGTCCCTGCGGGCGCCGCAGCTGGGGACCGAGGAGGTCTGCCGCCTGGCGGCCCACCTGATCCGCTCGGGCGCGCACGCGGACGACCCCGCCCTGCTGGCGCTGTGGATGGTGTGGAGCGGTGTGCCCTCCATCGGCGGGCCGCCCCCGTCCCCCTCCCGGCCCCCTCCTCCCCCCCCGGTCCTGGTTCAGCGGGACGTCCTGCAGCTGCTGCTGAAGAGCGGGGCGTACCCCCCATCCCGCGGGGGGGTGCACTGCATGGAGGACGGGGAGGGTGTCCCGCGGCAGACGCCGGAGGGGGCAGACTCGGTGCGGTTACTTTTGGACAGCGGGGCGAGCGTCAACCAGGCGGACCCAGCCGATGGGCGCACCCTGCTGGCCGGCGCCGCCCAGACCGGGGCGGGTGATGTGGTCGAGCTGCTGCTGTCCCGCGGGGCCGACCCGGGGATCGGCGACCACCAGGGCCAGACCCCGCTAACGCTGGCTGCCCGGCAGGGCCACGTGAGGGCGCTGCGGGCCCTGCTGGACTGGGCGGGCCGGCGCGGGGCCGAGGGAGCGGCGCTGGTGGACCGGGCGGACAGCGAGGGCTGGACGCCGCTGCGCTCGGCGGCGTGGGGCGGGCACGGCGAGGCGGTGCGCCTCCTGCTGGCCGCTGGGGCCGAGGTGGACGGCTGCGACGGCGAGGGCCGGACGGCGCTGCGGGCGGCCGCCTGGGGGGGCCACGAGGAGATCCTCCGCACCCTGCTGGAGCACGGGGCGCAGGTGGACCGGCCCGACCGCCAGGGCCGCACCCCTCTGATCGCCGCCGCCTACATGGGCCACCAGGAGGCGGTGGAGATCCTGCTGGAGCACGGGGCCCTGGTGGACGTGCAGGACGGGGATGGGCGGACGGCCCTGTCCGTCGCCGCCCTCTGCGTGCCCTCCGCCGCCGGGGGGCGGGGCTACGGCGACGTGGTGAGCCTGCTGCTGGAGAAGGGCGCCGACCCCGCCCACAGGGACCGGGACGGCATGACCCCACTGCTGCTGGCCGCCTACGAGGGCCACGCCGAGGTGGTGGAGCTGCTGCTGGAGGCCGGGGCCGACGTGGACGAGAGCACCGGGCCACGCGGCTCCGCCTCGGCCGCCGTGACGCCGCTGCTGGCCGCCGCCTCCATGGGCCACATGGCGGCGGTGAGCGCCGTGCTCTTCTGGGGCGCGGCGGTGGACGGCATCGACGGGGAGGGCCGCACGGCGCTGAGCCTGGCGGCCGCGCGGGGCAGCGTGGAGGTGGTGCGGGCGCTGCTGGACCGCGGCCTGGACGAGAACCACAAGGACGACATGGGCTGGACGCCGCTGCACGCCGCCGCCTGCGAGGGCCACAGGGGCGTCTGCGCCGCCCTGACGGAGCCGGGCAGCATGGCGCGGGTGGGCGAGCTGGACAACGAGGGCCGCACGCCGCTCATCCTGGCCGCCCAGGAGGGCCACTGCGGCACGGTCAGGCTGCTGCTGGACCGCCGCTCCCCCATTGACCACCGGGCCTACGACGGGCACTCCGCCCTGAGCGCGGCCGCGCTGGAAGGCCAGGCGGAGGTGGCGGAGCTGCTGATGAGGCGCGGCGCCGACACGGACGTGCGCGACGCCGAGGGCCGGCCGCTGCTCTACCTGCTGGTGCTGGAGGGCCGCGTGGACATGGCCGCCCTGCTGATGGAGAAAGGCGGCGTCCCCCTGGAGTCCCGGGACGCAGAGGGCCGCGCGGCGTTGCATGTGGCGGCCTGGCACGGCAGCCTGGAGGCCGCGGAGCTGCTCCTGAGGCGCGGGGCCGATCCCAACGCGCGGGACGGGGAGGGACGCCCGCCCCTGCACTCCGCCGCCTGGAGGGGCCACGCCGAGGTAGCCTGTCTGCTGCTGGAGGCCGGCGGCGCCGACGTGGACCTGGCCTGCCGCCAGCAGGGGGCGACGGCGCTGTGCATCGCCGCTCAGGAGGGGCACGCGGACGTGGTGGCCGTGCTGCTGGAGAAAGGGGCGAACCCGGAGCACGCGGACCAGTACGGCCGGACCCCGGTGAAGGTGGCCGGCAAGAGGGGCCACGCGCGGATCGTCCGGCTCCTGGAGAGCTACGGAGCCAAGCCTTATGCGGGCATCCTGCCCTCCCCACCCTGCGGAAACCCCCCGCCCTTCCAGACCTCCACCCTCAAAACCCACTCCTCGGCCAGTTCGGGGAGCGCCGGGGAGCCGACGCCCAGGGCCCCCGAGGCGCCTCCGGCCTCCGCCTCCCTCTCCTGCTCCCCGGACTCCACGGCCGAGCGCTTCCACTCCACCCAGAGCTCGCAGACCTCGTCCTCCACCTGCCACTCACTGGCCACGGTGCAGACGGTGCCGGCCGACAGCCTGAGCTTCACCCAGCAGATCCAGCAGCACTCTCTGCCCCGCAGCCGTAGCCGCCCCGCCACCCTGCTCCCGCCCGGCTCTGCCTCCAACAGTCTCTATGGCAGCAACCGCAAGCCACGCCCCCAGGCCACCTCCCCTCCCGCAGCCGACCCCCTCATCGAGTCCCCCGCCGCCGCTGCGCTGTCCCATAAGCCCCAAAAAGGCTTCAGCTCGCCGGGAGAAGCCGACTGGCCCGTCAAGCCCAAGACCCCGGATCTGAAGAGCGCGGGGCTGGAGAGAGAGGACAAGAGGCAGGGGAGGTGGAACTCGGTCATGGCCTCTCTGGGGGTGACTCCTGGACAGGACTGCCCCTCCAGACCTCCGAAAACCAGGGAGAGCCCCCTCTTCGGGTACCCCGTCCAGCTGGAGGGCCAAGCCCAGGGAGAGGCGCGGGACGGCCCTCGGAAGAGCTCCCTGTCACCCCCGTTCGGCTTCCCCGTGGGGTCCTCCCCCAGTGCCTTATCCCCGGAGTCTGCCATCCCCCTCACCACCACAGACCCCCAGCTCAACCTGAAGCAGGCCATCAAGCTGCAGTTCGAGGGGCCCACCAGTGCCGCCATATACAAGCGGGAGACGCCGCTCTGAGGTGAGAGCGGTAAGACCATGTTTCCACATTTCATTCTCCGCCCTGGAAAACTCTGCCTCAAAGTTGTCTAGCGCAAAAGCCCACGCAAAGCTGCAACTTAAAAGTGCATCGGAGGGCCAAGGCAGTTACAAAAGACAACGATCTGGCTCTGATATGAAATTCAAATGAGCAGAGCATTGCCTAGCGATGAAGCGCTGACCTTGCAGAGGGAAAAGCTGCTTTCATCTCTTCAGCAGCCAGACCTGCGGAGCCTGATTTATAGGGCTTTCATTTTAAAATGGTGAAGCGCATTTACACTACAGGGCTTTTCACTGGAGGAATGTTAGGCAAGTGACCTTCATTAAGGATACAGCAGCCGGCCAGTTATATCACTTCCATATAGAGTAGAAGGTTGTCTTTACATATGGTACCAGTCAAAAGTGTGGACTCACCTACTCATAGAAGGGTTTTTCCTTATTTTTACTATTTTCCACATTTAAGAATAACAGTAAAAACATCAAAACCATGAATTAACAGAAATGGAATTATGTAATGAGTAAGAGTGTTTAACAAATCAAAACTCAATGTTATGTGTTATGTTCCTCAAAGCACCCAAAAATATTTGTGAAAATTATTTTTTTTTGGAAAGAAATTCATACATAGGCATCAACTTCACTATTTATATTTGTCCAAGAAACAAATTTCAAGCATTAGCATAAATCTTTAGATCAAAATGTCTGTTATTTGTTACATGTTGCCTGTTATTTTAATCAGGTATGTCCAAACTTTTCACTGGTTCTGTAAACTTAAATCTAATTCCATTTTACTAGTAATCAGCAGTGAAAGCCCAGTCATTAACACCGAGTATTCACCAGTAAATATTGTGCTCGATGGTACTTGTAATAAAACCACAAAATGCGTGACTCACATAGGTGGACCTCCTCATGTTTTGAACTTTGCTACACCCAGCAAATTACAGAGGGCAGGCCCACCTGTCTGGGAAAATCCATGGCATGTTAATAACAGGCCTCTTTCTTTCTTAGGTGGGCACGGAGACGCGGCACTCCGAGGAGCAGCCGCTGCACAGGCTAACTGTTCTGAGGTCAGTTTGCCGCTGGCAGGGGAGGGGAGCCGATCCCACCGGCGCTCCGCTCTGCGCCAGCCACGGACGGGAGGAACCCGGAGGACTTGAAAAGACGCACTGTTTACATTCCAGCTTTTTCCCTTTGTCCTCCTGCGAGGAGAGAGCAGCTGTCACCCCCTCCCTCGCCCCAGCCCGCAGGAATTCACTTCTGTTTCAGCCATGGCTTCGTATCGTACTGGAGGAATGACCGAACGAGCAGGGGGGAGGGGATTTTTTTTCTGAGGGAATGGGGGGGGGCTATCGCACACCGTTCCCAGAACAATCAGAAACGGGTGTGCGAGGTGATGACGTGCTTCTCTCTCTTTTTGTTGTTTTGTTTTTTTTTCCGCTTCCTCTAACCCCTGCTCCGGACACAAGCGTTGTGTGAGGGAAGGTCACGGCTGGACACAAGGCTGCACCTGAGTGTGGACAGAGCAGCAGTCGGGCTGGCGGTGCCGCTGTTCGGAGGCGTAGCGGGAATGTTCACCACCATCGATCACGGAGGGGGGAGGCGCTCGTTTGAAATGCCAAAATGGAAACCTCGGGACAGGCTCGGACCTAGAATCGGACGGTGTACTAAAGCCAAAACATTTTTTTTTTTCTGAAATGAATCTGTCAGTCTGTTACCCAGAGCAGTCCTTTTCAGGCGTGATAAAAAAACCTAAACGTGTCAACGTTTTCAAGAATAACAATTATGACGTGCCAAGGTATTTACGGCCTCGACCTTTGTCAGAGGGCCTAGTGTTCGCATTTCACCTGGAATACGACCCGTTATTCTAAGTGTCCACACAATTCTGTCAACATTTGTCTTTAGGAGCGCTGAAGCCAACAGAGGCAATAATGTGCAACCTTATAATCTGTGAAAGGGCTTGAACTCAGGGTTTATGACCAGGGCCATAAATACCTTTGGCCGGGAGTGGAGAGACAAGAGCGGATTATTGGTAATGCCAAAGAGAGTATGGCAGGTCATTTTTATGCCATTATCGAATTTTCCTTGGCTAAATATTAACGCCATGCTCAAATTAAAAAATGTAACTTGAAGAGGTTCTGAATGACTGCGAAACATGCAGGGCCATGGAGACCTGGTGCTGAGCTTAGTGCTATGCTGTGTGTGAGAGAAGATGTGCTTGGAGCTTCTCCTAACTGAAACACTGACTCGGAGGGGGAAGGAGAAAGGGGGGGAGGTGATCGAGTCAGAGTCACGGCAACAGCAGTGGATCGGCGCCGTCGGTGGACAGGAAGCCGCTGTCTCTCAGCGCCAGCTCCTGGAGTGCGTGTGTGTGCGTGGGTTGGTGTGTGTATAGGGGGGATGTGGTGTGGATAATACACAGGGAAGTTTAACATGTCTATAATAGTGCTGGAGCTCAAGAGTGTGCTCCCAGCATGCCTTAGTGATACGTGTAAGGGTGCCGTAGGTCCAGTGCTGTTTTGTATGGAAGAGGCAGAGGTAGAGAGAGTGTCATCAACGACACTCATCAAACATTTGAACAGTGTGACGTGATTGTTTTTTTTTTTCTTTCCTCCTCAGTGGAGGTAGATGGAGATTTGAGGAGGTCTGGGTGATATGGCCACCTTCTGTCCTCAGAATCCAGCACTCTGCCTTACCTGTAAAAATGTCCAGAATTCAGGAGCCTCTGTGCTTGTCCATTCCTGGCCTAATTAGTAGGCGCTCTACAGCCATGTGAAGGATCATTTTATTGCCCTTTAAAGAGCCGCTATGGACTCCAACACGTTAGAACCCAGTCCGACCCCCCCCTTCCTCTCCCAGAGTTAATTCTCTGTACATTATTGACTGACAGGGTTTGGTGCTGCCACTCACACTCATATTAAAGGACCTGAAACAACGACACTGTCATTCAAATGTCTAATGGATGGTTTTGGAATTGATTAACAGCAGAGGGCTATTGGACTGTAAGTCTGTGTACAGGTGAGGTTTGTAGAACTTGCCACACCTGGCGGTTGTCTTGGTGCTGGACAACTTGTCTGCTGAAGTGTAAAGAACTGTGTGTAGAGTCTGGCTTTTTCTGGCTCAGTGTGGCACTGAAGCTGTTCAGAATAACTTGTCTTTATAGTATGTGGATTGCCTGGTCGAGGATGTAGTACAGGCTTGGTGAATAGGATGAGTCATCCATATTAAAATAACTGTATCAGTGCAGGTTTGACCGAAGAAAAAACCACAAGCCGTCTATCACTTGTCTGAGCTGTTTCTCAGATTTTGAAATTGTGATGAAAGGTGAGTCATGTGTTTTTCAGGTGTCTGAAAGAGGTGGCGATGAGATGTGTGTACCGTTAGACGCCCCGATCACATCCTGTCCTGCCACGGAGTGAGTCTAAGCTAGACACATTGCATGCTATCAGTCCAGCACATGTCTTTCAGATTCACTGATCTGTAGCTCATCTGGATGGCCCATCTGCATTCACTGTGCGGACTTTAACAGCCAATCCGCACATAAACCTCAGTTAATTTGTGCACACATCATTATGACCCAAGACAGAGCCCTAGACTGAAACACTGCAAGGAGACTAGTTCATAAACAGATAAGAGCCAGGAACTGTATTGCTGCATTGGTAAGTTTTGTAGGGGTGGTGCTAAAGATGAAGAGAACCTACAAAACAATGTAAATACTTATACCTGTATTAATAAGATAAAGTTTACTAAATGTGTTTTTATACTGTACTGAATGTCCATGTTCATATCCTGTTGATTTAAACATCTTGTTATACAGTAGGTCATGGCCATGAATATTAGTTCAGTTGTGTGTACAAGATGAGAGTGTTGCACAAACATCTCAAAATGCCTGAAGCTCCAGTAGAATCTCTGATAATTTGACCTTGAATCCCACTTGAAACAAAGCAGAGGGCATTTTAATGGCAGTGCCTAGCAGTTGTGTTGGGGGCGATGCACTGACATGCAGGTATGTCTTTAAATGCCAGCCGGGCTTCTCCCATTGTATCTGCATTCCTCATTATCAGGGGCAGGTAGCTGACAGGACAGGTGGAACAGGTCTGGAACAGGTCTGGTGCCCCCCCCCCCCCAGACACACACTTTCTCACGTTTTCACCGATCTCGTTCTCACGCTTGCTCACAGAGTTCTGTACCGGTTGTGGAAGGTGGATCTTGAAAATAAAGCATTGTTGTCACTTCTAATCCCCGTCATGCTCCTGGCAATCATTTGCGGTTAATTTATTACTGATCTGCAGGTGCTCGGTCTGGACTGTAAATTACAGTGCACTATTTCTGTGGTTAAAAAAAACCTGTGAGAATGTGATGGTTCAACAGACACATTGCAGTTAGATCAACAAAGGTGCCTGTAAAAGTGCTCCCGAACTAACAGAAAAGGAAGAAATGTTGGCTGCTTTGGGTTTACCACGTCTTCTGTGGACATTTATTTTAAAGATGCAAAAAATCCCAGCAAACCACAATTCAAGCTCCTGTGCCAAAGCTGGCACAGATCTGATATAGCACGTAGCTGCATGCTGATTGTCTTGGACAGAGCACAGGTGTCATTTTGATTCAGCCGCACGTCGAAAACAGTCCTTTGGTGTTGCATTGTGGGGTGGGGTGGGGTGGGGGGGTGTAGGGGGGCTGTGGGAAAGCACTGAATTTGGGGGAAAGTGTAAAGCCATCTGTTCCTCATACAGTGCTGCTGTAATGTGGGAAATGATGGGTCCATTCCGAAATTCTGTGACAATCAGTGCGGATGACTGACAGTATGGTGAAGATTCTAGAGTTCTCACAGGAGGGTCCAGAGCCTGGTGACACATTTCAGTCCATATTTTACTTCACTCTGTCTCATCTGACAGCAAGCCAGAGAGGACGCCACACTACAGCACAGGGTCTGCTTTGTTCCAAACTGGTCTGGCCAATCAGAGGGTGTTTGTCCAGAATGCCTTGAGTCTAAGCTTTCAGTAATGCTGTGCTGGATATACAGTATGTTATTTTGTGGCCTCTAGAAATACAGTGCACTCAAGGCAACCTGTTAAAACCTATACCGATTACAGAGGAAAAGAGAGAGATGTGAAAATGAATCTCCCTTTAACCTCTTTTTAAGCATCAAATCAAAGTATGCCAATCATACTTGATATTTAATAAACTTTCTGAAGGGACAGAATATGTACCTGTCTGTGTGTATGTCTTTGAGTGTGTGTGTGTGTGTGTGTAGGTTTCTGTGAGGCTGATCTCACTCTGATTACAGTACACAATGTGGTGCGTAATGAATTGGTTCATTAGAAACTTCACACAAACAACACAAACTTTTTCCATGCGAGTTTACAGGAAGGCCCTCATGAAGTTTCGTTTTTTATTCTGACACCTGCTGGTCATATTGCAAATTACTTTTAATTTGTTGACAGTAGACCCACTTTTTAGTATACAGTCAAGAGGGTGGGGTCATCTGACCATGCAAGTGAGGTTCAGTGCCCAGAGGAAGAAAGGACTAGCACATCATGCTTATTACAAGTATGACTTAATGGAGGCAAAATACTGAATTTCAATACAAACACTCAACATGCAGACACACCGCAAAGAAACTTCACTTGAGATTCAAGTAATTCTCTGACCTGATACTGGAATGAAATAATTTAATTCAAGTCTCTTGTGCCCGGCATCAAGGTTTACTTCCGCAGTGACTGTAAATAGCTCCCATTTGCCAGCTATCGCTGAGTGTCTCATTTGTAGCGGAAGATCTTGATGCAGTGGTGCATGCTGTCTGACACCACCAGGTGCCCCTCGGGCAGGAGGGTCAGGCCCCGGGGGCTGCTCAGGCCCTGTGTTATGACGGGCCGCCCCATGCCCCGGGCAGGGTACATGACCACCCGGTGCTCCTCGGCCCAGTCGGCCACCAGGACGTCCCCGTCGCGGTCGATGCAGATGCCCCAGGGGCAGGAGAGGAGGGGCCCCATGCCGGAGCACACGCCCAGGATGCGGATCGTGCTCCAGCCAGGCTCCAGCACTTTGACGCAGGGCTCGCGGCCCGTCTCGCTGCCCCGCTCCGACACGGCCACCAGCCCCGTGGTGGGGCTGGCCGCCACCAGGTAGGGCCTGTGGAAGCCCGGGACGACGGTGCGCTCCAGCTTGGAGCCCGTCTTCGGGTCCAGCTTTAGGGCGGTCAGGGTGCCGCGTCGGATGTCGGCCACGAGGAACTCGTCTAGGTGGGTGACAGTGACGCCCCTGGGTGCCTCCAGCTCGTCCCGGGCCCCCCCGCCTGGCCCGCCGAAAGTCTGCAGGGGCCGTCCATGCCTGTTGAAGATGAGAAGGGCTCGCTCGGCAGCGCAGCTTAGCGCGATCAGGCCCTTGGCGTTGACCGCAATGTCGAAGTAGTTCCGGCAGCGGCGGGCCGAGCCCTCTGTGGCGGCGGAGGTCACCTGCTGCAGGATGTTCCCCCGGGCGTCGGTCACCTGCAGGCGGGCGTTCCCGCTGTCCACCACAAAGAGCTGGCCCTGGGGCGTGGCGTGGACGCCACTGGGCAGGGTGAACTCCGCCCGGCCCGAGCCCTGCTTCCCAAATTGCCGCACCAGACGCCCCTCCTCCGGCAGGTGCGGCTCGCCCTCATCCTCCTCCATCAGGGTGGAGGGCGCTCTGTCCCCCCTCCCTCCTTCTCCCTCCTGCGGTGCCCTGCTTGAGCGCAGGCCCCTCCCGTCCTGCTTGGGGACGCTGGAAAGTGGCACCTCTATGACGGACATGGAGAGGGACCGGCACACCCGGCCGTCTTCACCGGCCGCGCTCTCTCTGTGGCCCTCGCAGGAGAGGGTCCTGCCGGGGCCAGGCCCCCGGGGCCCCCGCCCCAGGATCGGGGAGGCGGAAGAGAGGCGGCTCCGGTTGACCCTCCACACCCCCTGCCGCTCCCTCTTGCCTCCGTCGATCAGAGGCGGGTTCCTCCGGGACAGGTCCGCTGTCGATCTGGAGAGGCGCGTGTCCCGGGCTAGTTGGGAGTTGCTGTAGTCCCGGGGAGAGCTGACGATGAAGGTGTAGCAGGAGTCCAGGCTGTCTGTTGGCGAGGGGGCCCTCCCTGCCTCGCCGGGCGTTCCGAGGGGGTGTTCGTCCGAGGACAGGCTCAGGCGCGAGTGAGGGCGGTCTCGGGGGGACAGGTCCCTGTAGCTGGGTTCTCGGGGACTGTTCTTAGGAGAGGCTAATATTCCATGGTTGTACCTGCTGATCCCACCTGTGGAGTCCTGACTCTGCCTCACTCCCCCTCGGTCTCTGTCAGAGCGGTTAGGCCGCCAGCGCTGGCTGTCTAACTCTAGTCTGCCACCTACTGGGGAAGCAGAGGATTTCCGGCCCGGCTGCAGGGCTGTGGTTCGGCCAGAAGCAGGCTTTTTGTGGCCCCTGAGCGCATACTGTCTTTCATCCCCCAGCTCCTCCCCCTCTGACTCCCCGTTGCTGAGGAAGGCTGGTACAGCCTGGAACACGTCCTCTCCCCGCGAGTCCGAATGCAGGGACTCCAGCTCCTCCTCCTGGGACGACTCCCTGTCAGAGGTGTCCTGCATTGGAGGCCAACGGCGCACCCTGGGGGAGATCAGCTTCACCTCCTCCCCCTGCTCCTCTTCCCGTCCGGGGGAGAGCCGGATCTTCCTCACCACCCGGCCGCACCCGCCGCCCGCCTTCAGGGTGACCGCCTGACCCTGCGAGGCCCCTCCCACCCCGTCGGGCGTGCTCCGCCCCTCGTCCCGCTCCCCGCCGTCCCCGCCCCGCACCTCCAGGGAGTGCAGGCTGCACTGCCGGCCCTGTGGGCCCGAGCAGGCGGCCACGGGGAAGGTGAGGTTGTGCTCCCGCACGCGGATCTCCCCGAAGGTGATGGGCTTGGGCTGGGAGCTGGGCCGGAAGCTGACGCGCTTCAGCGAGAGGGTGATCTCCCAGGGCCGGGTGAGCTCGGCGACGGCCTGCTGCAGCCTCCGCTGCTGCTCCACCTCGCCCGCCCCGTCCCCCCCGTCCCAACTCTGTATCTCCTCCCGCAGCTGCGCCACCTGCCGGAGCCTCTGGTCCACCAGCGCCTGGCCCACGCGGGCGGCCGCGGCATTCTCCCGCTGCAGCTGCTCTAGCCGGCGCTGGGCGTCGCGGTGGTCCTGCTCCACCCGCTCCAGCAAGCGGCGCTCCTCCCGCCGCGCCCCGAGCACGGCGCGCTCCAGCCCCCGGCTCACGCCCTCGGCCTCGCCCGCCTGCCGCTCACGCAGCACGCGCAGCTCCCGCTCGCCCCGCGCCAGCTCACACAGCGCCTGCGTGGCCCAGCAGGGCAGGGGGGCGAGGGGCGCGGGCGAGGGGGCGGAGCCGGGCCGGGGGACGGGGCTCGGCTCCTCCCGGGGTTCACCGTCAGCCTGCCCCGGGGCGCTCTTCCCAGGCAGGGGGCACGACAGCGTCTCTCTGAGGGGAGCTTTGTTGTTCGGTTGAGACCCCACAAACATCATGCTGGATGCGACGGGCAGACCTTTAACTTCTCAGTGACGTCACCTTGCCGTCTCCGGCTCTCTTGTTTGACCCCCTAAGCAGAGAGAACAGAACAAGGGCAATACTAGTGGGTTATTAAGAGGACTTCTGTTTGAATTAACATTAGTCTAATCACATCTCTGAACCTACTGGCTGGCCTAATTTAGGGCATCACTTCAATCATCCAGAAGGACTTAAAATGAACCAGCTTCAGTTCGCTACTCCCTGTGCCCTGAAAAATGCTTCACTTAATTTCCCACTCCTCACTACAAACTGGTACTACAACATCCAACACCAAGGCTCCACACCTTTACTATACTCTATAACAAAACCTAGTAGTAATCCCTATGCAGATGTGTACACCACGACATCACCCTTTAATGTAAATAGGATGTGGCGCCTTGGTGTGGCCATTCTTGTGACAACAATCCTGTTACATCCTGTTCCCTGTCTGTGATGTAGCTACTGGTGCAGGAGTTTTCTGTTGCTCATCTTATTTACTCAGAAACCTAAGCTCTCCTGTGTCGGCAGCAACCAAAGTGCCAAATACTGAATTGAATTCCCTGTGTATAATGTCCCTGTGTCCAATATGGCTTTTTTGACATGTTGTTAAAAAATGAAAATTACTACCCTCATACAGTACTTCCTGAAATCAGTTCTGGGGCCAGTGTAACTTCCACAAAGCAAGGTGTAAATACACTGTAAGTAAACTGGGTCCTGCAAGCTGTCTGATCACACTGTATCCCGCCTGCTAAATGTAGTGTGCTATACATTGTCCATCTGCAATGACACTTGTTTCATGTGTACCTGGCCCAGGGGGGTTCAATGCACTGACATTGTTTCATGTATGCCATCTATCTCAATTAACTGTAATGTGAGTGTACTGTCTTCACAGCATTGTTCAACTGCAATGTCTTCAACACGTTTACTGAAATCCTGCACTGTCCTTCCTCCTGCTGAGATTCTGCTGTTGCTAAGCAGCAAACTGAACACAGACAATACCTATGGAAAATTAATTCAGCGCTGGCATGTTGGTGTACATGCACAAGGCTTTCACAGTCCCTGGGATTAATAGTCAACAGTGAGTTGACTTTCTCATCCAGATTAATGAGTTGGATTTAAGTAACATTCAAAGATTAATTCGCAGATTAAATTAAAGTAAAGTTTTTCAAATTGTGAAACGGAGGGAAACGGTTGAGAATGTGGTTCCAGGTTTTTCAAAGTTTCAATGAGACCATCAAGAAGGAGCCTTTTGGAAGTTTTTGGACCACCTCTGCTTAATTAAAGTAGAGGTTTTGAACTTAAAAACTGATGGCATTGCCATATTAAACCCTTTCTCCTCTATTTTCAATTTCACTATGCCCTTGGACAACACGTAAAATAATAATTTCTGCTGAAGTGCCAGCCCTACCACACCAGCTGATCTAATAATTAAAACAGGTTGGTTTTATTCACTGCGAAAAGCACAGTATGCAATCCTGGTGCTCTGGCGTTAGCCATGAGATTACCCCACAGCACATTTGCTTGTTTGCTGAAGGCGGATGAGCACACTGACTGTGTGTCAGTGTCAGTGTCTCACTCCTGGCACACACACGTCTGTCCCTGCTCACGTTACCCCCCTACATTTTGAATGAGGTTGCCAAGGTACAGAACGACCCGTGCGGTATCAACTGACACCAAGAGGAGGAGGTTAGTTTTGGTTGGGAGATAAAGGCAGTAGTTGGGGGGGGGGGGGGGGGGGGGTGCAGAGTGGGGGAGGAGAGAAGACAGTGATGGGATGTTAAGGCACACATCTGAATTAATTTGATTGCACTAATACTTACATTTCAGGGTTTTCTATTTTAGTCTTAAATAGGAATCATTTCATTTTTGTAATGTGAACTAATTCAGTGTAACATTCAGCTGGTGAAGTTACTCAAACACAGCCTCATAGACTTTACAGTCATAGTATTTAATAAATATAAACAGAACAGCAAAGATAAACTTTTCCCATCTATTCACAAGCACCTGGCCAGTGGCCTGCAAAGGTATTAACGTCTTCACCTTCATGAATGTGTTTGATAAGAAAAAGGTCTTACCTGTGTTCAGGTATCCCACACCTGTTCCCCTGTGCTGTGTGCTCTGCCTTGCACGCTGTTCTCTCTCTCTCTCTCTCTCTCTCTCTCTCTCTCTCTTTCCTTCTCGCTCTCTCCAGGCTTGTTGGCGGTCTCGCCGTTGCTAGGAGACGGCCAAGCCGACTTCAGTTTCCTAGGCCCAGTTTCCATACAGACTGTGACCAGAGAAAGAGAATGCGTCTGCCCCCACCGCAGCCTCTTTTATTTTAATGGTTAAATCCATCACCGGAGTCAGGTTTGAAAAAAGGTCCTGAAGGATCTGCAGAATACCAATGAGCAAAGACGGACATAAACCGGGGGTGGAGACCGGTTGTAATGGTGCTCAAATTTTTTTCAGTAAAGCTTTGGATCAAGACCATTCCCAAGATATTACATTATTCATTATTATGAGCCATCGATCGTCGTATCTAATGATATTGAATACAAGGCACAGTGCAAAGGGCAGCAAAGGAAAACGATTGCATAAGCTATACTGTGTCTTACCAGTCTTTGAAAAAGTCTTTGAATACCAGTCTTTGAAAACCATGCATGACACAGAGCAGAAAGTAGACAAGACAACCAGACAACAAGAAAATAAATCAGGATCATAAAAATGAGAGGACGGTAAAGAACAGAAGGGTGTAACAAATTCAGGTTCCAATGAGAGGAAAATGCTGGAGTGAAAACAACAGTTGCAGTTCAACAGCATGTAAATAGGCTGGTGGAATTAGATAATTAAGAATATAATCAAAATGATGTTAGATAAGGTATTCTAGGTATAAAAGGCTGCCTGTTTCTGAACATCTCACAAAGTTAGCAATATCTAGTCTGTGAGTGTTGTTAGCCTGATCTGACACTGTTGCTCATTTAACTTGAATGGAACATACTGCATGAGCCCAGCTAAGACAGGTTTTGTAATGCATGTTATTTTTATGCACAATGTACAAACTTTTTAGTCAGTGGCAAAACATGACATGATCAGCATCCGACACTGAGGGTGGGGTCTCCTTGACTGTCATTGGAAAGGTATGGGAGTAATGCTGGACATTAAAGGAGACGAGTCAGGCTTTAAACTGACCTGGTTCTGTATAGGAATTATACCAGGGAAGGAAAGGAGTCAGGACTCAAACTGACCCAGTTCTGGTGCCACATACACTAAGGCGAGGGCTCTCATTTGCTGAGTGGAAAATCTAAGGTGTCACATGAGCCCAGCAGAGGAAGAGTGAAATTCAGGAAGACAGGAAGCGGGGTGGTATCGGTGTCTTCTGGGCCTAAATCCAGGTCGCCATTTTCTTTACGGCCCAAGGTTTAGACCACAAATCACCCGTCACATATCCTCTTGCACAATAAGACAACTTCAGAGGAGGGGAAGTGTGTGGAGTATTTAGAAATTTGGATATGACCCACAGGGACTGTGCATGGTCTCCGTTTCACTCAGTATTGCTGTTTTGGATGTGGCGCATGCATTCGCTAAATTCCCCTCCATGTTAACACGGCGGGGTCACGGACAGTGCAGTGGTCCTCTGTTGGTTTTGGTGAGGCCGCTGTGATAGCACTTCCACTCCTCAACTACCTTGTCCATTTACCTCCATTTAAACTGCTTATTGAATCCCATATGCCCCTGCGCTAGAACCACAAAGTCGGTGCTGAAAAAGAGATGCACAACCTTTGCACTGAGCATATTATCTGACACAACGAGCTGAATCATATATTCTAACACATAACGGCCATTTACTCACCTGGTAAGTATATATATGTGTCATTCATTCTTACAGCTCAATGCACACACAAGCACATGTGTGGCACCACCTAGTGGAGTATGGCTTACACTGCATCATCTGGGTCATGTTCTGACACTATGCAGACCATGCTTGAATTTCTGTCAGGCTATAGTCACACACTGCTCTTGTGGTTATAAGGTAATCACGTGTGTGTGTGTGTATATACACATATATATACATCCATCCCATGGAATTTAGTGTTTAGCATCATCAGACCCAGTGGGTCTTCAGTAGCAATTTGAACCATGTTGCATTGAGCAGTAATATCAATGTTGATTTCAATAATGTATTATCAACTGTTCAGTCAACAATGTCAAGTTTAATATTACTATCGGCAACGTGCAGTATCATTATCAGTGGGTGTTCGGGGAGTAGGTAGCTAGTGTTGTGTTCAGTTCTAATGTAAGACAACTGCATCAAAGTATTCTTCATAGCTTTATCAACAAGTGTGTGTTCAGTAGCTCTGTCAAATATGCCGATTTCAGTACCAGTGCCAGTAATATTCAGTTAATCAGCAGCGTCAAGAGATCAGTGTAACTAGTGTTTTGCCCAGAAGTGAGACCAACATAGCACAGTTCAGTAGTACTAGTAATATTGCATAATGTTACTTTATGAACAACAGACTGTTTTCAGTGTCACTGTCAATAATGGTGTGCTCAGAAGACCTATCAATAATGTTAAGCATAATGGCATTATTAAAAAGTGTGTTCAGCATCCAAGTTGACGGTTCTGTGTTCAGTGGTGAGGTCATCCATGTTAATTTCAGTATGTGTTTCAAACAGGGACAACAGGGAACCAGGTGGTGGACAGAACAGACAAGACACACCAGCATTATTGCTAAGTCAAACATTTATAAATTAATAAAAACATTCCCTTTAATGTTTATCACAGCTTTTCCCACATTCTTTTTTTGTTTTAAATATATAAAAATATTTCTAACATTCATAAATTTGTGGGTTTCATTTAGTTCTGTTGATTATTTCATCTTCCATTGTCTTGTCTCTTTTTGTATCAATTTGTACATTATTTACAGATTACAGTCTGTCCGTCCACATTTCAGCACAGGTGGAGAACAAGTAAAACAAAACTTGTTGCATAGATTCCAGGAGAGAATTTTAAGCATTAAAAAATTTAAACTAAACCAAAAAAAAAAAATGTGCAAAAAAATTAAAACCATTTCAAACAGTCTCTTGAGAACACATACCTGCAAATTAAGGACATTGACATATCAGTCAATCAATGAGCCAATCAGAGGCAATCAGTCACAGTGAGCCATACTTCAGCTTCGTCAGGGTTTCTCTGCTTCCCTCTCTCCTCCAGGGATCATGTCCACACCAGACATGACATGGAGGTCTGGAAGGAAATGCATCAAACCATACCAACTGTACCAGCAACCCACACAAGACCAGAGAACTCAGATGGGACCTCTACTGGCTACTGTTTACAATGAAAATTATATTGACCCACATACAACATCAATGTTTTATGTTGTGTACCCCTATCTATTCATATTACAGATTTGGCACAGGATTCCAAACAAATAATTACAGATACTGATCAAGTTTATTTACTGGCGATGTGAATTTTCCCTACATGTATTTTAGCATTTTTTGCCTCTCTATGTGCAGTTAAAGGTAAGGTATGAAGCTGCTCTCAGGGTAATGTTGTTCTTACATTTAGTATTTCTTTGAGAGACAAACAAATACATGCACAGTGTACCTAACCTTAACATGCTTCAGACTGACACACGTATCAAATATAAGAATAAACTTGGATGAACCCAAAACTCAAAGGATTTTGGGAAACTGCTCATGTCAGGGAGGATTCTAACAGCACAAAAATACAGACAAAGCCCAAACTGCATCCTATGGTGGGCCGCACAAAGGCCAGACGACGGCCACATCCTATGAGCTTAGCGGCCACCTTCACCCTGACAGTGCAGACCAATCTGCTGCAATCCTCAGACACTTTCACTAGGGGAAAACAGAGTTTGCTTAGAGAGAGACGGTGAGAGATGGGTGTCCAGGAAAGACGGCCACCTGACAAATACCAGGGAGACAGACACCCTGAGGGAAGCACGCTGACAGCACCAATCACACAATGTGAAAGATCAGGACACACTCAAAGGTGCAGCTTCATTGCTGCACATACAGTATTTTTACATCAACACCGTGCGCCCCCCCCTTTCCCCGTCCACCTCAAAGCCCACAAAGACAACTTTACCCATAATTACCATATTATTTTGTTTGTGCTAAATATAATACAATTACATGTATACACGAATGAATATTGTTACCGGCTAAAATGAATGTGTGGATTCGTGTGCCTTCAGTGGTATTTGAGGTAAAACAGTGTGGTGATAGTTCTGTCACCTTTTAGGATATTCAATTACAAAATGAGCCCCCATGCCAAAACTGTGTCTTAATGAGAAGAGATCCCCTCCTGAAGCACAGTAAACTCCCACAATTCCCCATCCCAAAACTGCATGTTACTGGTAGATGAAAGAAGCTGAAAAAAGTGGGCTTTCCAACCTTATGTTCAACAGCAATCCTGATTTTTCTGTTGTAACCATCCATTGGACCAGGCCGACAAACTCCCAGAGTTAACTGATGGGGGACAGCCGTCTAAACCAATGGAGTGCCTTGTGTGGTGTTGTGATGTCAGCGTTTCAGTTCTGCACTGGCTGCAATATTAAAAATCCCCTGTGCTTCTGGAATCTAATACTGCCTTTGTAGCACACTATAAATAAAAACAATTAAAACCAAAATCGGGCACTGATTAGGTATTAAAAAAAAACGATGTATAAACTGAATGAAACACTAAAGAAATCCTTTCAACATTAGGAGATGCAACATAACAAATTCTATAAGGAAATTGCTCATTATTTTCCCCTCGCCTCCCTACGGCTAAAAACAGAGGGATTTGTCCTATTTCAGTGAAGGACGGAGTAATGGTTAGAGGGAGCACTCAGGGGCACATTCCTCCCAGAATGCTCAGCACTCACTCTCCCTCCTCGCTGATGGACCCTCCGTTACGATTTTCTGTTACGATCTTCAATTCTGTTGAATTTGAGGTACTACGCTCTCAAAATGACATAAAAATTAAAATAATCGGAGGATTTGAGAACACGCATTTTAAGATCCCTAAAAAAGGAAGACTGGCATCAAACTCATATGGCTTGTAAAACAAATCAATGGCGTAATTAAATGGCTCTGGTATGCAGATCCTAGTTTTTCCCTCATATTACTACAAAAAGAAAAAAAGAGAAAGTAAATGTTTTCCCATTATTCAGTAAATTGTCTGTGCACTTGTGTTATGATTGGCAAAACTGTAGAAGCTCTTTCAGTTCAACTAACGGCAAGGCAGTCTTTAAAGTTTAGGGAGAACTTCTTCGGACAATAATTCAAATTAAAGTGTCCTGGCATGGCATAATATTCAAACAACGGCAAAAAAAGAACAAAACCAATACCAATAGGAAACATTAATACCAAGCCAGCAGGTTGATTCTGTAGTCTACAGAACAGAGTGAGCCTTGCTCCTCACTGTCACTGACAGACAGCCCCCAAGAAAGCACCGCTGGCTTCATCTGTGAGAGGAAGTCAACCCAGCAGCATCGCCCACACTGCGCTGTTCCTCTCCAGCATCAGTTTTAATCGGCCCTGACGGGGGCTGGTGGGCGTGGGAACAGGAGAGGGAGTCAGTATCAGCTCCTTAAACACGTCCACGTCCCAGTGCTGGAAAGGCACGCATTACAAGACAATGGTTTATGCTAATTCAGACACGTGGAGATAGACGTCGCCAAACCATCGTGTGTGGGAACGGCTACGTCACCCTGCGCTTTTATAGACCACTCTGGGGTCTGAGACAGACAGATTGATCAAACCGGGCACTGAGATTCGAACTGTAGCTCTGCACTAGCTAGGCTGGGGACTCTGTTGCGCTGGACGGAATTTAAGAGGATATTTAAGAAGAGAACAGAGATTATAAAGGAACCAATGAAAATGATGCAAGAGAATGCCACAAAAACCCCATGGGGGAAACTCATAAAACTCTATTTGCTGTTCTTCACCATAAGCTTTCTTTTGTTCTCACTGAAAAAAGACACAAGTGGTGCACAAGACTTAATTTTGTGAATTTCACTAGATCTGTTCAAGTTCCATTAGACTCCTGTAGCATCATAATGCCAATCACTGTGAGAATTCTTGTTTTAGGGTGGGATTCACCAGCACCTGCCAAACAAGGAGTATTCATTAGAATGCCCAGTATTCCAGATGTCAGAAACTGCCACCGACTTCCTGTCATCCAGGATTACCAACGGCACTGGTTCAAGGGAGGAGTTTCTGTGCAAGTCAGGACTTATTTGCTCAGCTTAGGTTGGCTAGCATTGGGTAAGTAGTAGCTTGGGCCACAAGTATTGTTTAATTTAGATTTGCAGTTTAGAGACAATCAGGGTACACACACTCTTTATGGCGTCCTCAATGCTAGTTTTAGAGAGTTCCCCCGACATCTCTCTTCCTCAAAAATGGACCTTGAATACTCAACAAACACAAGCCACAGCAACCAACTGTGAATCCCCAACAACCGTATCCTATGGCAGACAAATACTACAGTCAGGCTACCCTTTAACACCATAGATGATTGGACCAGACAGAGCGATTTATGCTAAGCATATCCCTCTTGGCATTGATATGTCTTAAAGTTACACATTTTAAAACAAAGAGATTGTAAAACACTAAATTAAAAAGGCAAACACTGAGATAAAATGACACTGATGTGTCCCATGACAGGGACGCCCAGGCAGTGACAGTCCAGTGTTGGACTATCTCCACCAAGCACTCACACGTGTCAGGTTTTGGGGAGGGAGCTGAGACTGACAGCTGGGGTGCGCTGAACCCTGGTCACCGCCTGGTCACGGGTTCTCGACCCCTCAACCCAAAAATCACACCTGTAGAGTGCATTGCACTGTGGCTGTAAGAGGTGGACTCCTTAGATCATAACCCTCCTTCAACAGTGGTGCGTGTAAACACAGGCCTCTCTCCCAAACTTGGTTGTCACTGAGCTTTCGTGTGTATGTACACATAAATATTATATACACTTTATGCACAATTTCCTGAAACTGTACAGTGATCCGTAACACGTATATACATGTCTTTACAAGAGGGATTCGAAAAGCTCCAGACTGCCCCCCGCTGGCCGACAGGCTCACTCTTCCGCCCCCTGGCTGCGGGGGAAGGGCATTGCGACGGCGTGCTCCTGCGCCAGGGCGGCCAGCTCCTTGAGGAACTCGGTGAAGACGACGGCGCTGTAGACGGCGTTCTTCACGCGCAGCGCCTCCGCCTGCTTCTCCAGGCCCGAGCCGCCGCCGCCCCCGGCCCCGCCGCGGAACAGGGCGCTGTGCAGCGACTGGCCCCCGTCCCGCACGTGGGCCAGGGCCAGCTGCGCCGCCTGCCGCGCCCGCGTCGGGCTCTGGGTGTGCCGCAGGATCAGGTCCCCCAGGGACGGCTTCCGGCTCTTCACTGCAACGGGCGAGGCAGACAGGGCAAAGTCAGAATAAAGGAGCAGGGACACAAAACAATGTCACGTCCGAGGACGTTAAGGCTGTTTAGTTTTCCTTTCGTCTTTGTCCCTCCCTCCCCCCTGCCTGCAGGTTAGCAGCACGCTGCCTTTCGCCAGCGTGACTGGTGCGGCTGCCTTTCGCCAGCGTGACGCATGCGGGGTTAATGAGGACGGGGGATAATCTGAAGGCTGAGATTCCCCTCTCCCGCTTCAGACGCGTGGCGTGGTTGTTTGAGAAAGATTTGGCTGCTTTTTGAGAATTTTTTTTGCCTCAGTCTTTGCTGTAAACCTCTTGTAAATAGTTTACAGCACCAATATATCAAAAATATCTCTTAAAACTACAACACCCAGCCACCAGATGAACCGCTGGCAGGAGAACTTGTTATGTGATAGATGTAATTCACTGGCAGAGCACTGCAGTTGCACCAAAAAAGGGAAGCATTTAATCCGAAATTGGTTCTACGGGGTAAGTGCTTAATGTGTGCAATTAGGCTTATTCCCCCAAAGCAGTTTTGTAAGACAGATTTTTTTCATTAGCACAAATCACAGAATTGTGGTTATGCAACTTTAGAAATATCAAGTTCAGCCACAGCTCTGCTTATGTCTTGGTAAGCACTCACAACAAAAAAAACACTGCAAATGCAATATAACACGCAGCTCAACAACAATATAAGTCAGCACCGGTGAAGACATTCTTCTTATACTGAGTCTTAAAGAATAAGGGACCGCCACTGAAAGGAAACACCACTAACTGCTTGTTTATGGCATGACCTAAAACTTGGAGATGTCAAGCAAACAAAAACCCTCATCGCTACAAGAAAAGGTATAACTAGGTCGGCTGGTACAAGCCCACTCAACATACAAAGCCATGGCATTTAATCAAAGAACTATAAGGAACTTAAGAATAGTTGTCTACGTATTCTTCCACATGACTAAAAATTCATATCGTGATTAATGGCAGAAAATGAATGAAGGAACAGCCTGAGAGAAAACATAACCATCAAAGCAACTGAAAACAAATGAGGCAGACAGGATGCCACCAACAGATCAATTAGCTGATAAATCAGTAGGAGAACAACTGAACTTGTTAATGGCCATGGTTCCATAAATTGAGTGTATAAAGGCAAATATCCTCACAAATGGGGAAAAACACTTATTCTCTTAGCGAATAGCATTTAAAGAGTCAACACTAACAGTTAAATGCAAAGTACACCTGTTTCCATTACGTCTGTCACACTGTTTTTCCACATTGACCTTCCAGAGTAAAGTACAGTGGCTCTAATGGAAGCTGCCATCATGGCAACTGAGGGAGGCCCGTAAAGACAGGGAGAGAGTCTACTCTGGAAGTCAAACACGCTAATGCACACATTAGCAAATCAATGCATCAGTTCAACACGCCATCGGAGAGGAAGCAAGGGCCCGCACCCGGCAAAATACCGCAAGGCCCAAAGCAGCAGAATGACTCAACATTAATTATATCACAGCTCCTTGTGTTACAGTTTCTCTCTCTCTCTCTCTCTCTCTCTCTCACACACACACACACACACACACACACACACACACACACACACACACACAGTCCCCAAAAAAGAATGCATCAAGCAGGCTTTCTTTTTTAGAGGTAAAACTAAAATAATCACAGTCAAGAGCTCTGCCATAGCCTGATGCTATTAAGTCACAGAGATGACCAGCACATGAAGGTAATTTCAGCAAACAGGCTCTTCCCCTCTCCCTGACTCCTGCAGGGAACCCACAGCGCAGTAATTCTGCACTCGCTGGGAGTCCAGGGTGTTCTACAGTTACCGAGCAGTGTCGAGTGTGACCTGGAGTGGCTGCAACCTGACTTCCTAGGGGCGGGTAGCACTGGAAACAGGATTCCACAAACATATGCAAGGGAGAAGCACTGTGAGGAAATCGAGCGGCAATTCACGGCCACGCTGTTACAGCGCCCCCAGTTCCAGATCCCCCAAAATCCTCCCCCCCCCCGCCTCCTTCACCCCTCCCTCACCCAGCGAGTCCGAGCGCCGCAGGGTGGGCACGCCCACGGGCGAGTCGCTCCAGTCCAGCTTGCCCCGGGCCACCAGGTACCGCCGGGCCTTCCTCAGCATGGCCGGGAAGTCCTCCTGGGTGGCGGCGAACGCCTCGATCCGGTTCTTCACCGACCCCAGAACCTGAGGGAGAGAGACAGAGGGAGACGGGAGGGGTGATGTCATCGTGGCGGCAGTGTAGCATAGTGGTTGAGGAACAGGACTCGTGACCAAAAGGTTGCCAGTTCAATTCCAGTTGCTGGGGAACTGCTGTTGTACCCTTGGGCAAGGTACTTAACCCCAAATTGCCTCAGTAAATATCCATCTGTATAAATGAATAACATTGTAACTGATGTAAGTCGGTCTGGGTAAGAGCGTCTACTAAATGCCAATAATGTAATAATAAAATCCGCCCAGACTGATTCTAATATTGGAGAGTGAAGCTTCATAACTCACTGCTTTGCACCAAGCACAGTGCTGGGCAATGGCTAGTAACATCTTTCGATTGGTTCACACAGGCCAGTGACTTAAAGGACATCCTTCATCCGTTATGGGGTTCACAATATAAGCCTCATCTGCTCGAAAGCCCAGCTAATGAGAATCGCTTGAAATATAATCAAGAAACCACTGGGAAATAAGGCCAGTATTAAACCAAACATCAAAACCCCAGTGTGAACCAGCAGGAGGAGGAAAGTAATATAAACGAATGGTTATCCCTTCAGTTCCTGTACCTGATACGGAGGTCAGGACTATGCTGAGAGGAAAAGAGAAAGCACGGACCCTCTCTGAGTTTATAAGCAGCGATTCACAGCAGTCTGAGCCAAACTGGGCCGTGCAGCACACACACTTCACTACCACGAGGCTGACACATCTGCGGGTCCTAGCCCTTACGCCAGAGGCCAGCGCAGAAACCCCACTGGGCCAGCAGTGGACTGGGGGAGATCAGGGCAGAGAACTGAGAGAGGAGGGAACATAGAGAGGGATGGAAAAAGACAGGAGTGAGGATGGGAAAGAAGGAAGAGAGAGGAGAGAGACGGAAGAGGAAAAGTGAGGGGAGAATGGGAATGAGAAAACAGAAGGTAGAGGGGGTGGTAACAGAGAGGAGGAAGCAAAGGAAAGGGTAAGACAGAAAAGAGGACGTGGAGAAAGGAAAGAAAGAGAAAAAAGGGGAAGAGAGAGCAAGACAGTATGTGAAGAGAGGACTGAAAAGACGGACGGGAGGGGAGAGAAAAACAGAAGGAGGCCCGTGAGGCGGCCGTACCTGGATGAGCGACTTGACGCTGGGCTGAAAGACCATGTTGGTGTTGAGCAGGAAGGAGCGGAGCAGGGGCTGGGGGTAGCAGGCCAGCTGTGCCAGGATGCCGGTCAGCAGGATGTTGACGTACAGAGAGTTCTGGAGCATGCTCTCCAGCTTGGCAAACAGAACCGTCACAAAGGGACCTGCAGCGGGAGGTTGAGGGGGAACAGACCAAAGGAGAACACAGACATTCCACAATGGTCATCTTTATCAATACTGTAGCCACAATATCAATAACTAGTAATGTGATGGCAGTCCAGCTGGCAGGGATGACAACCCTAATTCAATGTTCCGCCCCAGGACCCTGATGCTACAATATACAAGTGATTGGACAGCATTACTATTATGACTGGAGCGACAATATATGTCACTTTCACATATTACTTTCTCTAAACCAATCAAAATACTTTGCTCTGCACAACAACACTGTGATTGGTGCAAGTTAAAGACAAACTCACTGATGGCTTCCCTAACGGCATCTGCCACTGAGTCTACCTCCTATGCCTCAATGCCTTTCAAATTAGAGACATTTAAACCTATTTAAACATCAGGTATACGCTATTGTAATTATTGTAATTTACAAGTGCAGGCTGACCCACATGAGACAGGGCTGAGTGAGAATGGGAGCTGGAGCTCTCACCTGTGTAAGGCTGGGCGAGGGCCTGTCCCAGGGGGCGGGCGGGGCTCAGCACTCCCAGGGAGGAGTTCTCCTGTTTGGGCTCGGCCGCGCTGAGCTCGGAGTCCAGCGGGGAGGGCGGCCGGTCATCCTCGTGCCCGTCGGAGGCGCCGGAGAGGTCCCGGGGGCTCTCCTCCTGGCCGCCGGCCGCCGCCCTCCTCTCCCTCACGCGCTCCTCCAGCTCGCGCAGCTCCTGGTGGAAGGCCTCAATGCTGATGCCCTGCATGCTGCCGTCCCCGGCCTGCGGCCCCGCCGGCGCCCGCTCCAGCAGCTCCTCGATCAGGCTCTCCACCGACTCCAGCCCCCCGCCGGCCGCTGTGGGCTCCGGGGGGCCCGGGACCAGGCTGGGGGCGGGCTCCAGGCTCTCGCTGGAGTTCGTCTCGCTTACTGAGGACAGCGGCGGTGGTTGCGGTTGGTTGGCTGCTGATTGGCTGTGAGTCCCCTGAGGTAGAACCTGCTGCTGCTGCTGCACTGTGGCCGCGCCCCCCTCGCCGTGCGCCCCCCGTAAAGGGCAGCAGGGGTCTGGGGGGCACACCCCCACGCTGCCGTTCTGCCCCGCCTCCACGGAGGGCCCGCCTCCCCCCGAGTCCCTCTTTACCTTCTTCACCTCCATCCCCGCGTCCTGCCCGTCAGGACACGCCCCTCCCCGCGCCGCCCCGTTGAAGAGGGCCTGCTGTCCCTGGGGCACCCCCTGGGGGAGGGACGCCTGAGGGGCCAGGGACGGAGCTGGGAGGGGGCAAGAGGGGGGCAGGGGCGCGTGCTTGAGGGGCGCCTCCCTCTGGAGGCTGCGCTTCTTGGTGCGGGGGGTGAGGCTGATGCAGTTCTTGCTGATGGTGACGTCCCACTCGCCGCTGTCCCGGTCGGAGCTGCCCCACTCCGAGCGGGATGACGCCGCCGCCCTCTGCTGGCCGGGGTCCGCAACGCCCGGCTGCAGCGAGAAATGCTCCGGGACCATGCTGAGGGCGGGGCTGGCGGTGGCTGGGGGAGGGGGAACGGGGGCGGAGTTAGGCGAGGGGTCCTCCCCGTCGTATGGAGCAGACCAATCCCTGCAGCCCCAGGCACACAGCTCGATCCCCCTCCTCGCGTCCCGCAGGTACTCCAGGTAACCCAACTCCCACTCCGGCCCCTCCGCGGCCTGGTGCATGGGGCTGTCTGGGGACAGAGGGGTGCTCGGGCCCCCCCTGGGGGAACCCGGGGCCACCTCGGGGCCGGAGGAGGAGGTCACCCCCCCTCCGCCGCTCTGCTGCCGGATGAAGAGGGCCAGGCGGGATGGGGTGCTGGGTCTGTGGTGGACGGGCGACTCCGTGCTGGGACTACCTGGGACTACAGTGCACAGCACAGGAGAGAGGGAGAATAATAGCAAATGAATGTCTTACTAAAATGGTTTAGGGAGAGCAGTGTAGCATAGTTGTACAGCGCAGGGCTCGTAACCAAAAGGTTGCTGGTACGATTCCTCACTGGGGCACTGCTGCTGTACCCTTGGGCAAGGTATTTAACCCAGAACTGCCTCAGAAACATTCAGCTGCATGAATGGACAACATGTAAAAATCATAATCTATGTAAGTCGCTCTGGATAAGAGCATCTGCTGAATTACAATAACGTACTGTAGCATCTCTGATCGAAAGCTCTGTGAGGAGGAGAGGAGCCCTCCAGTCTTTCACCATGCTCTCCCTGGCCAGAAGGTGTGAACCTCGCTCACCTTTCCCCCAAAAAGAGGGGTCGTCCTCCCGGTCACCAGAGGGCGCTGTGTCGACGTGGCAGCACTCCGGGATGAGGGAGAGGAACTTGTCGGCCGACTTGCCGTAGATGTCCGTCTCCCTGACAGCGCGTCTCTGGCTCAGCATGACGTGGGTGCAGGGGAGCAGATACCTGAACACGTAGAACATGCTGCGCTCAGAACAGGCCGTCGCTCGGCCCCTGACACTGGGGTGGTTTGTGCATAAGGTTTGGCCTGACTGCAGTACCCTTTCCTCCTGCACTGTTTGGTTCTAGCTACATGTCCCTAAGCCTGGAGAGCAAACTCTGTGTCACTTATGCATTCCAACAATCCACCAGATGCTCCTGACAGACAAACTATGTGCATTGGTAGAGCTCTACATTTTCTTTTCAAAAGGAGATTTAATGACAAAAATAAGCAGATTAGCATTTATATCTGCATCATGTTTATATTATGAATATAAAAGCTGTACTTTTACAGCTGCCGGACCCACAGTTCTACTGGCTGAAAGTAGAGCGCACCAGGCTAACGCTACAGGGCACCTACCTGAGCACAAGCTGCAGCATGAGGTCTTCACAGTTGAGAGCCAGCAGCGTTCGGAACAGGCCGAGAGACACCATGCACAGCTACGGGAAGGTCAGAGTCAGCCACGCGAGTAAAATCAGTCACACAGATATACACACAGAAAGACACAGTCCTCACAATCCAGAGGTTCTCTGTGCCATGCAGAGGTTTGGTGGCGTGGAATATGTTAGCCTCCTACTAAGCAGCAGCACGGAAGCTAAAATGTCAGAAATAATACCAAGCTACATGTGCTGAACCACATTCTTTTTTAATGTGGGATAGCACAGTAGAAACACAGACACCCATATGTTGATAAGAGCTTAGTTAAAGGGTTTATAAATGCTTTTCCCGTACGCTTTTTGTGCTGCGAGCTCGTAAGATTCATGCTCAGAATCGCTGCCCTCACTGACCCGAGAGTTGCTGCTGATGCGCGTGAGCAGGGTGTCGAGGATGGTGTCGTTGTCGTGGCGATGCAGCAGGATGAAGCGCAGGAAGGTTTTGAGCAGGGCGGTCTCCGTGACGCTGCGCAGGAACAGGTCCAGGTAGGCCGTGCTAGCGATCATCTCCTCAACAGAGGACTGGGGGGAGGGAGGGAAAGGGGGACAGAGAGAAAGGTAAGAAACAGGAATCGGAGAGAAGGAAAAGAATGCAGACGCTACGCTATCAGATACCATCAAAGCACAGTGTCAGGTGTGCACCTCATTAAAACCCACCACACCCCTTAACTGCAAAGAACAAATAAAAATATCTTCAAATTCTGGACACAAATAAGGCTATCAAGTGAAAGTATTTATAACTCTACACAACAATTTATGTAAATATTACTTCTGTGTCCGGGTAGAGAAATAAGGAAGCTACAGGAAGTCGGTTACAGGAAGCATACAGCTGATCTCCTGTGTGAAGCAGATTGGATTTCCATTTTGTGAAATGAAAGTTTATGATTTTATTAATGTGTCAGGCAGTCAGTCAGAAGCCATAGTTATGTAAACTGCTTATACTTAGCATGGTGCAGGTATGTTAGTGTGCTGATGGTTTTAGATAATGGAAGGCAGGCAAAGGCAGGCATTTAGATTCACCTTGTGCAGGGCGGGTCCCATCACCGGCACCAGGAAGCCGTTGTGGACGTAATCCACCAGCTGGCTGCGGACCAGGGGGTGGGACACCTGTATGACGGCGTTGCAGAACTCCAGCGAGTTCATGAAGAGCACCAGCGAGGACACGCCCATCCAGTCCTCCCGCCGCAGGGCGTGCCAGTCGTCCCCGTGCACCTCGATCTTCCGCGGCAGGGACGAGTACAGGGCGCTCAGGCCTGTGGCCAGCACCTGGGGGGGGAGGGGTCAAAGGGCAAAGGTCATCACAGGCCAACCAAAGCCAGTTCTGCTTTCCACCTGAGCGATCAAGTACCCGATGTACACCGGCCCGCTACCCAGATCAGTGTGTAAATTATTGAAACAGTCCTCCATGCTGTCTGTATGTTTAGCAGACAGCCTGTTAGCCAAGAACACAGAGTGCCTACAAAATCTGCTACATCTGAGCTGAGGCATTGGTGCCGGAGGGCAGGGGGGTCACGCTGTTACCCTCTGTTATTTTTTAAGTAGACGGCAGACAGCTTTCTTTATCAGCGATATTGATCTGTGCTCCTGGACTTGTGGGTGGTGGAGCCAACAGGGTCAAACTGGCTGTGTGATAGCGAGGAGTCAGAATAAACAATGCATTTCACTGACATCTCTGACACCTTGGTGGGTTACCGTACGCAACACGCTGGCTTACAGCCTAGTACAGAAACATTACCGTTCACCTCCAGATTTAGCTCTCTCAATCGCCCGTGTCAGGTTGTGAAGAGTTCTGCCACAGCTTTGTAAAATTCAATGCGAGCATGCTAAAACTGTACTTAACAACCTCCGATCATCGATCACGTAGAGTGTCAGGACATGCAGCATGCGCAACGATGAGCGCCTCCTGAAAGCAACTTGCGTGGTGTTAATGAGTATCAAGCAGTTTTAAAATTTACAATAATTCCTTTTGGTGTAGCCCTTCACAAGTAGCAAGGAACCGCCAACACAAAAAGACAAAAAATAGCATCACATGCCAAAAAAGGTTTTCTGTGAGTGCTTCATTTAGTGTCTCCATTTCACACCAGCAAACCACAGGAAAAAGCAAAGTGGTAGCTCTGGAAAGCTACAATGCGCAAGACATGAGTGCCAAGCCAAAAATATAAGCTGGACCCAAGTGGAGGATGAGGAATTTATTTAGCTGCAGCGAGAGCATGAGGGTTTATTTAATCTGTCCGCAAATAGCTACCGCTGCAAACAAGAGAGGCATAATAAGCAGAAAGAAACAGCCAGGCAGCCTGACACAGACCGTATGTGGCTGTGTGTCCTGAAGTTATGGTGAGTGATTTATTACCTTGTAGGGCAGTAACACTGACCAATGGGTGGCTCCCTATGGCTCTGAGTCCGGTGGTGATATAAAGCACATTGTGCTGATTTCAAAGCTCGTGTGGTGGGTCAGGCCTTATTTTCCAGATTCTGGACCAGTCCACTCACAATGTTTGCCAGATTCGGTTACAGTCTGCCAGGTTCAGTCACAGTGCACTCTCTTGCCGTTTTCCAAAAACAACAAGTAACAAGTGTCGTAGACTTGGCTTGAGGCTGAAGCGCACCCTTGGAAAACTAACCACACCCTTGACTTTTTTTAAGGAAAACCACAAAAACAGAAGCTGCAGAGAGCAAAAAAGTGAGCCACTGACTCTGGAACAGCAACAAGAAAACCCCACCAGAACCAGAAAACACAGACAGAACCGGGACATAATCTTAAGTTCAAACAAAACAGGAAATAAAGGGATTTGAACGTGAAGGTGAAGAACAGACACAGGAGAGCGAAAAGAAGACCCCCCCCCCCCCCTCAGTAGACAGCGGAGAGAGACGGAGGATGAAACCCTGCAAAACTGCGGTGGCACGAGCTGTCCTAGATGGCACCTGCACCGTCCGTCCCGGCTAAGTAGGTCAGACGCAAGCTCATCAATTATTCCGTCGAGGGCGGGCCGCTTCCCAAGACAGCGGGGCAGAGAGTGAGGGTGCAGGGGAGGGCCACACGGCCCAGACACAAGCACAGAGAGTTAGGAGTGGAATCTGCACACAGCCGGACTCCACTCGATACACTCCGGATAAAACACAACCAATACTTCAGTTTGGGAGAAGGAGAGGATCAAAGAAGCAGCCAGAGAGAAAAGGAGAAAGGGAGAGAGGGGGGGAGGGAGAGAGAGAGCGCTCATGGTCTGACTGTCATTATACAGCCATTCCTTTCATTTCTACATTCTGACAGTTAAAAAAAATAGAGGTGTCTGTGACCCTCTCTGTTCTCCACGAACAGCTCAAAAAAAATGAGTGCTTACTAAATGCTTGTATATTGTAGAATATGAACACATTTGCATTTCTAATTTGTATCTTGCAACAATTACTGAAGCATCTAGCAAATTACATACCGATGCAATGAATTATGAACAAAAATTATGACAGAACCAAGTCTTGCCAAAGAGAAACCTTAATTTAATGAAGTACATTCATGGTTTTTTTTCCATATTTGAAGCATTTAGCTCAGGATATTTCTAAATCACCAGAACCAAAAAGTTTAAAAAAAAAACGTAATCCTTTCAAATCAAACTCAGGGCTTTCAGGTATCAACTGCGTATTAAAATGAAATTGTCCTGCATGAATGGCGCCAAGGGTACGACAACTGTAACCCACCCCTAGAACCTACCGGTTTCTGGTTACAACTAGTGGTTCTGACTTTTTGACTTAACGGGTTAGCGCAGTGAAGGTGGCTGTCGGGTTAGCGGAACGCCTCACTCACCGGGCAGAAGTAGGAGTTCTCCGTGATGTAGCGTGCCATGGCCTGGTTGTCGGCGGAGGTGGCCATGACGAGGAGCAGGGCGTCGCGGGCCTGCTGGCCGATGGCGCCGTCGCGGTGGATGAAGGGCACCAGCAGGGAGAAGATGAGCAGGTTGGTGGGGCCCTGCTGGGCGGGGGCGGCGCGGAACAGCAGCTCCAGGATGGCCGGCTGCCGGGCCATGGACACGCACACCTGGTTGAGCAGCAGCACCAGGCTGCCCTCCACCGCCGGCGGGCAGCCCAGCTGCGGGTCGGCGCACGTGCCGAGCAGGCACAGCAGCGGCTGCAGCACGGCCGCGTGCTGGAGCAGGGGCTGCTGGGAGCGGCCGATCAGCATCTCGAAGAGCTTGAGCAGCGCCCCCTGGCTGTCGGGGTCCAGGCCGCGCCGCAGGTGCCACTGCACCAGCCGGTCCAGGATGTTCTCCGCCGCCACCAGCTGCAGGATGGGGCCCGCGGGGGGGCCGCCGCCACCGCCGCCGCCGCCCGCCCCCGGGCGCTCCTCCGCCAGCAGGCACAGCATCTGGTCCGTGTGGTTGCGCACCGCCGTCAGGTCGTCGCCCGCCCCCGGCCCCGGGGGGTCCCGCTGCTCCAGCACCCAGGACACCTGCAGGGGGAGGGGGGAGGGGGGAGGAAATGGAATAAAAGAGGGCGAGGAGGGAATGGAACAGTGGGTAGAGAGAACAACAGATAAGAGGGAGGGAATTCAAAAAGGAAAGGAGAGAGAGAAGGTAGCAGCAATAAAAGCCGCTAGCAATAAAAACAGTTTCCTAAATCTAACATCATTAAGCGTGGTAACAGAGCACCCCATTTGGGAATGTAGAAATCAGCACAATGCGATATTGACATTGTGCAAAACTAATCTATGGTAGTATACTTCGCTTCTGTTGTCTAGTCAGGTTGTACAAGTTAACTTGTGGTAGAGCTTGAATAGTGTTATGCTCACACTGGGCTGGGAGTGCTGGTAGCCTGGTCTGACACTGTTGCTCATTCAACTTGAATGAATACACTTATGTTGTATATAATGTAAATGCATGTAATGTAATGTAAATTTGATGTGAAAAAATCCCTGCTACATTCTTCGTAAACCCTACATGATACAAGCCTGATGCGTGTCTATACGAGTGTTCAGCTTCAGACCTGGATGAAGAGAAACTCTCCCTTCACCCCGACCGCAGCCCCCAGCAGAAAAATCACACCGATGCTTCCGAGCGCGAGGCCTGACGGAAACTGACCCGGGGTCAGGACTCAGCTGGAACAGCGGTCGTGAGGTGAAACACGCAGAGTGACCCATCGCGTGTGGCAGGGCTGGGATCGATAGTGGCCGTGAGTGCGGCACTCAGCAGCCGATCTCCCTGGATCCCCGCTCGCATCAGCCCGGCTCTCTGCGGGCACCCGGCACACAGAGCTCTGCAACGGGACTATTGATCGGGGTCATCCCCGGCCAGCTCCTGCGTGCTAATGGCGGCTTGTGCACGTGCATGTGTGCGACTGTGTGTGAGATCGTGACAGAAAGCCAACCAGCAAAGCAATCTTATCTTCGGCATTCTGAAATTTTCTGTTTTTTTAACAAAATCCCGCTGACTGAATACATCACTTGCTGGATAAACTGAAAAGTAGAAATTAGGACAACAATCCAAATCAAAGTGAGCGACACACTGAAAGAGTGAATGAATGAGCTGGTGACAGTAAAGGTGAAAGAGTGAATGAGTGAGCGTGTGAGTGGAGGAGGTGGAAGGCCTGGCTGCTCTCGTACCTGTCTCCAGTGGTTCTCGAACACCATGAGGCAGGTCTCGGGGTCGGCCGTGACGGGGCTGGAGGGGGCGCCGTTTCGATTGGACCGGGTCCCGGGCCCGCGGGGGGTCAGGCGGCTCAGCCAGCTCATCCTGGGTCAGGGTTCAAGGGTCAGAGGGCAGAGGAGGAAATGAAAGGGAGAAGGGGGAGGAGGAGGAGAAAGGGGTGGTGGGGAGGGGGGACGGGGGGTGGGGGAGGAGGGGAAGGTAAGGGAAGGAGGGGAGGGGAGGGGGTCGGGACCGTGGGGGGGAAACCAAGAAAGAGTCCGCCTGGCCGCTGAGTGGGTAAAAGGGTGCTGTCCGGTAGGCCGCCCCTCGCTTTGGAAACTCTCTCGCTCTCTCGCTCTCTCTCTCTCTCTCTGTCACCACGCTGGCGCTGCTGGTGGCTCTGTGACGCGTCCCTCTCTCCCGGCCGAGCGCTCGACACCTCTCCCAGCGGATCCTGTCATCCAGTCTGCAGCCTGCACCACTCCATGCCCAGCCTGCGGGTCCACAAGCCTGCGGAAGCAGAAGCAGCCAGAGCCAGCGTTACGTACAGACCTCCCAGCATCTCGCAGCTGGACTCCCACACCGTTTTCACTGGGTTACAGAGCCACATCCTTTCAGAGAGTGTGACGCTGTTTTCCCACACACGCCACCCCCAACTGTCACAATTCCTCCAATATATGCTTTTCCAGCTTGGCAACCCGTGCCCTGCGAAACTGGAAATCCTTCAGTAACCACGCGGACCACATAACCTCACTAAAAATCCGTTCAGTTGACTCGAGCTAAGTTGCTAGCAAGCTAGCTAGACAACTTGAGGTGCTTTTCCACAGGCAATACTGCAGTTATGGCATTACATTACATTGTCATTTAGCAGAAGCTCTTATCCAGAGCAAACTACACAGTCTATTTTTACATGTTATCCAAGTTATCCAATTTTTACACATTATCAATTCATATAGCTGGATATTTACCAAAGCAATTGTGGGCTAAGTACCTTGCTCAAGGATACAACAGCAGTGCACCAGCAGGGAATCAAACCAGCAACCTTTCAATTACAATTCTTCCCACTATGCTACATCTGCCTCACTATGGTAGATAACTATTTTCCAATCAACCAACCTGGTACTTGATGTGTCATTTCACACTCAGTGCACACACGCACACACCACATATTACATCAGTAATCCATCTGCACTAGGAATCCACCCAGAACAGATCCGTTTAAAGCACCCAGATCTCCAACATTCACCCAACATTCACAAACACAGACACACTCTTGGGGGAGCCAGGGCTTGCTTGTTTGGCTCAAGAAGATGGCTGTGACTTGAAGCAAAATAGCCAAAAACATGAAACGTGAGGCCAGCACACACACCAAAAATGTTCAAGGCATGCCAGAGAGATGGAGAGAGGAAAAGAGATCAGCAGAGAAAATGTGAGAGCAGTGAAGACAGGTGAGTCACCCGGAGCTCCTCCCACCGCATGTCTCCCACGCTACCGTATCCCGGCAACAGCCTCAGTCATTCCACACAGCCTCAGTGTTCTGGTTCCCGGAGCACTGCCAGGTATGATGCACAAGGCGGTTTTAGACTAAACGTTACAATGTATGTGTTATATGTATGACGCGCTTACATGTGAGCTTTCCAAACTGCATCATGCAAGTACACTCCCTGCCCACAATCTCCAGTTGAAGTTGTATGTTAACCTTACAAGGCAACGCTGTTTCAATAGAGTACATGGAGAAATAAGGCCATTTTTCCCATGGAAACAACACCTCCAAACAAAGTAGAGGAACTTGCTCATGCATGTAAACACTTCACACCTGTCATAACACATGCAAATTTCAACTTCCAAGTTCCCCTTTGATCGACATCGGGCCTGAGTATTCAGCAGTCCTCTGGTTTATTCACTCTTCTTCAGTAGCGCCTGAGTGAGTGTCTTCAGTAAGCAGGCACTTAAACAATAAAGCAGATTCCACCGCAAGCAGATTGGATTTCTTCATGAAGCGCCACAGATATGCGCAGGGAGAAACTCTTCAGGCCGCGTTCTGAGCGTGTCGGATTGTACTGATCTCCGGCAGCAAAAGACGCCGCGTTTTTCTGTCCCCTTCCCACGTCCCAGAATCCTTCTCCTCTCTAATTAATGATGTGATCCCCCCGCGGTACGGTGGATATGAAGAAATTGGGGGTAATGTTCTATTGCACGAAGCATCGGCGTTAATTAGGCAGCTCCTTTCTGAGGTTTCCTGCTGCACGGGGCTGATTAACCCAGGCAGCCCAAGGCTCTAGTCTGAGTGAGGGATGAGAGAGGGAAAGGGAAGGAGGGAGAGGAGAGGGGAAGACAGTGAGAGAGAAAGAGGGACAGAGGTGGAGACAGAGATACAGAGGGAGAGAGAAGCAGTAAGGACAGAGAGGGAGAGAGAGAGAATGAAAACGAGAAACACAAGGCAGAGAGGAGGAGAGGATAACAAGAGAGAAAGGCAGCAGAAGAGAGAGGGAGGGAGGAAACAGCAGGAGAGAAAAAGAGAAAGAAGGAAATAAGAGAAAGACAGTGACTGGAAGAGAGACAGAGACACTGCCCTGGCAGAATTATTAGGACTTCAGCACCATCAACAAGCTCATTAATTACTTATTAGCAAATGAAAGCTGCCTCTTTGCTCATTTATTCTCTTGTAAATACGTTCACTGCTGTCTCTTCAGGTCTTCACTGTGTTATGATGAAACCTGTTGTAATGATGTTGCCGATGTTATCCTGCTTGCTATAATCAATTCATGTGTCTAGGACAGCACAGGATGTCAGCAGTCTGCCCCTTTTCAGATGAAGGTAATCTTCCTCTGTTGTAATTATTTGTGTAAAAGGGCATCTTACATGTTACGACCAAACCAGGATTAGAATCTGAAACCCTCTGGTGAAAAGCCATGTGATGTTCTTGTGCAAGGAAAGAGCAGAGTCATGATCTGTGGTCTCAGCCACAGAGAAGCCACTGCTCCTCCTTTGACATAAGTCATACCTACTGCCTGTAGACTTGGATATGCCCATCTTCTCATGAAAATCCATCAGGCTTTACAGATTCTGCACAGATTACTCCAAAATGAAATACATAACAGGAATGTCACATACACAGAATAATTAGACACAACCAAAATCATTGTTCCCACACAAACAGACACCAGTAACACCGGGACTCCTGAAAGCTCAAGCGCAGATTACCTAATAATGGAAACGGTTCGAACTGCTTTCAGACTTGCGCACCAGATATTTTCCATTCACCTTCCAGGATGTCAGAAATCAACATTCATTGAAATGAAACAACAGAAGACAAGTGTGTGCACTTGGCCCCTATCACAGTTAAATCACACACATGATTGATGGGGAAATAAAAAACACATGACTCCTATATAAATGCAGAAGAGCGCGAGAGCATAATGCATGTGAGATCTGCAAAAACAAGGCTGGCAGAGAAGCTAGAACCCACAGTCATCAGCTCCTGGTCACATGACCCACTCCCTCCCAGAGAGCGGGCCTGCCCCACCCAGTGTTCTCAGCCCCAGTGACATCATCTCTCAGTCTTTCAGTCTGGGGACTAGGCAGGGCAACTCGCTGCTTGTTATTACATCTAATAAAGTCCTATTTATTTAGTGAGTTCTGTACAGATAGTTGTACAGAGAGCTTTTCCTCTGCACACATGCCGTTTTGTGTCGTAGTTGTCCCCCCATTTTGTAATTGCATTAATTTATTTGCAGATTTTATCTGCAGATAGAACATGATAGAACAATCTCTTGCTGCATTTTCAATCTTTAACAGTGTATAAGTAAATGGCAATAAGCCAACTGAAATGGCTGAAGGATTGATTGATTGCCTCCGATAGCTCTCTGAGCTGCGGGCCCAATAAGGACTAGAGAGATGCCCGTTTATTAGCCACGTCTCCTGGAACACGGATAAGACACACGGGAGTGCAGTGGGGGCAGGGCGACGGACACGTGACGCTACAGCCACGCCCTGGCACAGGCAGACTGAGACAAGGCCGTGTCAGGGACGCGTAATGTCTGTGAATCTGGAGGGAGCGTGCGGTCGGCCCCGCTGGCAGAGCTGAAACGTCCACCGCTGACGGACGGGTTCGACTTCCAGCACAAGCGCGTGTGTTTTGCATGTATTTATAGCCATGGACACCGCTCTCGCCGCTCATCCACCCTGGTGAGACAGGGAGTCAGTAAACACAGCCCTGAAAGGTGAGGACACAGAGCCGTGGCGGTTCTGTTTACCGCTCACTACAGCGAGCGGCTCTGAGACTCAGCACATTCTCCGCTGAGGATCCAACCACATGTTCATCTCACGTCTCTACTGACACTTTGACTCACCCATCTATACCAGCTGTTCGTGTGACACTGACTCCTCCGAGTCCTCTCTTGACCATGGCCCTCTGACACTGCGACTCCTCCTGACCTCTCTAATTGTGACTCCGCTCCAAATCTCTGACACCTCCGCCTCCTATTCAGTCCTGTGCCCTCTGACCCTCCGCTTCTTCTCTCTAACTCCCCTCACACTCTGACTTAACTCTCCCCTCAGCTGACTGAAATGCGATACCTTGTGCATATCACAAGGCAGCTCTGCGCCTGGCACACAAACAAAGCTTGCCACACGCTCGCACCCTGCTCGACCTTTGAGCCCGGCACACAGTACGGGCTGCGGCAGTAATCGGCTGTGTTAGGCTGAGCCTGGTAGCTCTGGGTACCTGGCCTGCTGCTGGCACAGTATGTGACGGAGCACAGGGAAAAGGTGGCGTTTCTTGTGGAACTTCTCAATATCGCCCTCAATGTGGTTCCAGACCGAGGGTTTCAAGACACTACCACAGGGAGCTGGAGGGTTGGGCTTAACCGTTTCCCTCTGTGCAAGAAAACGCTCCAGTCAGGCAGTATGGAGAGTAAGAGAAGCACATTTCTTTTGGGGAGCGGTGTGAACATGCGAGTTCATTTGCACAAACTGAACAAACCGAGACGAGAAGTGGTCTTGGCTCGTTTGACAGAAGACCTCGGTGCAGACTGTTTTGGAACAGTTTATGTGTGCACATAAGGACGCGGCTCCTTTCCAGTCAGGAAGCGAACCACATGTGCGTGTGTTTTGAGAGCTGCATTATAAAGCACCCAGAAAGTGGAAAATTACAGTAACGTTAGCCAATTAACTGCGCTAACAATGCAGCAAATAGCAGCGCACTCTATAATGTAATACAGTACCAGGAAGATGTCCCTTTCCTTGCCAATACCTCAAAAACAAATTCACCTGTTATGTGACACTGCTGGGTACATAAGATCACTGGATCTTTCATCGCCTCACAGGGAAGAGACCGCAAGTGCGAGTGATGTGTGGTCCTCTTCACTCCCCATCATCCTCCCCGCCGGAGACCGAGGACTTTGAAATCATCTAGTTGATATTGCCCATCCCTGGAGAGCAGGAGAGTGCTGTTGCCGCACGGAGATCATATGAATTTTCTATGAGGCCAGCAAGCTGGGGCGGGCAGGGAGTGGGTGGGGTGGTTGCTCAGATGGAGATCAGGGATGATAAATGGTTCTCTCTCTCTCTCGCTCTCTCGCTTCCAACACGTAGAGCAGATGTGACAGGGGCTGCCACACAAGACTACAGTAAGAGAGAATTCCTCTTTGCTTTAAGGTTAATGTGGGGATAAGAATGGAAGGAAAATCAAGCGCGACGTAGTAAGACACACAAGGGTCTCTGATTTCACATTCAGAACAGGGGACTCCGGCGCTTTCCACCGGCTGTATGATCTGAGCCAGAGGAGGGGAGGAGAAGAGATCACTGTTCAGATCTGAATTTAGGAATGACAGCACTTCACCACGTCCCGCACCGGAGGGAGCATGGTAGAAATTCTGGAAGCAGCCGGCTGCAGTTAGGGGGACACGCCAGAGGCACGGCTCCACGCAGGAGGGGTGTCAAAGCCTTACCCACAATACCTGGCAACCACCGTTTCATCTCCTAAAATTAGATCATAATTGTTTTCTTGGCTTCAAGGCTTTCCTCGCTTGAAGTTGTGGTGATGGATCAGAGAGATGTATCGCCCTCCATCTGTCAGCTGTGTAGTCTTGTGACTCTTCGCTACAGACTCAGAAGTAACGGTGCAGACCTTAAACTCTTTCCACACTGAGTCTAAGGCTACGCCATAGAGCAGCTCCTCGTGCAGCGGCTGAAAACCATGGCGTGTTATTCGAGGCATCCCTGACTGGAATGGTAAAGACTAATCAAAATGAATCTATAAAGGAATGCACCTGAACTTTGCTCTCTGTAAGTGTAATCTGCCAAACTTGGCCATCAAAGCCAAGTGTTGGGCACTGTGTCAAAATTGTAGTTATGGGCGAAGCTTCAAGCTCAAAGTCCCTATCATCTCCACAACAAAACAGGGCTGTCAGTTACATCAGTCTCTATAGGTTTCCACATATGTATTCCAACGTCATGTTGGCCTATATAGAAATATTCATAATATTACTACCATCTTAATCATCACCACTTGTCAGACACCTTTATCCAGGGTAGCTCCTAATACACAAGACAATCATAATGAAATAAAAATATAGATCTTAACACGTTCCAGTACCACAGAAACACAGAACACAATTAAATGGATTTAACAGAATTTCAATGGAAGGTATTGGCAGTGAAGCTGGAAATGAACTCATCGACAGAGCCCTTATCAAAACGACAGAAGGCAAAGTGTACAAGTCATGGCACAAGTAGACAGAGGTGGTGATGTCATCAAGAGAGCAGGGAGGCAGGAGAGAAATCGCACTGCTGCCATTTGTGATCACGTCTTGACTACAGGGCACGTAAAAACCAGATCTGGAAAAATCAAGAAATTAGGCATGCTCTCAGCCAAGGGAAAAATAATGTCTCATAGGAATCATACCCGAAATCCTCTGCAGTGTAACAGCTAGACCACCATGTCAACATCCACGCCCAGACGAAAAGCACACCGGTTACTACATGGTTCAGCCTTCCTCAGTGCAAACACACCAAGGGTGGCTCACCCCTCTGAGCACTGAGGTGGCACCTAAATCAAAATATTCAAAATATTAAATAAATGTCTAGCTAAAAATCCTTTTCCCAGACTTTCCCGAGTTTAGCTAGGAAACGCCAGTTTGTGGCTTTGCTGCAAAAACGTGAGGGTTGCTTGTAGCAGGTGAAATGGGCCTCACTCCGGAAGAATAACGTTCTACTTATTCATGTCCTTAAACAGCCATACGTGTTTGTTGGTTTACACAGTGCATAACACTCAGACATATTAACGGAACAGAATGGCGACTTCCTTGTGTTGAGTTCATTCTTGATTTGCCAGAGCGCAGGACTACCTTCTCTGCAACTGCAGAGGATTTACAGCACGACGACAGCATCTTTCTGGATTACAAGTCTGTGCAACTCACTGCACGTACAGGCACAAAAACACAGCTTAAAATTCTAGGGCAACACAGCGCGCCATGTGACATCAGCCGGCGTGTAAAGACAGGGGAATGACTCTGCTTATGCGGAGAGGAAGTGGCCCCTGAGCAAGGACATTAAGAGCAGCAGCACACCTGGCTGAATGTTGACAGGTCACAAGGCAGGCAGGCGGTTTCCGTATACGCCGAGCAGCACACACTGACCAACAGAAAGACGTGACCGATGAAGGAGGTGAAACAGCCACCATAGTGCATGGATTCATATTTAACCTCTGCTTATAGCAGAATACACCAGACACTATGTTCTAATGGGACCTGTGCCATCTCAGCGACAGAAAAACAGATTCCTAGAAAAGTGAACTGCGTTGGAGCAGGCAAGGCAATGAGAAGACCAGCAGTTCCAGGTACCCGTGTCTCCCACTGTTCCACAGGTATCCTGCGGGTGGAGGTAGCGAGCGCGCCTTGCACAAGGCATTGACAGATCTTTCGCAAAGTCATTACCCTCTACAGACCCCGTGAATCATTAGCTACGGCTGTGCTGTTCTGACACTGACAAGGCGATCTCCTCCTTATCACCGGTGCAACAGCCTTTCAAAGGAACGTGCCCTCATGCTCATCCGCCAAAGGCCAAGTCCAAATCACACCACAATCACTTGTCTGCTCGATTTCAGCACGTTCAGTGGAAGTGATATGTTAAGGACAAACCCGGTGTAAGAGGGGCATAACACTCGAACTGGGGGTGCTGAATACCAAATCATCACATTCAACAAATGGAAAGAACAGAGCAGTATGTTTGTCCAGACAGACAATCATGTTTAACAAGAACCGACTAGCTGGTCATTTCTACTGATCATATCTCTGTAATAATCCATATATAGGTAACAAAGAGAGTGCACACAATCACTCATAGGTAACTATGAAGACTGCCCACTACTACATACTGGAAATTATGAATGGTGTGGACTACCTTATAATTATGACATAAGAGAGGGGGTATAAAATATTTTTATTGCACCTTAATTAAATAACCTGAATACACCATTTTATGGAGACAAATCTTCCTTTTGGTTAATGACTACATATGGCAATTCAAGTTAGGTAATACATTTTATCTAAGCCATTTGCAAAAATTTACTCCCAGAGGCAAGAGAAGGATTCCCCAAGAAGTCATTCTCAGCCTCTAAAATAACTCTGAGAGAGCCTATACAAAACAAAAGAAAATGTAGAATCTAAATGAAGGGGTCGAACGTTGAGGGCGTTCTCAATCTGATAAGTTAAGAAAGAAACCACTGTGACTACATTAAAGTTTAACTTTGATCACTCTCAGCCTTCATTCAGAGGACCACATACTTAACCGTCTTAAGAGCCAGCAAGGAAGGTTCAAAGTTCAGCCACTGGAATTCCGAGCAGTTGAGTTTATGGCAGCAAATGCAAAGGCTAACGGCTACAACAATATTGTTCCAGTTTAACTGGTCCGAACTGGAGAGATCACACGGTCTCACATCTCACATGTTCTCCTGAAACCTGTTTGGAAATAGTGGAAGGACCTTGCTTTATTGGTTACTTGACTTGTGGATGGTCCAACAAAGCACACTTGTGGAGGGGTTACTGTCCTCATGCTAATGTTTTCATAATAAGACTGTGTTCCTTAGTTCCTTAGGGTGTGCTGAGGCAAAATAGGACAGAAATGCACTCTTTCAATCCACATGTCACTTGTTATGTAAGGTTAAGGCTTCAAATGCCAGTGAGTGAAGCTATCAGTGATTCAGTGAACCAGCTGGACTTGAAACATGTTGTAGTATTTTGCCATGGAGGGCTGTCTTTTGATTGGCTTTTACGGGTCCACTTACAGGTTCATTATCCCCTGGGGCGAATGAAGCTTAGCATTTCCAACACTACCACTCACTGCTGTAGGACAAAGGAGGGACACCTGTTTCATCAATCCACACGCTTCTTGAGGAAAGAGAGGGGGAGACAGAGAGGGAAGACACATCCTCCAATCCATACACTGCTGCAGGACATAGAGAGAGAGGACATGTCCTCCTTCAATTGCTGTAGGACAAATATACTGAAGAAGGCCCTGGTTGTTCACTGGAAAACACCTGATTGACTGGAGCCACTGATTCTCAATCCTGCTCCCGGGCCCCCCCTGCTCTGCACGTTTTCCATCTTTCCCTGCTCTACCTACCTGACTGAACTCATCAGTGGCACTTTTGACTATCTGAGCACACCTGATTTAATCTCTAATTTCAATCAGGTGTGTTTGGAGTAAGGATAGATAGAAGATATGTAGGACAGGGGGGCTCCAGGAGTAGGATTGAGAAACACTGAAAGGAAAATGCATGAGATCCAAGTCTCAATCTCTCTCTCTCTCTCACACACACACACACACAACACAAATTAAGGGAGTAGTCACAGTTATCTTCAAAATGCTGGCTGACAAACAAGTTGCTTTTTGTGTACCAGTTTTCATAAAGCCTACAGTTAGCATAACGCATTAGTCTGCAACGATCCCAGTTAAATACCCAGGTATTTCCATGTCCGGCCTCAAAAGATCCTACAACTGCAGTACGATGCAAATTAGAAATTATGACGTACTATAAACTCAAATAATGAAAGGCTTTAGTCGACCCAATTCCTCACTCAGTTAAGTTTCTTATGAGCCAACACATTGTCATGCAGTCTGGATTTTGCACATTACTTTTTCACACGAGCTAATCACAGGATAAATTCGCTGACAACGTACTTAATACAATCAGGCTATCGATCGCGATACCCTGTATTCGTGCAACTGCTGCAGCAATTGGTTTAATTACACAAAATTAGCAAACAAAACAAGAAATATCATTGCCGCCTACTTCCTGATTAGAAGGCAAAAGTATACAAGCCAGCGTAAGTACAGTTTACACTAAATACCACCAGCCACACACGCGTTCAAATTTGACACGGGCAGTGTGATATTGAATAGGAGAGTAGCACCTTTCTAGATAGCTTCTGCACTATCTTATGTTAGATCATTTAACGTTACGTGTCCGTGTGACAGGAGGTAACGGTTAACTGGCTACCGTTTCTCTTCATATGGTTAGCGCTGTAGGAACTCGTCACAAAAAATGTGTTGTGTTGTGAAAACAATAATAACTTACTGATATATATATATATATATATATATATATATATATATATATATATATATATATAACGTTGCATAGTTATCGATAGCTAACGTTTGCTAAATTACCTCGCCGATTCAAATGGAAAGCCCGCTACGGTTAACGTTAGTCCGTCAATGTTTCTTGCAACTATTAAGGACAGGATCTCCATCGCTTGCAGTACAGTCATAAGTCATTATCAATCTGTCAGCCAGCTAACATCTGATGTTAGGTGATGTTAGCTTGCCCGCTAGGGAAGCGAGCTAGCTGACGTTAATTAAAAATCCTGTAAAACACTGCTGACTGTGTCGGCTGAAAATCTGGCTTGTCTGTTACCAAAACGTCTGCAAGTAGCGAGCCCGCTAGGCAGTACAATTTGCTGGTACAGTGGTTAGCGGCAAGTGGGTAATTAGCTTGCTAGCTGACTTAGCCAATGAATTGCTAAGCAAGCTGGCCAAGTTACAGTACTAACGTTAGATTAATGGTTCACCTATTCAGACATTTATTTAGTCATACAGAAATAAATTGTAGCTAGATAACTAACATCAGTACTATTTACTGGATACGAAAACAACCACATTCCCATACATACAGTATTAAAAACAACATTCAGATACAGTAACGTTACGCTAACGCTAGCTATATCTAAATTTATGTAACATCTAGAGAGTTAACCAACAAGCAAACTACTTATCCATTCCAATGGGCACTGTGCGCTTCGTGTTTGGTATTTTTTATGTCAATGTTAGCTAGTTAGAGAGAATAAGGTTTTTAGGTAGATAGTTAACGTTCGCTCTCTTGTTGGATGGTTACTCACCTGGCAGATTTGCTGTATTTTTATATTCTCGGTTGGTGGAGGACAATGATTTTCCAACTCACATTCCAATCAAATTCACAGTTTATTTTTCAGCGATCGTTCAAAAAGGGCAATCACAGAAACGGTGTCGTTTCACCCCGGTGTTATATCCCCCTGATTTCACTGCAACTCGACCAACGTTTTTTTGAAATCAAGATCACTCTCTTTCCGCAGCCATCTTACCCGAATTCCTCACTCACACCCTCACGCAAGCGACGCTGTGACGTCTTCCAGCAACCGCAGCACCACGCAGCCCCCCTGCGCCCGCCCTAGAAGCACGCCATCAAGAAAAGCAGCGATGCTCTTGTTTACCTTTTTCTGCAGGCCCGTCCCTATGTATTGGATTATTCATCACAAGTATCACAGACCAGCCCCCTTTTAAAATATCTAATACCAAGGCTCAGATGAGGCTCATAGATAAGTTCAGCATGTCCCTTTTTTCCTTAAAACTAGATTTCGATGATGCACACTGGTCATGACTAAATTTTATTCACTAACCCCTTTCATTTATTGCAATGATTGTAAAAAAAATGTAAAAATAAATAAAAAGTCAATGATGTAAAACGTTAAATAAGTGTGATTATAATGCATTATGCCGACGTGTGGAAGTATAATAGCTAGTAATGACCCTGGCTGACAAATTCATCCCGTTTCTTTAGTTGATCATAAAACAAACAGCCATGTCTACAGATCAAACTCCAGTGTTTTTAACATCAGTTTTAGCCTATGCCTGTCACCTAGCGACGTATCCTAGAAAGACCCTAAGGGATTCTCAGGGAGTGCGAATAGCTCTGAAACATGATACATCCCCAAGGAAATCCCTTCCGCCTGACCCAGGTAGGTAAGGGAACCACTGCCATGGCGACCAGCATCATCAGGTGCGCAGGTGTGTTGAGTTGTTTCCATGTGGACCAAGTTATGTGGCCAGCTCTCCAGTGGGGTCGCCCTCCTAGCGAGGTGTGCATCTTGCTGAATACGGCCATATTCAGGACGGTCTGTGTTTTGTTACAGATGCGAAGGCTTGGCTTTCAGGAGGGGACTCTGCGGACTTGCTGCACTGGACACCAGGACGGACAGCAAAGAAACTCACCGCTGCAAGATAAATAAGGCAGGATGAATCGCTGGGCAGGGCTGTTCCGCTGGCATCGAATGCAGAAGGAGAATGACGGAGAGGAGAAGAAAGCTGAAGGAAACAGTGTGAAACAGACGGCAGAGGTCAAACACAAACTGAAGTGAGTGACGATGAGAAGAGACTGTGCTTTTCCTGATCATTATATTTCCTTCAAATTCGACACAATGTTTTCTCACAAGGCTGCACAGCAAGACTCAGCTTGAATTTGAAAGCCTTTATTCAGTATTATAAGTCCATTGAAGAGTGATGAAATAGGTATGGTTTGAAAAGTGTTTGTGTCAGTGTGCCTTGTCAGAAGTTTGGTTTCTGCTTCTAGAAGTGAGTCTGTAAGTGTTGAGTTTTAAGATTATATACAGCGCAGTTATACAATTTTGAATATATTACTAGTAATATTGAAATATATGTATATATATATTTTTTCAGTTTTTCCTTTTTAAAACTTGGAAGATTACAAATAGGGAGCAGGTGGATAATGAAACAAGAGAAAGATAAAGTACAAGCACATGGAACTGCACACAGACAAATATAATAATGATAATAATAATAAGAAGAAGAAGAGGAAAACACACACAGCCTAGATATATTAAGATTCAGTGGTACAGTCAGGAAATAATATGTTAGGTGATGGGCTACAGGACATACTCAATAGTATTTGATTTGCCATGTCCCAGAATTGTTTGGGTAAAACAGGCTACACAGCAGCTAATTTCACATTTCTGAAGTGACTTAGCCATGTGCATTAAGAAAGAACATCAGGAGTCACCCAGGTTCAGAGAATTGTTGTTGTTAACGTGTTTTTTTTAGCTGCTGTCAGTCCTTCACAAAATAATTTCTTTAGGTCCAAGGGTTCGTGAAAGGAGGAAATACTATGACAGCAACCCAGGGATGTGCGAAGCACAGATAGGATTGACGTTGCCCCATTCAGTGGAATTAGAATGGCTTGCAAACACTTTTAACAATGCTGGAAAATAGCAGGAAAGCAGCAAGGTGTGCAATGCATACTGATACAAAAATTATAAAACACTCAGAATGCTCCACTGGTCTGTTCCTCTCACCTCATTCTCTCTTCCCTTATGTAGCTTGAAAGATTGGATGATTGATCCCTCAAGCGAATTTTACTACACATGGCTTCAGGTCATGGTCTTTCCCATCCTCTACAACTGGGTCATCATCATCTGCAGGTGAGACAATTCTCAAATGTCACATCAAAGTAGGACAGTCATCTTATCAGACGACTCTCAGGGCCTGTTCACAAAAACATATGTTATAGGAGCATTAGCTGTACAATCACCAGAGCGTTCCACTAGCACAGTCCACTTCAAAACATGGTTCAGGACCTGCTCCTAAGCAAGATTAATTATCCGGTTGTCAAACATGGTTTTGAACCACACGTAAAATCAAGGATTCTGTCACGGTTTGGAACCGCTTAACGTGGTTAGAAGTATACTAATGCGGCAAGGAAGTAACTAATTGTTTTCTTTGACCTTGCTGCCCAGGACGTGCTTCACTGCTATTGAGGAGGACTACCTGGCAGTATGGCTCACCATTGACTATGTATCAGATCTTTTCTATGTGGCAGATATTATAATCAAGTTCCGTACAGGTACGTACAGAGGTGTGCTTTCTTCTGCTGTCATTATTGCTTCAAAATTCAGAATGAAATTTGTTCAAATAATTCTTTTTACAAGGCATCTAAAGATACTATACATAATTATGCATGACACATGATGTGAAAATTCAAGTGTGGTAGTCAGAGCAAGGCAGCCACTGTGTCCAGCTGAAATTACTCGCTGTTGCATTAAATTTTGTATTTGCTAAGCATATATCCTTGCCTAGGATCAGCAATGCCAATTCTGCAAGAGCAGATCTGTGCCACAACCAGGAATCAAACCTGCAACCTTTGGGTTACGGGTCCACTTCCTTAATCGCTACACCAGACTGCCTTGCGCTCATTGTGGACACCGCCCCCTACAGGTTACCTAGAGCAGGGCATCCTGGTGCAGGATCCGACCCGCCTGCAGAAGCATTACCTGAAGTCCTCTCAGTTCCGCTGGGACCTGGTGTCCCTCCTGCCGACTGACCTGCTGTACCTGCGGCTGGGCATCCACTGCCCGCTGGTGCGCGTGAACCGCTTCCTGCGGACGCCGCGTCTGTCCGAGGCCTTCGACCGCATGGAGACGCGCACCTCCTACCCCAACACCTTCCGCATCTCCAAGCTCATGCTGTACATCTTCGTCCTGATCCACTGGAACGCCTGCCTCTACTTTGCCCTCTCAGGCTACATCGGCTTCGGGGCGGACCGGTGGGTGTACCCCAACATCTCCGACCCGGTGTTTGCCGCCGTGCGCCGCCAGTACTTCTACTGCTTCTGGTTCTCGGCGCAGATCTTCACCACGGTCGGCGACACGCCCCTGCCCAACCAGGAGGAGGAGTACCTCTTCATGATCGCCGACCTGCTGATCGCCGTGCTGGTCTTCGCCTCCATCGTGGGCAACGTGGGCAACGTGATCACCAACCTGCGCGACCGCGACAACGTCTTCTTCCCCAACCACGAGCTGGTCAAGGCCTACCTGCGGACGCACCGCATCAGCAAGGAGCTGCGCGGCCGCGTCAACGGCTGGTACCAGCACCTGCACATCAACAAGAAGATCACCCGCGAGAACGAGATCCTACTGCAGCTGCCCGACCAGCTGCGGACCGAGATCGCCGTCAGCGTGCACCTGCCCACCCTCTCCAAGGTCACCATCTTCCAGAACTGCGAGACCAGCCTGCTGGAGGAGCTGGTGCTGAAGCTCACCCCGCAGGTGAGGGCAGGGCTGTGGGTCTGACTGCGGGTGAGGCTATGGCTGGGTGGGGCCCCTTTTGCTGGAGTTGATGTTACTGCAGCTGCAAAGTTATGGCAAGTTTACACTCCTGGGCAATACGTGTGCAGGGAGTAGCATTACTGCCATAGGTCTGGTCTCTCTGTACTGCAGAATGCTGAGGCCTGGATAGTTTTGCATGTGGACAAGAAGTAACTTTACCAGTCACCCTCCCACAGCACTGGTCACCTTGTATTGCGGATGCACACTCCCAGCGAGTATTTGTGTAAAGAGAAACACTACTACCACAGTTCTGGTCTTTCTGTACTGCAGAATGTTGAGGCCTGGATAGCATTCCATGTAGGCACGAAGTGGCCAGTGGCCCTCTCACAGCACAGGTTGCCTTGTATTGCAGATGTATGCACCCAGGGAGTATTTTGCTGGAAATACCAGTACTATCACGATCTGTTCGCCCTGTATTGCAGGTGTAGATTCCCAGCGAGTATTTGTGTAAGGAGACACATTACTACCACAGTTCTGGTCTCCTTGTTCTGCAGGTGTATAGTCCTGGGGAGTATGTGTGCAGGAAGGGAGATGTGGGACACGAGATGTACATCATTAAAGAAGGGAAGCTGGCAGTGGTGGCGGACGACGGAGTCACGCAGTTCGCTGTGCTGGGGGAGGGGAACTTCTTTGGTGAAATCAGCATCCTCAACATCAAAGGTAAAAAAGAAGACCAAGTGACTTTGGTATTAATTTGACAAAGCCTGAAAACATCAGAAACATCAGAGTGATAGAATTAAATCTAAGTGTGTAGTTGAAATGCATGATGGTTTAAGCTTAACAGTATAATAAATTTTATCAGGTATTGACAGTTTTCACTGCATTTTAGTCAGTCATGTTGGTTTGTTGGTTTTATTTGTTTCATCAAAAATGTCCTTTAGGGAAAATACTTGAGGTTCATTTGGATTAACTCCATCAGCCCGGAGTCCTACGCTATTTAGTAGGCTGCACACAGGCCTCTCTAAATCTCTTTCTAAATAAAACAGGGAACAAATCAGGCAACCGTCGGACAGCTAACATCCGCAGCATCGGCCACTCTGACCTCTTCAGCCTGTCGAAGGAGGACCTGACGGACGTGCTGTCGGAGTTCCCGGCGGCCAAGCGGCTGCTGGAGGAGAAGGGCCGGCAGATTCTTACCAAGATGGGCATGCTGGAGGACACCGCGGCAGGGGACGGGGCCGCCGAGGAGGAGAAGGTGGAGACCCGGGTGGAGCGCATGGAGAGCGGCCTGGACGTCCTGCAGACCAAGCTGGCCCGGCTGATGGCCGAGCTGGAGTCCAGCGCGTGCAAGATGCAGGCCCGCGTCGACCTCCTGGAGCGGGAGCTGGCGGCGTGGGACTGGGATGGAGGCAGGGAGGAAGGGGAGCAGGGAGAGGGGGAGGAGAGGGAGGAAGAGGAGGAGGAGAGAGCAGAGACGAAGGGTACGGAGGGAGAAATGGAGGGAAGAGAGAATGAGAGACAGAAAGAGGGAGAAGAAACTGAAAAAAGGAAGGAAGTGGGACAGAGAGAAGGACAGGGGTCAGACGTGGAAGACAAAGTAAGACATACACATGGAGAAAAAGAACAACAAAGGGAGGAAGAAAGAGGCCTGGCAAGCCAGGTGGGGAAAGTGGAGGATAGAAGTTTTGAAGGAGAAGTGAAGGGGACAAATATGGAGGAGACAGAAGAAAGAGAAAAAGGTGGACATTTAAAGCAACAGAGAGATGCTATTCACAAGGGAACAGATGGGGAGCAGGCAGGGAAGAGCGCCGAGGGGAGCCGAATAGAGGGGGCAGAGCTAAAAGAAGAGGAAAAAAACAGAGATGTCAGGGAAAGAGGAGAGGAGACCGCTGAGAAAGAGAGAGACCTGGGGAACAAACAGACACAGGACCAGGGGTGATGAGCACAAGGTGGAAGAGGAAAGAACAGGGAGGGAAAAAAATATGCCAGAGTGAGGGAAGAGATCAAGAGCTGGGCAAATAAACAAGAGGCAGACAGCACAAGGGGAAACACATTCTGGCTCTAATGGTTGAGGAAATAGCATTTCCCTTGTCATAGTTTAACAAAATACAAAATAGTAACTCCTAGCATTTTTCAATCAAATGCTTAAAGTCGATGAAATTCAGACGCACTAATTCTTACCCCTTACAAACTTGATGTAATTCACTGACCAATAAAATGCAATGTTGACAGGTGGGCAGTCGCTGTTACTTTCCACAGTCTACCACTAGATGGTAGCAGAAACTAAGTGGAGGTTTAACGTGCGCTAACGTGGCCTCTGCAGTAATTTCACCAGCATTAAAATGTGGTTGTCTTGACAGATATTTATGATGAATCAGGTCAGTTTTAAATCACATATATTCCCCTTTTTCATTAATGTGAGTTATGTATACTGGTTGTAATCTGCCCGACATTAATAATGAACATAACAGATGGTAACTTATGAACAGACACTCCTAAGATATACAGTACTACAGCTAGGGACTTTCCTGAAGTAAATACTTTGAGGAAACAATAAATATTCCAGCTGAACTTTATGGTTTTCATCAGCCTAATGACTGTTCCAGGCTTGCATGATGATTGCTTCTGAAAGTGCTGGGCCATCTTTTCCGACTGTATAGTGTATTGTAATATATTTGGACACTGTAAATCTTACCGTTTTCGGGTGGCAGTAATCAAAGTACAGAGGTTAATAAATACAGGTATACATCTCCATGTATATGGAGATGTATACCTGTATATATGGAGCATCAGTGCTCACATGAAATACCGTTCTTTGTCGGGTCCCGTGAAATACATAAAGTGCTATTACAGCGAATACAACCATGAGGGCGCTCTAGAGCACGGAATGGACAAACGCTTCCTTAACAGAGGTGTAAAACGAGCGAAACTGCAATGTATGATTGGAAAAATAGCCATTCCATTGCCTCCCCCTCATGTCAACAGAAAAGCAAAACCGACTTCACATGCAAATGATCTCATGGATTTATGATAAAACATCAGAAAGTTATCAGTATAATGATTACTGTTGCCCTTTGACAATGACACTGGTCAATTCTGGCTCCCGTCCACTCCAAGCTGATTGCTATCTCTGCGTTAGATAAACACGCAAGGAAATTACGTTATAATCAATGTTACAAACAGGTTCTGTCAGATAATTCAGTTGTCTCTAGTCATGACAGCTAGACATTGAGGGTTAATTGCAAAAACCGTGACAAGTTAGTCTCGCTCTGGTAGAGACCTAGATCAACAAGGCTCCGATCATAAATCGGATCATAAATTTGATTTATTGATCATAAATCAAAAGTCTGTTCCAGTTTAATTCAAGCTGAAATGAAAAACACAAGTTCAGGCTTGTTATAGTCTTATTTTAATCCTGTGAAGATTTGGATGTTTTGTTTATTTTGGTTGTCATTCAGAGAATGGAGAAACCTAAAATCGTATGTCTATAGCAAAACTATTGTATACAATCGTATACAATGTGCAAAACAAATATATAAATTTACTTTCACACGTAAACAATTAGAAAACGACACGTAGGTTATACAACTCCTACAATAAATACAAGATCATGAAATGTTTTATGCAAAATGCACTCAACTTTGTGAATCTGTAATATCCTGTCATGAAGATATGTCGTTAAGAGGACTCGGACTTTCTGGAACACCTTTTTTCCTTGGGCCACAGTCCCGCATCTGGAGAGTATCATCCTTCTGTTCAACGCGAATCTATCATTGGTAGCCTGCAGCTGTGTAACATTCAGCAGATGCATAGGGCGCTCCAATGGGCTGCTAGGCTATACGAATATAGGCAATCGGAGAGTGTCGAGCAGCCACCAATCTGGGGTTAAACGTCTACTGGTGCAAGTAAGCATGGGTCAACAGCGCATTAATACTCAGACAAAACGGTGCAAAACAACAGAAGCTGCTAAACAAAGTCTACAAGATGAACTCGGGTGGATCTAGATTTTAATCAGTGCATTTCAGAACCCATGCAGATTTCATCTACGCCACATTTTATTACAACCCCTTATTACCCTGGCAAATTCTGGCTCGTCTGTTGCTGGCATTTTGCTCCTTTATTATTGCAACCAGGAAAAAAGCCTAGTTTGCATTCAATAATGAAGCCAAGCTTTTGATTGAGCACCTTCTAACCGATGCAATTTATCCAAAAAGATTTTTTTATCGTAATGATCGGAAACTAATATTGCTGATGTGTGCAATAATTGTGAGTATGCCAGTGACCGTTGTGTTGAAATAAGGAAACGCCAAACATTTATCTGCGTCAATTATCGGGGACGCATAACCTTAAAGTCATTTCAAAACTTTATCTGCGTTTCCTGCGTGCACGGTTTGATGGTAGATAGAGCACAGTGGGCCTGGAGGAGCTAATAGTTATAAACTGCCATGCTGTTGCGCCCCTTTTGCGTCACATTTGAACACCCAGCCGGATATGTGGCTGAGATGATGAGGGCATTTCAGCGAATATGAGGGCACGAAAGTTCTGCACACTGTGTACCCACGGCAGTGCCAGACCAGTAACCATGTTTTTCCTCGTTCGATGAGACTATGGAAAGATCCATTTCTTTGGCATTTATCTGGGGATCGGTTGTGCTGACAGTTAGTAAAAGGTCTTATAGCAACAACGCTATTAAACAAGTAGGGAAAACACGTTCCTTCTGCCTGTGATTGACTCCCATTCATCTTTGGTAAATGAGGAGTCGCGGTTTGCTCTGTCAGAGTTGTCCTTTTTATCCTGACAGCATGTCCTTGTCTTTTTGACGAGACACATGTGACCCTGAAGAATTTTCTGTTGGCATTGAGAGGTAACCAAGAGGGGGAAAGACAGAACATGTGTACACGTCAATTAAAGGATTAGCGATTAATTGAGCAGCACTGTGACGTCGTCTGTGAGTGCAGATTTGCCCCGAAGGCTCCTGTATTCGGCTCTTGGTAAATGATATGAATTTGGTTTAAAACGTGTCTGCACTGTTTATGTAGTTTTAGAAACAGGACGTGAAAATATCCGACTCCTTCCCTTCAATTCTTCTTCCATATTTAAAAAAGACTCTGAGATTTTGGTAAATAATGCGTCGGTCTTGACTTCTGCTCAGTGAATCTGGTGATACAATAACTTGTATGAGGGGGAGGGGGGGGACCGGATGCAATACTGCTACATTCAAGCTTCACTTCCCTGGAACTAACTGCCTGAGTATTTTTCCTGTACTGGAACGGCATGGGATCTACACCAAAAAAAAAACATAGTATATATGCTGGTTTAGTATTTTGTGTATGTTCAATCACACTGAGAAATATACCATTAATCATTTTTATACAGGGAGAGTAACAAGCACCACCTAAGTTGGGAAAAAGAGTTACCCCGATGAGGAAATGATTAAAAGAAATTGTCCAGTCAGGTCTGCTGTATTCATTGACCTAGTAAATGTAGTATTTAAAATAATTTAAACTTTTTAAAAAAAAAGTCATACACACGGGGTCAGGCATGTAAAACTTTAGCCTATTATCTCCAGCAACAGTCACACATGCAATGTTTACAAAAGTATATTTTAATTTCTGTTTATCTATCGTACATTTAGATGCTGTGCTGCTATGTGAAATTTTGATCTGTTGTAGGTGAAAATATCTGTACTTCTAAATGTATTTTCACTTGTGTATAACTTTAAAATACTATTTTATGTCATCAAAAAGACAGACAAACAGTGATTTGGTAATAGCATTCATATTCAAATGTATTTTTTGGCCTCTTCAGATAAATATTCCAACCAATTTCAAATCGTGGATTTTACTTTGTATGGACTCAACAGAAGCTGAGGATCCAGCTTTAATGTGGAAGCAGCTTTCGGAAAACTCCAAAACCATTTCTGAAGTCCGTACAGCTAAAAACTGCAGGTTCAAGATGTCACCTGACCACAAGGTGACCCAAAATGTGCCCCTGGCACTAAAGCAAGGATCAGTGGTTACGGTCAATATCTTCCAGAACATTAATTTTTGAATATGTATGTCACTGACATTGTAAGAAGCCCAAAACAAAGCAAACTCTATAAAAGCCCCCTGGTTCCAAGAAAAGAGCGTTCAATTCACTCCACTTTCAGAGAAATACCACCTCAAGATACCAGGATAAGAGGGTAAGCTGCCATACGGATTTCAAGGAACTCAAGCATTGACTCATTAACGATGAAATGTAATATGTATTGTAAGATCAGATACTTATGTGTGTTTTGATAATTATGATCATTTACATTATCAAAAATTATTAGTCTGGTCAACACCAATGTTTTTTTTTCAGTTAACATATGCATTTAAGTATATTTGTGTGACAGTGAAGGTAAATGTATTGCTTTGCCATCATGTTTGGACTGAAACGGAACTGTAATGTATATAGTCGTATATTCTTCATTCCCAACAGCTCCCAGAGAACTGTCGACATGTCGTCGCTGCCATCCAGAAAGGCCGATTGTGAGAAAGCCGGGACGCAGAAAACCAGCATCGGTCGCAGCCGGTACGACAAGTATGTGCTACCATGCGTGGCTGAGTTTTTCGGAACGGCCCTCTTCATATTCACCGGCTGCGCCTCAGTCATAGAGAATTCCGCGGAAACGGGCAGGCTTCAGCCAGCCCTGGCGCATGGAGTCGCGCTCGCCATTTCCGTGGCCATCACAGCTGGCGTAAGGTATGAACATTAACTGTACACAGTAACAAAAACGCCCCCTATGCTTAATCGCGTAAATGAGCCTTCAAGGTTTGCGTTTAACAGCTGAAAAGCTCATTGATCGGGGAGTTCCGCAGTCGTTCATCGAAATGAAAGAGCCCGGTGCTTCCAAACTTCGGTCCTGCGAGCAAACTGTATTGTACTCGTGTTCATTATTCCTGGGATCTCAGTTGAGTTGGTTTTATTGAGCTGAATGATGATTTAGACTGAGCATCACTCGAAAAGTGTCTGCAGTTTGCTCTTTGTGACACACGGGGTACTAATAGAATACAGTTAGTGGTGCTTCTGTAAGATCTTTCTATTAATTTTAGTTCCTTAACAAAGAGGACAGATATTCAGCTTTATCGACGCAAGAGGGGTTGCGGAGTGGTACTGTGACGGGAATTTAGCTCAGCTGAAACGGCAGCCAAAATTTGTTTAAGAAAAACAACTTTGTATTGTCTTTATATTAGTAAAAACACATCTCCAATAACAATTTTCCCCCAAAATAATTTAGTGCAGATTAAGTGAAGAGATGTCAAATGAAGATCAGCACTCAATTAACACCTCAATCAAACTAAAGTAATTAAGAGCTCAGCTGGAACAAAAGCTAGCAGGCATGGTATGGCCCCAGGACCAGAGTTGGGAATCAGTGAACTATCCTGCAAATAGCATACAATAATTGAAAATGCAAAGGGGTTCACTGTTCAGTGTATGGTGCTTTGTAATTTACCTTTGAGGAACAAATTTGAGAGTATAACATTTGCTTCAGTTCATCAACGGTATTTTTTTTTACACAACAGAGTGGGATCTGAACCTGTGGTGATGTTTAATAATTGACAAACAATGTCATATATATGATTCAATTCTTCACTCAACAGTTAAGGACAACGCATCACAGCAGTTAGTCTTGATTACCTGCCTCAGATTGTTCACATTACAGTTAGAATGTAGAGCGGCCAGGAATTTATGTCGCAACCATGCAGTTTCAGGTTGTCTCCATCATCATCATTAGTGCAGTCAACATCGCTGTGAGAGATTGATATTAGGCAAGCCTCATTCATGAAATGAACAAGTCAAGTTCCTCTGCTTCATGCACAGAACGGATGAGACAGCGCAAGTGAATCTGACGTTGTGTATTCTGTCCGTCCCCCTTATGTAGCGGTGGCCACATGAACCCTGCAGTATCGCTGGGAGCGGCCATAAGTGGAGGTCTCAACATCTTCCTGCTCCTTCCTTACTGGGCAGCTCAGTTCTGTGGTGGATTGGTCGGGGCTGGCTTAGCAAGGGTGAGTGTCCTGCTCTTGATCAGAACAGATGCTCTAGTAACACATGTGATGTGCTTTTCTCCCATAATGCACCTCATGCGTGCAGCTGATGGTGTATTTCAAAATATTTTTCTTCTCTCCTTCTTTCTTGCGTTACCCTATCGTGGACAGGCGGTGTCATCACATGTTAATTTCATCAATGCGTCTGGCGGGGCCTTCAACAGCATCAAGAGCAACGACCAGGTGGGCGGGGCCCTGGTGGCCGAGATCGTCATGACGTTCTACCTGGTGCTGACCGTGTGCATGAGCGCCATTAACAAGCAGAGCAAGACGCCCTTGGCCCCCTTCTGCATTGGGCTGACTCTCACCGTCGGCATTCTGGGAGGGTGAGTGTGTGTACGCCCCAGCCACTGACACTCTCATCACATCACATTACATTACCGGCATTTAGCAGACGCTTTTATCCAGAGCTACTTACGTAGTTTACAATTTTTTTGCGTTATCCATTTATACAGCTGAATGTTTACTGAGACATTTCCAGGTTAAGTACCTTGCCCAAGTGTACAACAGCAGTGCCCCAGCAGGGAATCAAACCAGCAAATGAGTCCTACTCCTTACCACTACGCTACAATGGTGCTCCTTATGAGGGATAGTGTAGGGTTTGAGGCAGACAGCAGTTCAAACCAGTCAGCCTCACCTGCTTAAACATCAATGGCGCTTCTGCATAACATACTGCATATAATGATGAGGAATTCAGAAGTTAAAGTGATAGGTTTTGGAGCTGATGTTTCCATTGACTGTGCTGTTTCCTCTCTCCGTGGTGATCAGTGGGGGCGTGTCAGGCGGCTGTCTGAACCCAGCCAGAGCCTTCGGTCCGGCAGTGGTGGCAGGCTACTGGCCCTACCATTGGGTGTACTGGGTTGGTCCGATCATTGCCGCCGTGTTGGTGGGATTAGTGCTCAGGTACATTCCTCTTTTTCACTGATGGATATATGCTATTATCTCTCATCGTGCTATTTTTATGTTTCCCTTCAACAAATGTAGAAGAAGGGATCATAGAGAATGTTTTTTCATCATCATTATAATCATCATCATCATAACCATCATACTTATCCTCTCTCTTCTGTCCTTACCAAAGGCTCCTCCTTGGAGACCCAGGAATAAGACTCATCATGAAGAATCAGGAAACGTTCGCTTAAAATTTGAAACTTTTCTCTCCTGAAGATGCATCCCCCACCAAAACGTCCCATTACAGTAGCTGAGAGAAACAGCACCCAGAAAACATGTAAAATGTTTGCAGCAAACAGGATTTCGGCAAAGAAAGATATGTCACATGGGCTGTTGATGGGTTGTTGTACGCTCACCAACATGAAGACAAAGGGGCGCCAAAGGAGGGGTACAGTTTATAGTGGACTGAAAATGCCCCGCAATGGTGGAAAGATGTTTTCATGTGCATGTATTAAATGTAGAGTTTCATAGTGAGACTTCACTCGCATAAACTGTTTACAATATTAGATAAAGTCTGACATATAAGGTAGAGTGGAACATAGATGTAAATCAAAGACATAAAAATAGTTGTGTTTTAAAATGTGATTAAAGTTGAAAATATGTGTCTGTAAGGTTCATAATTTACAACATTTCTGTCTCCAAGAATAAACTACCAGGTACATATTAGGGATACTGATGATACATATTTCTCTGCAGTTATTAATTTGTGCATATGCCACCTACCCTTGCATATGTTTTTAATCCTGTATCAATTTTACTCATCTTTGATTATTTTCTCTATTGTTTTATCCTCCTTTTTGGATTCCTTCCTTTCAAATGCAACTTAACCTGTATCAGTAATAAATGGCTTGATATAAGTGTTGATCTGTGTAAGGTGCACAGATTTATACATTAAACTGATAGAAATGTATTTATATTCATAATTGTATGCATTTTGCCTTATTCTTGTTTTGCCTTAACATTTACAGGAGTTGTTCTTTGGTTACTCTTTCTGAAAATCTTCAAGTCCTAATTTTAATAACTCATTACAGCAGGGCCATTAAAGTGAAAAGCACAGCCCGTTCTCATGGGAACAGTGAGTGCTGCGAAAAGCACATCTCTCCAGAAACCATCCTTGATCCTAATCTCAGCAGTCAACGTGATTCACAGGTTGCAATTCACAAAGGACCCCCTCATGCATAAGCTCCACTGGATCACGCAGACTCTGTCCTCTCCACAAATAACCTGGCATAAATATATCTTTAGGTTTATTTGACAATTTTTTAAAGACTGACAGACACCCAAACTACAGTGTCAAGGATGTTCTAATCAGCTGGAACAGGAACAGCAAAAATAAAAAGCAGTGGGAAAAGTCTTGTACCATCTTTCAATTTAGTGTCAGTATAGCACAGGCCTTTTTGATGAGGCTGGAAGAGAAAAAAATTATGAGTTATGTTTGGAAGATTATTTCCTTTTTAAGATGCATGTCACCCCTCAGTTAATGCAAGGGCGTTTGAAAGAAAGGTGGATCAGCTGGAGGAGGAGACAGACCTTTTTAGTCCTTTTCTCACCATTGTCATTCTTCCTCCCTCCCTCTTTATCTGTCTCTGCCCATCTGGACCTAACATCAGCTGACCTCCTCTTGCACCCTCCTCTGAGGTCATTCACCCCCAAGGTTCCGCTCCTGCCGCGTGGGCGAATTGAGAGGAGTGAAGATTGGTGATTTTTTTTTCTTATGAGATTTCTCTCCCCCCCACTTTACTTCTGGTAACCTCTCAAAATTAAGCGTGAATTGGAAAACTTGGATTATACAGATGTACACACACATATACCCCCCACCCCCACCCTTCACACACACACACACATACTGCTGTTAGTGGATGTCAGAGTGAACGCGCCCACCTTCTCTTTTTCATGACAGATCACTGCAGTTGTTTGTCTGTCAGGTGTTATTGTGAATGACATACATTCGTAGCCAATCCGGCTGTTGTTGGTGCGACTGTTTGGTTTCTGAATCCAGCTGTCCAGCCGCCTCGATCCGTCCTGAAATTAGATAAACGCACTGCTGCCCCTGTCCCGTCTGACGAAGAGTAATGAGACCAATAGCTACTGTAAAAACCAATAATGCGATTCGTGCCAAGGGGATAGTGCATATTTTACTGCCATGCATGACTCTATAATCTGTTTACCCTGTGTCACCACAAACACGTGGTTTCTATAGTTAAATACATTTGTCTCACCATTCAAAATTAATTTTGCAGCAAAGAATGAAGGGGCAATTTACTGTGCTACCTTCTAGGCTACCAACTGTACAGAAAAAGACAAATAATTATAAAACTTTGCATTTTGACACAAAACTGAAGTGTTCCAAACATTCATTAATTCAGTTTTAAACACCTTGCTTCTGTGCGTGTTTGTGTGTATAATAGCATCTGAGTGTTGTACATACTGTATGTGTGTAGTTTCATTTGTGTTCGCGATCTCCAGTTGTTTCTGTTTATGAATAGACTGGTGTTTAACCTCAAACACGTGTAATTTTTTACTTGCATATTGCATATGAATAGTCTTTGAAAACATCCCATTCATAACAATAGACAAGGAGATTCTTTCCATCAACAGAGATGTGAGTACGTAAGTAATGTTGTTGTTTGGATCCCTGTTCTCACAAAGGGACGGGCCCGGTTCTGCTGCTAAATTCGATTAATTCCTCCGCCGTCACTCATCATTCGCTATAGCCAATAACATCAATTTACGCCGTATAATATTATAGAAACAATAGCAGAAACAAAATGAGTTGGAACACCAAGACGAGAACAGATGGCACATAATTGCCTCGTGGAGGAAGCCAGGGAGTCAATTTTTACAGGTCTCGGGGGAGAGGCTATTTCAAAAGTGCAGGTGCATTTGTTTTGATCGGGAAAGGCTTGAAGGAACCGTCTGTATAAAAAAAAATACTCGTCACGCACGCATTAGAGAAGAATTTCACAAAAGCACGATTACTTTATTAGCGAGACCGCGATGCACTTGTACACTTTCATTACGCCAAATGAAATAAACAAGGCGAACGGCAGCTCGTAGCGGGTGTGTGTGGAAGTGCCTGACGACAGAGGAGGCGCAGGATGGGCTGGATCGAAGACTTACCTATTCCAAATACCGGCCTCATCTTTAAACCAGCCAAGATCGGATCAGTGACGATTCAAATGCAGTTATCTGTCTATAGCAAATACAGTATAACTCCTAACTGTGAAAGTAACACCTTTCAAGAAATATTTATTGTGCTAAACCAGAAGCGACAAACAAAAAAATCACAGTTATCTAATCTGATTTATGCATATAACAGTAGGCATAATTCTGCATTATTAACAATTGAATAGCAATTAACCGGTGCGTTGTTTGATAGTACGGATATCAAAGTCAAATGACAAATAGTAGCGCTATGCCTCTAAAACACCTCTTAGCGTTAACTAAAAATGGTATGCAATAAATACAAACTTTGTTGCATTTCCATTTTTGACCACGGGGTGACGCTAAAGATGCACGTTTTCATGAGGTAATCGCAAGTGAGCAAAAAATGAAGTGCAGGTGTATCAACGATGGAAGGATCACTCTTTTGGGAGGCTTGGCGTTTTAGTCCAGTCTCTCTTCCACCTCCTCTTACAAACAAATTAACAAACACACAGATAATGATGCCGATATATAATCTAATTAATGTTAAGCGTGATAATACAGGAGTAAAAGTTCCTGAAGGGGAGCTGCACAAAGTTTGTGTGTGTATGTGTGTTTGTGTGTTTCTTAGTCCAACCTCACAACCTCACCTCAGAGGGAGACAGAAAGTGTGTGTGTGTGTGTGTGTGTGTGTGTGTGTGTGCGCGCGCGCATGAATCCAGACTGTACATATGTGCGGGAAAAAAACAGAGTCCATCTGAATTACAATATTCCAGAAATGCTGTAAAGAATGCCAGTAAATGGAATATGGCATGAATTCCAAACGAGCTTTGTGCAGACTAGAACTCCTTTATTATCTCAGGCTTGCTCCGCCTGGCTATATCAAACTAATAAATTACAGCCCATCTCACTGATAACTTAGGAAAAAGGTTTGATTCAGACTGCAGCTGTGACCCAGGGTTACCTAGCAACAGGTCGTGCCCAGATGAAATGCACATGAAGGTAGAGAAGTACTCATACAAGTCTTAGAGGAGGGACAGAGAGAGAGAAAGACGAAAGGAGACCGAGGGGGAGAGAGAGAGAGAAAGAGAAAGAAACAGAAAGAGAGAAAGAGGTGAAGAGAAAGATTTGTCGCATTGTACTGACATCTAAATTCAAATAAAGCGCCACTAAACATAAATATTTGACAAAACTGTATTTGAACTAGAGAGGATTAAAGAGCAAGAATAAAGAAGAATAAACCTGGATGGAGGTATTCTCATCCATTGTTATCCTATGGAGAAAAAAAGCCAGAGGAAGCGCTCTTTGATTGACAGGAGTAATTGATACACCTAGAGCAAGGTCAGAATATTCTATATTTGTCCATGAATAAATCCCAGAATTACTGAAAATATGCAACACTATGCTGAGGATCAAAATATTATTCTATGTATGTGTGTATGTTTACAGTATGTATTTTTGTCTAATTCAAATATACAGATTTTGGCTGGTAAATGGTTGTGGCATCAGTTTGATTAATTGATCGTCCATGACTGACCATGATGTGCTCGAGTGACTTCAACAGTTGCAGAAGCATTACATCACCTCATTAGTCAGAGAGGTGATTGGTCACAGGTGATGAGGTAACTGAACCTGATGACTATGAGTCCTGGCAATCAAGATAAAATAACACAGAAAGGTGCCAACATGACCATCCCCATCAACCGAACTATAACTTCATGCCAACGGTGCGCTGGAGGCTGGGCTAAGTGTGTGTGCACACAATCAATTTATTTTTCAAAAATGCATGAAAAGATTGGTGAATTCATTTTGATGCTTTTTTAAAGATGGCATGCCAAAAACTCAGACATTCTATAAATAAATTCATGATGGCCATTTGTGTCATGCATTGATTCATATGCTCTGAGATCTATACGTTTGTATCTGTTAGTATGTGTGGTCTGCTGCTAAGCCCTAGTTTTAGGCTTGCATTGGACCCAGTTACCTGTAGCTGTTTTCCCTAACCCACACTAGCTGTAGGTAGATTATAGCTGAAGTGAGCCTGAAGCAATGGCATAAATTGACTTGGGCTGAAGTCAGCCAGAGGCACTGACACAAATTGACCTGGGTGGAGATCATGACATGGAAATCAACATTGTGACAGCAGACTCCAAAGTCCAGGCAAGTAGCTGTGTTTATCCTGTGGAAAATATTGTTGTCAGGAAAGGCTTTTGCTTACTTCTCACTAGGTAGCATGGTCTTATATAGTTTATATCTCACAAGCACTACACATAACCAGCATCATATACTGCTAACTTTCTTGCAGTGGTCTCTCTAAAATACAAACATCAAAAGCATAGGCTTTAGGGTTTTTTCCTCCCTCGTAACATGAAAAGAAACTGTACAAATTTGCAGAGCGATCTATCTCAATTATTTACAGACAAGTGCAATGTAAGCATATGTAGGCAGTGCTGGAGAGGTGCTCTGAAGATCTTCTGCGGTCAGCAGCACCTGAGCACCGCAGTGGGAGAGATTTCCCGGAACACGCCGGAACAGCACGCACACAGCTAGGGCAAGTCATCGGAGACCAGGCCTACGATGAAACATGCAGGCCCAGTGCACCCTCTCATATGTATTCACTTACAGTACACTCTCCAACATGGGCTTTCAACATTGTGACACGGCTGACCGGGGGGCCGGCCTCTGACTTCTTTTGTCAAGATCAGTGGACGACATCGCTGAGGGTTTTGTGGAGCTCACTGACACGGTCTCGGCTCTGAAGACATCCCCCGGCTCCCGGTGAGCCGGTGGCCCTTACATGGGTGTGTCACATATCTCTGCCCTCTCTTCCCTCTGTCTGACCCCTGGCTCTGTTTGTCGCCAAGCCAACGTGCCATGGAAACCAAAGACGCACAGCAGGGAGAATTTAGCACACGGGTGAGAGGGCGGCCACACATACACACACAAACACACATACAGTACACATGCTCGCACACAAGTACATGCACAGGCACACACACACATGCTCGCGCGCGCACACACATACACACACACACACACACACACACACACACAGGGAAACACTCGCATGCAATACCACAAACATACACCTCATCCTTTCCCCATCATTCAGAAAGTCCTGCTGGGGAATTGGATGTGTCAGAAGGAAGGCAGGTGTGCTATTACCATCATTAATGTGATTCATTGGAGCTCCAGAGAATCCTAGTAAATGGAGATGTTTCTGTAGTTTACTCCAGTCTCTGGAAAAAGGGAAACAGTATCTCACCTAAAATCAACAACCTGAGAGCCAAGCAGGGGTGACAGAAATGAGGATTATGATAAACATACTATTTTTGTGAAATACAGAGTGTAATATATTTCTATATTTACCTGTCGCCTTCTTTCCCAACATTTTTCACACAAAAGACTATATGAACAGAAGCAAGGACATTCTAACCTTACCCCTGATGCATACAAAATGGGTCCAGGTAAAGCTCACTGTATTGGTAGTGTATTTTTTTTAAGAAATGCCAGTCTGTGATTTTCATGGGGTTGAACTGATATTAGACCTCCAGACCCTGGAGCGTAATACTGAATAAACGAGAGAACATCCTAATAGTACTAACAAAGGTTCACAGAGCAAAGTCATTAATCCTGTAAGCATTTTACATTACCTACAGCCCAGTAGAATTCAGTTGCTGGGATGTTGTGACCACACAGCAATACCACGAGGACATATACACAACTACACACACACACACACTTTCTGTCTCCCTCTGAGGTGAGGTTCTGAGGTGGGACTCAAGAAGTTTCCTGTTTCCATTGTTGCTCTGTCAGTTCTGCCGCTGTGCAGCTTATTGCAGAGGGATAAAAGACTGTTGCAGGCTTGGCCACAGATGTTTGGAGAACGCTTTGATTGGAGGGCCAGGAAAGCACACAGGCACACCACACAAACATGAACACACCAACTCATGCACAGACACACAGATACACACACATGCATGAATATATACCAACATGCACACAGACACATGCACATACAGACACAGACATGCACACACAAACACACAGACACACCCGCAGGCAGACACACACAATCACCTATGACTGCTGCTCTACTTCAGTTCTAAAGTTCCCCTTTATAACTCTCAACCTCTATGTGTCTGTGTCAGTGAAAACCTGACTGGATAAGTTAAAAGTGCATTTTTCTCTTGTTTTATTTTTGGTTTGAAATACAGGAAAGGGGGAAAAAAACATCTGTGCATTCTCACTAATTACCTTCTGGGAATGGCAAAAATGGCAATATACTTTCTAACAAAGACAACAGAGCTGGACAGGGAGTCCCTGGGATTGTTTTGATTTGGAAAGCAATGATGATGACCTGACTGAAACTGAGTATGATTTTACATAGGGGTGTTAGCAATGTCTCTTCTGGATTTTGGTGTCATGAAAATGTAGTGTTGTTCAGTTTTTCATTGGTTGTAGTTCTTTGGTTTTGGAGTTTTTTTCAGTTGTTGCTTTGTTCTTCATTGTCTACTCTTCTCTGCAAAAATATGTTCTTTTAAGTGTGTTAAATACATTTAAAAGTAATTAATTTACATTTAAAAGTAAAAAATGTCTCTCTCTTTCTCTTCCTGTCTCTCACCTCCTCCGTCATTTTAGTTGTGGCTTTGACCTCAGCCCTTTCTAGGTTCCCTGTCTGTGCCTGGTGCTCTTCCAAGTTACCCTTGTGCAACCCTCTCTGCTCAAACGCAGGATTCTAACAGGGTAAGCCATAAAGGAAGTATCTGTTTGGCAGATTTTAGCTGAACATGTCCCATGAAGAGCTTTGGGTTATCACCTTTTTTAAATTACAGCAGGTTAACCCAGGAACAAAAACAAGGATTCTACAAGGTCAGGAAAGTCGAGTGAGGTTGACTTACCAAGGAGAATGGAAAATGTGGAGTATTGAGTTTCTCAAGGACACTTCTCATCCGTGTGCCATTACATCCTATCACACAAGGGAAGCTGTGTTTGAACAGTTAATTAATCACAGCCCAATGCGAACAGACCGATTGGTAGTCACGTTTGCCTCTGTGTCGCCTTTGTGTCCCTGACAAATGAGAAAAGGGTGGGAACTCAGTGTATGAAATATTAAGCGCTCTCAGATTCAGTTCTACTTCTACTGTGTTTTGACTGTGCTAAGTGACAGCCAGACACAGCAGAATCCACAGGCTGGGCCTCTGAAAGGAGTGAGCGCTGGCCCATGTCCTCCTATCCTCTCCTCTCTTCTCCTCTGTATTCATCTCTTCTTTTTCCTACTCCCCTCCTCTCCTTTTCTCCACTCTTTCATCTCCCCCTCTATCCTGTTCTTTTTTCTTCTCCAGCCATCTGTTCTCCACTCTTCTCTTCTACTCTCCTTTCTTCCTCTGTATTTGCGTCTTTTCTTTTCTCCCTCTCTCCTCTCTTCTCCTCTCCTCTCTTATCTTCTCCCCCTCACCTCTCCGCATCTCTATCTTTCTCTCTCCCTCTCTCTGAGAGGACTCTCCCTGCATTCAGGCTGAGTTAATGCTTACCCAGCCGCGGCAGGGAGCGCAGGGGTCTTTGTGTTTGTGTTATGTCCTGCATCGGGTACAAACCATGCCCACGGGCACTCCGCACGGGCCCTCTATTGTACAGCACACTCCTCTGCCCTAGAGCACTCGGGGGACCACGCGGTCAGAGGCACTGCTGTCACCGTGACTCCATTAGGGAGAGCGTGGGGGAGGGGTTTGTATTTGTATGTATGCTTGTGTGTGTATGTGTGTGTGTGTGTGGAAGGGGGGGTGTCAAAGGGAAGGGGGCAGTGAACATTGGATTGTGGATGGAATGGATTCAACCAGAGTGACTGAGGGTGGGAACAAATTTAACTGTGTGTGTGTGTGTGTTAGGATGGGGTGATCCTAATTGGAATTGACAAACCTGTTAATCACAGGTTTTGGGTGGTTTAAAAAAAATTAGCATCTTCTATTTCAAGCTCACAATCTTCAGTTACACTTCATTTCTTTTACAATGTGCTCTACAATTACACAAAGATGGCAAGAATTGATATATTCCATAATTCATTTGGTACATTCTCTGCTATATAAGCATACCGCTTGAATTTTGGCCTTTATAGTGAAACATAAGTCATTTTCTGATCCTGCCAGCACGGTCCCTCAGAGAGCCTGTTGATGGGTTTTAGAGAGCCATCAATCCCGGTGTAGAGGTCTTCATTCAGGCTGACAGCCCATCTGAGGCCCCCTAAGCTGCACTCGTGCCACGGCTCGTGGCTTCGGCCCCACCTCGCCGCAATCGGGCCCTTTGTCGAACGTGGTCCTCTCTGTGAAACAGCAGGATTTTTAAAACTTCATTATACCCGTGTCCGTCTGGTTCATTCCTCCCCCCTCTCCCTATACCTCCACCCACCCAACACAAAGAAGAGGGGGTGCGGGGGCCTGCTGCCTTTCAGCATTGTCACTGGTCAGTCTTGCTTGTCGGCACTGACCAATCAGCATTAATCATGTGTGAGTTTGCCGCGGACGGAATGTGGGGAGACGAGGCAGCAGCCGCAGTTGACAGCTCTCCCCATCAGAAACAATCCTTTCGCATTTGTGGGGTTTTTTTTCCACTTTTGTCAGCATGTCTTACTCCTTTGCCAGTTTTTACATTGCATATGATTAAATTATTGGCATTTAGCATAGCCTCTTCTCCAGAGTGACTTACATAGGTTACAATTTTTACATGTTATCCATCTACACAGCTGGATATTTACTGAGGCAATTTTGGGTTAAGTACCTTTCCCAAGGGTACAACAGCGGTGATCCAGCAGGGAATCAAACCGGCAACCTTTCGGTTACGAGTCCTGTTCCTTACCACCACGCTAAACTGCCACCCCGGTTTTATTACTTGTGAATTTGTTGCACAGCTTTCTCCCTGGGAGGCGAGCATGTTACACTGAGAGCGTAACGCACCCAGTCAGTGGGCAGCTGAATTTACTTCACTGTTCAGACCTACAGCATATGAATCTGCAGCCCCCCCCCCCCCCCCCATCCCACCCCTGCCCTCAGCCTCCCTCCGTCAGACACGAAGCCGCAGCAGCTGTGGAGATTCCCCGGTTCCCTGTGCCACGGCGCCTGTTCCCGCACCCCGAGAGACCCTCTCTGATTTTCGGGCCTGGGTGAACCCTCGACCCGATCTTGTCGGGTTAGCTCCGTGTCAGCGGGATGGGCGTGTCTTCTGTCCCCTCCCTCCCCTGGTCCCGAGCCTCCCTTCTGTCCCCACCTCCAGCCCATCTGTCATCACTTCTGGCAGCCAGATGTCCCATCCTCCACTCCCTCCATCTTTCCTCGCCCCGTGAAACACAAATGTAACATTCCCACAACATTTTCACGACGTTACAATGTTTTGGATATGATAGGTCCCATGATATATTGTACTAATATTTTTGCTGCTTGTATCATGCACTATCATCTCTAATTTTCTCTGAGTTGCCCTGAATAGGGGCATTTGCCAATTAAACAGACATACAGACAACAGACAATACATTCATGAGAAGAAAATAATAAGAGCATTAGTTATAGCAGTACGAAATAAAATAATATCACCTCACATCTGCAGGTTCACTACAACATTAGAAGGCAACATTATGGGTTAGCTGTTTTTGACACTTTGTTCTCTTCATCCTGTATCCAAGGGTAACTGTCTCTCGGATGCTCAGTCACTACATTAAATTACAGTTGCTTAGGTTACAAAGTTTTACGTGCAATACAGCTGGATATTTACAGAGGCAATTCAGCTAAAGTAACTTGTCCAAGGATACAACAGCAGTAATCCACTGGGGAATCAAAGTGATGACTTCTGGGCTGTAATCCCTGTTGTTTATCAGTCTTCCAAGGGCTCTGTCTCCCTCCTAATCATTCCGGTGCTGTCTCCCACCACAGGGGGTCCTGCACATGTGACCACTCTGGTGGACTTGTGTCTGTTCAGGTGGTGAAACTTCATGGGGTTTTCCTGTAATCATACAGTCCTGGTCAATAAGCAAAAAATAAGAGATTGTTGTTTTGTGAGGAGAGAAGGGAGGGAGGTGTATTCTTAGAGTTTTTAATTCTTTCCCGTTGTGAATCTGTTCCTCTGCTTAATTAATCTCCAAAGGAGGCCAATTAATAGGTGAGAGCCTCAGAGCTTTCCTGCCACGACTTGCTCACTCCCGCACGCCTGAAGGTTAGTGCAAGTGAGAGAGTCCAGTCCTCTGCGGTCCTCCTCCAGAACAGCCTCTGAGGCGCCTCCAATTCCCAGAATTCATTTCATCAGACAGAGCACTGTGAGCAGGTGAGCTCAGAAAACAGCTCCAGGAATCACCCTTGCAAAGCAATGCATGTGCACACCTACCCATTAGACTCTGTAACTATGACATTCAACTCACGTTTTATCTCAAATGCTGGAGGCTGACAGATAGATAGATATATAGATAGTTGCATGGTAGAATGGGAGCATTGTGCCATCTATTTGTATGGTAGACCATGGGGTACCCTGCTAGTCCCCGCTAATCACAGTGGCCTGCCTGGGGGTCACCATGTTTTCCAAGACTGGGCAACTAATATGTGAGGCCTGTAGAGGCCACAGAAGCGGAAGCATGAGAAAGGGAACTGTCTGCCATACCTGTTTGCCTAATGCATTCTCTAGGATATGTGGACAGATAGCCGTGTGCTGCATATAAGGCGCTCTTGAATGTGACAGATGTCTTGTGTGGCCAATGTGCATAAATGGGCATCCATCACTGACGCTAACAGCTCTGATTAAAAATGCAGTTACAGCAATTGGCCTCCTGATGACTCTGAGTCATTTCGGATTATAATTACGTCCAGCAGTGGTTATGATCAAAGGCAAGTCACACCTGGTCTCCGTTAAATTATATGTTTTGATGATAGAGTTTGCATATTTTACTGATACCAAATTAATTAAAACGAAATTACAGCCACAAGGGGATATGCTTCTCTCTCTCTGCATTCTCTGTCGCTCCCTTCCTCTCTCCTCTCTCCTCCCTGGCTGGGCCGTTATGCATGATTTTGCATCCAGCACTCACCCAATTTACACCTTCGCACCCTGTCCCAACTGTCCCTGCCTGAACACCCCCCCTCCCCCTCCCCCTCCGAGAACACCCCGCCAGCTGTCATCTCACCTCCAGCCACAGGGGGCATCATACTCTGCTGGGCTGCAGTGCGAATGGGACAGAGCCTCTCTTGACACCTGCGATTTATCGCAATGCCTGCGACACTCTCAGCGGCGTGATTAGAAAGCCCATGGTGTTTGCCTTTCTTCAGGACTGACAGCGTGTACAGCTACGTCCATCTTACAATACGCCATGTGTAGCACACACACCTTCGCTAGATCTACACTAGGCTATCAATTTGCAATTTAGATCTGCATACACATTGGGGTTCAGACCTATGACCTTGTAGGCACAGTACAGCCAGTAAACTGCACTAGGTAGTTGGTAGTTGGTAGATGTCAGCGCTGCCTACTGAACAGGCTATACATCCTTAAAACACATTGACTAGAGATATGAGAGTCTCATAAATGTGGAGTCTCCCATACTAATTACAGAGGTCATAGGGAAACGAGTGTTGAAGTGTAGCACAGCACCACTTTCAACTCTTTATGCTTTAAAGACTTTGCCTGTTTTGTACTGCAGTTTTAATGCCAGCCTTTTCTAAACTGCAAAAATATTCACCATAAAAACTGCAAGAGGGCCAAAAAATGTCAGATCCACACTGAAGAAATGATCAGTCCTCAGTGCATGACAACTATAACACAACAGATATGCACATATGCATACCCAAACACACACACACATTTGCACACACACATACACACACATACACAAATGCACACACACCACACACACACACACACACACACACACACACACACGCACACACACACTCATGCAAAGAGTAAACGACCTGAAGCTGTCCTGCGAGCGCCCTATTTAAAAATTGAAATGGGATTAAAGGGGAGTTAAACAGCTTTGCAAGCACAGTTAATTGAAGCGGATGGAGGTTTTAATAAAGCGCTGCGTTAACAGCTGACAAACGGCTGCAGGATCACAGGGGAAATTGCATTTAATGGAATCAGGTATGTACTCTGCCGGAACTCATTGCATTACATTTTTTTTATTATTCATGGTTATCTGAACCGGTTAAGGTTTTTTCCACTTTAATTCTAATTGCGGTTCATCGGCGATGATGGGGGAATGAGAAACCGGTCATTCAGACACACACAGCAAACACAAAATCAGCACAAGTGACACGCCAACATGTAGCATCACCATAATGTTCCTGTAACATTCTGGGCCTAACGAGGCCGTCATTTCACAGCAATGTTACATGCTGCTTGAGCAGTTTCCCAAGAATTCAAACCTGCAGTCTTCTGGTTACTCATCTGATACTTTATCCGTCTCACCGATAACAGGTTAATCAACTGAGCACCAACAGCACTCAGCCAAACCCCCCAAAATGCATTGCAACGTATAATGGGTGGCCAGTCCCATTACAATGCAGGCTAAAAGTAACAGAGATACATGCTCCAAAAGTAAAAAATTAGATCTTGAAAACAGTTTGTATTTTGTTCTTGCCAAAGTATACTTAATGAAAGTGTCCAGCAAAAAGTACCACACCATTTTGGTAATGTAATTTTGGAGTGTGGCCTTCTTTTTTTCCCATATACCCCCACACTACATTTCAAATCATTATCTACACTGTGAAAATGTCTGCATCGTTTACTGTAGTAAAGACAGCGATGGAGTAGGTCGGAATGTGTTTCCTCAGAGCTGTTCAAACTGCAGCAGAGTAGATCAGACCCACAGAGCTGTTCAGGGTCAGGCTGCAATTTAAGGGACAGCAAATCTTTTTATGGATTTTGTAAAAATGCTCTATCTGAAATGTCAATTTACTAGATCCTTGGCAACTTGTCGAAACCCTTAAGTACATCAGATTGTCCTGAAGAACATTTTCAAGGGGTCAACAAAAGGGAAGCACCAGATTCTGAGGCGCAAACATTTTCATATCAATTACACAGGTCCTGAATAAAACCAGAGACTATTATGCCCCTGATCATTCCTATAATGAGCTCATTTCATATTCAACAGTCCGAAAGGCTGGAAATATAAACTCATTTCAGAGCGGATCAATCTTCAGGACAGCTGTCACTTTTTATTAATGAGGCGGAGAGAATGGCTGCCCCCAGCTATGGGACAACAGGGCTCTCAGTGCCTGGAGGAAGAGGGACGGGACTGGGGGGACAAGACGGGACAGGGATGGGGGTGTGGGGGGTTGTGGGGTGTTGGCAGTGGCAGCTGTGGAACTATGGCAGGAGACTCTGGAAGGCTCCCCAGGCCAAATAGCCGCTCCCCAGCCATTGACTGCTGCAGCCTGTCCATATTCCTCCAGTCACACAGAGAAGCTGGACTTCAATCCACACACAGTGATAGTAACACCCTAATCCAGCTCTCCACCATGCACACTACTCTTTAACATACACATACACACATACTCACAAGTCAGGCTCTGTTTAACACACTTGTATTGTTACAGTAACAGCCATTACCTACACAGGGCAGCATGGTGGCGCAGTGGTTAGCACTGTTGCCTCACAGCAAACAGGTCCTGGGTTTGAATCCCGGCTGTCCCAGGACCTTTCTGTGTGGAGTTTGCATGCTCTCCCCGGGTGCTGCACTGCTCCTAGCTCTGAGTGTGGGTTAAATGTAGAGGACAAAATTCTCTGTGGGGATCAATGAAGTATCTGACAATTATTGTGTGGATCAACTACTTTTATACACTAACACAATTTATTACTATGTACTCGTCACAGCTACACTAGCATAGCTGTTTACCACACTCACATACGCACAATGGTCACACAAACACGGCTTTGTACTGCTGCAGAATGGAATACCTCTGTGCATCAGTTAAATTCCCTCAAGAATCCTGAAGGAAGACAAGCATCCAGTGGGACTGTGACTGAGATAAGTGAAAGCTGTGTGTGACATGACACCAGGGTAACAGGAGGACAGACTCTGGAGATGGCCACGAAGGGAAGCTGGGATACCACAAGCACTGACAGGTGCGACGGACTTTCTCAAAGTGCTCTTGTTTTGAATCAAATATTATAAATAGAAAAAATATTAATCACACCGTGGGCTATTGGGGAAAGTACATTAAAAATATTCAACATGCCTAAATATTTCAGTATGAAAGCATATGTGCACAACACGTATCCAGAATTGGGCTTGAGATGCATCCTATGCGGAGCTACTGCTTAGTATGCACTTGGCATGTCCACAGATTTTAATTTAAAATGAATGTGTAATTTCTAGTTTTAAAAAGCTCTGACTGGAAGCTCAAAGTACAGGTAAGACCAGCTATATTTAAATTTATGAAAAAAAAAACAATATTCATATTGTCAGTTGGGTACATCACCATCCCTATAGGTTTAGTTTTAATGTTTTCATAAAATATACATCACTATTCAACAACCCATGTGATCATATATAGCGGTTTTATTAGCCTGGTCAAACATAATTACAGATTAGTGGCACTGGGTGAGTTAATTATAGGTGGCAGCTGGTTGTGGAGCCTTTCTTAAGAGGGTGGATAATATCCACGCGCAAGCTATGATTGCAGAATAAATTTACTCCTTTGTCTGGAATGAACCGCGGGACTTCCCCCTAATTTCTTATTTGAAAAGGAACAGACACGGTGAAATATGGTCTGATCCCAAATGAAGGGGGGAAATGGGGCATCAAATGTGTGTGATGTAAACTCCGTTTGTGTTCAGTGAGTTGGGCTTGTCTGTTTCTCCCTCACCCCTGGAACACCCCACAGAGAACAAAACCCCCACACAGATATACTGTATATACAGTGTCCTCCATTTTAATACATACAGCTGACTAAACAGGAATAAAAACATGCATTAAAAGAAAAAATTAACATATGTGACATTTTTTCTGCCTTTTTCAGACCAAATTCAGATTTCTCAGAAATAACAGATTTTATTCCAGAAAACACAGGAGTCCCATTTATTTAAACCCCTGTAGTTAGATTTTATATATATCCCTCTGGCATAGATTACGCTGACAGGACACTGACACTGAGTTTTTAGTGAGGTTGGAATACTTATTCCTCACAGAATGGCTCAAGCTCCTTCAGATCTTTTGGTCTTCATTTGTAAACTGCTTTCTCAAGACAGAACCAGAACTATCTGATTGGATTGAGGTCTGGAGACTGAGGTGAGATCAGTAGAGAACATTTGTTTTGTGCTCAGTTAACCATCCCCTTATAAATCTGGATTTGGGTCACTGTCATGCTGAGATGTCCATTTTCAGCCAAGTTTGATCTCCTTGAGGGGAGCAGGATTTTGGCCAAAATGTCTTGGTTCATGTTGGAGTTCACAACTCCTTCTATTTTAATTAGAGCTCCAGGACCCATGAAAACATTGAGAAATAATTGGCTACCAAGTACGTAATCCATGTTTAACGATATTATGCTTCTAGATACCAAGCTTTTAAGTTGTTGACTGACTAAATATAAAATAAGATACATAGCATGCAAGAGTATTCCAAACTTATTTCTAACCAGCAAACTCAGTCAATTTAAATGTACATTTTTTCACTCAGAACATGTTCTCATATAGAGCAACTTACAAAGAAATATAAAAAGTGCAGCTAATAATGAACTCCTAATATGTATATATGTAGCTATATAACACTATGCCTTTGTCTGTTTTTAATTGAAATTAACACATTGAGGTTAGATTTTCACAAAATGGAGGGAATTAAATCTGATTGATACAGACCAAGGTAACAATAATGCCACTGTCCCATATTATGCTGTAAAGTGAATGGAATTCAAAAGTGGGTGAGAAGCTTCAAGGGTTAAACCACATATGTTCTACTATAACCACATATTCTGCTCCAGCATTCCCTCTCTCCCTCATCTTGGAGGTTCCAGATAATAACAGGAGGTTCAGGTGCTCTCTGCATTCCCATACCTGTGTCTGATTCAGTCTGTTTCTGATTCTGATGTTCCTGTAAGTTTCGGACCATGACCCTTAAAGAATGTTCATAATGAGCCTGCCGATCAGAACACATGTAGTGTCAACAGTAGAGGAGACAAGTTTTCAATGTGGCATGTACCGCACTGACTTTCTTGTAGATACATAAAGGATCTGTGGTTAAACAGCTGGGACTTGCTGTTGGCATCAATAAACAGAAACGCTATTGGCTCCCCATGAGGAAAGACCATGAGTGAGAAAGGGACAAGTACATTTTGATTATGCAATGTGCCAGGCAAATTGCTATAATACAAAGAAGAGAAATAATTATATAGGGAGGAAGGCGAAATGGCATAGGTTTGGGAATTTATTGTGTGACCATATGACAGTGTATCCACATTCTGTATGTTAAATGAGGTTAGATGGCTCAGAAGTTAATGTTTGTGATAAATCAAACCTCAGAGTCAAACGTATTTATGTGGGACACTCCAAAAAGGGCCTAAGGATATGGGATATGCCCTGCTAATCAGTAGTTTGAGGGATGGCATACCTGCCACCCAGATAACAGAAACTATATTTTGAAAGTATAAGTAGGACTGCTTTCAACTCATCAGTGGCACAAAGACACATGTTTATCATGATGTCCTCTAACATCAACAAGACAATCACAGAAACGCACTTCATCTCTTTTTGCGGAAGAAATGTCTTAGCAATCCCTGAAATGAAAAGAACGAGATCACAGCTGGGGTATAAATATGAACACTGAATTGTGTGAGACAACAATGGAAAAAACAAATCAGCTTGTTTTGATTCACTTGCG